>NC_044396.1:37087271-37732461 GCF_006542625.1 Nomascus leucogenys
AAAGTCATCACTTTCCTCAAGCCTGCCTGAATTACCTAATGGATGACCACAACAAGTATTGGTAAAGCAACCCAGAAAGGGAATCTTAGCATTTGAGCTTTCCACTAGCAGGAGCTTATTTTCGGTGTTGAATAAGAAGACACTAAAAGTCCAATGCAATAATCCTCTTTCAGTGTTCTCATTCAGGTGACAATTCTTCTCGGTCTCAGCCCCAATTTTATTGTCATTTTCATCAATAAGGTTACACGTGTCTGCCAAGAGCTGAACCTGTTGCTCATAGAGATGGCTGGTATTTATTTCAAGCATTGTTACAAAGTGTCAGATTTGTCCTAGAACACTGAGCAGCCTCCAGCTTGAACACCAGGCAGCCCAGGTGTGTGCCTTTTTGGGTTCTGTCCTCTGCATACATCGGCCTCTTACCCTTTGGATGTCTGCGAGGAGAGTGATATCTCCAGTTTCCTTCCTGATATTGATGTTTTGGGTTTTCTCCCTTAATCGTTTGTCAATTTTGCTAGAGGTTTGCCAAGTTTATTGATCATTTCAAAGTACTAAATTTAAAAAAACCTGACATTCTTTCTTATTTTTCTTTTTTCAGTATCATTGATTCCTGCTCTTACTGTAATATATTTCCTTCCTTCTGCTTGCTTTAGTTAATTTTGTTCTTTTTCTAGGTTCTTGGGGTGGGAAATTAAATTATTAATTTGAAACTTTCCTCTTTTCTAATGTATACACTTAGTGGTATACATTTCCCTTCCAGGATGACTTTAGCTGTTTCCCACAAATTTTAATATGCTGTATTTTCATTTTCACTGACTTCAGTGTATATTTTTGTTTATCTTGAGACGTCCTCTTTGATCCATGGATTTTCAGAGGTGTTTCAGAGAGTTTTTAGTTTCCATATGTTTGGATATTTTCTCATTTTTGATTTCTGGTTTGTTTCTATGTGGTCAGAGAATGACTTCAATTCGTTTAAATTTGTTGAGATTTTTAAAAATGGCACAGAATGTGGTCTATCTTGGTGTATTTTCTCTGGATCTCTGAAAAAAAAGAGTACATCCTGCTCATTAGGGGAAGTATTCCATAAATGTTGATTAGAAGCTGTAGTGTTGTTGATTTATTCCGTATCTTTGCTGATCTTCTGCCTAGTTGTCCTAAAAATTGTTGAAGGACAGACATTGAAGTCTTCAACTATAACTATGGATTAGTTAATTTCTTTCAGTTCTGTCAGTTTTTGCTTCATATATTTTGTGGCTTTGTTGTTTGGTGCATACACATTTAGGATTACTATGCCTTCTGATGGATTGACTTTTTATTATTATGTAATGTCCCTCTCAGTCTCTGGTATTTTTTCTTTTTCTTTTTACTCTTTAGCCTGGTTTATCAGATATTAATGTAGCCACTCCTCCATTCCTTTGATTAATATTTGCATAATATATGTTCTTCCATCTTTTTACCTTCCACCTGGCTATAGCATTATGTTTGAAATGAGTTTCTTATAAACAACATATAGTTAGGATATGTTTAGACTATTGTGGTTAGTGTATTTATAAGTTAGGAGTTAAGTATGTTTTATATTTCGGTTTCTGTTTGTTCTCTGTTTTTCTTTCTTAGAAGGAACTTAGAAAGCACTTAGAAGACTTAAGAGAAGGAAAGTCTGTTGTGTTTACCCATATTCTCACTTACTGTGTTTTTTCTTCCTTCCTGATGTACCAAGATTTCTTCTTTTATTCTTTCCTTTCTGTTGAGAGAACTTGTAGCCATTCTTTTAGGGTAGTCCTGTTGGTAACAAATCCTCTTGGTTTTCCTTCATTTGAGGATCTTTTGAATTTCCTTTTATTCCTCAAGGATATTTTCACTGGATGTAGATTTTTAGTCTAACAATCCTCTTCTTTCAGCACTTGAATCGTTGTGCCATTCCTCTGGCCTCCATGGCTACCAATGAGAAATCTGTCACTTCAATTGTTTTCCCCTTATAAATGAGGTATTGTTTTTCTTTGGATTTTGAATTTTTTGAGAAATTTGCTTTGCTTTGTCTTAGTTTTTGGAAGTTTAATTATGATGTTTTAAATTATGACTTGATTCCTTTGGGTTTCTTCTATTTTGGATTCACTTTGCTTCTTTAATCTGAAGGCTTGTCTTTTGTTAAATTTACAAAGTTTTCAGCCATCATTCCTTTGGGCACTTTTCAGGCATGTCCACTTTCTCTTCTCCTTCTGAGACTCTGTTGACACAAATGTTAGAGGTTCTGTTGCAGTCCCACAGGTTTCTGAGAATCTGATTTCTATTTCTTTCAGTCTGGTTTCTAGGTTATTCAGATTGGGTACATTCTACTATTTTGTCCTCCTCTTCACTGATTCTTTCCTCTGTCCCTTCCATTCTGCTGTTGAGACTATCCATTGAGTTTTTAATTTTGGTTATATTTTTCAGTTCTAAAATTTTTATTTAGTTTTCTCTTCTATTTCTTATGAGGACTTTCTGTTTCTTTGCTAAGACCATGTTTTCATTGGTTTCAAGCATGTTTGTATCTGCTGATCAAAGTATTTTTATCTTGGCTGCTTAAAAATTTTTGTCAGATAATTCTAACATCTGTCATCTCAGTGTAGGCATGCAGTGATTTTCTTTCATCATTCAATTTAAGATCTTCCTTTTCCTTGTTATAATGTGTGATTTTAGATAGAAACCCAAACACTTAAGTATTATGTCATGAGACTCAAGATCTTATTTAAACCTTTGATTTTAGTGAGCTTCCTCTGACACTGCTGGGGATGGGGGTGGGGTGCTGCCTCATTACCTCGAGGTTGGATAGAAGCCTAGGTTTTCCACTCAGTCTCCATTGACAATGGTGGTGTCTCCTCACTGCTCTAGGTGGGGGTGTTGGGAGTTCCATCGATATGTCCCTGGTTATGAAGAAGAGGACCATTCCTCAGGAGGCCTCCCCTGATACCCTGGCAGGGATGGTCTCATTGCAGTGGGCTACACTGACATTCCTGACTCTCCTCTAGGCCTCTCTGACACCACCACAGCTGGCAGAAGGAGGGGCACTTCATTGGTGCTGAGTGGGAGTGCAAGTCCAGCCTCCTCATGTGGTGTCCACTGACACCACCCTGGTGGGGTAGGGGGCGGAGTGGAGGGGCACCCCCTTATAGTCCAGAGAGAGTGGGAATCTAGGCTCCCAACCTGGCCTTTGTTGACATGGTATGAGAGTGGGATCATCGTTATTTCCATGGTGTTTGGCTGGGGCAGGGAGGTTATCTTGTGAAAGTTTTCTGTCCTGATAGGCTACCTCTTTCCTGGCCCCTTGCCTAGGGAGGATCAGCTTTTGTTAGGGCTTTTTAATGCCTCTTCCTGTTGGCGCTTCCCGGTTGCCAGCTTCTTCAGCTTCAAGTCTGGGATATATGAGACAAAAAGAAAACACAGGAAACCCATATCATGTTCCTCGGGTCTCTAGCCAGCCTGGCTTCTTCTCTGCACCATTCAGTGTTTTACATGTAATGTCCAGCGTTCTTAGTTGTACTTGGTGGGAGGAGAGAGGAAGAACACACCTACTTCATCTTCCCAGAAGTCCTGTCTTAGCTTTCAAATGTTTGCCAAGTAGCATAAACAGCAAGTGGAAAGCAGAAAGTCTGAGACTTTGTATGCAAATTCATAATCATGATCCAATAATGTCCACTTCCAGAGAGGACTTTGAATTCCTTTCTGGTTGCTTACAGTGCTGTGGGTGTTAATGTTCCCTTGAAGTAGGAATCACTTACTTTCGACTAGCTTATTTTATATTGGGTTATTCTAGGACCCTTGCATTGAATTACCTAAGAACAGCCACGGCAGACAAAGTGTAAATTTGCTTAGCAGCAATTACTTAAAAATGAACCTAAATGCTGCTGCAAACAATGGCTCAGTTTCTGGAGTGGGGAGCTCAGATCATCCAGTCTCTTAGGGAAGGGTAGGGTATGAGTGTTGAACACGGAGACTTCATAGCTCACATCATTAAGCAGTGATAGATTTAAGTGACTGTTCCTGGACAAGACACATTAGTAGCTTTCCTGTGGCACTTCATAATGAGCAGTTAATTTTAGCCTGCTCAAAGGAGGAAGGCGTCCCTGCTGGCTTACCAGCTTGGTTTTCAGGGAATCACTATAGTGACAAATACTGTTATAAAATATACAGAGGAAAGTGATTAATAAGTGCCCACTGATGATGAAGTGTTGCCAGATTTCCTGTGAAATGGAGAAGTGGTGTGAAGATCAGGCCACCTATTGGCATCTCTTGTAATGAGTGATTAATGTGCCTTTGAACCCAACTTTTCCACTTGTGTGTTGTTTCTAACCAGGGATAGAAATGGAAACTATTTATCTTTGGATCCAAACCCTAGACACATTTAGGAGTTCAGAATTCATAAAAGCGAAGACTAAGAATGGATTAAAGTGACTTTGGAAATGTAGATTATTTTACAAGTTATTGATGCACCTGACCGGGAACAAAATACTCTGGTTCAAATTACAGCTGCTCCTACACAGCAGTTGATTCCCATCACCTTCACCACCACATGTCACAAACCAAAAATCTTATGCTTGGCACATGAATATTCCAAATGCCCCAGTCCAAGCTAGCCCTACTCATTTGTGACATGGAATTTAGTTTTCTAAATGTAACTTACTCTGGTATTCCAGGGCCAGGCCCAGTGTAAGTGCTCAACAAATGTTTAATGAACGAATGGGCTATGGGAGACATGCAGACTCCATGGCCCCAAAGCAAAAGGAAGGTTGGAGTCAATTTCAATTTGGCCCATAAAATTGGGTTGACCTTCCGATGAGTAAAGACATTTATTTAAGTTCAGGGTTCTGGGTGTACTTTTCTCAGAAGACTTGAGCTTTAGAAACAACCATGAATTAGTATGGACACTATGGCTTGGGCTTCAAGGAACACAATACTGTTAACAATGTTCCCCCCGCCTCCCCAGCACACACACACACACACATACGTTTCCCTCTCAACTTCTAGATGTGTTTCGTTGTTTGTGGTGGCACATTACAGTGCTTTATGTAACACTTTGGCATTTCCTTGTGTCACAGTGTCTTACAGTTTAGTTGAGTTGTCTATATAGAGACAAGTGTCCCCCTTGTTCATGACAGTTACAGTTGGGTTCTATTGCATTCAAGAGAGTCACTCAACCTCAGTGGTTTTACCAGACTTGTTGTGAACAGTGTCATAGAATACACCTGGCTGCAAAAGAGCCTGAGAGGGGTTTTTTTTTTTTTGTAATAGGAATGTTGCTGCCCCAGACAAAATTGGGTTATGTTGATTAAAAAAAGAAGATAAAAAGAGAATGGCTATTTAGTTGACAATCTGTATTTTCTGACACACTACTGAAGTGTGTATTTATATCCACTCATTTACCTTGGGCTGGAGAGCCTCCAAGCATGAATTTTTTAATGCTCGTTAGCTTGAAAACACAATCACACACTTATGTTTTTTCTTTGGAGGGATGGCGTGGAAAATCTGTGAACTTGCTTTCTGGCCAAATGAGTCAACCAAAGATGGGAACATTAATTTGTTGGAATAGTTGTGTATCAACATCAAACTGAAGACAGAATTACAGTAATATATATTCTTAGAGAAATAGGGAATGCTAAGTTAAAGACAGTATTCCTGCTCACAGCAGCTAACAGTGAACCTACCTAGGAAGAGATGGCACATGTCAGTAAACTGCTCTGCTAGGGCAGGGACTCTGGAGTCTTTGTTGGCTACAGAATTCTGGGATTCTATGACCCCCTACTGTGGAAATGCATTTGAAAATAAGCCATCTCTAATCACTCACCTGGGGTGAGCTCAGGAGCTGGGGTTCCCATTGTTCACTAACTCTCTCTCCCCCACCAGTCCATTTTCAGCCACTGTATCTTCCATATGAAAGGAGATGGCACAAAAGACTTGCCACAGTTGAAACTCTTTATAATTAATGAATTGAAGACATTTGTTGAAGCTGCTTATTTTTAAAAATAATGTGACCTCTTCTTTATAACTATAAGGTGTGGGAAGACAAGGCCATTCTTGATTCTACAGATTTCAGGTTTGTACATTGGAAGAGAATCTGTCTTTTTAACTTGCTATGTTTGACAATAATAATGGCTCATATTTTTTGAGCACTTAATATATGCCCATTGAAGGCTTTACATGTGATATCAGTTAGGGTTTGTTTGTCAGTTAGCAAATGACTACAGAACTTAATGCCTTTTATGAACGAAATGATTGTGCATCCTACCACCAAATTCACATGCTGAAGCCCTCCTTCCCAATGCAATGGTATTAGGAGGTGGGGCCTCTGGGAGGTGATTAGGTTTAAATGAGGTTGTGAGGGTGAAGCCCCAACGATAGGATTAGTGCCCTTATAAGAAGAGGAAGAAAGTGCAGCCTCTATGCTGTGTGAGGACACAGTGAGAAGGCACCCACCTGCAAGCTAGGAAGTGCACCGTCACCAAGGACAGAACCTGCTGGCACCATGAACTTGGACTTCCCAGCCTTTGTAGCTACGGAAAATAACTGTGTGTTGACGAATCCACTCAGTCTACGGTATTTCGTAGAGTAGCCTGAGCTTGACTTAAACCAAGAACCATTTATTATTCCTCATGAATCTCTGGGTGGATGGGGTTCCACTTGGCTGATCTTGGCTGGGCTTGTACTTTTATCTGTGGTCAGCTGGAGGGTGGCATGGCTGAAGCTGGCTGGTCTCAGAGAGCTTCACTCAGATCTCTCATTGTTAACCATCGGATGGCAGGGGTCATAGGGCAACTGGGCCACTTGTCTCCCATCACCCAGCAGCCTGGCTTCATTGTGTTTACAGGGTGGCAATGGGGTCCCAAGAGGGGAGGTGAAAGAATGCATGGCCTCCTGAGGCTGACTCAGAAATGGCAGGATGCTACTTCCACCCAGTTCTATCAGCCAGAACATCACAGGGCCAGCTCAGACTCAAGGAAGAGACTCTGCCTCTCTATGGGAGGAGCTGCAGAACCACATTGCAAAGATGTGGATGACATAGGAAGGGATGGAGGTGTGGCCATTTTTAATCTCCCTCACATGTGTTAATGCTGTTAATCCAGCAGTCCTGTGAGGCCATATGATATACTCTTATACCCATTTTATACATGAGAAAACTGAGGCTTAGCAGGGCTAAGGAACACCATTCAGAACTAGGACTCAAGCATTTTTTCTCTAGAATCTGTTCTCTTACCTATTCCCTCACTTTGGACTAAATATCAAAACTAGACATCAAAGTCAATTCATGTTAATTTCACCACCGTATAGATAAATTCCAGAAAGCAACAGCCATCTAAAAGGGTTTTGAGGAAGGTTCATAAACTGTGCATGGCTCACTTAGAGAAATGCAGTCAATGTAGGTTCATGACTGCACCTCTCTCCTTCCATCCCTTCTTAAGAGGCAGCACCAAACATTTCTGAACATCCTGAGTGTCCAAACAGCCACTATTTAAACTCTCAAGTGTCCTGGATCTGTCCCTGTGCCTGTCCCTAGAAAATATACTCCCAGATTTTCCCAGATGTTGGTGGTCTGATCATGGCAAAGGCCGTGGACAGATTCAAGCAGTTACTTCTCAATTGCAGCCAGGCTGAGACTCCCAGAGAGCAGAGCGGGCACTTTGAGAACAAGGCCACGGATGAGGGTGGCTGTGTTATAGGAAGTGAGTCAGTTGCCATCAGATGTGTCCAGTCACGGTTGCTGAGGCTCCTGGGCCCCTCCCTTGTTTTGCAAATATCGCCAACCCCAGGGTCTTGATACTTTGACAAATATGAGGACACAAAATCTGCTGATGTCTCCGGGAAAACAAGCAAAAAGATGAATCTGGCTTTCAAATGCCTGGGAGGCCAACAGATCTCAGCCAGGGCTGTGCAGCAGAGTGGAAGGATGTGTTTGTCCAGAATCCCAGCTCCACATTGGTCCTGGAGTGTTAAAGAAGAGGTGTTGAGTTCTCTCCCCCTAGACTTCTCCTCCCTGACTCCAGGCCTACATCCCAGGATGAGGATGGATTTATGATATCTAGAAGTGCTGAGGTGAGAGTGATGAGGCCTCAGCAGCGTGGAGAGCATTATTTGTGCTCTGCTGGAGAAGAAGTTAGAAGAGCAGCAGTCATGCACTGGTGCTCCCAGCTCTTGGCACCCTGTCTGGGTTGAGCCATGTAAGCTGGCACATCCTGAAAAGAATAGGTTTTCTGTAGAATAAATAATCACTTCCTCAGGACAGTGACTAATGGAGAGCCCTAATCCTCCAGTACAAGTTTCTGCATCACCATGAGATTGAGAACTTCCTGGCCAGTGACCACAAGTTGCTGATGGGCAATAATGCCAAGACTGACTTTCTGCACTCAGTGGATGACAAAAACGCTGAGATTTCAAATGCATCTCCTGGAGAGCAGACAGGCAAATGTAGAGCCAGTAGGGAGCCTGAACATCAAGATGGCTGTGAAGCCAAAGGTGAGCTCCCAGGTCAGAGGTGCCATGCACACATACCTGCTCTCAGCCTGAAGTAGCTTTGGAGTGAGTGACTTTTTTATTGATTCAAAAACAATCTCTTCCCAGTTGTGTGCTTTGAAAAACAAGTGGCCCGAGGGAACTGTACCAGAGCAGCAAATGACAATAGACTGACGGTTGACTGTGTGGACGAGACACATTACAAAAACACGAGGAAATGAAGGCAGACCCTGCCCAAGTCAGATGCGCAGACATCAAGTCAGGAGCCTGGAGGGAGAGGGCTTTGTGTGCCACACAGGGCCACAGAAGTGAAATAACTTTGTAACAGTGGGGAGCACTCTGCACATGTTCCCATCTGAAGGGCCCATGACAGAGTTTGGATGTTGCCCTACTCAAATCTCATGTTGAATTGTAATCCCCAGTGTTGGAGGTGGGGCCTGGTGGGAGGCGACTGGATCATGGGGATGGATTTCTCATGAATGGGTTAGCACCATCCATCCCCTTGATGCTGTCCCCGTGATACTGAGTGAGTGCTCATGAGATCTGGTCATCTAAAAGTGTGTAGCACTTCCTCCTTTCTCTCTTGCTCCTGCTCCTGCTGTGTGAGACGCCTGCTCCCACTTCCCCTTCTGCCATGGTTGGAAGCTTCCTGAGGCCTCCACAGAAGCCCAGCAGATGCCAGCATTTTGCTTCCTGTATAGCCTGTGGGACTGTGAGCCAACTCACCCTCTTTTTTTTTTTTTTTTTAAACCCAGTCTCGGGTGTTTCTTTATAGCAATGTGAGAATGGACTAAAACAGCTCAGACCCACCTAATTATTAGTAGTGCCTCCTCCTCTCTCTTCCTAAGGAATGTCTGCAAGGACAAACTGTTCTCTATTTACTAAAAGCTAAGTGAGCACTTCTGTATAACTCTTTAAAATGTTGGGATCAGAAGTGTTAGTGCTGCTCCATTTTTGTCTTACCAATACTCATTTAGTTCAGTGTCCAAACACTCTCACTTAGAAAAGTACTAGAAACAGATGAGATGCCAGCCTAGGAGGCAGCCTCCCCTCCACACGGAACCCCCACTGACCATCACTGCACTGTCAATCAGGGCAGTATAACAGGGAAGAGACAGCAGCACCATGGGACCCTGAGCCTTGGTTGAACTCGCCAATGCAAAGCAAAACGAGGAAAACAAAGGCTCTCCATGGAAAAGGAGCTGATTTATCATGAATTTTATTGTAGTCACATGACAGAGTACCTCACTGAAGACAGATAAATGGGTAGAAAGCTATTCCCTGGAGGTGTTAGACAAGAAAAGCTCTGTAGCAATGTGAATTTGGGAAATGTTGAGTTAAACAAGTTAAATAAATTTCTTTCCTGCAGGATTTCTCAGAATATTCTTATCCTAATGTGCACTGTGAGTCTCCAAGAGGGGAATATGTTATGCAGGACTTCCCAAATTCATGTAGCCACAGGACTCCTGTTTTTCCTTCTCCCTCAGGCAGTGGCTTGGTGCTGTGGTAAGCATGTGGGCTCTGGGATCAGCCTGTCGGCTTGAATCTAGGATCTCCCTCCTCTGAGCTGTGCGCCATTGGACAAGTCACTTAACCTCTCTCAGCTTTGGTTTCCTCATCTCTAAAACGAGTATAACAGTAGCACCTGCCTTATAAGGTTTTTGTAAGGGTGTGGAAAATAAATTAGTTAATTCATATGAAGCATTGCATTTATCCCATGACCTCAGCGACCGTTAAAGCTTAGCAAGTTATCCGTAGAAAGCACCTTGCAAACTGAGTGTTGCATCGTGAACACTTTTCAAAATTATCAGTGTAGCGGACATTAGGGTGGCCGCTTAGCATCTGTGACACACACCCCGGCCAAAACGATTGGTTTAGGTTGGCCTAATTAGAAGGCTGCTCAAGAATGTTGTTTGATGGTTGAGAGGAGGACATCCCTTTGCATCTGAGTGATGGTGGGTGGGCATTGGACCTGGAATCGCTGTGGGCAATTTACTCTAATGAGACGAGTCAGCCTGGGAGGGAGCACACACCCTGAGGACGGCAGACCACAGATGCGCCCTCAGCAAACCTCCCTGGAAGTGTGCCCCTCCCCTGGACTTGCTCAGTCAGGAGAGCCTGTAAATTCCTTGCAGCTGAAGTAAGTATGAGTAAGGTTTTCTGTGACCAGCCATCTGCAGCCTCTCAGCTGATAGAATGGGGGAGCTGGTGGCAAAATGGGGGAGCAGCTACGGGGTGCAAATACAGTCCAGCTCTTTGGAATGGACTGCACCAGCTCCCAGCTCTCATGCGACTGCTCTGCTTCTTAGTTTCCTCAAAGGGAGATATCAAAATCTTCTACCTAAACCTTATGGCGAAGGTGAGGTGCAAAGGAGAGAAGGTGTGCGAAAACACTTTGGAGACAGTCAAGTGTTCTATAAAGGCAAAGCAGAAATGTTTATAGCAATAGTGGAAACTCAACCACTTCTTGATTTAAAGCTGTTACACTGCGGTGGTACAAGATTTTTGGCTAATGCTAAAATAAGAACATAAAAGCCAGCTGTCAAAATATTATAATTGGTTTCTGTCGAACCCGAAGGCTTTAAATTCTGTGATGCTATAAGTTTAAGGGCTTATCTATGGATTTCTGCCATTCTATAATACTCTATCCCATTTAAAATTCTATCGCTGTGAATACTTCAAAAGGGATTCTGGAAAGTATTTACATATAACTGACGAGTCTCACGTTATGGTAATTTAACTTTTTTAAAAATTTTAAACTCTGTGAAATTTTAGTTGTCACTTATCCTTATTTATAATTCAACTAAATGGACCAACTACTATTTGATAAAAGGTAGTGAAATTTTCACTTCTAGTTTTAGAAAGTTTTAACCAACAGTATAGTATGGTGCAAAGTTAGTAAAAGAAATCGTCTACAAAAAGTAAGAAGAAATAAATTCTGCAATTACTTTAATGAAGTTGAAACTTTAAATTATTAGCAATAATAACCATCATTGAGAAGGACGGTTCTCCGTGGGTTTCTTGCACATCTACAAGTCTTGCTGGGTATTTCAAGAATGCAAAGCCCTGGCTGACCTTTAGCCTGGCCATTTCTCAGGTTGTGTTTGCAGTGAGTAATCTTGAGGAACTGGGTAAGGTCTCCCTCCAAGACAGAGTGGACTGACTTACTGTTTGATGTGACAATGGTGTGTTCCCCAAGCTTAGTGCTCATCAGATATGGCGCAAACCCACTGCTCGTAAAACATCCATCTGGGCCCCTCCATGCCAGCCCCATACACATTCAGGAAGAGGAGAACTATCATATGCATGCCATATCCTGAGTAATAAAGTCCCATGTCTCTGATCCAGGGGTCTCATGTCTTCTGCCAGCATCCATGAAACGGAAATAGGCTAACCTATTAGCTTACAAGGAGCGTAAAGGCAGATCCTAGACTTTACATTGGTATTGAGATTTTTGGTGATTTTGTATAACATTTGATTTATTTTCATAAACATTTCCTTGTTAAGAATTCACACCTAAGGAATTCTTTGTGGGCTCCTGGCATCTTCATTAACCAGCAGAGGGAGCCCGTGCTGATTAATTAGATGCAGACAAGCTTTCTTTGTTTTACACATGCCAGACACCTCACAGAAAAATCCACTTACAGTTATCACAATGCTGTTAGTACACAGAAAAAATGTAGGACATGATAGTAGCATCCTTTACTTGGGCTTCAGAGCATAGAAGGTAAAAATATTACATTTTCCAAGGGGACCTCCCAGGTAGTAGGAAGTTTGGGAATGTGCATTACCACTCTAAAAGCAGTTGAAAGGAATATTTTCTAAATAAAGAATTACTCTGAAGTTGCTAGCACTAGATCTTGTGAAAGGAGAGCTTCTGAATATAATAACATATTTGTCTTTGGAATTCTAAAACTTTCTCTTTCGTTTACACCATGTATGTTATTAGGGAATAAGATCCTCAGCTGGGTGTGGTGGTGTGTGCCTGTGGTCTGTTACTCAGGAGGCCTAGGTGGGAGGATCGCTTGAGCCCAGGAGTTCGAGTCCAGCTTAGGCAACATAGTGAGGCCCTGGCATTGCAAAAAAATAAAAATAAAAATGGAAAGGAAGTCTTACCTTGGAAATGATCTGATGTTTACTATGCTTAAAAACTGTGTGTCAGTCAAGTGCCTGAGGAAGTGCACATGCAGGTCTTGTGACTTTACTTTAACATCCTCATGTTTGTACTTTCACCTACCACAATTTCAGGTGCACCCAGACAAGTCCAGAGCTGACCACCTGCCTGTGACTGGGCCAATTTCCCTGAACAAGTCTTAGCATCAGTACTTGATGAGCTCCAAGCCTCCTGTTTGTTTATAAAATAAAGCTCCTCTTGCTCATTTTGCCTTTGGGTGGAAGCATAAAACGTTCTTTAAAATAAAGGAAAGAAATTTAAGAATAATTCAAAATTGCATTTTAAGGATTTCATGGTAGAAAGTCAAATAGAATACTATTAGTGATGAGATGGCAATAATGAAAAATATTTAATAATGTCTGTTGTAATTTAAATGTTGTTTTATTATTTTTTTTTATTTTAATATGGAGCTCTTCATGAATTTGTGTGTCATCCTTGCACAGAAGCCACGCTGACCTCTCCAGCATTCCAATTTTAGTGTATGTGCTGCTGAAGCAAGCATGTAACTTGAAGTTTATTTTCAAACTTCGGAGTTGCATGTATTGACAGTCATGTTGTTCCACCCTCAAATGGATTTTTACTTCTTTTTTTTTTTTTGGAGACAGAGTCTCACTCTGTCGCCTAGGCTGGAGTGCAGTGGTGCGAGCTTGGCTCACTGCAACCTCCACCTCCCAGGTTCAAGCGATTCTAGTGCCTCAGCCTCCCGAGTAGCCAGGATTACAGGTGTGCATCACCATGCCTGGCTAACTTTTTGTATTTTTAGTAGAGATGGGGTTTCATCATGTTGACCAGGCTCATCTCAAACTCCTGACTTCAAGTGATCTGCCCACCTTGGCCTCCGAAAGTGCTGGGATTATAAGTGTGAGCCACCGCTCCTGGCCCTGATTTTTTTTTTTACTTCTATTTCACAGTGACATGATTTGGTGGATTTGAAGAAGTGATCCCTGTACTGGTGTGTTTTTCATTTCATCACTAACTTTAATTTTTAATTTTTAAAAAAGCCTCTTGGAATAGGTAACTTGCTTAGAAACACATCAGAGAACTTAAATGGTAGAAGAATAAGAGTGGTGAGGAAAAGAAAAAGGCTGTTTTTCAAATACAGTCGGGCTTTAAGGCAGTCTGTGCTCTTGGAAGAAGTTTTGTAAGAGGAAGTGATGTAAGTCAAATCTAATCTTCCCATCCAAACAATGCTATGACTATAGGGTTATTTTACTAAACAAAGACTTAATGCCTAGTTTTTTTTTTTTTTTTTTTTTGAGACAGTGTCTCGCTTTGTCACCCAGGCTGGAGTGCAGTGGCGCGATCTCGGCTCACTGCAAGCTCTGCCTCCCGGGTTCACGCCATTCTCCTGCCTCAGCCTCCTGAGTAGTTGGGAGGACAGGCACCCGCCACCATGCTTGGCTAATTTTTTGTGTTTTTATTAGAGACGGGGTTTCACCGTGTTAGCCAGGATGGTCTCGATCTCCTGACCTTGTGATCTGCCCACCTTGGCCTCCCAAAGTGCTGGGATTACAGGCGTGAGCCACCGTGCCTGGCCATGCCTAGTTTTTAAAGGAATACTTTAAATACCCCTTTGGTTCAACTGCAAGTGTATGGTGTGGCACTTCTGAGGCACATGCAAATTGGTGAAGGAGGGCAGCTGGTTGCACATTATTTATTACTTGATTTATGCAAGAGAACCACTGAAATGGGGGCAGATAAGGTTGGAAGATCCTTGAGAAGGTCTGTTTTCAATCTACGAACTTTAGAAAACCTCAGGTGCAGTTGACGAATGGTCTAGCCAAGGAGTGGACCATGTGGCCCGAAGGAAGAGTACTGAGGCTCCATGATGCCTGGGCTGCTCAATGGTGGGCAGAGCTGAGAATGAACCATTGGAGAGGGGTGACATCAGCAGGATGGAGGACCAGCGCTCCCCCTGCGTATCTGCCCACAGCAGCCACCCACAGTCAAAAGTGCCTCTGTGGGAATTTTGGGATCTAGATGGGAGTTGCAAAACCCCAGTGGAGTCCAAGATTGAGCAAAGCCATTTTAGGAAGACAGAACCAGGTGGCAGCTTGCTGATGATGGTCCCAGCCACACAGCTGGGAATAGTCCTGTCCCCCTGTAAACTTGCCTTGATCCTGCAACCAGCACTATCTGCCAAGCCAGGGATGTGGGAAGAGCCATGCCCACCTATACTTCCAGTAGCAGGCCCACCCAGCTCAGTCCAGGGTGTGGATGGTGAAGCAGCCAGTGAAGCAGTTCCATCTCCTATCAGCTGGGGTCTGGGAGCAGCACTGTCTACCAAGGGACCTGGTGGGAGACACATTCACCTGAACAATGGAAATACAACACACCAAAACTTGCAGGATACAGCAGAAGCAGTTCTAAGAGGGAAGTTTATAGTGATAAATGCCTGCACGAATAAAAAAGAAAGATCTCAATTAAACAACTTAACTTTATACCTCAAAAAATTAGAAAAAGAAGGATTAACTAAACCCAAACTTAGAAGGAGGATAGTAATAAAGACTAAAGCAGAAGTAAATGAAATAGAGATAAGAAAGACAACTGAAAACCTGTGTAACAAACCTGCACATCCTGCACATGTACCCCTGAACTTAAAAGTTAAAAAAAGATCAACAAAACTAAGAGTTAATGTTTCTTGAAAGGATCAACTAAATTGACAGACCTTTAGCTAGACTAAGAGAAAAAAGAGAGATGACTCAAATAAAAAAAGAGAGAGGGCTCAAATAAAATAATAAATTAAAGAGAAGACATTACAGTTGATACTATAGAAATACAAAGGATTATGAGACACTACGATAAACAATTATACTCCAGCAAATGGAGAAGCCCAGAAGAAATGGATAAATTCCTAGAAACAGACAAGCTACCAAGATTGAATCAGGAAGAAATAGAGAATCTGAACAAACCTATAACTAGTAAGGAGATTGAATTAGTAATCAAAAAACCTTTCAACCAAGAAAAGCTCAGGACTAGATGGCATCACTGGTGAATTCTACCAAACATTTAAAGAAGAACTAATACCAATTCCCAAAATCTCCTAAAAAATGGAAGAGGAGGGAACATCTTCAGACTCATTTAATGAAGCCGGTATTTCCCTGATACCAAAGACAGATAAGGACACAATGAGAAAAGAAAACTACAGGCCAATATTCCTGATGAACATAGATGAAAAAATTCTCTACAAAATACTAGCTAACTGAATTCAATAGCACATTACCAGAATCATACACCATGAAGAAGTGGGATTTATCCCTGGGATGCAAGAATGGTTCAACATATGCAATATCATTTCCTGAAGCTTTTCCTGTAAGATCAGGAGCAAGGATACCCACCCTCACCACTTGTTTTTAAGATAGTACCAGAAATTATAGCTAGAGCAATTAGCTAAGAAAAAGAAATAAAAGACCTCCAAATTGAAAAGGAATAAGCTACACTGTCTCTGTTTGCAGATGACATGATCTCACCCATAGAAACATCCTAAAGTCTCTATCAAAAAACTGTTAGAACTAATAAGCAGATTCAGTAAAGTTATATAATACAAAGCAACGTCCAAAAACCAGTTGCATTTCTATACACTAAAAGTGACTAATCAAAAAGACATTTAGAAAACAACCCTGTTTACAATAACATCAAAAAGAAGAAAGTACTTAGGAATGCATTTAACCAAGGAGATGAAAGATCTGTACACTGAAAAACTATAAGACATTAATGAAAGAAATTGAAGAAGGCACAAATGAAAAGACAGCATATATTCATGGAAAAGAAGCATTAATGTTAAAATGTCCATACTACCCACAATAATCTATAGATTTAATGAAATTCCTATCAAAATTTCAATAACATATTTCACAGAAATAGGAAAAAACATTCTAAAATTTTTCTGAAACCTCAAAAGACTCTGAATAGCCAAAGCAATTTTGAGTAAGAAGAACAAGGCTGGGAGCATCATATGTCCTACTGTCAAACTATATTACAAAGCTATAGTAATCAAAACAGTATGGTACTGGCATAAAAACAGACACATAGAACAATGGAACAGAATAGAGTCCAGAAATAAATCTACAGCCATTACATGGCTTTGACAAGGGCACCATGAAGACACAATGGGGAAAGGATAGTCTCTTCAATAAATGGTGTTGGGAAAACTGGATATCCATATGCAGAAGAATGAAATTAGACCCTTATCCTGCATCACACACAAAAATAACTCAAAGTGGATTAAAAGACTTAAACATTAGACCTGAAACATAAAACTCCTAGAAGAAAACATAGGGAAAAATGTCCCTGACATTGGTCTTGGCAATGAGTTTTTTGAATGTGACAACAAAAGCACAGATTACAAAGAACAAAAATAGGCAAATGGAATTACATCAAAATAAACACTCCTGCTTAGCAAAGGAAACAACCAACAAAATGAAAAGACAACTTACAAAATAGAAGAAAATGTTGTTTGCAACCGTGTATTTGACAGTTAACATCTAAAATATATAAGAAATTCATACCACTCAATAGCTGAAAACCAGATAATTTGATTAAAAATAGGCAAAAGACCTGAATGGACATTTCTCCAAAGAAACATACAAATGTCCAATAGATATATGAAAAGGTGCTTGGCAATACTAATCATGAGGAAAATGCAAATCAAACCCACAATGAGATAAAGACAAGAGATAATAAGTGCTGGAGAAATGTAAATTGTTACATCCATTATGGAAAATGATATGGAGTTTCCTCAAAGATTAAACATGGAACTACCAAATGACCTGGCAATCCCACTTTTGGGTATATATCCAAAGGAAATGAAATCTGTATGTGGAAGAGATATCTTTACTCCCATGTTCATTACAGCACTATTCACAATAGTGAAGATATGGAAACAACCTAAATGTTTGTCAGTGGATGAATGGATAAAGAAAATGTGGTACATATACACAGTGGAATGTTACTCAGCTGTAACAAAGGAAAATCCTCATGGATGGCCCTGGAGGACATTATGTTAAGTAAGATAAACTGGACACAGAAAAAGAAATACTGAATCATCTAAGTAGTAGATCCAATACTAGTAGTAGTACTCCAATAGCTTATTAGTAGTACCCAAAGGACACACACGTAGGTAATGTTATTTGCGATTAGATGTTTTCTCTTCAGCTTTCTCTCCAGCATTTTTCACTCCTCCTGTTCTTGTGACCCAAAATATATGTTTCTTTGAAAGTGGAAATCGTGTAACAGAAATGTGGCTTTTGTATTTTATCCTTAGCTATTTTCCATGAAACACATGCATGTAATGTTTTGACTTTCAGAAAAAGAGAGGTGAGAGCAAAATGAAATGATTTTAAGGTGTGCCAGGCAGTCAGGGAGAGAGGGAACTTTTCCTTCTAGACTGTGTCCAGGCAGGCTCTGGAGGCTGTTCTGCAGCTAGCTGAGGCGAGACTGAGTTTCAGATCAATCTGGCACTTGAAGTCTGAGCTGGGTTAGTTCAGGGGCAAGAGTGCCCACAAGCTACTGCCATCCATGCTGGGAGGGTCTCCTAAGCCTGTCCTGCAGCCCAGCTACCACGCCTGCGCTGACCCATGAATGACACGTCAGGCACCACAGAGTCCTATTCATAAGCTCGTGTTTTTGGAAGAAAGGTCCAGAGTCTCTAAAAATGAGCAGTGAGACAGTGACATCATAATGGTATTTATTATTTCAGGTTAGACTGGCACCTACTAAATCATTACGGCCACAGGTAGGTTTTTCCACTGAGAGAAGCCTTCTTTTTCCCTCTAAAGCTGGATTACTGGGAGGCTGAGCACGCACGCTCCCTCGGGGTGCCAGCCTGGGTGGAGTAAAGGCCCAAAAGATTCCTGCTTCATTTTATTTCCACACATTCCCCACCCTAGAAGTTGAGTAGATTAATTTTTATGGGGCACAGACTGGGCAAGGCTCAGACACAGGCCCTCCTCTTGCCACCTCCACTGCGTGAGCGGGACCTGTGGACCGTCTCAGGACACCCTGATCCCAAATGCCTCTTTTTGGGCCTGAAATTCCCATTTTACCTAAACCTTTAAGTTCAGGCTTTCAAGGACCCCATTAACACAGATTTTCAATTTATTTGGAATACAAAACAAATAAGATTATTAGCATTTTATCATGGATTAATTTATCCTATTACCCTAGCCTAGAAAGGCCCGGGAGAACGAGACTGATAAATTTAGGTGGGGAAGGAAAGGGATGAAAAAGAGCCAGTGAATATAGGACTCTGCCTAGGGAATGTTTAGTGTGCTTACTGGTGGAGATGTGTGTGCATGTGTCCATGAGCATACGTGAGTGCATCTGTGAATGTGTGTGGATGCATATGTGTGCTATGCACATGCATGCAAGTGCACACATGCACATGTACATGTATGTGCTGCACACATGTGTGCATTGTATGTGTGTGCACACATGCACGTGTGTGCATATGTGTGTGTATATGTGTATGTACAGAGTAGGTGAGGTGGGAGTGGATGGGAGATAGAAGTAGTACCAGGCTACAAAATCATCTAGATGGATGCTAGGACTTGAGCAATTAAATATATACATGCATATATATACATTCATCCCAACCTCAGTGGGCTTTTAAAGAAAATCCAGAAAGTAAGACAGTGCTTAAGAGAGTAATCTTAGTGATCACCTAATTACCCAAGTTGCATTTTATTTTATTTTATTTTTGAGATAGAGTCTCGTTCTGTTGCCGAGGCTGGAGTGCAGTGGCGTGATCTCAGCTTACTGTAACCTCTGCCTGCCAGGTTCAAGCGATTCTCCTGCCTCAGCCTCCTGAGTAGCTGGGACTACAGGCGTGCGCCACCACACCTGGCTAATTTTTTTTTTTTCAGTAGAGATGAAGTTTCACCATGTTGGTCTCGAACTCCTGACTCAAGTGATTCGCCCACCTCAGCCTCCCAAAGTGCTGGGATTACAGGCGTGAGCTACCGTGCTCGGCCCCCACGTTGCATTTTAGGTATGAAAAAAATTCTGAGGGATCTGGGCACTGTTTCTTTCCTTTTTTTTTTTTTTTTGAGACGGAGTCTCGCTCTGTCGCCCAGCCTGGAGTGCAGTGGCGCAATCTCGGCTCACTGCAAGCTCCGCCTCCCGGGTTCACGCCATTCTCCTGCCTCAGCCTCTCCGAGTAGCTGGGACTACAGGCGCCCGCCACCACGCCCGGCTAATTTTTTGTATTTTTAGTAGAGACGGGGTTTCACTGTGGTCTCGATCTCCTGACCTCGTGATCCGCCCGCCTCGGCCTCCCAAAGTGCTGGGATTACAAGCGTGAGCCACCGCGCCCGGCTGTTTCTTTCCTATTGAGTGAAGGGTGACCTTGGCTTGGGGATGCCCCAGAAACACAACTCCCTGGGGCTCCGTGAGCCAGCCTGGGGGCTGCTAAGGGGAATTTTCCTTTCTCCTTGGGCTGTGGTTTTCCTTACATTCATGGTTTCTTTCCCAGTCCGGCAGCAGCTGCATCATTAAACTAACCTGGCGCCTGAAAAGAAGGATAACTCTCTGTTGAGATTAATGATAATGCACTTAAATTTACATAACACGTCAAGTCCAGAAGGATCCCAAAGTGCGGTGTAAACCTTCTAGAAGGGCTGAGATGCAACAGGTTTCCTCTGCAACCTCACAGAGCCGGGCAGGTGGAGCAGGAAGGCAGCTCGGCTTCTGTTTCCTAACGATGCTAGCTGCCGTAGCGCAACTTCAGGCTGAATGGTCAGGAAGAACAAAATGCTTGACAGACTTTTGTGTGGATATTAAGGTTTTGCAACACTCAGCTCAGCCACTTAGAAGAAATGGTTTTACGTCAGTTTTGCAGAAAAGGATTGGAAGCTCAAAGTAAAGAGACTCCTAGTGTCCCAAAGCAGGAGACGTCCCAGTCTAGGGTCCGTGAAAGGAAGGGTGTGGCCAGCTGAGCGATGAAGTCTTGGGGCAGGGAGGAGGGACTGGCAGGGGACCCCACTGCACGCCCCCTCCATGGCTCCTCTGCTTCAGGCACATGCCTTTTTGCCGTTTCCCCAACTCACAGAGTTCATTTGGCCTTGGGACGTTGCATGGCTGTCTCCTGTGCTTGGAATTGCCCTTGCTGCAGGCTCACTCCTGCATTTCACTCAGGTGACTTGCCAGATGTCAGGTGGGCAGGGAGCATGCCCCTGACCCCTAGCCGCAGCCTCTGCCTCCAGGCACAGCCAGTGCCCTTCCTTGCACTCTTTCTCATCAGAGTGTGTGCCTATCTGAAATTATACTCTTTTTTTTTTTGAGATGAAGTCTCACTCTATCCCGCAGGCTAGAGTGCAGTGGCGCGATCTCACTCAGCTCACTGCAACCTCCATCTCCCAGGTCCAAGCGATTCTCCTCTCTCAGCCTCCTGAGTGGCTGGGATTACAAGCATGCGCCACCACGCCCGACTAATTTTTTTGTATTTTTAGTAGAGACGGGGTTTCACCATGTTGGCCAGGCTGGTCTTGAACTCTTAACCTCAGGTTATCCACTCGCCTCAGCCTCCCAAAGTGCTGAGATTACAGGCGTGAGTGACTGCACCCAGCCTATAGTCTGTTTTTAATCTGTGCACTGCTTATTGTCGGTCTCCCCAACAAGAATATAAGCAACATGAGTTGGGGCTGTTGTTCCATTCTCTGCTGTATCCTTCAAGGCTAGGGCAGGGCCTGAGACCCAGCAGGCACACTGTCACACCTCAGGCTGCAGGAATGTGTGCAGCGCCCGCAACCTCACATCACTCCCCTGCAGGCAGGGGCTCGGCATGGCGTGCAATGTCCCTGCTTGCTTTGGGTAGACAGCACCCAGTGTGTGTCCAGGTCCGGACCACATGACACTCCATCCAGTGGCTTGTGTGGTGTGGACATTTTGTGGAATTACATGAAATTTGTCATTCAGAAAGTCCTCTGCTTAGGTCAGCACATTTCTGATACATTGGATGCTGGGAAGGTGGAAGTTTTTCTTTCCCTCTTCCTGTTCAAAAGCGGGTTTGGCGTGTGCTAGGGTGGATTGAAACAGCTTAGTCTCTCTGGCTTTTTCCAAAAGAAGACAGTGGAGTTGATGGGATTGAGTAGCTCCTTGGGTCAACTCTAAATGAAGGCAGAACTCTACCAAACAGTGTCCATCCCTGCCTTCAGGAACCCTACAACCTTTGGACAACAGATACAGCGGCCAGAGGCCACAGGACAAGCACAGGTGTGAGGTGTGAAATGGTGCAGTGTGTGGAAGGTTCCCGGTTGGCTGGAGTTCACTGGTAGAGGGAAAGGGAAGGGATGTTCCAGGCTGAGGGAACAGCAAGAGCAGAACTGGATTCAAAGAGGATGTGGGTGGGGAGAAGGGAGAGCTCTCAATGTCTGGAGTTGGAGCCTGGGGGAGGATCCAGCTCTGCCCTGGGAGATGATCTCATTAGCTAAGCAGGACCAGGCCTGGGCCAGCGTTTATAAGGAAGACCTCCCAGGAAAACCAGGGTATGGCAGGGATTGATGCTGGTGATTCATTGAGTGGCAAATCTTTCTTTAGAGTCATTTCCGAATTGATGTGCCAGGACTGTGGCTGTAAATGTGTGCTTGTGTGTGAACGAGAATAGCTCAGACTCTTTTTGCATCAAGGGGAATTGAACATGCAGACATGTCTTAGCGCTGGGAGATCTTTCAGAGGCCAAGGGCTGAGTGCAGTGGGATGCTCTGTATAAATAAAACTCTTCTAAGCAAAGTAAGGGTGTCCAGGTCTCCTCAGGACAGTGTAGGTCTGTGCTAGCAGCTGTCCACGGGCAGAGGGTGTGCTGGACCAGGGAGCTGAGGCTCACTCAGAGGACACAGGCAGTGGGGAGTGCCCTGTTGATGGTCACTGTGACCCCAGTGTGACTCCCCGGCCAAAGCATCCCTCTGTGACCTATACTATTCTTGTCTCTGCTAACCCCAGAACTGAGCTCAGCACAGGGTCAGAGCACACTTTCTGTGTTAAATAAAGGTATTTCTTAATTACTTTAGTCAATGTGGTAACGGCTCCATGAGGAAAGCTCTGTGTGCCTCTTTGTCAGGCTGCTCTGTCCTCGGGCCTGGCTGCCATGCTTCTCATCCTGGACACGTGGCTCCTGGGGCTGGCACAGCATGTGTGCGGCATGCCCTGCCACTCACTGGGTGGCGGTGCACAGGAACCCACCACGCCTGGGCCATGAGCCTGCCCCTGGGTTTGTTCTCAGCACCAGGGTGACTGGGTGGGGGTGGGAAGAGGCGAGATCCAAGAGACATTGGTCGCGAAGGCCTTATAGACTTTGTTCTCTCTGGGCAACCGTAACCTCCGGAGAGGGATCCAGATGCAAACTCAGTTGGTCCTGTCTTTAGTCAGGCAGGTTTTCTGAGTTTTTTTTTTTGTTGTTGTTTTTTCTCTCTTACATAGAGACAGGTTCTTACTATGTTATTATGAAATAGTTTGATGTGCTCATTGCTGGTAGGCTTGTAACTAAGACTCATAGACTCACAGTAAGTTTTAGAATGATTTAAAAAATAATTCTTGGTTACTGGTTGTAGGATGCTGCAGGTCATTAAGGAGTATGAGAATTTGCTTGGCATTCCACAGTGACTCTTTTCTTCTTTAAGATAATCAGCCCTCAAAACAGAAATGGAGAAAACTCAGCATCAGAACACATTCATATCCAATCATAAATAGGTCAGTTCAGTGGCACACATAAAAGCTTTCCCTGGGACATTACTTTGTTGTGGATAGGTGCAGGAATTTTACAATTCACTGCATAATTTTCACTCTGATTTTAATATGCCAGCTATGCATAAGTCACATAAGTGAGTTGGTAGTTAAAAAAATGAGTTTTCTACATTTCTTGACTTTCTATGTTTGGATTATAAATGATGTGATGAATATTCTTATCCATATGGAGAAATATCAAGAATTCTCCATGTGTTAACTGAGCAAATGTATCTAAACTTTCTGGCACACCGAAGTCATAAATCTCTTTGGAAATGTAGGCTACGTGAAGTCTTGTACTGAAAGATCCAATTCTATTTCTGCACTTTTATTCAATATTGTGACTTTGTGGAAGCTGAAGGTACACCCTCCCTCGTTATCTCTGCCAGATTCCTGGCAGCTGCACTTAGGCAAGCTGGCCAGTACAGGGAGGAGTCCCCTAAATTACAAAACGCAGTGCTTGTCATCTGAGAAAAATGAAGCACCTCCAGTCCGCTGACTGATTGCTAATCATCCCCTACGCTAGCTTTATGAGCAGCCGATTCCTTCCTGTGTGGTTATCTTCGACCTGCCCATGCCTGCGCGCTGACTCTCACCTCTCCGACCTGCTCCAGCGGAAGGTTCTCTGCCCCGGGCAAAGCTATTTGAGCAGGCCAAAAGTTGGAGAAAAATACCAGACCAAACCAGCTCCTCCAGCATGAAAGACAAAAGCAAGGTGCAGGTGGGGCCCATCCGAACCTTTTTCTTAATACTCGTCGGAAACCTCTAGTTTGTTAAGGCTACATGTAGCATGCTCTAAATTTCTTACCCTGCTTCCCATACATTAAAAACATGTATTTATTAAGTTAAATACCATCTAGGGCCACTAGATGTCACTGCCTTCAATCTGTTCCGCAAACTGCCACTTGCTGGGAACTGAGGAGCCGGCCAGACATTTCAGTGCAGAAGAGCCCTCGCGGAAGCAACCGCGAAGAAGACTTCCGGCGAGTGCGTGGGGCTAGAAGCACTTCCAGTGATTCTTTGCAAGGTTCAAAGTGAAGGTGAACAGACCAGTCAAAGGGAGCTCGCGTTCAGGTTCATGTTATGCGGACTATGCTGGGCCGGGAAGGGCGCAGGGAACGGGACCTATGGCCTACCGACTCACCGCGCCCTCCGTCCCCGCCCACGCCTCGGGTGCCATCTGCCCGCCTGTGCTCTGCGCTGAGTGCCCAGCCAGCCGCAACCCCATAGATGACCACGATGTTGACCTGCCTGTTTCCACTTTGCAGGAAAGGAGACAGAGTGAGGAGGCCAGCAACAGGCACAAGAGCTCCTTTTTGACGTGGGATCAGGGAGGCCCCAGGTGGTGGCCGCAGAGGAGCTGTATTCACCCTGCCTCCTGGTTGGGGCACCACACTAGTTCCAAATGGAGGAAACTAGGGCAGGACTGGAGCTAAAGGAGCAAGGAAACCTTAGAATCCATAACGAATGCTGCACAACTTCCAGAGGCACATGGCCCACAAGAAAAGCCTCAGATGGAGTAACTAAAAGGACTGAGTATTTGGAAACGTGTTCCTTTGGGGCAAAGATGACACCTCCTAGGTCGGTGCGTGATTGGCATCAACCAGGGCCTGAATTTATGTTTCTTATAATGGTTTTATAGTTCTTGATTAAATTGTGCATTTTCTTTTTGCACTGTTCCGCAGTTTTAATATTCATTCCCATTGTGTCTAGACATACTCATCTGCAGTTCAGTTCACAACAGAAATGATAATTTGTGTAGGAGGAATGACAGCCCAAAATAGCCCATTTGCTATAATCCAGCTGTAGTTAGAAGGGGCAGAACACTCTAGGATGCCTAGAAGAAAGAGGGTAACAATAAAATAGCAGGTTCTACTTTTTGTTTGTACCAGTGAGTTCAAGAGCACTTGTTACTGAGGGAGACTCTCCTGTGGCTGGTCTTGGAGGCCTGTCGATTTCCTGTTCCTGAGCTCAGGCTTTTCTGATGGGGAAAAGCCTGTCAGCATCATATAGAGGACAATATGGCTATTTCCCTTGTGAGTAAGCCTCTTTGCTAAGGGGAAAGTGGTCTTTTTCTTCTACTGGCCTAGCTAGAAATAGAAAACCCCTGGGTGAATGAGAATTCTTTCCACTATGGGCACATTTGGACAGATTTCATCTTTTCTGTTTCTACTTGAAAGAATTCCCTGGATGACAGGATTCAAAGGTGTTCTCTATAGCTAGTGTTTGGGCTGCAGCTAAGATGGTTCTAAGTGAACCAGTGCAGGGAGGATCTCACAATGTGAAGGCAGATGTGAGCCAGGGCCTCGGCCTGGTGAGGTCCAGAAAATTGGGGAGGTCTCAATACGGGAAAAGGCAGGCAAAAAGAGAAGTATTGTTAACCAGATCCTCAAAGCAAACCTGGAGTTTATTCCTTCAGTAAACATAGGACACTGACCATATGCCAGACTTTGCTGTAGGCTGAGGAGATTAACAGTGAACAAAAAGACAAAAGTAATCAGCTGGAGTATGCCTTCTAGTAGGAAGAGACACAAAGTGAATGAACGTAGTGAATCACATAGCTGTGGATTAGATGAGATGGGCAAAGGGGAAAATACAGGAGGAAGGGGGATGAGGAGTGTCAGGTGTGATGGCCAGGGAGTCCCACTGAGAAGGTGACATGTGCGCTCATGCATAGAGAGGACAGTGAGGAGGCGTATGGCTGGAGAAGTGACCAGGGACAGTGCTGAGCTAGGTCAGAGGGTCCAGCTCAGATCTTGGTGAGCTTGGAGGTCATGCAAGCACCTCAGCTGCCACCCATGGGAGGTGGGTGGGTTTCCGCAAAGGAATGCCAGGCTCTGACACCTGTTTTGAAAGGTTAAAGGGGCAAAGGCTGAACAGAGGCTGAGGAGGAGGAGGTTGTGACGATCCAGGTGAGAGATTGCGGTGGTCAAATCTGAGCGTAACGGGCAGTACTGAGAAGCGGTCAGTTTCTGGATATATTTGGGTTGAATGTGGCATGAGACATAGCCCTGTGCTGGACTGACCAGAACAGTTCAAGGCGGAAAGGGTGTTGGGGGAGGTTAAATATTCAAGAACTCTGCCACCTGGTGGTTAAACCATTGGTGGCTTGAAATCAGCTGTGGTGGGAGTATTTACACCATGGAAATGAGCAAACACTACAGATTAGGGCTCTTGTCTTTTGTGGAGCAGGTTTCTCGGCAAAGCACAGGATGTAAGAGAAGAGGAAAGGGTGACTCTGGGGCAGGGCTGCCTTATTGCTGAGATGAGGTTGTGCTAGCTTACTGGCATGGGCTGCTGCAGAACCCCTGCTAGTTGAACTATTCTGCTATCTGTATTTGAAGGTAGTTCTACACTGAGTAATCAACCTTTCAATTCAGGTTGATTATATGTATTTCACATCTCTACAGAAGAAAATAGGTATGAAAAGTACCATATGATTAAAAATAATCATGTATTTCAGGTCCACACTTTTTCTTCTCAAAATGATAGGTGATGGCTGGACCGTGTTCTTTACAGTTAAGTCAGATGACACTGAGCCCATTTTGTCCCACTTGGGGGTATTTCTGTGCGCGGTTTTTAACAAAAACATGGCCTGTGAACCAACTGTCTTCTGGTGCACTCTCAAACTGCCTCTCCCTCTATCCTAATCTGTACCTTTTAAGGATGTTAATGAATTAAATGCAGTGCTCCCCAGCATTTTGAGACATACCATGGGGTCCACCCCAAAGTTCAATGGGATTGATTTTTATCACCTTATGATTTTGACTTGGATATATTTGGTTATATCAAATTACTCTGCTGTCATGAACATCTGGGGTTAAGTTTTTTTTTTTTTTTGAGATAGGGTATTGCCCTGTTGCCCAGTTGTCCAGGCTGGAGGGCAGCAGTGTGATCACGGCTCACTGCAGTCTCAACCTCCCAGGCTTAAGTGATCCTGCCACCTCAGCCTTCCGAGCAGCCAGGACTACATGCATGCACCACCACCATGCCCGGCTAATTTTTTGCTTTTTTTGTGGAGATGAGGTCTCACTGTTTTGCCCAGGCTGGTCTCAAACTCCTGGCCTCGAGCAATTCTCCCACCTTAACCTCCCAAAGTGCTGGGATTACAGGCATAAGCCATCATGCCTGGCCCTTGGGATTAAATTTTAATAAGAATTTAGCCCTGGCCAAGGCTTTATATAGTGGGCATTCTTTAGTGCCCAGGGAAAGTCCTGCTGCCATTTAGAACTGGCAGAGAAGAAGTGATTAGAATGCACAGCTCTTCCTTTTGGGACTAACAAAAACACTGGAAATTTTAAAAGAACTGACTTTTCTGTGAAGTTTCCAGAACTTTCACCTACTACACGGACTGACCGACAGTCCATATCCATCAGCATGGGGCATTCCAGCTGGGAGCTCAGAGGTGTGGATCTGCTGTGAGGGCTGGGTGGGCCAGGCGTCTAGGCCCTGGAGCCAGGAAGTCCAGGCACCGTCCACGTCTGGCCCTGACTCACTCTTTTGGATGGAAAAAGCCAAAGTGGCCTCGCAGCCTCAGTGAGGACTTTGCAAGGATTGGCTACTGTGGGTCTTGTGCTGCCTCGGGTGCAGCTGTGGCTGTTTGTCCTCCCCCAGGAGGGGGAGGGCCCTGCGGCCTGTGCTCTGCTGTCGAGGCCTGCTAGGCCTGCGCAGGGCCGTGGTGGGGGTCCCCGGTGGCAGGGCTTTGGGTATGGACCAACCTGGTTTTGCATGCCACTCTGTGTGCCCACTCTGCAGCCCTGGGCACACGACTCACCCTGCCTGGTGTCTGTCTCCCTGTGGGCCAGCGCTAATTAATACGGATTTCAGCAAGAACATTTAGACTCTTGGCTGGCATGTGGTCACTTGCCAGATCTCAGTGAGGCGGCATGTGCAGGGAGCATCCATGATCTTCCTGAAGCCCGAGGAGTGCTCCTGTCATTAAGGGGTGAGGCTGCAGAAAACTCACTACTGAGCTGTGGGGAGATGCAGGCAGCACTGGCTCTTGCTTCAGTGGGAGTCAGGGCCACAGCGGGAATGCGCAAAGAAAATGAGATCCCCAGTTCTGGCACCGAAAGTGGCTGTCCCCACACACAGAGGAAGGAAAGGCTGGGCAGGGTGTGAAGCCACACGTGATGTCAGCAGACGTGCTGCTGTAGATCAGACCAGGTCTCAGGAGCTCTCTGAGTGATCCTGGCCAAGGTGCTTCCCCTCCAGGCATCTGTGACTTCTGTAAAACCAGGAGGTCGACAACAATACTCTGAAAGCCCCAGCCAGTGTGGATTCTGAGTGGAGACAGGGCAGAGGGTGGAAGGCCCCTTTCGGGGGACAGGTGGGTGGACGCATTTCCTGCGGGGCTGACTGTGAGTGAGTCCTGAGGGACAGTGAATTCCAGGTGGGGCTGGCTGCAGAGGAGACTCGATGCTGGGCTACAGGAACCCCCGGGGGTTGCAATGGCCCAGCCTGTGGTTGGGGATGCGGGGACTGGGCCTCAGATGGTGCTGACAGCACCCGTGTTTGCACACTGTGATTCCCAGCTCATCTGAGTGGAGATTGGGCTATAAGGAAACTTGCTGCTGGGCTTTAGCCCGGGCTCTGCCATGGCTGGTGGCACCCGTGATGGTTGGTGGAAGGGCTGAGAAAACCAATTCCACAAAGGTAAGAGGGATGTGTGCGGACTGTGCTGAGTTCCTCTTAGAGCAGCCCTTCTGTTCTACGTGTACCACAGGTGCTGGTTAATTTTAGGTGTCCGCTTGACTGGGCCATGTGCTGCCCAGAGATTTATCAAACATTATTTTTGGTGTTTTTGTGAAGATGTTTCTGGGTGAGATTAACATCTAAGTCAGTAGATGGAGTAAAGCCGAGCACCTCTGCCAGTGTTCAGGGCCTCATACAACCAATTGAAGGCCTGAATAGAACAAAAGGCTGACCTCCCCAAAGCGTGAGAGAATCCTCCTGCCTGGAGGCCTTCATCCTGGGATATCACCTCTTCCTGGTTCCACAGCAGATTCTAGCTTTCAGGCTCAAATGGAATGTTGGCATTGCAGAGGGCCAGGCCCACATCATCTGAAGCAATTCCTTATACTAAATCCCTCCCCACCTCCCATTCTATGTGTGTGTGTGTGTGTGTGTGTATGTGTGTGTGTATCCTATTGGTTCTTTTTCTCTGGAAAGCGCTAACACAAAGTATTTGATGGTCTTCCATGCCGGGGTTGTCACTGTTATGAGGGGGAGGCCAATCGGTTGTGTCTGTGAAGCAGTGTGTCTGGAAGGCTTACTCCCTGAGCCTTCAGGCTTCCACCCAGGAAATGAACTCCCAGAAGTAAGTGCCTGAGTCACACCTAGGAGTTTGGATTGCATCACAGAGATGCTGGGAGCATAGATCAAAAGCCTTCTCCTCCTCCACAGAGATTAGGAGAGAAAGAGCACAGGCCAATGCCCACAGCTTCTCCTTTCCTTATTATCAACATTGACTGTTCAGAGCAAATAGGCCTAGGGTAAGTAAGGTAATCCATGGATACATTCTCAAAAATTTTGAAAGAAAGATGCTGGAGAAATATTTAGAATTATTACCATTATTATTTCTGGATTTAATTCTACCTATATTTAAAGAAAATGAAGAATAAGGTTCTATGACCTATGTGTTTTTGGCAAAAATGTTTAAAATTTCCCCCTGGCACGAATTGAAAAAATCTTTCATAATTCTCAGGTCAGACATATAAATATTCTAAACAAAAGCTTGTTAGTTCTACCCATTCCACCATCTATTGAGTTAAGACTGGCTAATCCAGAGGTTGACACAGTTAAATGAAAGGGTTCATTTGGAACTGTTAACACCTTGCAATAACACCTTGCACTTATATAGAGCCTTTCATGCTGAAGGATTGCAAAGTGCTCTGCAGACAGTGTATAAATAGAAATGCCTCCCCCACCTCTAAAGGCAGCCTTCTTGCAGGCACAATGCGACCAAAACATCACCCCACAGTCTTTTTGTTGAAGGGAAACATTGCAGACTATTTTCTCCATTTCAAACTGAGTGAGTTCTTTCCTTGCATGGTTTGATTTTCTGATTCTCTGATACCAACTGGGTGTCCAGTGATTCAATTTAATTCTGACATCAATTCTCCAGAGTAACCCAGACCCCACAAATTAAGGGCTCTGTCCTGCAAGAATGACTGTCATTTCAGATGCCAGCTGCAAGTAGAGGGTGCCCAGGTTACCCACACTATTGTCCCACTGGGCTACAAACTGGGGCCCACGAATCCCCCTGAGGTTCGATAGTTTACTATAATTGTTTACAGAACTCGGGAAACATTTTACTTAAACGATTTCCACTTTATTGGGAAGGATACAATTTAGGAACAGCCAAATGGCAGCGATGCATAGGGCAAGGTGTGGGGAAGGGAGTGCCCTCTCTGGGTGTACCACCCTCTCTGGGTGTATCACCCTCCCAGCCCCTCAATGCGTTCAACAACTGGGAAGCACTCTAAGCCTTTTGTTTAAGGGTTTTTAACAGGGGTTCCATGTTGTAGGCATGCTTGGTTAAATCACTGGCCATTGGTGATTGAACTCAATTTCCAGACCCTGCCCCAGGGTGTGGAGTTGAGAGTTCCAACTCTCTAATCACGTGGTTGGTTCCTGGGCAACCAGCCCTATCCTGAAACTGTCTAGGGTCCACCAAGACTCACCTCAGTGGCATAAACTCAGGTGTGGTGGAAAGGGACTTGCTGCGAATAACAAAAGACATTCCTCTCATCCCTGTCACTCACTATTGTGAGTGATAGGAACTTTGTCCCCAGGAACTGGGGACAAACCCCAAACATGTATTTTCCATTATGTCAGCAAATGACAGGGTGTCTCATATGACCAGTATGGGTTATGTTGGCATGAAGCAGGGTACGGCTATGAGCTTGTCATCTCTCATGGAAGGGGTTCTGGGGAATCTGAAATGGCTTTCAGATACCCTCCATATAAGCACTGTTCAACAGAATTTCTATGTTGATGAAAATGTTCTATAACATGCACTATCCAATATGGCAGCACTAGTCACCTACGGCTGTGAGCACCTGACATGTAGCTGGTTATGACTGCAGTACTATTTTATCATGATTACTTTAATTTCAATCAGCATACATTTACTGGGTCCCCTGTGTTTCATGGCTGCATTGTGTGAAGCTCTACAGCACAGACCCTCTAGAAATGACCAATGACCATATGTGTGGGGTGGTGGCAGCTCAGGAGCAGTCCTAATGATCGCATTGCTTACCCCCCCACTCTGGAGCTGTAACTCAAAGTGAAACGGATGCTGGCCTCTGCAGAATGTGTAGTATGGGACTCATTATTGATCCATTGAGCCATCCATCTATTAATCAATTTATCATTTGAACAAATATTTCTTGAGTGCATTCAACACTTGGTCACATTAAACACTTTTCCAGGTAAATGGAGATTTTTACATTTAGAGTCACCCAACAATTCTTTATTTAGATGCAGAATCAAATTTTGAATAAAAGTGAAGTTAATCATTAAAATCATGTTTAAAAGTGCTCCTCCCAAAAGTGAGTGCCAGTTGAGAGGGTGATTCTGAGCAGGAGGAGAGGTAGGAATGACATGATAACACCAGGTGTTAAGTGAACAAGACGGTGGTGTCCTGGACATGGAAATGTGTTTATAGTTCGTGCAAATGACTCCTGAAGAAAAGCAGTTGGTGATTCTGGCAACAATGAAGGCATTGGTGATGGGGGGAAGCTGTGTGGTGTGGATGGCAGTATTTTACGAAGCTAAGTTTATTTTTGCCCAAGTGAAATTGTGGCCTGTAAAGAGGAATGAGAAGGCAGGAGCCTTGAAGCAAAGTACAGGAGGTAGACTGAGATGCAGCTTCAGAGAAATGGCAAGAGCAATGAGCAGGGAAGACGAAGAGATGCACTGGGCCCAGGACCTGGGGGAGGGCTCAGCATGAAGTGGGGTGGGCTGGTTGTGCAGCCCAGGCAACCTCTGTGTCCCCAAGTCACAGAAGCTGGTCACTCTCTCTACCAATTCAGAGGAAGGAGCAGACTCAGAGGTCAGGGAGAAGACTGCACCCAGGCCTGAGAGGTCTGCGAGGGCTGGGAGGGAAGATTTATAGGAAGAGCTGGACCAGGGCAGGTCCTGGAAAGAGGGCGTCCTCTTCCTTCCACCATATACAAAAATCAACTCAAGATGGATTACAGCCTTAAATGTAAGACCTAAAACTATAGAAAACGTAGAAGAAAACCTAGGAAACACCATTCTGGACATAGGCATTGGCAATGATTTCATGATGAAGTCCCCCAAAGCAATTGCAACACAAACAAAAGTAGACAAGTGGGACCTAACTAATCTAAACAGCTTCTGCACAGCAAAAGAAACTATCAACAGAGTAAACAGATAACCTATGCAATGGGAGAAAATGTTTGCAAACTGTGTGTCTGATAAAGGTCTAATATCCGCTATCTATAAGGAAATTAAACAAATTTACAAAAGGAAAACAACCCCACTAAAAAATGGGCAAAGAACATTAACAGACACTTCTCAAAGGAAGATATACATGTTCATGGCCAACAGGCATATGAAAAATGCTCAGCATCACTAATCATTAGAGAAATGCAAATCAAAACCACAATGAGGTACCATCTCACATCAATCAGAATGGCTATTATTAAAAAGTCAAAAAATATTATAACAGATCCTGGTGAGCTTGTGGAGAAAAAGGAATGCTTATATACTGCTGGTGGGAATGTAAATTGGTTCAGCCACTGTGGAAAGCAGTCTGGAGATTTCTGAAAGAACTTAAAACAGGACTACCATTTGACCCAGTAATCCTGTTACTGCATATATACCCAAAGGAATAGATATTGTTCTACCATGCACATGTATGTTCATTGCAGCACTATTCACAATAGCAAAGACATGGAATCAACCTAAATGCCCCTCAGTGATAAACTGGATAAAGAAAATGTTGTACATATACACTAAGGAGTATCATGCAGCCATAAAAAAACCCTCAAAATCATGTCCTTTGTAGCAACATGGATGCAGCTAGAGGCAATTATCCAAAGCAAATTAGTGGAGGAACAGAAAACCAAATATCAAATGTTCTTAAGTAGGAGCTAAGGGATGAGAACACATGGACGTAAAGATGGGAACAACACATACTGGGGCCATTGAAGGCTGGAGGGTGGGAGGAAGGAGAGGATCGAAAAACTACCTATCAGATATTATGCTCACTACCTGGGCGATGGAATCATTTCTACACCAAACCCCAGGGACACCTAATGTATCCATGCAACAAAGCTGCACATGCACTCCCTGAACCTAAAATAAAAGTTGAGAAAAGAGAAAAGAAAAACCTTGTTTCTTTTCTCTTACAAAATCCTTTCTAAGGACATAGGGAATGAACGCAATTAATGGTAATTTAGTAAAATGTTTCATTCAGTGTTTAGAAGTTGATTTCTTTAGCAGTGTTTCACGTTGGCTTTGGAGGTGGCAGACTCTGCTTGTCCCTTATACACACGAAGTTCTGACCAGCACACAGGCATTTTCACATCCTGCTCAGAACCAAGTTTATATCCCATTTTAACTGGGTGAAAACTGACTCTCCAAGGAAAGTTTATCTGGGGGGCACCTTGGCTCTTTTTCAGCAAGTGGGGGTGTGGTAGGGGTGACTGCTGAAGCTCAGGAGGTTGCAATCCAGGTGGGCTATCTGGGATTAGAGTGAGCCATCCCATGGGCTCCCAATGAGCCCAGTCAAGCTTGCTTTGTCAACACTGTCTTCTGAACAGCTGTAGATCATGCCACCATCTGTGCATGGCCTCTCCCACAGGAGCATCGTCTCAACCAGGGCCAAAGCCAGCGCCTGAGTCTGATGTCTACCAACGAAGACCAGAAGTCCAGCTGCAAGGAAAGGTGCCTCGCTCTATCCTGGCCGGGTGCAGATTCCGAGTTCCTGGGCCCCACCCAGCCAGGAAAGCCTGGGGTCCTTGCTCAGTGACGGGACTCACGGGCTTCTCTGGTGGTGGAGGGCCTGTCCTGGGTGTAAATGTCTGAGGGGCCTACTGGATGGCCTGGGAGTGCAGCCACTCAGTCCCCTCGGGACACCGAGGCTGGGGATTCGCAGCCCTGCAGGGACGGGCTCCTTCCCTGAGCTCTTCCTTGCACTTGCTCAACATGACTTGATGGGCCTTTAATGGAGAAGGAATCCTTCCGAGGATTGATTTCACGTCCTCGTACTTCTTTTGGCAGTTGAGAAATTTCTTATTGAATCCTGCCTCCTCAGGGCTTTGACTGTTAATGGAAAGATTTATTGTCAACCTTAAAATGATAAAAAAATTGCCAATTATTTTTCAGGAAATGTATGATTTTTAGGGATGAGGAGTCCTTCAGAGACTTACTTAGCTGTGTGATCTTGAGCAAGTCGTTATCTTTTTGAACCCGAAACTGAGCTTCTTTAAAAGGAAGCAGTTGTACTAGAGGACTGCTCAGAGCTATTCCAGTCTCAAAATTCCATGGTTCTGTATTTTCATAATTAGAAAAACCATGCATGTATATGGGTTCAGGTGATAATACTGACTAAAAATCATGCCGGGATAGAGATGGCTGATGCCAGATCCTTTCGTGAGATCAGACTTGATAAAAGACAAGAGCATTGAAAGCTGAGCAGAAACTAATACAGAAAAAAGGAATTTAAAGCTGTCAGAAATAAACTGCATGGACTGCAGTGGATTTGGATCTCTGTTCTCTGCCTTCTCTCTGTATGACTTTGGGTGCATTTTCCAGCCTCTCTGTGCTTCCATTTCCTGATCTATAATACGGGGACCCCAGTTCCCAGGGCTGTTTGGAGGCCTAAAGCAGCCAGAAGACCGGCCCAGGGAGGGGATGCTGAAGGCTTGCCACTTTCAGTAATGATGAGTTTTGTTAGGCCCTGGGTATCTGCGGCTTGGAGTGATTCTTCCCTTAGTTCAATATCAATCTGAGTTTGGGAGTGGAAGGAAAATGAAGGTAGGAGTGACATTTTAGTCTTGGCTTTCACAAGCTGGTGGAGCAGTGGTAAGTGTTGCCCACTTTTATGGATCTCTGTCTAGGGACCTCTGTGAAAGAACCATGACTGCCCTAACACTTTGAAAACCTACCTTTTTTTTTTCCTTTTGGCTCTGCAATTTACATGGCTTTTGAAAAAGGCACTGACTTTTTTTTTTAAAGGGCATATTAAGTATTTTCAGGTTTTTACTGATTTATATAGTTACTTTTTCTTAAGGTTTTAAAAAGGTTCTGTTTTAGGGTGACCCAAGTTGGCTTCACAGTCCTAAATGTGTCTGTGATAACTTATTCCCTGGTCTGAATACAATTGAGAAATGCAATGTAGTCTGTAAAATCTTCCGATGGCCTTTCAATGATTCCGTCATCACCGAGGCACTGGCATGGGCTCCATGGAGGGCACTGTGCCATCCCCTTTCTCTATGCCACCAGGTCCCTGCACCTTTTGAGGGCTAGAGCTTCCATGCAGCACCCTCCTGCCCTTGTGGGCTGTGCCTGAGGCCCTAGGGATCTGCGGAGTGGCCTTCTTCCAGGGCTCTGGAGGTTTCTTCTGAGCCGGGGTGCTGGGAGTAGAGTTAGTGCTGGCTTTCTCCTGATTTGTAATTCCTCTCCAGCTCTACATTCTGTGGGTTCATCTTCTGCAAATGTACACAATAGCTTGATTACTACACAGTGCTTACTTAAAAATAAAAGTTTGACGTTGCTTAGACTAAAAGTCACATACAATAAGACCATTCAAAAAAGGATGAAGAATAAAAACCAGAGGCTGGAAGGCAAGACATAATCGTAGTCTAGAGACACTTCTTTTAGTCCTAGTTCATCTTTGAAATGGCTAGCAACCGAGGTAGAGAGGTAGATAGAGATTGAAACTAAATAAAGCACCACGACTGAAACTAAATAAAGCACCATGAAACTAAATAAAGCACCATGGTTTCCCTTACATCATGAATAAAAGTTGACCAGTTTGAACCTTGACATAGGTGTTTGATCCTCAATTCTCAGCAAAATCGCGGGTGTGTCTCTATACAGCAGGATTTGACCATGAAGTAGGTGGACCTTTCAGAGAAATGCTACAAGAGTTTCAAGGACATTATTCTCTGCAGGTCTATTTCTCATATTTTATCTTGTCTATCACAATGAGAGGAGACAGGTGTAATTCCAAGGCCACCTACTCAAAAAGGTAATATGAGTCAAGAATAATGACAGGGCCTCAAAAGGAAATTCTGCTGTGCAGAGAGTGCTATGGTCCTGGGCAATCGTGATGCTCCCACCCATCTGCTTTAAGAATTCAGACAGATTTTTAAGTGTGATGGGAGGTGGGTGGGAGGAGAGTTAAGTTCTACAGTATGCAACTTCAAATAGTGCTTGAATCACTAACCCCAAAGCACACATGTATGGGGTGTGAGATTCTGATGAGTGCAGCTGTCTTCAGTTACCTTGCAGGACAACTTTGACTCACTGAAATGTGTAATTTTAAACAGAAGTGGTCCTGCAGAGATTGTCGTCTTGTTGGCAGGAGAATGGCACCTTACCGAGTAAGAATGAGGACTGCAAGAGGATGGGGCACAAGAAGCCCAAGAGGAAGAAGAAAAGCAGTGAGACACCTTCAGTCTTCTAACCAGGTAGGTGCAATACACACTGTCCTCTCCCAGATCGTTACATCTGTTTCTTTGAGTGTAAAAGTAGTCCCTGGCCACTGCCCTCCAAACTATCCAGGGCTGTCTGCTTCATCACGTAGAGAGCTCATTTCCTGACCAGCTCATCCTCTGAGCCCAGGTCCTGTTTCTGTCTTCGAACACAACTTGGGCCGTCATAGAGACAGTTTGAGCTCTTTTCCCTCTCCTTTTTCTCCCCTTTCCAAATAATCCCAGAAGTGCAACTCATCAAACCACACCTCTGCTGTTGGACCCGGCCAGGGCCCAGACAGCCAGGAGCCCATAGTGCCAGCTCTGGAGCAAGTTCTGCATCTGCAAAGGGAATAGGAATCAGCCCCAGAAATGCAGGCGTGGGAAGAGTGTGTGCCTGGGAAAGGCATAAGGTGTGAGGTGTCTGTTTGCCAAACAACCCACTTAGCCATGTTTTCCAGTGTTGGTGCCGCCTGGAGACAGAATGAGAAAACACTCAAAGTGCTCCTCTGTCCAAGAATAATGAGGCTTACTTTTTTGAAAAACCTGTGATCTGTGAGAACTGGACTTCGGTAGTTAACTGTGCCATTGTGGTTCTAAGGGTAATTGATTTATTTTTTTCATACAACAAAAAACCCTTCTCTATGTCCTAGGGATTCAGCTGTCAGATTCAGGCAAACAGATAGTCTGCTTACAAGAGTAAAAAAGATGGTCACATTGTGGGCATGGGAATGGTCCTCCCCAACCCCTGCTCTGAGTTGCTCACCTCCAGCAGTCCTTCCCAGACTGAGCACAAGTGAGCAGCCGACAGCACCCTAGAACCCTGTATGGACTCACTCACTCCTGCAGGTGAGCCCAGCTCCACACTTCTAACTGGCTACACAAAATGGGTTATGAACCCATTGTCAAGAGTTGTCAAGCTCCGGGCAGATGTGCTCTGTGGAAACATCTCCCTCTAGCGAAATAATGAGATGGCAATGAAAGCAGCACCTGAGAATGAGCCCAGACAGGGGTGGAGTGACAGAGGGGCAGTTCAGATGGGAGAGAAAGATTTTTTTTTTAACTTTTATTTTAAGTTCAGGGGTACAAGTGCAGGTTTGTTACATAGGTAAACTTGTACCATGGGGGTTTGTTGTATCAATTATTTCATTCCCTAGGTATTAAGCCTAGTACTCATTAGTTATTTTTTTATTATACTTTAAGTTTTAGGGTACATGTGCACAATGTGCAGGTTTGTTACATATGTATTCATGTGCCATGTTATTGGGGAACCTGCCCCGATAATCACGTAGGTTCTTTTCTATTTTTCCTAAGCATCGGCCAGCTTAAGAAATAAAGGGACAGAGTACAAAAGAGAGAAATTTTAAAGCTGGGCATCCGGGGGAGACATCACACGTTGGTAGGATCCGTGATGCCCCACAAGTCACAAAAACTAGCAAGTTTTTGTTAGAGATTTTCAAAAGGTGAGGGAGCGTGGGAATAGGTGTGGGTGACAGACATCAAGTACTTAACAGGGTAGTAGAATATCACAAGGCAAGTGGAGGCAGGGCAAGATCACAGGACCACAGGACCGAGGCGAAATTAAAATTGTTAATGAAGTTTCAGGCACCATTGTCACTGATAACATTTTATCAGGAGACAGCGTTTTGAGATCAACCGGTCTGACCAAAATTTATTAAGCAGTAATTTCCTCTTCCTAATAAGCCTGGGAGAGCTATGGGAGACTGGAATCTATTTCATCTCTGCAGCCTCGACCATAAGAGACGGCTTACGCCCAGGGAGGCCAGTTTAGAGACCTACCCACAGGCGCACATTCTCTTTCTCAGGGATGTTCCATGTTGAGAAAAAATAATTCAGCGATATTTCTCCCATTTGCTTTTGAAAGAAGAGAAATATGGCTCAGTTCCACCCAGTTCACCAGCGGTCAGAGTTTAAGGTTATCTCTCTTATTTCCTGAACAATTGCTGTTATCCTGTTCTTTTTTCAAGGTGCCCACATTTCATATTGCTCAAACACACATGCTGTACAATTTGTGCAGTTAATGCAATTATCACATGGTCCTGAGGTGACATACATCCTCCTCGGCTGACAGGATTAAGAGATTAAAGTAAAGACAGGCATAGGAAATCACAAGGGTGTTGATTGGGGAAGTGATAAGTGTCCATGAAACCTTTACAATTTATGTTTAGAGACTGCAGTAAAGACAGGCATAAGAAATTATGAAAGTATTAATTTGGGGATCTAATAAATACCCATAAAATCTTTACAATCCACATTCTTCTGCCATGGCTTCAGCCAGTCCCTCCGTTTGGGGTCCCTGACTTCCCACAACACCATGTTGGTGTGCTGTACCCATTAACTCGTCATTTAGTATTAGGTATATCTCCTAATGCTATCCCTCCCCCCTCCCCCCTCCCCCCACTCTACAACAGGCCCCGGAGTGTGATGTTCCCCTTCCTGTGTCCATGTGTTCTCATTGTTCAATTCCCACCTATGAGTGAGAACATGCGGTGTTTGTTTTTTGTCCTTGTGATAGTTTGCTCAGAATGATGGTTTCCAGCATCATCCATGTCCCTACAAAGGACATGAACTCATCATTTTTTATGGCTGCATAGTATTCCACTGGTGTATATGTGCCACATTTTCTTAACCCAGTCTATCATTGTTGGACATTTGGATTGGTTCCAAGTCTTTGCTATTGTGAGTAGTGCCGCAATAAACATATGTGTGCATGTATCTTTATAGCAGCATGATTTATAATCCTTTGGGTATATACTCAGTAAAGGGATGGCTGGGTCAGATGGTATTTCTAGTTCTAGATCCCTGAGGAATCACCACACTGACTTCCACAATGGTTGAACTAGTTTACAGTCCCACCAACAGTGTAAAAGTGTTCCTATTTCTCCATATCCTCTCCAGCACCTGTTGTTTCCTGACTTTTTAATGATCGCCATTCTAACTGGTGTGAGATGGTATCTCATTGTGGTTTTGATTTGCATTTCTCTGATGGCCAGTGATGATGAACATTTTTTCATGTGTCTGTTGGCTGCATAAATGTCTTCTTTTGAGAAGTGTCTGTTCATATCCTTTGCCCACTTTTTGATAGGGTTGTTTGTTTTTTTCTTGTAAATTTGTTTGAGTTCATTGCAGATTCTGGATATTAACCCTTTGTCAGATGAGTAGATTGCAAAAATTTTCTCCCATTCTGTAGGTTGCCTGTTCACTCTGATGGTAGTTTCTTTTGCTGTGCAGAAGCTCTTTAGTTTAATTAGATCCCATTTGTCAATTTTGGCTTTTGTTGCCATTGCTTTTGGTGTTTTAAACATGAAGTCCTTGCCCATGCCTATGTCCTAAATGGTATTGCCTAGGTTTTCTTCTAGGGTTTTTATGGTTTTAGGTCTAACATGTAAGTCTTTAATCCATCTTGAATTAATTTTTGTATAAGGTGTAAGGAAGGGATCCAGTTTCAGCTTTCTACATATGGCTAGCCAGTTTTCCCAGCACCATTTATTAAATAGGGAATCTTTTCCCCATTTCTTGTTTTTGTCAGGTTTCTCAAAGATCAGATGGTTGTAGATATGCAGCATTATTTCTGAGGGCTCTATTCTGTTCCATTGATCTATGTCTCTGTTTTGGTACCAGTACCCTGCTGTTTTGGTCACTGTAGCCTTGCAGTATAGTTTGAAGTCAGGTAGTGTGATGCCTCCGGCTTTGTTCTTTTGGCTTAGGATTGACTTGGCAATGCAGGCTCTTTTCTGTTTCCATATGAACTTTAAAGTAGTTTTTTCCAATTCTGTGAAGAAAGTCATTGGTAGCTTGATGGGGATGGCATTGAATCTATAAATTACCTTGGGCAGTATGGCCATTTTCCCGATATTGATTCTTCCTGTCCATGAGCATGGAATGTTCTTCCATTTGTTTGTGGCCTCTTTTATTTCATTGAGCAATGGTTTGTAGTTCTCCTTGAAGAGGTCCTTCACATCCCTTGTAAGTTGGATTCCTAGGTATTTTATTCTCTTTGAAGCAATTGTGAATGGGAGTTCACTCATGATTTGGCTGTTTGTCTGTTATTGGTGTACAAGAATGCTTGTGATTTTTGTACATTGATTTTGTATCCTGAGACTTTGCTGAAGTTGCCTATCAACTTAAGGAGATTTTGGGCTAAGACAATGGGGTTTTCTAGATATACAATCATGTCATCTGCAAACAGGGACAATTTGACTTCCTCTTTTCCTAATTGAATACTCTTTATTTCCTTCTCCTGACTAATTGCCCTGGCCAGAACTTCCAACACTATGTTGAATAGGAGTGGTGAGAGAGGACATCTCTGTCTTGTGCCAGTTTTCAAAGGGAATGCTTCCAGTTTTTGCCCATTCAGTATGATATTGGCTGTGTGTTTGTCATAGATAGCGCTTATTGTTTTGAGATACGTCCCATCAATACCTAATTTATTGAGAGTTTTTAGCATGAACGGGCTGTTGAATTTTGCCAAAGGCCTTTTCTGTATCTATTGAGATAATCATGTGGTTTTTGTCATTGGTTCTGTTTATAGGCTGGGTTATGTTTATTGATTTGCGTATGTTGAATCAGCCTTGCATCCCAGGGATGAAGTTGACTTGATCATGGTGGATAAGCTTTTTGATGTGTTGCTGGATTCGGTTTGCCAGTGTTTTATTGAGGATTTTTACATCAATGTTCATTAGGGATATTGGTCTAAAATTCTCTTTTATTGTTGTGTCTCTGCCAGGCTTTGGTATCAGGATGATGCTGGCCTCATAAAATGAGTTAGGGAGGATTCCGTCTTTTTCTATTGATTGGAATAGTTTCAGAAGGAATGGTACCAGCTCCTCCTTGTACCTCTGGTAGAATTCGGCAGTGAATCCATCTGGTCCTGGACTTTTTTTGGTTGGTAAGCTATTAATGATTGCCTCAATTTCAGAGCCTGTTATTGGTCTATTCAGAGATTCAGCTACTTCCTGGTTTAGTCTTGGGAGAGTGTATGTGCCAAGGAATTTATCCATTTCTTCTAGATTTTCTAGTTTATTTGCGTAGAGGTGTTTATAGTATTCTCTGATGGCAGTTTGTATTTCTGTGGGATCGGTGATATCCCCTTTATCATTTTTTATTGCATCTATTTGATTCTTCTCTCTTTTCTTCTTTGTTAGTCTTGCTAGTGGTCTATCAATTTTGTTGATCTTTTCAAAAAACCAGCTCCTGGAGTCATTGATTTTTTGAAGAGTTTTTTGTGTCTCTATTTCCTTCAGTTCTGCTCTGATCTTAGTTATTTCTTGCCTTCTGCTAGCTTTGGAATGTGTTTGCTCTTGCTTCCCTAGTTCTTTTCATTGTGGTGTTAGGGTGTCAATTTTAGATATTTCCTGCTTTCTCTTGTGGGCATTTAGTGCTGTAAATTTCCCTCTACACACTGCTTTGAATGTGTCCCAGAGATTCTGGTATGTTGTGTCTTTGTTCTCATTGGTTTCAAAGAATATCTTTATTTCTGCCTTCATTTTGTTATGTACCCAGTAGTCATTCAGGAGCAGGTTGTTCACTTTCCATGTAGTTGAGTGGTTTTGCGTGAGTTTCCTAATCCCGAGTTCTAGTTTGATTGCACTGTGGTCTGAGACACAGTTTGTTGTGATTTCTGTTCTTTTACATTTGCTGAGGAGTGCTTTACTTCCAACTATGTGGTCAATTTTGGAATAAGTGCGGTGTGGTGCTGAGGAGAATGTATATTCTGTTGATTTGGGGTGGAGAGTTCTGTAGATGTCTATTAGGTCCACTTGGTGCAGAGCTGAGTTCAATTCCTGGATATCCTTGTTAACTTTCTGTCTCATTGATCTGTCTAATATTGACAGTGGGGTGTTAAAGTCTCCCACTATTATTGTGTGGGAGTCTAAGTCTCTTTGTAGGTCTCTAAGGACTTGCTTTATGAATCTTGGTGCTCCTGTATTGGGTGCATATACATTTAGGATAGTTAGCTCTTCTTGTTGAATTGATCCCTTTACCATTATGTAATGGCCTTCTTTGTCTCTTTTGATCTTTGTTGGTTTAAAGTCTCTTTTATCAGAGACTAAGATTGCAACCCCTGCCTTTTTTTGTTTTCCATTTGCTTGGTAGATCTTCCTCCATCCCTTTATTTTGAGTCTATGTGTGTCTCTGCATGTGAGATGGGTTTCCTGAATACAGCACACTGATGGGTCTTGACTCTTTATCCAATTTGCCAGTCTGTGTCTTTTAATTGGAGCATTTAGCCCATTTACATTTAAAATTAATATTGTTATGTGTGAATTTGATCCTGTCATTATGATGTTAGCAGCTTATTTTGCTCGTTAGTTCATGCAGTTTCTTCCTAACCTCAATGGTCTTTACAATTTGGCATGTTTTTGCAGTGGCTGGTACCGGTTGTTCCTTTCCATGTTTAGTGCTTCCTTTAGGAGCTCTTTTAGGGCAGGGCTGGTGGTGACAAAATCTCTCAGAATTTGCTTGTCTGCGAAGTATTTTATTTCTCCTTCATTTACGAAGCTTAGGTTGGCTGGATATGAAATTCTGGACTGAAAATTCTTTTCTTTAAGAATGTTGAATATTGGCTCCCACTCTCTTCTGGCTTGTAGAGTTTCTGCTGAGAGATCAGCTGTTAGTCTGATGGGCTTTGCTTTATGGGTAACCTGACCTTTCTCTCTGGCTGCCCTTAATATTTTTTCCTTCTTTTCAACTTTGGTGAATCTGACAATTATGTGTCTTGTAGTTGCTCTTCTTGAGGAGTGTCTTTGTGGCATTCTCTGTATTTCCTGAATTTGAATGTTGGCCTGCCTTGCTAGATTGGGGAAATTCTCCTGGATAATATCCTGCAGAGTGTTTTCCAACTTTGTTCCATTCTCCCCATCACTTTCACGTACACCAATCAGATATAGATTTGGTCTTTTCACGTAGTCCCATATTTCTTGTAGGCTTTGTTCATTTCTTTTTATTCTGTTTTCTCTAAACTTCTCTTCTCACTTCATTTCATTCATTTGATCTTCCATCACTGATACCCTTTCTTCCAGTTGATCAAATTGGCTACTGAGGCTTGTGCATTGGTCATGTAGTTCTCTTGCCTTGGTTTTGAGCTCCATCAGGTCCTTTAAGGACTTCTCTGCATTGGTTATTCTAGTTAGCCATTTGTCTAATTTTTTTTAAGGTTTTTAACTTCTTTGCCGTGGCTTCAAACTTCCTCCTTTAACTCAGAGTAGTTTGATCCTCTGAAGCCTTCTTCTCTCAACTCGTCAAAGTCATTCTCCATCCAGCTTTGTTCCGTTGCTGGTGAGGAACTGCATTCCTCTGGAGGAGGAGAGGCACTCTGATTTTTAGGGTTTCCAGTTTTTCTGCTGTTTTTTCCCCATCTTTGTGGTTTTGTCTACCTTTGGTCTTTGATGATGGTGATGTACAGATGGGGTTTTGGCGTGGATGTGCTTTCTGTTTGTTAGTTTTCCTTCTAACAGTCAGGACCCTCAGCTGCAGGTCTGTTGGAGTTTGCTGGAGGTCCACTCCAGACCCTGTTTGCCTGGGTATCAGCAGCAGAGGCTGCAGAACAGTGGATATTGGTGAGCAGCACATGTCGCTGCCTGATTATTCCTGTGGAAGTTTTGTCTCAGAGGAGTATCCAGCCGTGTGAGGTGTCAGTCTGCCCCTATGGGGGGTGCCTCCCAGTTAGGCTACTCGGGGTTCAGGGACCCACTTGAGGAGACAGGGACATTTAAGTCTGCAGAGGATTCTGCTGTCTTTTGTTTGGCAATGCCCTGTCCCCAGAGGTGGAGTCTACAGAGGCAGGCAGGCCTCCTTGAGCTGAGGTGGGCTCCACCCAGTTCGAGCCTCCCAGCTGCTTTGTTTACCTACTACAGCCTCGGCAATGGTGGGTGCCCCTCCCCCAGCCTCACTGCTGCCTTGCAGTTTGATCTCAGACTGCTGTGCTAGCAATGAGCGAGGCTCTGTGGGTGTAGGACCCTCTGAGCCAGATGCAGGATATAATCTCCTGGTGTGCCGTTTGCTAAGACCATTGGAAAAGTGCAGTATTAGGGTGGGAGTGACCCGATTTTCCAGGTGCCGTCTATCACCCCTTTCTTCAACTAGGAAAGGGAATTCCCTGACCCCTTGTGCTTCCCAGGTGAGGCAATGCCTAGCCCTGCTTTGGCTCATGCTCGGTGCGATGCACCCACTGTCCTGTGGCCACTGTCTGACACTCCCCAGTGAGATGAACATGGTTCCTCAGTTGGAAATGCAGAAATCACCCATCTTCTTCGTTGCTCATGCTGGGAGCATAGACTGGAGCTGTTCCTATTCGGCCATCTTGCCTCCACTCCCTCATTAGTTATTTTTCCTGGTCGTCCCCCTCCTCCCATCTGTTACCTTCTGAAAAGCCCCAGGTGTATTGCTCCCCTCTATGTGTCCATGTGTTCTCATCGTTTAGCTCCCACTTATAAGTGAGAACATATGGTATTTGGTTTTCTGTTACTGTGCTAGTTTGCTAAGGATTATGGCCTCCAGCTCCAGTTTACAGGCAAGGGTGGAACCATGTGTATAAGAATCTGATTTGGTTCTTGGAATCTGGACACTGCTGATTTTTAGTCGTCATCAGTGATACTCCCATTACAATTGACCACAGGGCTGCAAACTAAGTTTATTTGATTACCCTTCTTTGGCCTCTTGACTTTCCAGAAATGGGACTTTCTGCTTCTATAGGGCATAGTCAGAAGTGTCTGGGGCTAGGATATTAAAAGGAAAAAGCAGTAGCCATGAGGAAGGCCAACTCTAATATCCAAAAGGACCCTATCTGATGGGCAGGGGATTGGTGGTGGCAGGAACCTTTGGTAGTGACAATACTTGAGGCCTGAAGAGTGACAACACCTTAGTTCAGCATGGTCTCTATGGAAGGGGACCTTGGCTAGCAGCTGGAAGTATGTTCTTTGGTGTCTAAATGGGAGGGTTCTGACAAGGACTAAGCTTCTGCTCAGCAGTCTAGCTTTAGGGGGAAACTGGATAATTAGCAGGGTCTGGTGGGACTGTCAAATGGTTGGACAACTTGAAAACCGAAGAAAGTTTAGCTTGAGGCCTCAGATCCTCAGCAGTTGCAACCTCAGTAGATATACTGTACTGTGCCTGGTTCTGAGGTCTGTACATTGGAATCACTGGAATAACTTAATACTGATGGCCAGCCTCACCTGCTGAGTGCTTGAGCAGAAACTCTGGGGTGAAGGTGATATTTTGGCATTTTTAGAAGCTACAATGATGACTCTAATGCACAGCCAAGGGTGAGTTACACCAGTTACTAAATGGTCCTGGTAATCCCGACTCCTCTCACTGCTACAACGTGGCTGTGAGTGCACTGCCTCTCTTAGTCACAACTGGCTCAATAATGGAGCAGGCATTACTATATCTCTATACTATATCTCATTATATCTCATTACTATAACTACTTTAAGTCAGTACACATCTGAAGTAGATTTTGATAAGTTACCAGGTATATGTAAGCTCTAGAGGAACACCAAAAACAAAAACCTGAAAAAATCATTAAAGGAATAAAATGTTACACTAGAAAATATTCAGTTAAGTAGTAAAGGAGTAATAGACAAAGAGAAAACAAAATGTAAAATGGCAGACATGAATATAATTGCATCAATAATAACATTGTGTGAATGAATAAAACAATAATAAAATAACAATCTGAAAGGTACAGCTTGTAATACTGGATAAAAATATAAGATTAAGTATATGCTGTATACAGGGACACAATTTAGAGTAAAAAATATAAATAGATTGAAAGTAAAAAGATGGTAAAGATATATTATGCAAACAGCAACCATTAATAAAGCTGGAGTTGGAGTTGCTATACTATCAGACAAAATTGACTTTAAGATAAAAATGTTGCTAGAGATAAGAACATTTTATAATAATAAAAAGGTCAATCCATGAAAAATATATAACAATTATAAACATATATACATCTGAACACTCTAGGAAACATCAACAAGATGGCAGAATAGGAGGTTCCATCCCTCAACCCTGTGGTACCCACAGAAACACTGGTTTTAACAACCACTTATAATGACGATACCTTTATGGAAACCCGGAAGACTAGCTTAGAGGTTCCAGCAACATGAGGGAGCAAAAAAGTCCAAAAATAGAAGCATTGAAGACGGTGAGAAGAACAGTTTCATTTTATGTGTGTCATTCCTCCCTGAAGACAGCACAGATCAGTGCCAAGAGAAACCCTCAGCCTGTGGTTTCTTCCATGGGGGAAGTAAGAGCAAAGTGAGTTCCTGGCTTCTTTGGCTGCTATGATCTGAATGAATGTCCCCCTCAAATTCGTATGTGAAATCTAATGTGTAATGTGGTGGTAGTAAGAGATGGTGCCTTTGGGAGATGATTAGATCATGAGGGTGTAGCTCTCATGAATGGGATTAGTGCCCTAATTAAAAAAAAGGCCCCCAAGAGCTGCCTGTCCCCTTCTACCAAGTGAGGACACCACTAGATGTCACTGTCTGTGAGTAATGGGCCCTCACCAGAAACTGAGTCTGTCTGATACTTGATCTTGGACTACCCAGCCTGAGATAAACATTTATTTCTCACAGTTATTTATAAGCCACCCAGGTTATGATATCTTGTTATAGCAACCCAAACAAACTCAGAAAGAAACCTTGTGGGATACTGGCCAGGAAACGCACTTTTATCTCACCCCATCCAGAACACTACAGGGATTGGCACAGCTGAATTGCCTGGGAGCATGAGCAGAGTAAAGGAACACGGTTTCACAGCAGCCTGTGCATGACACTCTCATACAGCTGCAGATCCTACTGGTCAGCCCAGAGACTTCACCAGGAGCCCCACCAGGCTCACCCCATGAGCCCTGTGGGGTATCTGTTAGATAAGAGACCCCCAACTAGCTTATGAGTGTCCTCACCACAATGGCCAGCACGTGATCCCTCTCAGATAGCTTCCCATGCTCCCCTGCAGATGGAATGTGCATTCCCACACAGACAGCACATGGATATCAGCAGCTGTCTTAACTCTGCTGAATTGGTAGAAGATACACAACCTTAAACACTTCAGGGTGCTACTCTAGGGAAAACAAATGGGAGGCTGTCAGCACTTGGTCTGGTTTTACAAGATTAAGAGGATTTGAGAGAAAGCACACAATCCTAAGAACCCCCTTCCCCAGGGGAAAAATAGAGGAGTGGAGTGAATGTAGTCATAAAGAAATCTGAGAGACCCCCAGAATCTCTAGCCAGGCTGACTGGTGAAGATCTTTCTCTCCTGAAGCTAGTCAGTTAAGACTGGAGGAAGTGACTGCTTCTTCAAATGCAAACATAATAGTGCAAGGCTTCAAGGGGCATGAAAAGTAAGGAAATATGACACTATTAAAGAAATGAAATAAATCTCCAGTGGTTGACCCCAAATAAATAAAGATGTATAAATTGCCTGACAAAGAATTCAAATTAATTTTCTTAAAGAAGCTCAATGAGCTACAAGAGAATATGGATAGATAACTAAATAAGAAAAACAATGCATGAACAAAATGACATGCATCTACATCTTTGTTGTAGATAAGATGATTTTATATACAGAAAACCCAAAAGACTCTACCAAAAGCTGTTAAACAAGTAAAAATCAGTTGTAGCTTTATATACTAGCAAATAACTATCTGAAAAAGAAATTTAGAAAACAATCTCATTTACAGTAACATCAAAAAGAATAAAATACATAGGAATAAATTTAAGGAGGTGAAAGATTTTTACCCTCAAAACTATAAAACATTGATGAAAGAAACTGAAAATGTCCATAGTAAAAATAGAAATCAAGACTTAAAAAAGTCACTGAAAACCATGGAATTATGTGGAAATTAAACAACCTGCTCCTGAATGACTTTTGGGCTAGTAATGAAATTAAGGCAGAAATCAAGAAATTATTTGAAACTAATGAAAACAAAGATAGAACACATCAGAATCACTGGGACACAGCTAAGGCATTGTTAAGAAGGAAATTTCTAGGATTAAATACCCACATCAAAAAGTTAGAATGATCTCCAATTAACCACCTAATGTCACAACTAATAGAACTAGAGAAGTAACAGCAAACCAGCCTCAAAGCTATCAGAAGGCAAGAAATAACCAAAATCTGAGCAGAACTGAAGGTGAGTAAGACACAAAACACCATTCAAAAGACCAATGAATCCAGAAGTTGGTTTTTTGAAAAAAAATAGAAAGACAGATAGGCTGATGGCTAGACTAATAAAGAAAATATGCAAATAGGCACAATCAGAAATGATGAAGGGAATGTTGTCACTGACCCTACAGAAATACAAATAACCATCAGAGATTACTGCAAACACCTATGCACACAGACTAGAAAACCTAGAAGAGATGGATAAATTATTAGACACATACAGCCTCCAAAGACTGAAACATGAAGAAATTGAATCCCTGAACAGACCAATAATGAGCTCCAAAATTGAATTAGTAATAAATAGACTATCAACCAAAAAAAAAAAAAAAAAAGGCACAACACCAGATAGATTCACCGGATACCTGAATTCTGCCACATATACAAAGAAGAGATGCTACCATTTCTGATGAAGCTATTCCAAAAAATTGAGGAGAAGGGACTCTTCCCCAAATCATTCTATGAGGTTAGCATCATCCTAACACCAAAATCTGGCAGAAACACAACAAGAAAAGAAAACTTCAGGCCAATATCTTTGATGAACATTGATGCAAAAATTGTCAACAAAATACTAGCAAAGTGAATCCAGTGGCAAATGAAAAAGCTAATCCACCATGATCAAATAGGATTTATCCCTGGGATAAAGGGTTGGTTCAACATATGCCAATCAATAAATGTGACTCATCACATAAATGGAATTAAAGACTAAAGTCACATGATTATCTCAGTAGATGCAGAAAAGGCTTTTGACAAAATTCAACATCCCTTCCTGTTAAAAAATCTCAAAAAACTAGAAATTGAAGGAATATCCTTCAAAATAATAAGAGCCACCTATGACAAACTGACAGCCAACATTGTATTGAATGTGCAAAAGCTGGAAACATTCCCTTTGGAAACTGGCACAAGACAAGGATGCCCTCTGATATGGTTTGGCTGTGTCCCCACCCAAATCATTGTAGCTCCCATAATTCCCAAGTGTTGTGGGAATGACCTGGAGGGAGGTAACTGAATCATGGGGCTAGGTCTTTCTCAAGATGGTGAATAAGTCTCATGAGATTTGATGGTTTTATAAATGGTTTTATTAGTTCATTAGCAGCATGAGAATGGACTAATACAGTAAATTGGTACTGGGTAATGGGATGCTGATGTAAAGATACCCAAAAATGTGGAAGTGACTTTGGAACTGGGTAACAGGCAGAGGTTGGAACAATTTGTAGGGTTTAGAAATGGACTGGAAGATATGGAAAAATTTGGAACTTCCTAGAGACCTGTTGAATGGCTTTGACCAAAATGATGATGGTGATAGGGACAATGAAGTCCAGGTTGAGGTGATCTCAGATGGAGATAAGGAACTTGTTGGGAATGAATAAAGGTGGCTCATGCTATGTTTTAGCAAAGAGACTGGTGGCATTTTGTCCCTGTCTTAGAGATCTGTGGAACTTTGTAGTTGAGAGAGATGATTCAGGGTATCTGGTAGAAGAAACTTCTAAGCAACAAAACATTCAACATGTGACTTGGGTGCTGTTTAAAGCATTCAGTTTTATGTATTCGCAAAGATATGATTTGAAATTGGAATATGTTTAAAAGGAAAGCAGAGCATAAAAGTTCAGAAAATTTGCACCCTGACAATGCAATAGAAAAGAAAAACCCATTTTCTGGGGAGAAAATCAAGCAGGCTGCAGAAAGTTTAACAAGTAATGAGGAGCCAAATGTTAATCACCAAGATGATGAGGAAAACATCTCCAGGGTATGCCAGATTCCTTCGTGGCAGCCCCTCCCATCACAGGCCTTGGAGGCCTAGGAGGAAACAATGGTCATGTGGGCTGGGCCTGGGGCCTCCCTTCTCTGTGCAACCTAGGGATTTGGTGCCTTGCATTCCAGCCACTCCAGCCATGGTTAAAAGTGGCCAAAGTATAGCTCAGGTTGTGGCTTCAGAGGGTGCAAGCCCCAGGCCCTGGTGGCTTACATATAGTGTTGGGCCTGTGGGTGCAGAGAAGTCAAGAATCAAAGTTGGGGAACCTCCACCTAGATTTCACAGGATATATGGAAATGCCTGGATTCACCCAGGCAGAGGCGTGCTGCAGGAGTGGAGCCCTCATAGAGAACCTCTGCAAGGGCAGTGTGGAAGGGAAATGTGGGGTTGGAGCCCCCACACAGAGTCCCCACTGGGGCACTGCCTAGTGGAGCTGTGAGAAGAGGGCCACCGTCCTCCAGACCCCATAATGGTAGATCCACTGACAGCTTGCACTGTGTGCCTGGAGAAGCCTCAGACACTCAGTGCCAGCACTTGAAAGCAGCCAGGAGGGGGCTATACCTTGCAAAGCCACAAGGGTGGAGCTGCCCAAAGCTGTGGGAAACTACCTCTTGAATCAGCATGATCTGGATGTGAGACATAGAGTCAAAGGAGATCATTTTAGAACTTTAAGGTTTAATGACTCCCCTATTGGATTTTGCACTTGGATGGGGCTTGTAGTGCTTTTGTTTTTGGTCAGTTTCTCCCATTGGGAATGGTGTATTTACCCAATGCCTGTACCCTCATTGTATCTAGGAAGTAACTAACTTGCTTTTGATTTTACAGGCTCATAGGCAGAAGGGACTTGCCTTGTCTCAGATGAAACTTTGAACTGTGGACTTTTGAGTTAATGCTGAAATGAGTTAAGACTTTGGGTGACTGTTGGGAAGGCATGATTGGTTTTGAGATATGAGAATATGAGATTTTGGAGGGGCCAGAGGTGGAATGATATGGTTTGGTTGTGTCCTCACCCACATCTCATCTTGAATTTTAGCTCCCATAATTCCCACATGTTGGGGGAGGAACTCAGTGGGATGTAATTGAATCATGGGGGTGGGTCTTTCCCATGCTGTTCTCATGATAGTGAATAAGGCTCATGAGATCTGATGGTTTTTTAAAGGGGAGTTCTCCTACACAAGCTCTTTTGCCTGCTGCCATGTGAGATGTGTCTCTGATACTCCTTTGCCTTCCACCATGATTGTGAGGCCTCCCCAGTCATGTGGAACTATGAGTCTATTGAACCTCTTTTTCTTTGTAAATTACCCAGTCTTGGGTATGTCTTTATTACAACGTGAGAATGAACTAACACAGTAATCAATAAACTATGTATTGAAAGAACATACCTCAAAATAATAAGAGGAGTCACCTATGACAAACTGACAGTCAACATCATACTGAATGCACAAAAGCTGGAAGCATTCCCCTTGAAAACTGGCACAAGACAAAGATGTCCTCTCTTAACCCTCCTATTCCTATTGGAAGTTCTGGCCAGGGCAATCATGCAAGGGAAAGAAATAAAGGGCATTCACTAGGGGAACTGTCAGGCCTGAACTTTGCAGGGCAATCTTACTCATCTGATGGTGCTCGTCTCATCTGAGCACCCCTTGGTCTGCTGGCCTCTCTTAGGGCCTCAGCCTGGCAACACCTGCTTGCAGGGCAGTCTCAGGTACCCTGGGGGCCTGCACCATAGCTTCTGTGCTGGTGGACTGTGCCTGACCAGTAGAGAGGTCTAATGGGGCAGCCACTATGGCCATACAGCAGCTTGCATGCTCACTACCCATACTGCAGCTTCCCCCAAGTCCATGGCAACTCCGCATGTTGCTTTGCTGTTGCCCATTTGCATGGGTAGGTTTTGCTTTCCTTGCTCCACCAGTGCATGGGAGTGCAGTCTGGCCCTCCTCCCTCAACTGACTGCCATTGCAGATGAAGCCTTGGTGGGCAGAGAGCCAGCCAGTCCCACCCCCACCCCCACCAACACCCTGCCCTTGCACTAACACTATGTAGAAAACAGTGGATTCTCCCCTGCCCTTAGCAATCACTCCTGCTTGTGGGGCACAGATAAAGCACCTAGATCTGTGTCCACCAGCACCTTACCCCTGAGCCAACACCACCTTTAGCATGACTGTGCACATAGTCCCCAGCAAGGGCCCCCCTGACACCACCCCACCAGCTGTGTTGCCTCTGCCACCATAGTAAATGCCTGCAGGGAGACAGGCACCCTGGCACCTGCAAACACTCTGCCATAGCTGCTGCACCTCAGGCCCTGCACCCCCTAGCACAGTGGATTCTTAACACTGAGGAACCAGAGAACAAAGCTGGGGCCCAACACCTGTTCAGAGCACAGAGTCCATGAGATGGGAGATGAGCATTGTTCACCTAAAATCTTCCAGAAACAGAGCCAACCATCCGAATTCACCTTATACCACAATCAAACCCTCAATGTCATCAGGTAATATAAAAGAAGAAAAAAAAACACTCAACCAAAGGTCAGAAGCCTCAAAGATTGAAGGGAGATAAGCTTACAAAGATGAGAAAGAATCAGTGCAAGAACCCTGAAAACTCTAAAAGCTGGAATGCCTTCTTTCCTTCAAATGACCACATCACCTCTGCAGCAAGTATTTTGAACTGGGCTGAGATGGCTGAAATGACAGAATCAAATTCAGAATATGGATAGGAAGGAAGATCATTGAGCTAGAGGAGTACATTGAAACCCAATTCAAAAAAACTAGAAATCATGGTAAAACAAAACAGGAGCTGACAGACAAAATAGCCAGTATAGAAAAAAGAATTTAATCGACCTGATAGAGCTGAAAAACACATTACAAGAATTTCCTAATGCAATCACAAGTATTAATAACAGAGTAGTCCAAGAAAAGGGAAGAATCTCAGAACTTGATGATTGGCTTTCTGAAATAAGACAGTCAGACAAGAATAGAGAAAAAAGAATGAAAAGAAATTAATAAAACCTCCAATAAATGTGAGATTATTTAAAGAGAGTAAATCTATGACTCACTGGTGTCCCTGAAAGTGATGGGGAGAATGAAACCAACTTGGAAAACATATTTCAGGATATCATTCATAAGAACTTCCCCAACATAGCTAGAGTGGCCAACATTCAAATTCAACAAATGCAGAGAACCCCACTAAGATACTTCACAAGAAGATCATCCCCAAGACACGTAATCAGATTCTCCAACGTCAAAATAGAAGAAAAAAATGTTAATGGCAGCTAGTGAGAAAGGTCAGGTAACCTACAAAGGGAAGCCCATCAGACTAATACTGGACCTCTCAGCAGAAACCCTGCAAACTAGAAGATATTTGGGGCCAATATTCAACCTTCTTAAAGAAAAGAAATTCCAACCCAGAATTTCATATCCAGCCAAACTAAGCTTCATAAGTGAAGGAGAAATAAGATCCTTTTCAGACAAGGAAATGCTGAGGGAATTTGTTACCAGCAGACCTGCATTACAAGAGCTCCTGAAGGAAGCACTAAATATGGAAAGAAAAGACCATTACCAGCCACTACAAAAACACACCAAAGTACACAGACCAGTGGCACTATTAAGCAACCACATAAACAAGTCTGCAAAATAACCAGTTAAAATCATGATGACAGGAACAAATCCACACACATCAATACTAACTTTGAATGTAAATGGGCTAAATGCCCCAATTAAAAGGCACAGAGTGGCAAGCTGGATAAAGAACCAAGACCCAATGGTATGCTGTCTTCAAGAGATCCATCTCACATGCAATGACACACATAGGCTGAAAATAAAGGGATGAAGTAAAATCTACCAAGCAAATAGAAAATAGAAAAAAGCAGAGGTTGCAATCTTAGTTTCAGACAAAATGGACTTTAAACCACGAAGATCAAAAAAAACAAAGAAGGGCATTACATAATGATGAAAAGTTCAGTTCAACTAGAAGATCGAATTATCCTAAATGTATATGCATTAAACACAGAAACACCCAGGTTCATAAAGCAAGTTCTTAGAGACCTTCAAAGAGTCTTATACTCCCACACAATAATAGTGGGAGATTTTAACACTGCACTAACAATATTAGACAGATCATTGATACAAAAAGTTAACAAAGATATTCAGGAACTGAGCTCAGCAGTAGATTAAAAAGACCTGATGACATCTACAGAACCCTCTACTCCAAAACAACAGAATATACATTCTTCTCATTGCCACATGGCACATACTCTGAAACTGATCAGATAATTGGAAGCAAAACACTCCTCAGCAAATGCAAGATAACTGAAATCATAATGAACAATGTCCCAGATCACAGCATAATCAAATTAGAAATTAAGACTAAGAAATTCACTCAAAGCCATATAATTAAATGGAAATTGAATAAGCTGCTCCTGAATGGCTTTTGAGTAAATAATGAAATTAAGACAGATGTCAAGAAGTTCTTTGAAAGTATTGAGAACAAAGATACAACATAACAGAATTTCTGGGACACAGCTAAGGTGGTGTTAAAAGGGAAGCTTATACCACTAAATGCCCACATCAAAAAGTTAGAAAGATCTCAAATTGACAACCTAATGTCACAACTAAAAGAACTAGAGAAACAAGAGCAAACAAATAGCAAAGTTAGCAGAAGACAAGAAATAACCAAAACCAGTTTGAACTGAAGATTAAGACACAAAAACCACTGAAAAGATCAACGAATCCAGGAACTGTTTTTTTGAAAAAAATAAATAAAATAGATAAAGAAGAAAAGAGAGAAGATTCAAGAGACACAATTAGAAATGATAAAGGGGATATTACCACTGGCCCGACAGAAATACAAATAACAGTTGAAGAATATAATGAACACCTCTTTGAATATAAACTAGAAAACACAGAAGAAATAGATAAATTCTTGGACACACATACCCTCACAAGACTGAAACAAGAAGAAATTGAATCCCTGAATAGACCAATAATGCGCTCTGAAATTGAGTCAGCAATAAATAGCCGACCAATGAAAAAAGCCCAGGACCAGAAAGATTCACAGTTGAATTCTACCAAATGTACAAACAAAAGCTGGTACCATTCCTGCTGAAACTATTCTAAAAAATTAGGAGGAGGGACTCCTCCCTAAATCATTCTGTGAGGCTAGCATCATCCTGATACAAAAACTTGGCAGAAACACAACAAAAAATGAAACTTCAGGTGAAAGTCTTTGATGAACATTGATGCAAAAATCATCAACAAAATACTGACAAACTGACTTCAGAAGCACATAAAAAAGCTTATCTACCATGATCAAGTAGGCTTCATCCCCAGGATGCAAGATTGCTTCAACATACACAAATCAATAAATGTGATTCATCACATAAATGGAACTAAAGACAAAGACCACATAATCTCTCAATAGATGCAGAAAAGGCTTTCAATAAAATTCAACATCCCTTCATGTTAAAATCTCTCAATAAAGTAGGTATTGAAGGAACAATCCCATTCACAATTGTCATAAAAATAATGAAATACCTATGAATACAGCTATACAGGGAGGCAAAATATATTTACAAGGAGAGCTACAAAATATTGCTCAAAGGAATCAGAGATGATACAAACAAATGGAAAAATATTCCATCCTCATGGATAGGAAGAATCAATATCATTAAAATGGCCATACTGCCCAAAGCAATTTATACATTCAATGTTATTCCTATTAAACTACCAATGACATTCTTCAAGAACTAGAAAAAACTATTTTAAAATTCATATGGAACCCAAAAAGAGCCCAAGAATTGCTTGAACCCGGGATGTGGAGGTTGCCATGAGCTGAGATTGTGCCACTGCACTCCAGCCTGGGCGACAGAGCAAGACGCCATCTGAAAAAGAAAGAAAGAAAAAGAACACTCTATCCAACAACAGTAGAATACACATTTTATTCATATACCCATGGAGGATTCATCAGACAGACAATATTCTGGGTCATAAAACAAACCTTAAAAAACTTAAAAGAATTTAAATTATACAGAGTACATTGTCCACAATATAATAAATCTGGATACAAAGGAAAGATAATAGGAAAATTTAAAATACACATAAACTAAACAACACATGCTGTATAATAATACATGGATCAAAGAGGAAGGCTCAAGGGCAAACGATATGTTGAACTAAATAAAATGAAAATGCAACATATCAAAGTTGGTAGTATGCAAGGATTCCATTCCAAGATGGCAGAATAGGAAGGGCTCTGGTCTGCAGCTCCCAATGTGATCAACGCAGAAGATGGGTGATTTCTGCATTTCCAACCTAGGTGCCTGGTTTATCTCATTCTAAAAACCAGAGCACCTCTTCTCCTCCAAAGGATCACAGTTTCTCGCCAGCAATGGAACAAAGCTGGACAGAGAATGACTTTGATGAGCTGACAGAAGTAGGCTTCAGAAAGTCAGTAATAACAAACTTCTCTGAGCTAAAGGAAGATGTTCAAACCCATCACAGGGAAGCTAAAAACCTTGAAAAAAGATTAGATGAATGGCTAACTAGAATAAACAGTGTAGAGATGACCTTAAATGACCTGATGGAGCTGAAAATCATGGTACGAGAACTACATGATGCATGCACAAGCTTCAATAGCCAATTTGACCAAATGGAAGAAAGGGTATCAGTGATTGAAGATCAGATTAATGAAATAAAGTGAGAAGAAAAGCTTAAGAGAAAAAATAGTAAAAAGAAACAAATAAAGCCTCCAAGAAATATGGGACTATGTGAAAAGACCAACTCTACATTGGATTGGTGTACCTGAAAGTGACAGGGAAAATGGAACCAAGTTGGAAAACACTCTTCAGGATATTATCCAGGAGAACTTCCCCAACCTAGCAAGGCAGGCCAACATTCAAATTCAGGAAATACAGAGAATACCACAAAGATACTCCTTGAGAAGAGCAACCCCAAGACACAAAATTGTCAGATTCACCAAGGTTGAAATGAAGGAAAACATGTTAAGAGTAGGCAGAGGGAAAGGTCAGGTTACCCACAAAGGGAAGCCCATCAGACTAACAGTGGATCTCTTGGCAAAAACTCTACAAGCCAGAAGAGAATGGGGGGCCAATATTCAACATTCTTAAAGAAAAGAATTTTCAACCCAGAATTTCACATCCAGCCAAACTAAGCTTCATAAGTGAAGGAGAAATAAAATCCTTTACAGACAAGCAAATGCTGAGAGATTTTGTCACCTCTAGGCCTGCCTTTCAAGAGTTCCTGAAGGAAGGACTAAACATGGAAAGGAACAACCAGTACCAGCCACTGCAAAAACATGCCAAATTGTAAAAACTGTCGATGCTAGGAAGAGTGTGCATCAACTAATGGGCAAAATAACCAGCTAACATCACAATGAGGAGATCAAATTCACACATAACAATATTAACCTTAAATGTAAATGGGTTAAATGCCCCAATTAGAAGACAGAGACTGGCAAATTGGATAAAGAGTCAACACCTATCAGTGTGCTGTATTCAGAATATCCATCTCATGTGCAGAGACACACATAGGCTCAAAATAAAGGGATGGAGGAAGATCTACCAAGCAAATGGAAAGCAAAAAAAAAAAAAAAAAAAAAAAAAAAAAGCAAGGTTGCAATCCTAGCCTCTGATAAAACAGACTTTAAACCAACAAAGATCAAAAGAGACAAAGAAGGCCATTACGTAATAGTGGAGGGATCAATTCAACAAGAAGAGCTAACTATCCTAAATATATATGCACCCAATACAGGAGCACCCAGATTAATAAAGCAAGTCCTCAGAGACCTACAAAGAGACTTAGACTGCCACACAATAATAATGGGAGATTTTTACACCCCACTGTCAATATTAGGCAGATCAATGAGACAGAAGGTTAACAAAGATATTCAGGACTTCAACTCAGCTCTACACTAAGCAGAACTAATAGACATCTACAGAACTCTCCACCTCAAATCAGCAGAATATATATTCTTCTCAGCACCACATTGCACTTATTCCAAAACTGACCACATAGTTGGAAGTAAAGCACTCCTCAGCAAATGTAAAAGAACAGAAATCACAACAAACTGCCTCTCAGACCATAGTGTAATCAAATTAGAACTCAGGATTAAGAAACTCACTCAAAACCACACAACTACATGGAAACTGAACAACCTGCTCCTGAATGACTACTGGGTACACAATGAAATGAAGGCAGAAATAAAGATGTTCTTTGAAACCAATGAGAACGAAGATACAATGTACCAGAATCTCTGGGACACATTTAAAGCAGAATGTAGAGGAAAATTTATAGCACTAAATGCCCACAAGAGAAAGCAGGAAAGATCTAAAATCGACACCCTAACACCACAATTAAAAGAACTAGAGAAGCAAGAGTAAACAAATTCAAAAGTTAGCAGAAGGCAAGAAATTACTAAGATCAGAGCAGAACTGAAGGAGATAGAGACACAAAAAAACCTTAAAAAAAATAAATGAATCCGGGAGCTGGTTTTTTGAAAAGATCAACAAAATTTATAGACCACTAGCAAGACTAATAAAGAAGAAAAGAGAGAAGAATCAAATAGATGCAATAAAAAATGATGAAGGGGATATCACCACCAATCCCACAGAAATACAAACTACCATCAGAGAATACCATAAACACCTCTATGCAAATAAACTAGAAAATCTAGAAGAAATGGATAAATTCCTGGACACATACACCCTCCCAAGACTAAACCAGGAAGAAGTTGAATCTCTGAATAGACCAATAACAGGCTCTGAAATTGAGGCAATAATTAATAGCCTCCTAGCCAAAAAAAGTGCACGACCAGACAGATTCACTGCTGAATTCAACCAGAGGTACAAAGAGGAGTTGGTACCATTCCTTCTGATACTATTCCAATGAATAGAAAAAGAGGAAATCCTCCCTAACTCATTTTATGAGGCCAGCATCATCCTTATACCAAAGCCTCGCAGAGCCACAACAAAAAAAGAGAATTTTAGACCAATATCCCTGATGAATATTGATGTGAAAATCCTCAATAGAATACTGGCAAACCAAATCCAGCAGCACATCAAAAAGCTTATCCACCATGATCAAGTCAACTTCATCCCTGGGATGCAAGGCTGGTTCAACATACGAATATCAATAAACATAATCCATCACATAAACAGAACCAATGACAAAAACCATATGATTATCTCAATAGATGCAGAAAAGGCCTTCGACAAAATTCAACAGCCCTTCATGCTAAAACTCTCAATAAACTAGGTATTGGTGGAACATATTTCAAAATAATAAGAGCTATCTATGAAAAACCCACAGCCAATATCATACTGAATGGGCAAAAACTGGAAGCATTCCCTTTGAAAACTGGCACAAGACAGGGATGCCCTCTCTCACCACTCCTATTCAACATAGTGTTGGAAGGTCTGGGCAGGGCAATCGGGCAAGATAAAGAAATAAAGAGTATTCAATTAGGAAAAGAGGAAGTCAAATTGTCCCTGTTTGCAGATGACATGATTGTATATTTAGTAAACCCCATTGTCTCAGCCCAAAATCTCCTTAAGCTGATAAGCAACTTCAGTAAAGTCTCAGGATACAAAATCAATGTGCAAAAATCACAAGCATTCCTACACGCCAATAACAGACAAACAGAGAGTGAAATCATGAGTGAACTCCCATTCACAATTGCTTCAAAGAGAATAAAATACCTAGGAATACAACTTACAAGGGATGTGAAAGACCTCTTCAAGGAGAACTACAAACCATTGCTCAATGAAATAAAAGCAGACACAAATAAATGGAAGAACATTCCATGCTCACAGACAGGAAGAATCAATATCGTGAAAATGGCCATACTGTCCAAGGTAATTTATAGATTCAATGCCATCCCCATCGAGCTACCAATGATTTTCTTCACAGAATTGGAAAAAACTACTTTAAAGTTCATATGGAACCAAAAAAGAGCCTGCATAGCCAAAACAATCCTAAGCCAAAAGAACAAAGCTGGAGGCATCACACTACCTGACTTCTAACTAAATTACAAGGCTACAGTAACCCAAACAGTATGGTACTGGTACAAAAACAGAGATGTAGATCAATGGAACAGAACAGAGGCCTCAGAAATAACACCACATATCTACAACCATCAGATCTTTGACAAGCCTGACAAAAACAAGAAATGGGGAAAGGATTCCCTATTTAATAAATGGTGCTGGGAAAGCTGGCTATCCATATGTAGAAAGCTGAAACTGGATCCCTTCCTTACACCTTATACAAAAATTACTTCCAGATGGATTAAAGACTTAAAGTTTAGACCTAAAACCATAAAAACCCTAGAAGAAAACCTAGACAATACCATTTGGGACATAGGCAAGGGCAAGGACTTCATGACTAAAACACCAAAAGCAATGGCCACAAAAGCCAAAATAGACAAATGGAATCTAATTAAACTAAAGAGCTTCTGCACAGCAAAAGAAACTACCATCAGAGTGAACAGGTAGTCTACAGAATGGGAGAAAATTTTTGCAATCTACCCATCTGACAAAGGGCTAATATCCAGAACCCACAAAGATCTTAAACAAATTTACAAGAAAAAAACAAGCAACCCCATCAAATGCGGGCAAAGGATATGAACAGAGACGCTTCTCAAAAGAAGACATTTATGCAGCCAACAGACACATGAAAAATGCTCATCATCACTGGTTGTCAGAGAAATGCAAATCAAAACCACAATGAGATACCATCTCACACCAGTTAGAATGGCGATCATTAAAAAGTCAGGAAACAGGCCGGGCGTGGTGGCTCAAGCCTGTAATCCCAGCACTTTGGGAGGCCGAGGCGGGCGGATCACAAGGTCAGGAGATCGAGACCATCCTGACTAACACGGTGAAACCCAGTCTCTACTAAAAATACAAAAAATTAGCCGGGCGTGTTGGCGGGCACCTGTAGTCCCAGCTACTGGGGAGGCTGAGGCAGGAGAATGGCGTGAACCCAGGAGGCGGAGCTTGCAGTGAGCCGAGATCACGCCACTGCATTCCAGCCTGGGGTACAGAGCAAGACTCCGTCTCAAAAAACAAAACAAAACAAAAAGTCAGGAAACAACATATGCTGGAGAGGATGTGGAGAAATAGAAATGCTTTTACGCTGTTGGTGGGAGTGTAAACTAGTTCAATCATTGTGGAAGACAGTGTGGCAATTCCTCAAGGATCTGGAACTAGAAATACCACTTGACTCAGCAATCACATTACTGCCTATATACCCAAAGGATTATAAATCATGCTACTGTAAAGACACATGCACAGGTATGTTTATTGTGGCACTATTCACAATAGCAAAGACTTGGAGCCAATCCAAATGTCCATCAATGATAGACTGGATAAAGAAAATGTGGCACACATACACCATGGAATACTATGCAGCCATAAAAAATGATGAGTTCATGTCCTTTGTAGGGACATGGATGAAGCTGGAAACCATCATTCTAAGCAAATCATCACAAGGACAGAAAACCAAACACTGCATGTTCTCACTCATAGGTGGGAATTGAACAATTTCCTGCCTTAGGCACAGGGGCCTGTCATGGGGTGGGGGTCAGGGGGAGGGATAGCATTAGCAGAAATATCTAATGTAAATGAAGAGTTAATGGGTGCAACAAACCAACATGGCACTTGTATACCTATGTAGCAAACCTGCATGTTGTGCACATGTACCCTAGAACTTAAAGTATAATTAAAAACAAGAGAAAACAAAAACAAAAAACAAGGTTGGTAGTATGCAGCCAATATAGTACCGGGAGGGAAATTTATGGCAATAAATGCTTACAATAGAAAAAGAAGAAAATCTCAAATAAGTAATTTAAGCTCCTACCTCAAAAACCTAGGAGAATAAGAGCAAAATAAGCCCAAAGCAGGTAGAAATAAATAATAAAGACATGGGCAGAAGTCAATTGAAAACAGAAAGATAATAGGGAAAATCCATGAGACAAAAAGCTGGTTTTCTGAAAAGATCTATAAAATTCATCTAGCAAGACAAAGACACAAAGAGAGAAGACACAAGTTACCAATATCAGAAAGAAAACAGAGTATACCCACAAACCCCACAGCTAACATACTTAACAGTGAAAGAGTATTTGTTTTCCCCTTAAGATCAGAAATAAGGCAAGATATTTACTCTAGCCACTGTTAGTAAGCATAATCCTGGAAGTTCTAGCCAATGCAGTAAGGCAAAAAAAAAAAGGATATAAAAGACATAGAGATATGAGAAAAGATATAAAACTGCCTGAAATAAAACTGCTGACAGCATGGTTGTTTACATAGAATATGTACGATGACTTTACAAAAAAACTCCTACAACTAACAAGTGGTTCAGCAAAGTCACAGGACACGAGATAAATCGATACCCAAAATAAAAAATACAATTTATTGATTTTCCAAAGAAAATGAAATATTTGTGTACACATTTAACAAAACATTTTATAGAACTTGCACACTGAAAACTACAAAACAGTGATGGAAAAAAATCAAAGAGGATCTACATAAACGGAAAGGCATGACATGTTTGTGGATTGGAAAACTCAACATTGCCAATTCTCCCTAAATTCAAACACAGGTTTAGTGCAATTCTTATCAAAATTTTCACAATCTTTTTGTAGATATTGCCATGATTATACTAAAATTTATATCCAAACATGTAATACCATAGACTTTATAAATCTAAAATTTATATCCAAACTATTCTAGTTTCCTAGAATAGCTAAAACAATTTTGAAAAAGAAGGATGTAGTAAGAGGTATCAGTCTACCTGGCTTCACAACGTATTATGTAGCTCCAGAAATCAATACTGAAAGGTATGGGCAGAGGGCTAGACACAGAAAAACTGAAGAGGATGGAGAACCCAGAAAAACACACACACAAGTATGGCCAACAGATTTTTGACCAAGGTGAAAACGCAAGGATAAATGGAAGAAGGGTAAATGGTACTGGACTAATTGAATATCCAGAGTCCAAAAACATATACTTTGATCTAAACGTCACACTCTATACAAAAATTAACTCAAAATGGAACATAGATGTGAAACTGCAGAACTGGCTGGGTGCAGTGGCTCACACCTGTAATCCCAGCACTTTGGGAGGCTGAGGCAGGTGGATGGCTTGAGGCCAAAAGTTCAAGACCAGCCTGGACAACATGGCAAAACCCCATCTCTACTAAAAATACAAAAAAAATTTAGCCAGTATGGTGGCACGCACCTGTAGTCTCAGCTATTTGGGAGGGTGAGGTGGGAGAATCACCTGAGACTGGGAATTTGAGGCTGCAGTGAGCTGTGATTGTGAAGTTGAGGCTGCAGTGAGCTGTGATTGTGCCACTGCACTCCAGCCTGGGTGACAAAAGTGAGACCTTGTCTCCAAAAATAGATAAATAAATAAATAAAACTGTAGAATTTTTAGCAGATAATATAGCAGAAAATTTTTAGGCTGTGGGCTTGGTGAAGAAATCTTAGACATGACAACAAAATTATGAATCATAAAAGAAAAAAATTGGTATTGATAAATTGGACTTCATCAAGATTAAAACCTTTTGCTCTGCAAAAGAACTTGTTAAGAGTATGAAAAGATGAGCTGCAGATTGAGGGAAAATATTTGAAAACCACATATGTGAAAAAGGTCTTACGTCTAGAATACATGAAGTATTTTCAAACCTCAACAGTAAAAACCAAACAATCCAATTAGAAAATGGACATAAGATATGAAGAGATATTTCACCAAAGAGAACATACAGGTGTCAAATAAACACACAAAAGGATATCCAACATTACTAGATATTAGGGATATCAAAACTAAGGCTGTAGTGAGATACCACGACGCACCTATTGGAACAACTAAAACCAAAAGCAACTACTGACAACACTGAATACTATCATGGCTGCAGAGAAAGTGGATCCTGCATGTGGTGCTGGTGGGAATGTAAAATAGCAGAGACAATCTGGGAAATAGGTGGTTTCTTAGAAAAACCTAAACATACAATTACCATGTAACCCATCAGTGGTACTCCTGCGCATTTATCTGAGACACGACAACTTATGTCAACACAAAAACCTGTACACAGCTCTTCACAGCATCTTTATCTGCAATAGCCCAAGCTGAAAGCAACCAAAATGTCCCTAATAGGTGATGGTTGAATAAATGGATACATCCATACCAGAGAATACTCAGCCATAAAAAAGGAATGAATGAATGATCCATGCAGCATCCTGGATCAATCTCCAGAGGATTTTATGGAGTGAAAAATGCTAATATCAAAAGTTTACATGCTCTGTAATTCCTTTTATATAACATTTTCAAATAACAAAATTATAGAGATAGAAAAGAGATGAGTGGTTGCCGGGGACTGGGGGTGGTAGGGGCGGGGGAGGCATGATTATAAAGGGGGTAACACAAAGGAAGCCTTGTGGTGATGGGATAGTTGTGATTTTTGATTTAGGTGGTGGTTACACAAATCTACACATTTAATAAAATGACTCAAACCTAGCACACATTGTACCAATGTCACTTTTCTGGTTTTAATTTTGTATTGTAACCACTGGGGATAACTGGGTGAAGGGAACAGGAGACCTCTCTGCTCCTGTGCTGTCTTGGTAACTTACTGTGAATGTATAAAAGTCATTTTTAGAGTGTAGTCTGCAGCCTTTGGTCTGTGACTATAACCGAGTGACTCCTAAGGTTGGCTTTCTCAACCATCTGATCATGTAATAGCCTTTCTCGACCATCTGGTCATGTAATAGCACTGCCTCTCATGGGGTCCTGTGAGCATTGAGGGACGTAACCTGTATAGCGCATCGGGTGTGAGCACACCCTCAACAAATGGGAGCTGTTCTAACGATTGACCCCAGGCAAAGGGAAGCTCAGGATGCTATATGTTATTTCCTAAGACAAAATTGCATGGATGGTAGGTGAGGATAGTGTCAGACCCAGGTAGATCTCAAGAAGAGTCTGCAAAATGGGACAATGTTCTGTTCCTAATTAGACGTGGGCCACTGCCTCAGGTAAAGAGATTTTCTCTGTCCCTTCTTAGAGAATAGTGTATGATGATTTGTCAGAATCTGATAACAGGGACACTTTGGAAGTTCTTGGAGCATTATGTTTAAGTGTATGGGGTTTCAGTATCACTCTTTAAACAATGTCAAATTAAAGGACCAAAGCTCGTTTCTGTTTTGGAAAGGGGAAAAGAAACAAGAAACCACTGATTCATCAGTTATTGAATGATAGGCCTATGTGTGTTCATACTCTGACTCTTGAAGCAAAATGTTGAAGGAAATCTCATATCATTCATTATTTACAAACAGAAAAGGACTATGGCCCTGAAGGATCCCTTTTTGTAGATTCCCCCTGTCTCTAGAGACTGCAGGGGAAGCAGAGTGAAATCCATACTCACATGGGCTGGCCTGTGTGCTCTGCTCCTTGGATCAGTTTAGGGTCAGAATGAATACTCAGAATTTTTGAGATTCCAAACATTGATCATATGGGCACATTCAAATTGATCAGTTTGTTTCAGTCTACTTATCATGAATAAATAATTAGAAAATATTTAAACAAATAATGTGAGATTCTTTTGTCAGATATTTACTGAGTGCTACTGAGTGAAAATTAATGGCACTAATAAGACATTGTTTGGACTTCAAGAACTGTACCGTCTCCTTAAGGGTGAGGTGCATGAGTTGAGGACATTTTAAGAAATATACACATAAAGACATTTAAGAAATATACACAAGAAAGTGTATATTTCAATTCAGTGTAGAAGAGAACACAAACACATGCATGACATTTCAGGGGCAGAGGGATAGCATTTTCAGGATGGCAGCAAGGAACATTTCATGGAGCACGCATTGGATTTGAGCTTGCCCTTGAAGATCTGGACGAGAGAAAAAGGTAAGTTGCGTGGCAGCAACAGGGAGGGACGTGGCACAGTCTGGGAGTGAAAAGCTGTCCATTTGGCTGGAGGGCATGCAGGAAAAGTGAATGAGAGAGGGTTTTGCTGGCAATAGCGAGTTTGGCTTTCAGGCTAAGGAATTTAGAATCTATTTGTCAAACCATGAGGAACAACAGCAACTTTTTGCATACAAAAGTGTTGGGCCTGGAAATATTCTAGGTAACTGTTACAGCCGTGGTGCTCCATGAGTGGAAGGGGCCTGTGTTGGTCTGCTCAGGCTGCGTAACAAAATACCACAGGCTGGGTGCTTAAAGGCAGACATGTAGTTTGTCACAGTTCTAGAGCCTGGATGTCCAAGAGCAAGGTGCTAGCAGGTTGGTGTCTGGTGAGAGCTCCTTTTGTGTCCTTTCTCCCATGACCTTTCCTCCATACAGAAAGCAGAGAGGGAGTGAGCTCTCAGGCATCTCTTCCTGTAAGGACACTACTCTTATGAGATTAGGACCCTACTCTTATGACCTCAGGACCCTACTCTTATGACCTCATTTTACCTTAACGACTTCCTTAGTGGCCCCACTCCAAATGCAGCCACACTGGGGGTTAGGACTTCAACATGTGAATTCTGGGGGATACAACATGCAGTCCCTAACAGGGCCTAAGGTCTAAGGCTGAAAACAGGGAAACCACTCAGAGGGGGGCTGTGATGGTTCGAGAAGAATGAATGAGATTGGGTGGGGGTGTGGCAGGGAGGTGAGGGTAAGTCTAGAGGGACAACTCCGTGCAGGGCCATCTACTCCTGCACTTGCAGTGGGCACCTCTTTCTGGTCTTCTTCACACTTCTAACGTCCTGTGTCACTTCAGGTCTCTTAATCTGGGGGCCAACTATGCGGTGTGTGCAGGAGAGGAGAGAACTAGAAGAGTGTTCCACTTCTCATGCTGTATTGAGAGTGGCAGAAGATGGAGATAGGGCTGAGCAGTTTATTTCTAAAGTTTTGTTTTGCTTTGCTTTGGATATAGGACCTCTCTACATGCAGAGAGGTGTCTAGAGCTGCTACATCATCACACATGCAAGCCGTCCTCACAACAGGGGCAGCAAACTGTTTCTGTAAAAGGTCAGATGGTAAATATTTTAGGCTTTGTGAGTCAAGGGGCAATATTGAAGACATTATGTAGGTACTTAGGTAACAAGAGAGAAAACAAATCCCTACAAATTTTTTATTGACAAAATTCAAAACATAATAATTGTGTATAGTGTTTTGTAATATAGGTCTCCTAATGAGAAGAATGGAATTCTTTACGGGAGAAATAATATTTCACTCAGAATTCAAAGTTTGTGTTCTCTGTCATCAAAATCAAAGACAAATGTTCATCTCTTAATGCTGATCTAACAGGAAGGAGATCTTACATATTTCACCTTTGAAAATGCCATTTCACACAACCAGCTGCTGCCAAATACTGACATTAACTCATGAGCATGTGATTTTAACTGAGGATATCATCACTTAGAAGGCACATCTAGAATTCGATAAGATTCTTTTCTTAATAGGTGCTTTTAGTATGTAATGATACTCCAGATTTAATAGTTCCTATTGAAGGTTAAGTGGAGACTTAAACTACACAGTTTAATTGATTTTTCAAAAAGAAAATCATGGAATGAATATTTTCAAATATCATACAAAAAAATTAAGATAATAGTGTAATTATCCACATGTACCTACATTCTAGAATTATCTAGATTTTGTCATGTTCAGTTCACCAGTCATTTCCTCTTCTATTTCTTTTTCCTTTTCTTTTAAAAACATTTGGGAGGCTGGGTGTGGTGGCTCATGCCTGTAATCCCAGCACTTTGGGAGGCTGAGGTGGGAGGATCACTTCAGGTGAGGAGTTCAAGACCAGCCTGGCCAACATGGCGAAACCCCCTCTCTACTAAAAATACAAAAATTAGCCAGGTGTGGTGGCCTGTAATCTCAGCTACTTGGGAGGCTGAGGCAGGAGAACTGCTTGAACCTGGGAGGTGGAGGTTGCAGTGAGGTGAGATCATGCCACAGAACTCCGGTCTGGGTGACAGAGGAGGCTCTGTCTCAAAACAAACAAACAAACATAAAAACAAACAAAAAAACATTTTGGAGCAAATCTCAGACATTACATTGCTTTAATTCCTACATAATTCAGTGTTCATCTCTAAAAAATATGGACTTTGTATGACTATTCTTATAAACCAGAAAAAATCTAAATACTTTATTTAGAAAATTTAGTGTTTCTCTCTTGATATCCAGCAGTGTAGGATTTGAGAGCAAGATCAAATCAGTTACAAAAAATAATATGGCAATCTTTTCTTTGCACATCTGAGTGTGGAAATGATCCATCCCATTACCTTTATATGTCTTGTTAAAAAATAGCTTTTCATTATGAAATAATTATAAGTTCTCAGGAAGTTGCATGGAAATGTAAGGGAGGTCCAGAGTACCCTTCACCCAGTTTCCCCCCATGTTATTATTTTGTATAAATATGCTACAATATCAGCCAGGAAATTGATGTTGGTTCCATCCATGGAGCTTATTGAGATTTCACTAGCTATAGTATTGGTGGATATGTGTGTGTAGTTCTATGCAATTTTATCACATGTGTAACTTCATGTAACCATGACTACAATCGTGGTACCATCACTACAAGGTTCTCTCATGCTACCTGTTTATAGCCACACCTATGCTTCCATCTGTACCCATAACCCTTAGCAACCACTAACCTATTCTCCATCTCTGTAATTATGTTATTTCACAAACATTATATAAATGGAATCATGCAGTATTTATACTTTTGAGATTGGCTTTCTTTGAGGGTCATAAAAATTGTTGTGTGGATCAATGGCTTTTTAAAACTGTTGAGTAGTAGTATTCTACTGTTTGGATGTCCCAGAGCTTATTGAACTATTCACCCATTGAAGGATATTTGGTAGTTATGAGTTTTGCACTTTATGAATAAAGCTGCTATGAATATTCATACTCAAATTTCTGTGATAAAATAAATTTTCACTGTTCTGAAATGCCCGAGTACAATTCTTGGTCATAAGGTAAGTTCACTTTTAGGTTTAAAAGAAATTGCCAAAGTATTTCCCAGAGTGGCTATACCATTTTACATTCCCACAAACATTCCAGTTTCTCCATATGTTTTCTCGCACATTTGATATTGCATCATTTGAATTTTAGCTATTCTGATAGATATGTGGTGATAGCTCCTTGGGGTTTTCATGTGCATTTCCTTAGTGGGTAATGATGATGAAATTTTTTTCATGTACTTCTTTGTCATCTCTATGTCCTTTTCAGAGAGATATCTCTTAGTGTCTTTTGCTCCTTTACTAATGTAGGTATATATTTTTTTAAGTTGAGATTTGAGAGTTCTTCAGATAGCCTAGCTACAAATCCTTTGTGGTATACATGGTTTATAAAAATTTTATACTATCCTGTAGCTTGTCTTTACATTCTTCTTAACAGGGTCTTTTGCAGAACAAAAACTGAAATTTTGCTATAAACATTTGCATGTTCATAGCATGATTTCAGAAGTGTTTCCTTCTCTTATATTTTCTGGAAGAGTTTGTGTAAAATTGTTGTTAAGTTTTCTTAATAATGTGGGCCCAGAGATGTCTCTTTGGGAAACTTTTAAATTATGCATTCAATTTAAAAAGTTTGCTGAGGTCCAATTTATTATATTCTTCTTTTATAGATTTTACTGTGTTTAAGTCTAAGATATCTTTGCCTAGTGCCTGGTCCCAAAGACTTCCTCCTAGAAGTTGTATGGTTTTACAGTTTACATTTAAGTCTATGATCCATTTTGAGTTGATTTTTTTTTCTAAGGTATTCTGTTTAGGTTGAGGTTCACATTTTGTTTGCCTATGGATGTCAAATTGCTCCAGCACTATTTTTGACAAGGCTTTCCCTCCTCTGTTGAACTATTTTGCTCCTTTGTCAGAAGTTAACTGGGCATATATGTATGTAAACCTCCTTCTGGATTTTTTAGTCTGTTGTACTGATCTATCCGTCTACCCCTCCACCAATATCATGTAGTCTTGATTACTTTAGCTATATAGTAAGCCTAATAATTTCTGCCACTTTATCCTAATTTTTCAAAATTGATTTGGCTCTTCTTGGACCTCTTTCTGTCCATATACATTTTTCTATGTTGACAACAAATCTTTTCAAGGTTTTGATAGGAATTTCATTAGATCTGTCTATAAATTTAGGGAGAATTGATGTTTGCTATGTTGTCTTCTAATCCATGTACATGGTATGTCTATTCAAAAAATTTATGACTTTGATTTCCTTCATTAGCATTTTGTAATTTTTATCATATGGCTTATACATGTTTTGTTAGAGTTATAGCCAATAATTTAATTTTCTTTGAAGAGATTATAATTGGTAGTGAACTTTTAATTTTGGTTTCCATTTGTTTTCAGTAGATAGTGCAATTGATTTCTGTGTGTTGATTTTGTATCCTGCAATCTTACTGAACTCATTTATTGGTTCTATGAGTTTTTAAAAACATTTCTTAAGATATCTACATAGACAATCATGTCATCTGCAAGTAGAGACGGTTTTATTTCTTTCTAGTCTGTACATTTTTTTTCCCCTTTGGCTCACCTTGTTGCACCTGCTTAGTACTTCTAGAACTATGTTAAAGAAGAATGCTGAGACATCCTTGCATTGCTCCTGATCTTAGAGGAAAAACATTCAGTTTCCACTATTAAAAATAATGTTAGCCATAGTATTTTTGTAGATGCTCTTTATGACGTTGAGGAATTTCCCTTCTTTTCCTAATGTACTAAAAGTTTTAAAGATTATGAATTGGTGTTGAGTTTTGTCATTCTGCATCAACTGATATGAGCATATAATTTTTTTCCTATTAATATGGTAGATTACATTGATTGGTTTTTGAATAATGAACCAGTCTTGCATTCCTGGAATAAACCCCACTTAGTCATTGTGCACATATTTTATATTTATTATTGAATTTTATTTACTAATATCTGATTAAGAATGTTTCCATCTATATTCATGAGTGATATTGGTCAATGGTTTTCCTTTTTGTACTATGTCTGGTTTTAGTATCAGCACAATAGTATTGTTATAAGTGAGTTGGGAAGTACTCCCTCTTATTTTCTGGAGAGGATTATGCATACTTGTGTTCTTTGAACATTTGATAGAATTCTTCAGGGAAACTATCTACTGAGAAATGCCTATTTCTGGAAAGTTTTAAAAATTACAAATTCAAGTTCCTAAATATAGAGGTAATAAAATTATCTGTTTCTTACTGGGTGTACTGTAGTAGTTTGTACTGTTTAAGAAAATTGTACATTGCGTCTCTGTTGTTAAATTTATATATATAGAGTTGTTCATAGCATGATTTCAGAAGTGTTTCCTTCTCTTCTATTTTCTGGAAGAGTTTGTGTAAAATTGTTGTTAAGTTTTCTTAATAATCTGGGCCCAGAGATATCTCTTTGGAAACTTTTAAATTACACATTCAATTTAATAATTATAGGACTATTTAAGCTATCTGTTCATCTTGGCTGAATTTTGGTAGTTAGAGTTTCCCAGGAATTGGTGATTTCTTCTAAGTTGTTTAATTTATAAGTATAAAGTTGTTAGCAGTATTTCTTTGTTATACTGCAGAATCGTTTGTAATTTCGTTTGTTTTATTCCTGATATTGGTGATTTGTGTCTTCTCTTTTTATCTTTGTCAAATTGCTTAGAGGTTTGTCATTTTCAATATTTTTTCCCCAAAGAATCATTCTTCTCCATTAATTTCCTCTGTTGTTCTTCTGCTTTCAATTTCATTGACTTCTGTTTTATCTTTATTATTTATTTACTTTTGCTTGCTTTTGATATATTTTGCCTTGCTTTTTCCTATTTCATGAGATTTCAATCTAAGTTCAACTTAGATTTTCGATTTGAGATCTCTCCATTTCGTTAGAAGGACTTGGGGCTATAAATTTCCCTCTCAATACTACTTTAGCTTAATCCCCAACATTTTGATATGCTGTCTTTTAATTTTCATTCAGTTGTAATTGTTTTTAAAGATTTCTTATGGACCCCTTCTTTGATTCATGGATTATATAAAAGTGTGTTATTTAATTTCCAAATGTTTGGGAATTTTCCTTTTATCTTTCCGTTATTTGTTTCTAGTCTTATTTTATCATGGTAACAGAATGCACTCTGTATGACTCAATTATTTTACATTTAGTAAGATTTGTTTTATGACCCAACATTCTTAATAACATTATATGGACACTTAAAAAGAATGTGCATTTTGGCTGGACATGGTGGTTTACACCTGTAGTCCCAGCACTTTGAGAGGCTGAGGCAGATCATTTGAGGTCAGGAGTTCAAGATCAGCCTGGCCAACATGGTGAAACCCGTTTCTATTAAAAATACAAAAATTAGCTGGGCGTGGTGCACTGCACGAGATCACACCACTGCACTCCAGCCTGGGTGATAGAGTGAGACACTGTCTCAAAAACAAACAAAAAAAACCCAAAACAAACAAACAAAAAGAATGTGCATTTTGCTGTTCCTAGATGATGTCCTATAAATGTCAATTAAATCCTTTCAGTTGATGGTGATGTTGAGCTCCTGAGAGTGGGGTGTTTAGGCTCTCAACTACAATTCGTTTATTTCTCCTTTCAGCTCTATTAGTTGAAGCTGTGGCATTTGATGCATGTAGATTTAGAATTGCTATATATTCTTGGTAGGTTGATGTAATGTCCATCTTTTTAATGTTCTTTTCTCTGACATCTACTTTAATGTATCCACTTTTGCTTTTAAAAAATATGTCTGTATGATATATCTTTTTCATCTTTTTTACTATAAACCTACCTATGTTGTTTGTATTAAGGGAGTTTATATGTAGACATCATATATTTGGGTTGCATGTTTTTTAAATCCACTGTGCCAACCTGTGTGCTTTTATTGGTGTATTTAGGGCATTTGGATTTGAAGTGATTATTGATACGGTAGGGCTTCAGTCTGACTTTTTATTATTTCTTTTCTGTTTGTTCTTTTTTTTTCTCGTTTTCTCTTTTTTATTTCTTGCTTTTCTGTGTGGTACTTGAACCTTTTGTTAGAATTCCATTTTGATTTCTTCATAATGTTTTTGAGTATATTACTTTGTATAGTTTTTTTCTTGTTCTATATTACCATATACATACATAACTTATCACAGCTTACTGGTGTTGATGTTTGATCATTTTGAATAGTGTGTAGACCTTACTTCCACATAGGTTCTTTACTCTCCCTAGTTTTTAAATATAAATTGTTGCTGGGCGTGGCAGCTCACGCCTGTAATCCCAGCACTTTGGGAGGCTGAGGTGGGCGGATCACAAGGTCAAGAGATCAAGACCATCCTGGCCAACATGGTGAAACCCTGTCTCTACTAAAAATACAAAAATTAGCTGGGCATGGTGGCATGTGCCTGTAATCCCAGCTACTCGAGAGGCTGAGGCAGGAGAATTGCTTGAACCTGGGAGGCGGAGGTTGCAGTGAGCCAAGATGGTGCCAGTGCCCTCCAGCCTGGCGACAGAGTGAGACTTCGTCTCAAAAATAAATAAATAAATAAATAAATAAATAAAAATAAATAAATAAATAAATAAATAAATATAAATTGTTTTAAGTATTCCCTGCACATAGAATGAACACCACATCAAATTGTTTTATAAGTTTTGCTTCAACCATAAAATATCATTAAAGTAACTCATTAAATGATAGTCTATTATCTTTATTTCTATTTTTTACCCTTTCCATTGTTCTTTTTATTTTCTAAAATTTTCAGCCCTTTTTTTTTATAATTTTCTTTCTGTTTGGGGAGTTTCATTTAGCCTGTAACAAATTTTCTTAGTTTTTCTCTGTGTGAGAATTTCCTGTTCATTCATCAAGGATAGTTTGTCCACATATAGAATTTGCAGTTGAGAGCTCTTTTCTTTCAGCATGTGAAGACTGTTGTATTACTTCTTTCTGGCCTCCGTAGTTTCAGATGAGAAATCTGATATCATATGAATTTCTGTCCTTTTATAAGTTATGTATTATTTCTCTTTGATTGTTTTTAACTCTTTGATTTTTAGAAATTGATTATAATGTGTCTTCTTTGTGTAGTTTTGGTTTATCATATTTAGGTTTTTCTCAGCTTTTAAAATCTTTAGGCTTATGTATTTTATTAAATTTGGGAAGTTTTCGGTCTCATACTCCTTAGTCCTATACTTGGGGAGTTCAATAATATGAATGGTACATCTTTGGTTTTAAAGTCTGTTTTCTCTCTGTTGTTCAGACTGAATAAATTCTATTGGTTTGTCTTCAAGTTCACTGAGTGTGTCATCCATCATTACTACTCTACTGTAAAATTCGAGTACTTTAAAAACATTTTGGTTATTATATTTTTCAGTTTGTAATTTTTATTTGGTTCTTTTTTATAACTTCTTTTCTTTGCTGAAGTTTTTGTATTTGTTTTGAGATAATTTATAATTGATTGCTAAAACATTTCTATGATGGCTAGTTTAAAATCCTTGTCCAATAACTCCAACTTCTAATTCATCTCTGTATTTGCATCAGTTAATTGTCTTTTCTCATTGAAGTTGTGTTCTATTGCTTTTTGGTATGATATGTGATTTTTAATTGCATCTTGGACATTTTGTTTATTATGTTAGGAGACTGTCATCCGATTGAAATCTTCTGTTTTAGCAGGCAGTCACCCTGTTTAAGTTTGGTATGTACACTGTGGCCTACTATTGGCTCTAGTTTCATATCAGTTTAGTTTTCAAAATGCTTGCAATGCTTTTCTGGTCTGACTCATTCTTCTGGCACTTCTGGGGGCCCCTTTCAATCTCTGTTGGTGCTGCCCCGGAGAGATGGAAGGCGCCTCTCTGGGTTGCCTTGTATTCCTGGCTCACCTTCTGTTACTGGGAGATAGAAGCTCAGGAGCTGCTGGGCCTTGGTCTCCTTATGCAACTGGGCAGAGGGCAGGGCAATGCAGGGCGCTACTGATGCTGGCCTGGCAGGTGAAGTGGCCCTGGTTCCGAGCAGAAGTTGGGGCTTCCCATCAGGACTCTCTTAGTCTTCTCCTTTCCCAGTTTTTCTTAATTTTTTTTTTTTGCTAGTGAGAGCAGGCTATTAAAGCTTTTTAATCTATGCCTGTTGGGGGTCCGAATTGCAGGCCTGTCATGGGTGACCCCTTAGGACACCTAGGGAACCTCCTGGTTTTTCCTTGAGTCTTAAAATCCCTAGTTAGTTCACTTTCTCCTTTTCAGGGTTTAGAGTTCTTCTTTTTAAAATCATAGTCTGTTTTATAATTTGTGGGCTTATTTAGTTGCATTTAGAGGAGATCAGTAGGGAAAAGTGGTATATACCATCTCGTTCCAGATCCCAAAAGCTTCAACGGATTTTGAAACATAGACCGATTTTTCACACTTGCAATGAAGTGCAAGTATTGCTGCGACAGCCATAGTTTGAGCTAAAAAAATATATACCCACTGCTTATTTGTGTGGGAATTGAGAGCTAATTTCTTATGTTAAATTTTAACAATACAGGAAGTATATAAAGTATATTGACATTACTTGTGATTCAACAACATTAGTTGTTGACAAAATGAGTTTATCACATTGTAAGTGTTATATATAAGTGCTGTTTTGTCATTTTAAGTTGAATTTGTTAAGAAACAGATCAAATCTGTAGCAAAAGCTAATTTCCAAAACCATTCAGTGTTTGATGATAGTGGTCAAGGGTGTTTCTACCAACCACTGAAAACACAAAAACCATTCCTAGCTCGGGCCATACTCCAACAGGCAGAGGCCTTCGTCTGCCTATTTCTGCTCTGCAACAACTTTTTCCAGTGCTATGCTGGTAAATGTTTCACAGTTAGGTCTCTGGGGAACAGAAGCCCTTGTGGGTAGGGCTTTCTGGTTTCTGTGGTGGAAATACTCCCACCATGGCTGATCTCAAGCTGCCGATGCAATGTCACTGAATGAGGGGTTGTGAGAGGTTGTGCACCATTGGCTCTCTCAAGCAGATGCAGGCAGGCTTTAGCACACCATGGCCTGTGAAGACCTTAGGAGACCCTGTAAGGAAACTTCAGCTTCTATGCCACACACATTGAATTGCTGCAGTGGGCATCATATTTGGATAATTGTTCACCTAGAGCTCTCCCACCTTTTAAAAACATGCATACATACGGAAACGTTGCTTTCTGCACGATTTCATCTTCATGGAACAGAACAGGGGAAAAAATAAATCAGATTTTTACTTTTCTGCACTGGCCCGAAAAACTGGTTCAACTAATCCCATTATTTTCTTTATAAGCAAATGTTTATTTTTGGAATGACAAGCCCTGCACCCTGTGTAGTAGTTAATACCATTCATTAAATGATGTTTCTTTACGTTATTTACAGAGGCATTAGCCTGGCTTGGGTTTCTGATTCTTGTTTTAAATATCTTTGTGGTGGCATTTTTTGATATATCAGTGATAAAGAAATCTGCTCCTTTCCACGTTAAAGCTGTGTAGTCAGCTGTTTGCTTCCTTGCCCGTGAATAGATACTGTACTGCCACATGGCCAGCTGGGGCATTCTCTTGTGGAACATGTTTGCTATAACTGGCTCTCTCCAAATACTTCCCCATTCCTGAACTTTCCTGCCTCTGCCTTGTGGCCCATCACCTCCACCCCTCTATGGTACTGGCCACTGTGTCCAATACCCCAGAGGATAGGCCAAGTGGGGTATTGGACACTACCGTGCCTTCCTGCCCAAATCAAACTCACCTCTCTGGTGTCTCAGGCCACTGAGGCCTCCATGGCAGAGAAAGGATCTAGGACCAAGGGCCAAGGACAAAGGGGTCTCTGCCTCCAAGGTAACTGTATGATTTAAAAGAGAACCTCTGATCTTGGTGGTTTATCTTGGAGTGGCAGAATGTCTGGGACTTGACAGGTTAGTGACACAGCTCCTTCCATCAGGGTTCTCAAAGCAACTGGGACTTTGGTTGCCCACTAGGCTCATCTGAAGCTCGGTGCAAACAATTCAGGAAAGTGAAGGTGCCTTCCTTCACCTCACTGAGGAACCGCCTGCCTCATGGGACCAAAACAGAGCTTGGTCCTGGAAACAAGGAAGTTGTCTGTCACCCACAGACTGCCGCTCGCCCAGGAGGCTGCCAGCTTTTCCGTGTCATCTTTTTATTTTGGAGAATGGGGCAGAGCCCCATCTGTGGGACAGGGATTTATAAGCTGTCTACTCAACCCGTTTGTTATCCCCTCTTCAAAATGCTGAGGGGCTCTCTTTGGTGTAGATGGGGAGAGGGTGGTGGGCATGGTAGGGGGGCCTGGGAGTCCTCATGCAGGTGGCTGCCAATGATGCACCATCCCACCCTGAGCTATGGCTACCTCCCTGGGGGACTGGTGATTGACATGTGTAATTGGAGGGTCCTTTATTGTTCTTGAGGATGTATTGCCCAGAGGGAATCTTCCCAGAGAGAAGTGCCACACTCCTTGGGAAGGATCAGCGATTTAGTTCCTAACGATGTTAGTTCATCCCGTTCTTTTTAGAAGACTATGGGGCAGAGGGAAGGGGAAGAGGGGCACAGAGGCGATGGGATGCCTGAGTCAAGTGCCGCTCAGAGCTGGCAGAGGACAGACAGGAAAGCTCTGGTTGGCTCATCCCGTTGCTTCCAGCAAGCCCCTGGAGGAGCAAAAAGCTATTTCAGCAATAACTTCACTAGAGGACTACTGGATGGAGAGCACATTCACTAGGAGGATGGTAGCTGTACATCAACCCAGGGGACCCTTGTTTCAAAGGATGCAGCTTTCATTTAATTGAAACAGATCCTTGACTCAGTAGAATCACAGCTTCTTTCTCTAGCATTTACTACACTAAAGTATCAAATAGCAGAAAGGTAGAATGAGATTTAATGGAAAAAGAAAGAGAAATTTGCTCTCTGAGAGGCATGCAGTCATCGGTATTTTCAGCACCTTCTATGGTTTCTTTCAAATAACTGTGTGTGGAGATTTCTTATTCAGAACAATGATTCTGAGGCATTGCAGGATCCTAATTTATCAAGGGAAAGCTGAATCATACTCAGAGTACTGTGCTTGGGAAAGAGAGCTGACTTTTATGAGAGCCTCCTTTGAGGTGGGAGCTTTGCCTGAACTTCTCATTTAATCTTCACTATCTCAGTCAGCTCAGGCTGCCATAACAAAATACCATGAACTGCGTGGCTTACACAACAGACATTTATTTCTCAGAGTTCTGGAGGCTCAGAAGTCCAACCACGATCAAGATGCTGACAGATGTGGTGTCTGGCAGGGGCCCCTTCCTGCCTCGTGGCCACCTTCTTGCTGGGTCCTCCTATGGCAGAAAGCAAGCAAGCTCTGGTCTCTCTTGGTATGAGGCCACCAGCCTCTCCCTATCAGGACTCCACCCCGATGACCTCATTTAACCTTCATTACTTCCTAAAAGCCCTGTCTCCAAACATAGTTGCAGACAGAGGGTCAAGGCTTCAATATATAAATTTTAGGGGATACAATTCAGTCCCGAGCACTCACCTTGGAGGTAAACTGAATTAAAAAAAAGTTGCAGAAGGGCCGGGCACGGTGGCTCACGCTTGTAATCCCAGCACTTTGGAAGGCCGAGGCGGGCGGATCACGAGGTCAGGAGATCAAGACCACGGTGAAACCCCGTCTCTACTAAAAATACAAAAAAATTAGCTGGGCGTGGTGGCGGGCGCCTGTAGTCCCAGCTACCCAGAGAGGCTGAGGCAGGAGAATGGCGTGAACCCGGGAGGCGGAGCTTGCAGTGAGCCGAGATTGCGCCACTGCACTCCATCCTGGGTGACAGAGCGAGACTCCAACTCAAAAAAAAAAAAAAAAAAAAAAGTTGCAGAAGAGGAAACCAGGGCCCAGAGAGATGAAGCAGGGTGCTCAGCCTCCCATCACAAAGTGGCAGCTGGGCTGGTTCTGGCCAGAGCACATTCTTTCAGGGTACCCTGCTGTGCCCAGACATGGGGCTGCTTCTGAAGGATGGGCACGGTGAGGGCTGCCTTCAGGGTGCCACTCACTTTGCTCTAACAAAAGCTGGAACCAGCCTGAAAGCATCAACGCCCCTATGCTTAATAGAGGGCAGGCACAATTTTCTTCTCCTCAGTGGAGTTTGGTGAGTCGAAAGGCAAAATTCTGAAAACACTAGTAGTTTGCTTTGAAAAACAAGGCCCAATTGTGGGTTCCATCCATTATTAAGGTGGGTCTTTAGAAGGAGAGGTGCTAAGATACTCACCGCATACCCCACGTCTTAGTCCCTTTGTGCGGCTATTATAAAGTACCTGAGACTGGGTAACATATAAAGAAGAGAAATTTATTTCACACCCTAGTTCTAGAGGCTGGGAAGTCCATGAGCAAAGTGTGAGCTTTGGTGTTTGATGAGAGCAGCTGTCTGCTTCCAGGCTGGCCTCTTGCTGCTGTGACCTCACAGTATGGAAGGGGTGGAAGAGTAGGAGGCGACCTCTCTCTGAAGCCTCTTTTATAAGGATACTAGTCCCATTCGTGACAATGCAGCCCTCATGACTGAATCACCTCCCCAAAGCCCCCACCTCCTAACACTACCATCACGGGGGGTGAGTTTCAACATGAATTTCTGAGGGGACACACATTCAAACCCTAGCACTGTGCAATAAGAAATTCCCACTTAAATGAACGTAAATGACCTCAAAGGAAAGCATGTAGTTGCTTTAGCATTAGCATTTATGGAGTTATTTTATTTATGTTTTTAATTTTTGAGACAGGGTTTTGCTCTGTAGCCCAGGCTGCAATGCTGTGGTATGATCACTGCTCACTGCAGCCACAAATTCCTGGGCTCAGGTGATCCTCCCAAGTATCTGGGACCACAAGTGTGTATACACTCGGCTAATTAAAAAAATTTTTTTTTTGTAGAGGCATAGTCTCACTATGTTGCCCAGGCTTATCTAGAACTCCTGGCCTCAAGTGATCCTCCTGCCTCGGCCTCCCAAAGTGCTGGGATTAACAGGTGTGAGCCACCACACCCAGCCTGGAGTTGTTTTCTAAAAACATATAATCCTCTCATGAATTCTGAGAGGTGACTAATATCTCCATCTTCCTGAGAGAAAGCAGAGCCTCCCCCAGGTGAATGATGTGAACAGTCATAAGAACTAGTGATGGAGCCAGGGTGCCAACACAGGTAGCCAACTGGAAGGCGCTTACCTGTGCTGTGTTGTTCTCTAGCCTCTCAGGGCATCAGGGGTGTCAGAGTGCAGCTGTCAAAACATCACCCACACTGATTCTGCCTTTACTTTTAGTGATTTGTTTACCTCCCTCATTAAACATGTATGAAGCACCTATGGTGTATGGTGCCGTTTTGGGCACAGGAGATAAGGGATTGAGTAGAACGGCGCTGTCGCCTGATCTCCGGTGTGATTTCCTTCCAGGAGGCAGGCATGGCAGGGGCCTGGTCACGTGAGCCTTCAGAGCAGGCCCAGTGTGGCTATTTTCCCTATTTTATTTAATTTTATCTTATTCATTTCATATATTTTAGAACATATGCCCAAAACCAGGCTGCTTGAGTAGATAGTGCCACAGAAGAAGCTAATTATAAAGACTGAGTGGTCATACATTTGCAGGATTTGCTGCTCTAATCAAAAAAATGTAGCTAATCTGACACACATTTCAGGATGTACATAGTCATAATTGTGCAGCGTGGTAATCAGGCCTGAGTGATCGGCAGTTAACCAGAATCACTATAATCAGTATGGCTTTTACAATCATCTTCCAAATGTTTTTCTTTATCTCATTAGGTTTCTAGCACTCAGATCTGGTGTCACCCTAGCTTTGCTGGTACAATGTGTGGCTCACACATGGACATGTGGTATGAAAAGGCCCAGCCCTTCATCTCTGCTCTGTCAGCTGAGTCTTCCTGGGCCTGGTGAACCTACTCTGGGCCCTTCTCCACCTCCGCCTGTACCCCATGATTCCCCACGTTCTTCCCCCGACCATCTAGACAGCCTTCAAGGCCTCATCCCAAGGTCGATGCTGCAGGAAGGAGAGGCATCTGGGACTGTGGACCCAGTGCCACCCTCTCCATCTTTGGGAGAGTCCTGGGCAGGGGCTGGGGTGAGAGGGGTGCTGCTCCAGCATCCTCGGCTCTCAGATCCAGGCACACAGAAATCTTGAAGTGATTTTAGGTGTAAGGAGGATTTATCCAAAAATCCTCCCCTCAAACCAGACATTCCTTTAACAAGACACAAAGCTTCCATTTAATGATTGGAGATAAAAATCTGAAGACGCAAATGCCTGGAGAATTACCACACTGGCTGGAAAGGGGTCGAGTTCCAGGATAAATATGTTGCTTTGATTTAGAGAGGAGTTAGGAAGCAGAAGGCCCCGGGAGACAGGAGAGGGCAGGGGACTTGCCTCTGAGGAGGGAGGGAGGAGGATGCAACTTGGAGGCCCTGAGGTGAATGTCCTGGCTCTGCCTCAGGTGCTTGCCTTTCTGGATCTGTGTTCTAGGACGACGGGAGTTGTTGGGGAAATGTCTGTTCTTTGGGTCCTGTGATGGCGGTCACCTCCAGCCTGACCACTGTGAAAAGGGATTCTTCAGGGAAAAAGATGACACGCATCATTAAAGTGAGGCATTGCATTTCAGGACAATTCTTGGATGCTGGGGGTGGAGTTACAGGCGTAAGGCTAAAGGTTAAATGACTTCAAGCCACCCACATAAAACAATCCTTGCCAGAGATAGACCTCCCCGCCCCAGCCCTCCAACCTGCTGGATGGGAGTGGGTTGGGGCAACTTCCCTGGTGGTGGCTCTGCAAGCCCAGGACACCAGGGCACCAGCCTGGGCCATCCACATCCCTGTGGGGCCTGAGGGAAGCTGGCACCCCGGCCAGGGGCACCCCGGACAACCTGCCCTTGGATTTGCTAGGAATGTGGGAGTGATGAGAGCCAAACTGTAAGTTTCTAAGGAACCTGGAGAAGCAAACCCAGATGCCCCTGGTTTGCTTTCCTCTAATCAGGGCCCTATCTGTGTAACAGAGTTACTGACTTCAGGATTAGGCTGATTACTGCGGGTGGCTACACACCCAAAAAGAAACAAAAGACAGATGGCTCACTGGGAGTCAGAGTTTTTTCTCACACAATATTTAATGTCAAAGAAAGTAGAGACAAAAAAAAAATGTAGGATCCAGATTTGTCTGGCGTTGCACATTCTCTTGTCATGATTGTTTTGGTTTCCTGGATTTCACTGGGAGGCTGTTCTTATTTGGGACAGGACGCTAGATGCTGTCATTGAAGACACATTTCACTACAAAATGCTGTTCCTGAGCACAGAGGAAAACACTGGTCTCTCTAACAAGCTGAAGTTCTTGGAGTTGTTGAACCCAGCTTCTCCCACTGTGTAGAACAGCATGTGCTTCTTATAAAATTGTGCCTATTATCAAGCTTATAAATGAACAAATAAATATCACATTCATTTCTGTAACATATGAATACATACATCAAATATTTTATATCTGATAAGGAGCTTTTCTCCATTAGAAAGAGGGTGGAGGCTGGTCTACACGCCAGGGCTTTCAGTCTGTAGTTGAGAATTCCATTCGTGGCCCAGATCCTGACTTCAGGCTACTGGCCAGCCTCTTCTAGGCCCCTTTCTCCATCGGTGGAGGGAGCAGCAGTCACGTGTCCAGTGGTAGGGGCCTGCAGAGTCATCGCGCACATGTTCCTTCATGCGGCTCTTGAGTTAGGCCATATGTAGATTTAGGATCTGCAGGAAGAGTGGGCCCGTGTGGTCTGAGAAAGCCTCCATCTCACCTCAAGTGTGCACACCCCATTTACTTACCTGTTCCCAGAGTCAGGCCTGTTGGGAAGGGGAACAACATTGCTTGACGTGAATTTGATTAGCTGGGCCTGTAGATGATTCATAAATGAACACGTCTCTACACTTCCCATCAGCTTGCACATCTCCCCATCAGTCCCACCTGCAAACTGTTGCCATGGTGTTGCTTCCCAGCCATACCGCCACAAGCGGGACCCTCTCTCCCAGTGCTGCAGGCTTCCTCGGCCCTCCACCAGTCTACACCATCAACTCACATCTCAAGGGAAATGGTAACACTTCTATTTAGCACTCACAACTTAAACCACTTACTGTTCCAAATGCTTCTCAAATATTCACTCATTCCATGTGCACAAAAACTCTATAATGCGTATGCCATTATCGTCCTCACTGCTGTGTCAAATCAGGATTCAAACACTTTTAATCGGTGCACTGCTTTGCTGGTGGCCCCGGTAGGTGCTCTGTCTGGCCTCTTAGCAGGACTGGCCCTCCCCAGGGAGTGAGGGACTCCACCGCTCTCCCCCACCCACGCCCCTTGCCAGAACGAGGAAGGGCATTTTAATATAAATTCCTGCTCCCTGCAAGCTTCCAAAGCTTACATCGTTTTCTCTCACATCAGAGCAAAAAAAACTGCAAGTGAAAAATCCCAGGGTAGCAACTGTAAGGGATTAATTTCCCCTCTCTTTTGGCCTTCCCACCTCCTCTAAGGGTTAAGAATGTGGAGGAAGAATCGCTAGACTTGGTGTCTGTGCTTGGTGGGAACTATTAAATTACGGCGGGATGTTTCTGATTAGAGCGAAAGCGGTGCCTGTGCGCGGCTCCGGGGGCCACATGTGCCCGGCCGGCTGCCCCAGCCCCACACTTGCTCGTGGGGCCCCTCCGTGGCACCGACGCCGTGTGGGTTTTTTCTGTTGAGCGCAAGGATGGGAGCTCGTGCTGGCAAGGGAGAAGGAAACAGGCAATAAAACGGAGAGCTGAGCGGCTTACTGGAGCCAGGACGCTGGGGTCGGCTTAATTGCTCTGAAATGAAAAAGATTCGGGGGTTTTCGTGAAATCCCATAGGCACACTTGCCAAGCCTCAAATATTAGGTTGAATTACAGTTTCTAATCCCTCCCCTCCCCTGGTCCTGTGCCTTATTTCTCCTGGAGGTTTTGTCCCCAGCTTCGAGGACTGAGAGGGGAAAGGTTGACAGGAGCGGGGCTGGGCTCCGGCGTGGGCGCAGAAACACCAGCGCGGAGGAGCTCTCGGGAACCCCCGGGACTGCGGGGACAGCCCCAGGCCCGGAGCTGCAGAAACACCCAGACCCCGCGTCTCCCGGAACCACGCGTCCATGTGCACAGACATTCCTGGGGGCAGGCTCCTGTCCTTTAACAGAGTCTCAAAGGAGTCTTCAAAAACAAAAAGTTTACAGGCACTGATAGGGAAAACAGAAGGATGATAACACCGAGAGGGACTTTCCCAGGAGAGGACAGCTTCCAGGGACTGAGAAAGGATGGGCAGGTGGGCGGGGCGGGGACCGTGCGGGCAGGGCTGGCGAGGGAAGTCCCCAGACTCCCCCCCAGTGGGAAGCGCCTCTCCCATTCACGCCGGGCAGGACACCTGGCCGGGCGGGGGAGGCAGCGCAAGGGCCGGGGAGTACGGGACTCGACCCGGGGGCCTGAGGCAGGAGCCAAGCATCGTCGCAGGGCAACTAGCAGAAGGGAGAGGGAGGCGCGGGGGCGAAGGCCAGCGGGAGACGCGCTGAGGGCAGGAGCCCGGAGTCCCCTAGGGCAGCGCCGATCCGCCCCCCCCCGCGTCCGTCCGAGCTGGGGGCTCCCTCCGTGGCCTGCGCAGCCAGGGTCGCCAAGCCGCCCGGAATGGCTCAGGCTTCCAAAAGGAGCAGGCGCCAAAAAGAGCTTTGCCTGCCGGGTGATGGAGATGATGAAACTTTCCAAAGTGACGCTGAGAGCTGAGTATGTTCCTTTTTACTTAGGATGGGAAAAATTCAGTAAGTTACAATTTTCAGTAAACCTCTCAGAAGAGTGATAGGAAGACAGAATATGGACGACATGGTGTGAAGTCAAGGAAGTTTTGGAGGCCGTCCATTTTAATATGTAAGCAAAATAAAGCAGGTCCGTGTTTAAGCTGTCACGTTATCTTCAGCACCAATGAAGAGGTGCTGGGTGGGTCTTTCTTTCTTTCTTTCTTTCTTTCTTTCTTTCTTTCTTTCTTTCTTTCTTTCTTTCTTTCTTCTTTCTTTCTTTCTTTCTCTTTCTTTCTTTCTTTTTTTCTTTCTCTCTTTCTTTCTCCTTCCTTCCTTCCTTTTTCTTTCTCTTCTTTCCTCCTTTCTTCCTTTCTCTCTCCTCCTCCTCCTCCTTTTTCTTGTTTTGTTTTTGAGATAGGCTCTCACTCTGTGGCTCTGGCTGGAGTGCAGTGGCGTAAACAGGGCTCTCACTGCAGCCTTGAACTCCCAGGATCAAGTGATCCTCTGTCCTCCCCCTCCCCAGTAGCTGGGCCTACAGACACATGCCACCAAGCCCTGCTAATTTGTAAATTTTTGTTGCCATGTTGCCCAGGCTGGTCTCAAACTCCTGAACTCAAGCGATCCTCCCACGTTGCCCTACGAAAGTGCTGGGGTTACAGGTGTGAAGCACCTCTCCTTGGCCAGTGCTGGGTTTTCTGGTTCCTGGTTTACAGAGCGGGTGACTGAGGATGAGCTGAATTCGGAGGCCTGCTCTTCCCTCACACTCACACCAAGGACGGAGCTCACAGTGTCTTCCCTGACAGGACATTTATTTGCATTACTTTTAGGCGGGGGCTCTGTGACCCTGTCTCAGGCACACCTGCCTGAGCCACAGCCGTGATTCCAGTTTCCTCACCTCCTGATTCTTCTTGCCTCCCTGAGCGCCTGCCTGGCCTCCAGTCTGCCTGTGTGCAGTTGTATGTGCAGGTCCTCCCTAATGACCCTGCGTGGGCTTTCTGTGTCTTTGTTGGTAGGTGTAGGGTGCGCTGCTGTGGGAGTAGGCTGCTTTAGAAGGAGGCTGCTTTAGAGTAGGCTGCATTCAGGATGCCCTGTCCCCCGAGGAATAGCAAGGGCCCACCCACCCCATCAGGAAGCACCTCTGTGGCCAACAGACGGAAGCTGGAATCTTGAGGTGCATGATCTTCATGGATGTGCAGGGGTCATCAGTTTCCAAGCACCCCGTGGTCTACCATGAGAACAGCAGCGGGTCCTCAGGGCAAGAAGAAGCCAATGGGAGGTAGAGAAGCAGGGAAGGCAAGTGGACAGTGGGGTGCAGAAGGAATTCGGTTTCCCGAGCCCTTGGAGGAGTGAACCATCCACTCCAATGGCCTCTGCCCAGACCATTGTGTGGCATGGGGAAGCAACTTTCCAAACAGCTTCATCTGGGAGAAGCAGGTTTGTAGGCTGCTCTTCAGAAGAACAGCGTCCACTGGGGGCCTCTGTGGGCCTCCACTTCATCACTGTCCACCTGGTGACAAGGGCTTACTGCTTCTCCCTCTGCAGCTGGGTGGAAGGAAGAAACAGAGAAGTCAAGCCCACTCTTGCAGACACACCAGGGCTGATCCACAAGTGTCATTTGATTGCAGCCTCACAAAAACATTCCCAGACTCTAATTATTACTCTCATTCTTTTTTTTTTTTGAGACAGAGTTTCACTCTTCTTGTCCAAGCTAGAATGCAGTGGCACCATCTCAGCTCACTGCAACCTGTGCCTCCCAGGTTCAAGCAATTCTCCTGCCTCAGCCTCCCGACTAGCTGGGATTACAGGCACATGCCAGCACGCCCAGCTAATTTTTTGTATTTGTAGTAGAAACGGGGTTTCACCATGTTAGCCAGGCTGGTCTAGAACTCCTGACCTCAGGTGATCCGCCCGCCTCAGCCTCCCAAAGTGCTGAGATTACAGGCGTGAGCCACCATGCCCGGCCTCTCATTTTTTTAAATGAGGAAATGGAAGTCCAGAAATAGATTAGTTAACAGTAGCTGTTGTAAAAAATAAACCCCCAAATGTTTAAAGATTTAAAAATGACAGGCAGGGCACAGTGGCTCATGCCTGTAATCCCAGCACTTTGGGAGGCTGAGGCTGGTGAATCATGAGGTCAAGAGATTGGAGACCATCCTGGCCAACATGGTGAAACTCTGTCTCTACTAAAAATACAAAAAAATAGCTGGGCGTGGTGGTGCACACCTATAGTCCCAGCTACTCTGGAAGCTGAAAATCACTTGAACTCGGGAGGCGAAGGTTGCAGTGAGCCGAGATTGTGCCACTGCACTCCAGCCTGGTGACAGAGTGAGACTCCGTCTCAAAAAAAAAAAATATATATATATATATGTATATATATGTGTATATATATGTGTATATATATGTGTATATATGTGTATATATATGTGTGTGTATATATATATATATATATATATATAAAACAAAGGTTTATTTCTCATTCATTTAAATCTCAATGGGTGTTTATTCTCAACTCTCCTCCAGGGCACAGCTCAGGGATGTGGTTCTATGCTCAGGACTTGTCATTTTCCATAAATTTCCCGTGCTTTGTCCCCATGGTGAAGTTGATTTAAATTTGGTGAGAATGGCATTTTAGAACTAGAGTGAACCATAGCAACAAATGTTCCAAGCCACATATTTTATTGAATAAGAAACTGAGACTTAAAGAGATTGGGGGGTTAACCAAAATCTCAAAATTAGGTAATATAAAAAGTAGGCCATGCATTAGGTTTTACAGATGCATACAGATAAGGCTTTTTTCCTCCTCAATAAATTAGAAAAACAAAGCACGGATTCAACTCAGCTCCCATGTGCAGACATAAAGTGTGGGGTTCAAAGTTCTTCTACAAACCTTGGTTTGAATATTTTGGCAAGGAAAAAAGAAATGCATGCGGCTCTGGTAGCAATGTCTTTTGAGGAGTAATATTAGACTTCTTTTGCAGCCCCCCACTTAAATTTCCACCTTTCTTTCAAAATATTTGCTCCTCTCCATTGGCTAACAGTGTGTTCCCAATAGGCGGCAAGTGAGATTTCCTGATTAACCATCAAAGGGATGAGGTTGATTATGTCTTATTTTTGGTATTCCCCACATTCCCAATAAACAATATAGTGTGAGGTTAGGACAGGAAGTGAGGAAACAGACGGTCTTTGCAGACCCTCATAGGGCTCTTGAGTGTGGCAGGTGGGACACTGCTTGTAGGATTAGGATGCAAAGGGCTGGCTATAAGAGAAGGGGAAACGGAGAACAACGGAGAAAGGTGAGTCAAGGCAGTTGCAGTGCAGATAGCACACGTAGGGAAGGGAGGAAGGTGTGATGGCTATATTTCATCTTTTGATTCACTTCTCTCTGAAGCTGAGGAATGAAATCAGCTCTCTCCTTAGGAGATGAAAATCCAGCTTCACCATCTCCACTAGAGAATGTCTGCTTGTCTCACTAAGTGGACTTCCATATGTGGTGTGGATGCCATGAACTGCACAGGGCCAGAGGCTGATCAGAACAAAGGTCAGATTCTAATTTTCAAGCATCATATTTATCTTTTCACCACACCCTTAACTTCCACTTCCTACCACCAAATAAAGGGTAAAAGAAAGAACAACAAGAAAAACTATCAACAGCAATAGGGTGTGATCTGCAATATAGCCCTGAAAACCTTCATTTGCTGATATCAATGCATTCAGGACAAAAACCCTCACTGCTCCTTCCTGATTGGCCTTGAGATCACGCAGGAAGCCCTGACGAAACCCGAACTAGTGGGGTCAGGAGACACACACAACGTGTTGAGAAGATTGTTATCAAAATGCAATGTATGGGTGGCCCCTTTCTCTTTCGGTTCTAGGCGCTTTGGGAGCCACGGCTTAAGGTGCAGACATGGCCAAGTCTAAGACCCATGCCACACACAACCAGTCCCGAAAATGGCACAGAAATGGTATCAAGAAACCCCGATCACAAAGATACAAATCTCTTAAGGAGGTCCCCAAGTTCCCGAGGAACATATGCTTTGCCAAGAGACACAAGAAGGGCCTAAAGAAGATGCAGGCCAACAATGCCAAGGCCATGAGTGTAGGTGCCAAGGCTATCAAGGCCCTCATAAAGCTCAAGGAGGTTAAGCCCAAGATCTCAAAGGGTGTCAGCCGCAAGCTCGATCGATTGCCTACATTGCCCACTCCAAGCTTGGGAAGTGTGGTCATGCCCCCATGGCCAAGAGACTCAGGCTGTGCTCGCCAAAGGCCAAGGCCAAGGATCAAACCAAGGCCCAGGCTACAGTTCCAGCTCAGGCTCCCAAAGGTGCCCAGGCCCCTACAAAGGCTTCAGAGTAGATATCTCTGTCTGCCAATGTGAGGACAGAAGGACTGGTGCGACCCCCGCCCCCACCCGGGCTGCCATCTGCATGGGGCTGGGGTTCTCTTGTGCTACTTGTGCAAATAAACCTGAGGCAGGAAAAAAAAAAGACAAAATGCGTTGTATGCTTATTTTATTTATACATACAATAAGTTGAGGTTTGCATAATGATTGTTAAAAGTGAGAGAAAAAAATGTAAAAAAAAAAATAAGTCATTGGTTTTGGACAATATGTTTCATTCCTGTTTAGTTGTTTGTGGTTGCCAAATCTACAAAAGTGCAAAACTTTAAAAAACCCTTGTTGAAATCTCTTGGAAAACATACCATCTTCCAGAAATTCCTCTGAGTTTTCCTTTAAGTTTGACAACAAATGGAAAGAAGTGGATTGTTGTTGTCCTTCAACCCATGGTAACAAAGGTGGGGGTGTAAGTCTGTAGTTTGAAGAATTTCATTCTTATCAATTGTGTAGAGCAAAGTTGAAATAAGTTACATTAATTCCACGTAAATTAGTTTTCTGAGCTCTTTTAAAGTCTTGAGTAATTTTTTTTTGTATTTTGTAATTTTTTTCATTTTGTTTATCTCTATTTCCTCAGTTTTCTTGTTTTTTTTTTTTCTTAATTATACTTCTGGGATACACGTGCAGAATGTGAGGTTTGTTTCATAGGTATACACGTGCCGTGGTGGTTTGCTGCACCCATCAACCCGTCATCTACATTAGGTATTTCCCCTAATGTTATCCCTCCCCTAGCCCTCCACCCCCCAACAGGCCCCAGTGTTGTTCATGTGTTCTCATTGTTCAACTCCCACTTATGAATGAGAACATGCAGTGTTTGGTTTTCTGTTCCTGTGTTAGTTTGCTGAGAATGATGGTTTCCGGCTTCATCCACGTCCCTGCAAAGGACATGATATCATTCATTTTTATGGCCGCATAGTATTCCATGGTGTATATGTGCCACATTTTCTTTATCAAGTCTATCATTGATGGGCATTTGGGTTGGTTCTAAGTCCTTGCTATTGTGAATAGTGCTGCAATAAACACACGTGTGCATGTGTCTTTATGGCAGAATGATTTATAACCCTTTGGACATATACCCAATAATGGCACTGCTGAGTCAAACGGTATTTTGGTTTTAGATCTTTAAGGAATTGTCACACTGTCTTCCACAATGGTTGAACTAATTTACACTCCCACCAACAGTGTAAAAGCTTTCCTATTTCTCCACATCCTCTTTAGCATCTGTTGTTTCCTGATGTTGCTTCCTGCTGTTTTTAATGATGGCCATTCTAACTGGCGTGAGATGGTATTTCATTGTGGTTTTGATTTACATTTCTCTAATGATCAGTGATGATGAGCTTTTTCTCATATGTTTATTGGCTGCATAAATGTCTTCTTTTGAGAAGAGTCTGTTCATATCCTTCACCCACTTTTTGATGGGATTGTTTGTTTTTCTCTTGGAAATGTGTTTAAGTTTCTTGTAGTTTCTGGATATTAGCTCTTTGTCAGATGGATAGATTATAGAAATTTTCTCCCATTCTCTAGGTTGTAGATGTGTGGTGTTATTTCTGAGGCCTCTGTTCTGTTCCATTGCTTTATATATCTGTTTTGGTACCAGTACCATTCTGTTTTGGTTACTGTAGCCTTGTAGTATAGTTTGAAGTCAGGTAGCATGATGCCGCCAGCTTTGTTCTTTTTGCTTAGGATCGTCTTGGCTATATAGCTTGTTTTTGGTTCCATATGAAATTTAAAATAGTTTTTCTAATTCTGTGAAGAAAGTCAGTGGTAGCTTGATAGGAATAGCACTGAATCTACAAATTACTTTGGGCAGTATGGCCATTTTCACGATATTGATTCTTCCTATCAATGAGCATGGAATGTTTTTTCCATTTGTTTGTGACCTCTCATTTCCTTCAGCAGTGGTTTGTAGTTCTCCTTGAGGAGGTCCTTCAGATCCCTTGTAAGTTATATTCCTAGGTATTTTATTCTCTTTGTAGCAATTGTGAATGGGAGTGCACTCATGATTTGGCTCTCTATTATTGGTGTATAGAAATGCTTGTGATTTTTGCAAATTGATTTTATATCCTGAGACTGCTGAAGTTGCTTATCAGCTTAAGGAGATTTTGGGCTGAGATGATGGGGTTTTCTAAATTTATAGTCATGTCATCTTCAAACAGAGACAATTTGACTTCCTCTCTTCCTATTTTAATACCCTTTATTTTTTTCTCTTCCCTGATTGCCTTGGCAATATTATGTTGAATAGGAGTGGTGAGAGGGGGCATCCTTGTCTTGTGCCAGTTTTCAGAGGGAATGCTTCCGGTTTTTGTCCATTCAGTATGATATTGGCTGTCAGTTTGTCATACATAGCTCTTAGTATTTTGAGATACGTTCTATCAATACCTAGTTTATTGATAGTTTTTAGTATGAAGGGGTGTTGAGTTTTATTGAAGGCCTTTTCTGCATCTATTGAGATAATCATGTGGTTTTTTGTCACTGGCTCTGTTTATGTGATGGATTATGTTTATTGATTTGCATATGTTGAACCAGCCTTGCATCCCAGGGATGATGCTGACTTGATCATGGTGGATAAGCTTTTTGATGTGCTGCTGGATTCAGTTTGCCAGTATTTTATTGAGGATTTTCACATCGATGTTCATCAGGGATATTGGCCTGAAATTTTCTTTTCTTGTTGTGTCTCTGCCAGGTTTTGGTGTCAGGATGAAGTTGGCCTCATAAAATGAGTTAGGGAGAATTCCCTCTTTTTCTGTTGTTTAGAATAGTTTCAGAAGGAATGGTACCAGCTCCTTTTTGTACCCCTGGTAAAATTCGGCTGTGAAGCCTTCTGGTCCTGGGCATTTTTTGGTTGGTAGGCTATTAATTACTGCTTCAATTTCAGAACTTGTTATTGGTTTATTCAGAGATTTGACTTCTTCCTGGCTTAGTCTTGGGAGGGTGTATGTGTTCAGGAATTTATCCATTTCTTCTAGATTTTCTAGTTTATTTGCGTAGAGGTGTGCATTGTATTCTCTGATGGTAGTTTGTATTTCTGTGGGATCAGTGGTGATATCCCCTTTATCATTTTTTATCGTGTCTGTTTAATTCTTCTTTTCTTCTTCGTTAGTCTGGCTAGTGGTCTATTTTGTCAATCTTTTCAAAAATCCAGTTCCTGGATTCAATGATTTTTTTGAAGGGTTTTTTATGTCTCTATCTCCTTCAGCTGTGCTCTGATCTTAGTTATTTCTTGTCTTCTGCTAGCTTTTGAATTTGTTTGTTCTTGCTTCTCTAGTTCTTTTTTTTTTGAGATGGAGTCTCATCTTGTTACCCAGGCTGGAGTGCTGTGGCACGACCTGGGCTCACTGCAACCTCTGCCTGCTGGGTTCAAGCGATCCTCCTGCCTCAGCCTCCCAAGTAGCTGGGACTAGAGGTGCATGCCACCACACCCAGCTAGTTTTTTGTATTTTTAGTAGACATGCGGTTTCACCGTGTTAGCCAGAATGGTCTTGATCTCCTGACCTCAGGATTCACCTGCCTTGGCCTCCCAAAGTGCTGGGATTGCAGGCCTGAACCACCGCACCCAGCCTCTTCTCTAGTTCTTTAATTGCGATGTTAGGGTGTTGATTTTATATCTTTCCTGCTTTCTGATGTGAGCATTTAGTGCTATAAATTTCCCTCTAAACACTGCTTTAGCTCTGTCCCAGAGATTCTGGTACATTGTGTCTTTGTTCTTACTGGTTTCAAAGAACTTATTTATTTTTGCCTTAATTTCGTTATTTACCCAGTAGTCATTCAGGAGCAGGTTGTTCAGTTTCCATGTAGTTGTGCAGTTCTGAGTGATTTTCTTAATCCTGAGTGCTAATTTGATTGCATTGTGGTGTGAGAGACTGTTGGTTATGATTTCCATTCTTTTGCATTTGCTAAGGAGTGTTTTACTTCTAATTATGTGGTCAATTTTAGAATAAGTGCTATGTGTTGCTGAGAAGAATGTGTATTCTGTTTATTTGGGGTGGAGAGTTCTGTAGATGTCTACCAGGTCGGCTTGGTCCAGAGCTGAGTTCTAGTCCTGAATATCCTTGTTAATTTTCTGTCTCATTGATCTGTCTAATATTGACAGTGGGGTGTTAAAGTCTCTCACTATTATTGTGTGGGGCTCTAAACCTCTTTGTAAGTCTCTAAGAACTTGCTTTATGAATCTGCATGTTCCCATATTGGGTGCATATATATTTAAGATAGTTAGCTCTTCTTGTTGCATTGATCCCTTTACCATTATGTAGTGCCTTTCTTCTTTTTTTTATCTTTGTTGGTTTGAAAAGTTTGTTTTATCAGAGACTAGGATTGCAACCCTGCTTTTTTTGCTTTCCATTTGCTTGGTAAATATTCCTTCATCCCTTTATTTCGAGCCTATGTATGTCTTTGCACGTGAGATGGGTCTCCTGAACACAGCACACTGATGGATCCTGACTCTTTATCCAATTTGCCAGTCTGTGTCTCTTAATTGGGCATTTAGCCTGTTTACATTTAAGGTTCAAATTGTTATATGTGAATCTGATCCTGTCATTATGATGCTAGCTGGTTATTTTGCCCATTAATTGATGCAGTTTTCTTCATAGTGTCAACATTCTTTACAATTGGGTATGTTTTTGCAGTGGCTGGTACCAGTTTTTCCTTTTCATATTTAGTGTTTCCTTCAGGAGTTCTTGTAAGGCAGGTCTGGTTCGAGTGATGTTAGTAGTGGAATTCTGGCAAAAAATGCACAAAGCATGGCTAATTTGGAGAAATCTCAAGTACAGTGGAATTTTTAGACATCTCTTTTTAAAACAGTACTGGCCTAGAATATCTGAGGGGTTTCATTACAATGTTCAGAACAGCTTCCTGGTAAGGGCAACGGCTCTGCTGCCCATGAAGTTGGAGAGAAAAATATGTAGAGCAGATAAGGTAAAAGGCATCTTTCTTCTCAATTGCAAAAGTTTGGTGACCAACTGCTTTGTTTTACTTTTTAAAATTTCATTTTATTTTCCAATTTTATTTGGTTTGTAATACCATTTTCCTTGGGCTTATTACAGTAAATGTGCGATACTTCTGGCTTCTTTGGAAAATAAAATGGAAAACCCTCAGTTTCTAGACAGGAAAGAAGGACCAGCAGTATAAGGCTGAAGTGGTGTCGGCTCATTGTGGTAACTACAGACTGTGGGCACCCCAGCCGCAGGTTACGTCAGGGTACATCCTCTGGCTTCACACTCTTCCCTTCTCCACCACCTCCTCCTCTCTCCCCACACTTCCACTTCCTTGTGCAAGCTTCAAAGGAATCTCCTTGTAGCTGAGTGATTAAGTCTTGGAAGCTTGACACTGGGATTAAATCTGAATGCTCTGGAGAAGACTTTTAGACACATTCAGAAAAGAGCAGGCAGCAAACCCCAGCTGCATCTAGAATAGCTGCGTTGGGTGAGGGTTCCTGGGATGTTCTCTAATTGGTCTGTTCTACATGTTGTCACAGACTTGGAATCAGCAAAACATCCCCTTTAAAACAGATAGTCTTCTGGCTGCTATGCTGGTTCTTATATTAAAACTTTTTTTTGTATTGAAAAAACACCTCTTTTTAAACAAGTAAAAGGCTGTGTATTTTCTCAAGTGCTGCAAGCAAATAGATAGGGTGTTGGGAATATAAAGCACAAAGAAATCATGTTTATTATAAGAACTTAAAAAAAAGCAGGAGATGCTCTGAGGGCTGGTGTTTTACCTTCCACCTTCCACCACTTCTCTCTTTCTCTTATAAAAAGGCTGTTATGGCGACCGACCTCCTGAGTATGGTTCAAAAAAGAAAAAAAGAAAGATCCTTTTGCCTTATGTTCTAGTATATTTGAACTTTTGGAATCTCACAAGAGGTGTCAAATTTAGCTGACTCAAACTCTTCATCTGACTAGAAATAGAAAACTTTGGGAGGCTGAAGCGGGAGGATCGCTTGAGCTCAGGAGTTAGAATCCAGCCTGGGCAACATAGCAAGGCCCCATCTACACAAAAGAGAAATAAAACAACTAGCCAGACATGATGGTGTGCACCTGTAGTCCCAGCTACTTAAAAGGCTGAGGTGGGGTAATCACTGGAGCCTGGAAGGTCGAGGCTGCAGGGAGCCATGATTGCACCACTGCACTCCAGCCTGGGTGACAGAGAGATACCTTGTCCCAAAAACAAAACCCTAGAAATAGAAGCCTAGAGGCGAACTGAGGTGCTGCATGCTGGGGGTCCCCTCCCACAGGAAGGACCACAGCAGGACAGCTTCAAGGATCTGCTGCAAAGCCCCATGCTCCTCAGAGTCATGCTTTGCCTCTTAAGAGTGGAGTAGAAAGAGCTTTGTGTAGATGTGCTTGTCTCATTTCGTAATAATAATACAACCCGAAATGAACTTTTTATTTACTGACTGAATGCTTTAACCTATATTATTTTTTCCTTTTCCTCATCCCCTCTGTTACCAGCTGTCATTCATTCATTCAGTTCTTAATGTGTTCCTATCATGTGACTATTGGGATTAAGAAGGTCAATGAGACACAATTCCTATCTTCAAGGAATTTATCCTTAATTTAGTCACTTGAAAGTTCAGATATTATGCTTCTGACTTCTAATTCCAATGAGGTGATGAGACATTATTTGTATGCTATAACTGGACCCATTCTGCACATGCAGATTGCTATTGTGGGGTAAATATAAGCTGTCTTTTGCAGGGGCTTTAGCTATGTACAGTTTTGTTCATTGCACTCTTGCTGGTCTTAAGAGTTTGCTCGGGAAGGCCCTTTGCTATTTCCACTACTGGGCCTGGCATTTCTTGTTGTCACCAGAGCCACAGAAGGCATGCTGCTTTTCCTCAGAGTCTACCTTGTGGGCTGGGAGCCTGCACGTAAATGCAGGAAACCATTGTCCATGCCACAAAAGCTCCGGCACACTGGAGGAGCCGGTGCACAAACCTACCAGAGGCTATGCATTCACAAGGAAGCAAACTGGCCTCAGAGGCGGTTAGTGAGGCTCTGGGTCCTAGGTGGGCTGGGGAAGTGCAGTGCCAGAGACAGTGCAGAACATGTGGCCGTTCCATGCCAGCAGGTCTTCGCAGAGGCCCAGTGGAGAGGAGTGGGAGTTCGTGCAGGACCCAGGAGGGAAGGGCTTTGTGATGGGCAGGTGCAGCCAGGAAAGCAGCGGCTCTCTGGGGCTCTGGGCTAGGGTTCCGTCCTCTGTGCCAGAGCTGCCTCTGGAGCTGCCCTAAAGCCAGTCTCAAAGAATGGCTGCGGCTGTGAGGTGGTCTAAGTGAGTCTAATAGTGGGAAGACAGCCAGTCCCTTAGAGGTACATCTGAGATGCTAGGAAAACTGCCCTTGGAATCTGACACATGCTCCTGTGCTCAGAAGGAAGAAACAACTCTTGCTTTTGTTTTTAAGAGCATCTCCCTGCTGACTTGAGCATGCTTCACTGCATCTGCACAGAGGCCAAGAAAGCCCCATATAAGAAAGCCCCTGTAGCTGTGCTAGTCTGGGGAGTCAGGCACTGGGCTGGACTCAGTGTTGCCTGTGGCAGGCAGCTTATCAGCTTGCAGCCAGAGCTTGGGACTCTTCATCCATTGCCCTACACAGGTCTGATTTTAGTAGAAATTTGCTCTTTAAGACAGAGGCATTCTTATGATTATGCAGAATATAAAATTGCCTTTTGGGAAGCAGATAGGACCTTTTGCTTCTCCCAGCATCGGAACTCCCATCTCTAGAGATTTCTTCCTCTTACGAGTAGGGCGAACACAGAAAAGTCTCTGCAAGTCTTGTCGGAGGAGAGAAAATCAGAGGCTGATGTCAGAGGTGGCTGTGACTGGGAAGGGCCGTGAGGGTGGGGAGGAGAAGCACTGGGTACCCTGACCCACTGTGCCCATCACATGCTCCTATGGGTGACACACGTCAACCGCTGCTCAGAACAACCCAAGAGTTGCTGGAACTCACATCATCAGCATGGCAGCACCAATGAGTGAGGGCTTCCTGATCTCCTCACTGTGGCCCGGGCCTCAGGCTGTGAGTATTTCGGATGATTTCAGTGGGCTCCTCCTCATTGCCCAGCATGAGAACTGGCTGTGAACTGGAAGGCACCCCGAGTAAGATAGGCGCACCCTTCCTGCACAAGTAGGCCAGCTCTCCAATCCTATAACATGGCTCAGGGTGCCCTGAGAAGTGGGCACGGCGGGGGTACGGAGGAGCATGGCCCTGTTTCTGCTGCCCCTGGGAGTCTCTGGGCAGCCAAAGAGGGGCTGTGTTGGGCTTCCTGTGTGCCCAGAACCGGCCTGCACAATGACCGGGGCACAATTACAGATAATTCTGTCGCTTTCCAACCAATTTGGGTGTTCCATTATGAGTCTTTAGAGTTGGACCAGGCTACACCAAGTATCATTTTGTTTTCCTGACCTAGTTTAATGGTTTTTCTTTTTTTTTTTAAATAAGGAACTGAATTTGTAGCTCTTGTCACTCTAAAATGATTGCACATTGAGCTGAGCTGGAAGAGAGACTTCTGGTTCTTTTTTTTTCTTTTTTTTTTTTTTAGAGGCAGGGTCTCACTCTGTTGCCCAGGTTGGAGTACAGCAGTGTGATTGCCCCAATCACCCTGGACTCAAGTGATCCTCCTACCTCAGCCTCCAAAGTAGCTGGAACCATGGGTGTGCACCATCATACCTGGCTAATTTTTCTTATTTTATGTAGAGATGGGGTTTTGCCATGTTACCAGGCTGGTCTCAAACTCCTGGGCTCAAGTGGTCCTCCTGCCTCGGCCTCCCAACGTGCTGGGATTATAGGCGGAAGCCACTGTGCCTGGTCACTTCTCGTTCTTACTTGCTTCATTTTGCAGAGCAGCTCTGTGCTGCCATGGCCAAAGTACAGCCTTTGGAGGCATGGAGTCCTGGGGTTCTAATTCTCAGCTCCTAACTGGGCGAGGGATGCAAGCTTTCAAAGTCTGAGTTTCTTCCTTTCTAGAAAGGGAAGTACTGCCCTTACTCCAGGTTGCTGGAAGGATGCTGTGAAGTGGCAGTGTGGGGACATGGTGCTGTTCTCTATCATCTGTTACCTGCCTCAGCTAATGCCTGTGCATGGAGTGACAGGAGCGAGCCCAGGTGGAGCGAGGGCCTTCCATGCCCTGCACAGGGTGAGCGGCCAGCCCTCCAACTCTGGGCTATGTTCCCTGGGCTGTGTGCTCCATTCACACATCACACCACTGTGGTCACGCCCCCAGCTCCCAACACCGCCGTCACGAAAGTTAACCAAGGACGCAAGTCCTATCGTCTTTTCAATACACAGAAGAAGAAAATAAGCTTTGAAAAACTACAAAACCTGACATGGTTTGAAGCTAGGCTGTGCCATTCCTGTGAGACCTGGGGAATGCCCTCAATCCCTCTCAATTTTGTTTCCCTCATCTGTGGAATGGGGATGACAATAGAGGCTGGCCCATGAGATGCCCGGTGGGAGGAAACCAATGCCCAGCCAGTACTCCCAACCGGCAGGCACTGAGGATTCTGGCCGGGTCCTTGTCACCACAGGGGTGGTGCCATGAGAATTCGAGGTCACTGTCTTTTTCTATCTGAGTGCTGGGACGCCGCAAACAGGCATGGCCTATAATAGACGGTCACTTTGGAGGTGCCTTGCTCCATGTCCCTCTCCCTGCTCCTCCGTGAGGCAGGAATCTCATCTGCTTACTCTTCTTTCTTGGTTCCTGGTTCTCGACGCAGGTACATGGTAGGAGCTAAATACTTGTTGAAAAAATGAATGTAGAGGGATAATGCATTCTTGCGACCTTTCTGTATCATCTCCTCCTGGGAGGGTTGAAAGAGCATCAGCTCCAGATGTGGCCTTGGGTTTAAATCACATGGGCTCCCTGGCCATCCTTGGTGGCTCAGAGCTGGCCACTGACCCCTTGGGCCTGGTGTCCTCAGGTGTGAGTGTAGGATTCATGACCACACCTGTCTCACAAAGTGGTTCTGACCATCCAGGGAAGAAGTGGAGGATGCATTTCAGCAACCTTCCTTTCTTATAAAGACACTCAGTGGGAATCTAACTAGCATTATTCATTTTATTATGATTTCAATACCTTTTCCAAAGAGAGGAATTCTTGTTTTTCGTTGGCCACATCTGTGTAAACGTATGTGTTTGACATAAATGCACTAAAATTAAAGTTAAATCTAGTTTCTAAAAACTTACAAAAACTAAATTATGCCAGTTCCCCAATCTGCCTTTCTATTTCGGTCTTCAGAAGCCGATACTTTGGCTCAGTAAAGCCAGGTCTGTGTGCTCACTAAGGTGTCTTTAGGGTGGCTATCTCACAGACCCCGAGGCTCCCCTGCACTGCTGCTGGTTGGCTTCTATTTTTTTCTTTGCAACTTATTTGCTAGACTAATTCTAATTGCACCTTGCTTTGAATCTTAGAGACCAAGAATGGGGCCAGGCTCAGTGTCTCACACCTGCAATCCCAGCACTTTGGGAGGCCAAGGCAGACGGATCGCCTGAGGCCAGAAGTTCGAGACCTGCCTGGCCAACATGGTGAAACTCCGTCTCTACTAAAAATACACAAATTAGCTGGGTGTGGTGGTGGGCCCCTGTAGTTCCAGCTACTCAGGAGGTCTGAGGCAGGAGAATTTTTTTAACCTGGGAGGCGGAGGTTTCAAGAGCTGAGATCGCACCACCGCACTCCAGCCTGGGCAACAAAGTGAGACTCTTTCTCAGAAAACAAACAAATAACTGGATAAGAATCCCTTACTCAATAATAGGTATCAGCCAATGCTTAGGAATTTTCTCAAAAGACAGTTGTCTCCAGGAAGTACTTTCTCTTAATTCCAGGACCCCAAGAAGGTTGCCCCAGAACACCTACCATTACTGGGGCTTCCTCTTCCACCTTGTTAGAAACGGGTTTATTCCATCCTACTTCATGGCAAAGTGGATATCACCAGTGCTGAGAAGGAATGCTCCAAGCTGCGTGGGGCAGCTTTGAAGGCAGTCATGTCCATCCTCTTATTTTCTCTATCTACAAACTGAAGCTGATGGCCTCCAGTACACAGCTGGGAGGCCAAGGCTAACAAAAAAGTTTGTGAAAAAATATTCCAACCTTGCTGCTGGTGGAAACAAGGAGTGTACACCCAGGAAGCAGGTTCCCTATGGCGTTCCTCCACGGGACTCTCCCTGGGGAACCTCGCCGGGAGGTCAGGGCGCCCTAATCAGTGGGAGGTCTGCCAAGCCACCGGGCCTGCCCGCAACAGAGCTCCGACGGCCCGGCCTCGGATTTGACCTGTTTTGCTCCCTCAGTTACACCGCCTGCCTCATCGCCAAGTAAGGCCCCCTGCCACCATCACGGCCCGGTGGCGGAGAGGGGCATCAGAGAGCAGCTGGGCGCCTTATGCACACCTGTGCAAAAGGAGGAACCTTAGCTCACTGCAGTGCCACGCCGGGGACGGCCACCCCTGCCTTCGGTCCCATCAGGGCTCCTCCACCAGCCCTTCCCCTGCCTTGAGTCCGGGGGCATATCCCCAGCCCTGCCTTTCCCGGCCACAGGTCAGGTCTGCGGACAATATACGTCCTGTCCCCCTCCCCTTCACGCACTGCTCTGCCTTCCGCCGCCTGGGTGTGACCCCTCTCCCCCTCCCCCTCAACTACTCGGAGTCCCAGAACAAGTCTGCCACTCCCACTTCTCCCTGCCTGAGTCCCGGGGCGCGTCCCCGGCACACCATTCCCTCTCTTGGGTCAGAGTCTCCGGATGACTCCCCGCAGCTCCCCCTGCTCTCACCCCCACCGGCCTCCCCCAGTCCTGGGTCCCGCGGTGCGCCCTCCCCAAGTCTCTTCCTCCCACTGCCCTGGGTCCCAGAGCACATCCGCCTGCGGCCCCCACCTCCCCCTGCCTGGAGTCCCCGTCCCCGCGCGCCCCCGCCCTCGCCCCCCGCCCCCGCCCCCGCCCTGCCTTCACCTGCCGCCCGCCGCCCGCCAGCCCCGCTGACCGCCGCCCCCGCGCTTCGCTGGCGCCAGCCTCTGGATGGGTCTTGCACTTTGATTATTTGTGTTAGCAGTTAATTTAGCACCGTGGCCACGTGTGCCAAAGCTGCCTCCACTTCCTCCCGGCTCTCAACAAATGGCACTTTTATGAGATCCCTTCAAAGCGGCTCCCAGGCTGTCTCCTGTCTCCTGGTCTCTGCCTCTCGGTGCAGACTTCATTTCTCTGCCCTCCGCCCTCCACCCGGGCGCCCCCTCTGCACAGGCCCTATCGCAGCTGCAATCTTTCCTGCCTTTGCAGGAAAGGAGCTATTTCTGGCAACTCTGTCCCTCCACCCAGGGCACTCAGCCTGATCTAATGGAGATTTACCGAGCAGGTCCCTGCACTCCTCACGGCACTCTCCTGCCTGCGGGGGCCTCGTGCACCCTGGATCAGAAAATCTCAAGAGTCTGGGGTCCTAGCAGATGGCTGACTGCTATGGCACCCTTGGCAGGCTTTATTATGATTATTTTGCAGAATATTTCTGATCCCTTTCACCTCTTCTGTTAACATCCCACTCACCTCCCAGGTCTGACTTTCCTCAGCCTCTTCCCTCGCGGAGTTCTGTGCTAACACTGCCTGGGTGTCTCCAAGCCTGTGTTTTGGTCTAAATCCCTTCATACCCAGTGCTTCTTCCTAGCTGAGATGAGATATTCTGCACCTCGGAGAACTAGATTGCTTCTCCAAAGAATTCCAAAGAGGAGGTCCTTGACATTCACCTGAGTTTTCTAAACTCAGGCTCTTTTTCTCTTTCAGCTAACCTGATTTCCCCTCTGCTTAGATTTCTAATATGAGTGGTATTTCAGAATAATAATACTCTGGAGGCTTTTACTTATGAAGAGAACTCTAGTCATGTTTGCAATAAACACCCCTATGCTCATGGAGCTAGTGTGGGGAAGGACTTTGCAAGCCCAGCGCCGCTTGAGAGGGCTCAAGAAGGGCTTCCTAAGTGCTCAAGCAGAGGGCTCTGGTGCTAGCTGGCAGGGACACAGTGGACAGCTGGTCTTTTCTGGCCTAAAGGATCACAGTGAGCCTGGGCCGATTTTAGCATAAGCTGGGGGCTCCAATCTGCTTCACTGTCAGCCCAGAGCGTCTCAGCCCTGGATGAGGCCCAAATCCCTACACATTTGGAACCTCACCTCGTTCTTGCATGGCTGGAGGCTGGGCGCCTCCCACTGTCGGGGAAGATCTGCCTGCACTGTGACAGCCCCTCAGTGGTGGCCTGTGCTGTGTTGGGCCGGGCTGTGCACAGAACTCAGCTGACACGCTTTCTCTCTACTCCACCGGTGCACTCAAATGGAATGCCTCACCATAGGATTCGTACACAGTCATCTACCCTTTGGAAAAAGTCCCAATTCCCTCAAAATGAATGTGTTTTGGCTGACCCCAACTCTTGAAGAGAGACAGGGGAGTGTGTTTCTGTATGGAAATGTACATGTGTGATATCTGACTAGGGATAATGAAAGTGATTTTCAGTATCCACAATTCTAAAACTACTTCTGTGAAGGTCACAGTGATCTCCAATCTGCCGAATTCAGTGTCCAAGTCCTCATCATCTCTGTAAGTTCTCTTGGACACAGTTGCTCAGTTAGGCTCTCTCTGAAACTCTTTGACCTCAGCGGTTGTGAAGCCCCTCCTTTCCCCACCCACACCTCCCAGCTGTGGAGGGGTGCAGGCCTGCACTGCCACGACTGCGTTTGTGCAGATGACTCTTAAAGCTAAACTTTCAGTGCTAAACACCAGGCTCCTATTTCTAACTAAATCAGACATTTATGAGGGCTTGGAATGTCATCTTAAGGCAACATGTTCACTTCTTTTTTGTTCAAAAAACGTTGAGTGCCTAGAAGTCTGTGTTCTTGATGTTGGGGACACAGCAGTGAAAAAAGCAGAACGGTGAAGTTCCTGCTCTGATATGGCCAGAGTCCTCTGGAGGCAGGGTTCCGGCTGACCCCCAGCACAACCAGGCCTCTTGATGCCTGGGAGCAAACGCTTACAGTCACTTTAATTTCCCCCTCATTTCTATTTCTCACATCTGATCGAGGCCTATTGATACTTCCTGTACAGTTTCTTTCCAATCCATCTTTGCTTCTCATTCTCCTCCAACACACATTGCTGGAATCGGGCTTCTGAATTCCTGGTTCTAGTTCCTTCAGACCTTCCCTCTCCCCCACAACTTTCATCCATTTTCCCCCAGCTGTGAGATTACTTTTCAAAAAGTAAAGCTCTGATCTGTTCATTTATTCATTGTGCACACATGGGTGGGAATGTCCTATGTGCAGGGCAGTGGGCTAAGCGCTGAGGTGACAGAGAAGCAAAGAGACCCTGACAGATGTCCCAGTTTACTTGAGAGGAAATGCGCCAAAAGCTAAAGTAAAATACAGTAGGAGCTCTGCTAAGATAGAAATAAGATTCCCTGCCATGTGTGAGATTAAACATTCTTTAAAACCTGATACCCAAGGCTCCCCACTACCTGGGCCCGACTTAGCTTGCTAACGGGTCTTCCTTTACCCGGCTTCCTGTCCACCAGCCACACCACCTCTTCCCGAGCGTACCCCACCTTTCCTGCCATTCTCTTGTTGCCTCTGCCCTTCTCTTTGTCTATAATGCCCTCCCCTTACCCTCGCTACCAATTAAAATTCTACGAATCCTCTGAAACCAAGCTTATGTTCCACGTTTTCCAAGCAGCTTTCACTCAGATTTCCCCAACTGAAAGTCTTATCTCTTTCCCAAACTCTTGTAGCATTTCATTTGGATCTCTTCCATGATACAGCTAGAGACTAATATTAAAGTTATTTGCATTCTGTGCTACACGATAAGGTCCCTAAGTGCAGAGCCTTTCTTCTTTATCTTGTTATTCTCTGCTGTGACTACATAGCACATCAGCCCGCAGAGGCAAGCGGTGAATGCTTTCAAGCGAATGGCTAAATGAGAGGCTCATGGAGGAAGTCAGCTTTGTTGGTGCCTTATCAGGGAGAGTTATATCCAGGGTTGTTGATGTGATGGTGAAGGGCCTTTTTTCAAAAGAGAGAGAGATTATAAAGGTATAACCCAGGGGTCCCCAACCCCCAGGCCATAGATTGATGCCAGTTCATGACTTCTTAGGAACCTGGCCGCACAGCAGGAGGTGAGCAGCGGGCCAGCGAGCCTCACCACCTGAGCTGTGTCTCCTGTCAGATCAGCAGCGGCGTTAGATTCTCATAAGAGTGCGAACCCTATTGTAAACTGTGCATGCAAGGGATCTAGGTTGCACACTTCTTATGAGAATGATGATCTGAGGTGGAACAGTTTCATCGTAAAACCATCCCACCCACTGTCCGTGGAAAAATTGTCCAATTGTTTTCCTTGAAAACAGTCCCTGGTGCCCAAAAGGTTGGGGACTGTCGGTATAATCCACTGAGAAAGGAGACAGCAACATTATGGTCAGTATAGAGGGCCTCTGAGTTGGAGAGGCTGGAACCTTCAGCTGAGTGTAAGATTTCAAATATGACTGTATCTGGGACACCTAGAAAGAAAGATAGTTTATTTGAGGCGAGCTAAAAGAAATGGTTTCACCTGTGTGTCACAGCGAAACTAGAATAAGCTAACCCACAAGAGCAGTAACCCCTGGAATTGGGCCTTCTATAGCGGAGGGAAGTCAGGGATGGAGGCCAAGTTGGGCTGATTTTCCTGCTGCTGCTAAAAGGAAGCCAATTAATGGGAGAAGACTTGAGCACAACCCCCCACCTAGATCTACTTATAAGCCAAAATCTGGCTTCACTCTTACTAAACTTAATTTGATTGGAAAAATCTATACCTAAAACAATTTCACAATCCCAGATCACCGGGGACTAAAGGGACTAAAGGGAAGTAATTACTAGAAGCTTCTAGAAGTTAGCTTGATTCTTTTAACCAGTTCACTGAATAATGCAACTTCATCTTTTACAGTCTCAGCTGTGTGTGATTTGTACCCTGAATTTTCCTCCTGTTCGTGGAGAGAGAGTTAGGTGGTGAAAGGCGGGGACCCAGGGGTGCAGTTTTTGGTGGAAGAGCCATGGAGCCTGACTTTCCAAAGGGTGCAGATCACGGCTCCTGCAGCAGCAGAGCTGGCCTCACACTGTGGATGAGGAAAGCAAGTCCTCAGCAGCTCAGCAGCGGCACAGCTAGTCCTCATTGCTCATTATACTAAACGAGGAGCAGCAGTTGCCAGGTGGACCTTTCAGGATGCTCTGGTTGGAAGTAGCTGGAAGCCTACCTCCAGCTGGTTTAAGTGGTTAAGGTAGGTGTTACATCTTTGAAAGTCCAAAGGGAAGGCAGGCTTCAGGATGGTGGCAGCCTCTACAGGCTCTACAGGCAGCAGACCCAGCAGCCAGTGGAGCCTGGTCCACCTGCCTGGTCCAGGCCCATGCTTGGACTGGTCACAGTCCTTAGGGGATATTGAGGCTGATGGCTGCAGGCAGAGTTCCAGAACCATTGCTGACAAGAGAGACAAACATGCCGCACTTGACTTAGACAAATAGGGCTCACTCCTGGATTTCCTCAAGGTATGAGGGCTGCCTGGGGGGCTTCCTGCAAAAGGGGTAGGAGGAAGGAGGAGGGATTCCTGGGAGGCCCCAGAGAATGGCATGGAAAGTGGAATGTGGTTCCTCATGGGAGTCACAGGCATTCAACAATTTACCAAATAAGTTGGTCAAGTTTTAGGAACTTTAAAGACAGGTATTTTACTTCCTAAGCACCGCCTATGAATTTTTAGGCTGTCCTCATGGCCTGGGTGGGCCTGGCTGGTCATTTCTGCTGCCCACCCCCCATTCCCCGTTCCTGGCCTCAGTACCTGCTCGCTCAGTCTGGGTGTTCTGTTTGCTTTTCTCTTTTTCCCTCAGCCTTTTCTCTTGCACAGATACACATACCTCGCACACGAAATAGCATTTAGTTCTGAGTTGAAGCAGATAGAAAAATTGGAGAGGTGCATGAAAACCTTTTCCATTCTGATTCTTTTTTAGTAACAGCTGCCCTTTCCTGAGCAACCACTGATGCTGGGCACCATACATAACATCATCCAGCAGCTGGCAACAGCCCCACCAAGGGCCCATTAAGTGACCTGCCTAAAATCCTGTAGCTCGTAAGCTGTCAGAGTTCTGGCTTCAAACCTCATGCTTTTATCTTTTATAACCTTCTGCCAAAGTCTGTCTCATCAAAGGAAATTTAATATCACATAGCTTTTCATCAGCAGCATAGGTGGCTGAATAAAGAAGGTCAGTGTTTATAATCCACCCGAGAGGCCGTGGTGTTTCCTCATTGAGCCCCATCATACATTTACTGCAGTTTCTCCTGGAACAGTACACTCTGTACAGTGAGGATTTGGCTACATTCCTCACTGGCACAGATTTGGATAGACCAGGGGCCAACTCTCCCTTTAACACATTTCTATACATGGTTAGACATATGATAACCTGGTTACATGCCAGCTTCTCCAGGAAGGGGCACCCCGTGTCCTGACGCCACCATCATGGAAGGCTCACAGTGGGAAGGCCTTCATCTAATGAGTAAAGCAGGAAAGAGACAGACAAGGACTGCCTGGGGCAGTGGCAGAACCTTTTCAGGGCCTGTGATTTATAACCAAGACTGTAGCGCATGCTGGCGTTGCATATGCTGTGCATGGACACTGCCCGGCCGAGAGCTTTGGCTTTGAAAAGATGACATGTCTGGGTGTGTGAGGAAGGATCCAGTGTCTGTGACTGGTCATGAAGGTGTATCCCAGGGAAAGCTTTCACTCCACTTCCTGACTTTGGTAACAATGAGTAACTTAGTTTTATTCACCAAGAAGCACTGAGATTGAGCCCTGTTCTTCATGTTCTCCCAGATTCTGTGAAGTACTCTGTATCTTTTCAGTAACTTGCTATTAACTTTATATTGGCCACAGTAGATTTTGGTTGTTTGCAGTCGAAGAGAATGAACTAATACCATGATGAAATGATACGTAGATGATGGTTCAGAAAGCACAGAAATATGATGTTTCATCACTTGGTTGTCATAAACAACACCCACTTGACATCCTAGCCTGTGTCTCTACGAAGAAGCCACCTGGGAGATCTGGTCTAGCAAGCCATTTCAGGCATACATTGTTTAAATCATTTACCCTGAGAGAAATGCACAGTGGAAACAGCTTGCAATAACACATCCAGAATGACCTATTGGGCCATTTCTTACTTCCTTACCAGGATTTGTGCCTCCAGGAGCCATCTGGCTCTATGAAACCTGCCTGCCTACCTGCTGTAAACTACCTCAGAGCCTGAACTATCTGAGTAAAGCTGTATTTATGAACACAGGCAAAGAAAGAAAAAGGTAATAGTTCTTGAATGAGGGTCAGGGATGGGATTCCATAAAAAATATATTTGTGTCTCAAGAGCATATCTGCAGATATTGGAATTCCCTTCCTCCTCTATTCTTTTCTTTCTTTCTTTTTTTTTTTTTTTTTTGAGACAGAGTCTCGCTCTGTCACCCAGGCTGGAGTGCAGTGGTGCGATTTCAGCTCACTGCAACCTCCACCTCCCTGGTTCAAGTGATTCTCCTGCCTCGGCCTCCGGAGTAGCTGGGACTACAGGCGTGCATCACCACACTTGGCTAATTTTTGTATTTTTAGTAGAGACAGGGTTTCACCATATTGGCCAGGCTGGTCTCGAACTCCTGACCTCAGGTGATCCCCCCGCCTCAGCCTCCCAAAGTGCTGGGATTACAGGCATGAGCCACTGTGCCCGGCCTTTTCTTTACATTAGGACAACCAGAGGGTCTATACTAAGGCCTTAGGTCACCAAGCTGGCCAAGGGAAGACCTCCAGGTATGGCGGCTCTGGTTATAAAGTGGGACAGGGTTATTTCAGGGCTGTCAGGGTCTTCAGAGATTGTGCAGCACCCACTCTGCAGCCAGTAGGTGGAGACCCTGAAGCCCAGAAAGATGAGACAGCCCCTGCGGCTGGCTCCCTCTGCCCTCCAGGCCTGTAGCAGCACCTCCTGCTGTGTTGGCCTCATGGTGGTCATGGTCCAGAGGTGTATCCTTGTGATGGGGCACTCTGCTCAATGTCACTGAGCAGGTAGATAGACATACATGACACATCCTGAAATACACAGAGTTGAGAAAAGGCCATGTTGGTCAAAAAGAAAGGTGCACCTACTGATGGCTGTCTCTCCTGTTCCCATTGACATTAGCTAGACCCTACCAGGCACAGCTCCTGGAGGCACCTGTCATCAATCTGCCCTGAAATTAAAAAAAAAAAAGTGGTCTGAGGCCTTGGTCAGTTCAGAGTATATCATTGCACTTATCTGAACATAAACAGACTGAAGGAGGTTGTAGAGAAAGAAACATAACTTGAGTGTGCATTGAACTGGATTTATAGGTGTGAGGTTAGAAGTAGAATCGTAAGAAGTTTGATGGTTAGAGTTAATGGAGTGTTTCATTGAGCTGATTTCCCCCTGTAGTTGCAGGCTTTGCATTGCTGGATATCATTTTATACCTTCAGTTTCAATGAAAGGTTTTTCCAATTTTGTCTACATTCAAATGCCAGAGTTGAGTTTCTGGTGAGGAAACAATGGTCAAGATTGGTAGTCATTGATGAAGCTGTCGTTAGAAAGGAAAACCAAGCCCAGAGCCGCTCCAGCAAGACCTGTCTTTTATGGATTTATTTATTATTTTTTAAAATTTATTCTAAAATAATGGGATACATGTGTAGAACATGCAGGTTTATAACATAGGTATATGTGTGCCATGGTGGTTTGCTGCACCTATTACTCATCTTCTAAGTTCCCTTCCCTCACCCCTCACCCCCCAGCAGGCCCTGGTGTGTGTTGTTCCCCTCCCTGTGTCCATGTATTCTCAATGTTCAACTCCCACTTATGAGTGACAACGTGGTGTTTGGTTTTCTGTTCCTGTGTTAGTTTGCTGAGGATGGTGGCTTCCAGCTCCATCCATGTCCCTGCAAAGGACATGATCTCATTCCTTTTTATGGCTGCATAGTATTCCATGGTGTATATGTACCACATTTTCTTTATCAGTCTATCATTGATGAGCATTTGGGTTGGTTTCATGTCTTTGCTATTGTAAATAGTGCTGCAATAAACATACGTGTGCATGTGTCTTTATAGCAGAATGATTTCTATTCCTTTGGGTATATACCCAGTAATGGGGTTGCTGATTCAAATGGTATTTCTGGTTCTAGATCCTTGAGGAATCACCATACTGTCTTCCACAATGGTTGAACTAATTTACACTCCCACCAGCAATGTAAAAGCGTTCCTATTTCTCTACAGCCTCGTCAGCATCTATTGTTTCCTGACTTTTTAATAATTACCATTCTGACTGGTGTGAGATGGTATCTCATTGTGGTTTTGACTTGTGTTTCTCTGGGGATCAGTGATGTTGAGCTTTTTTTCCACGTTTGTTGGCCGTGTAAATGTCTTCTTTTGAGAAGTGTCTGTTCATATCCTTTGTCCACTTTTTGATGGGGTTGTTTGTTTTTTTTCTTGTAAATATGTTTTAGTTCCTTGTAAATTCTGGATATTAGACTTTTGTCAGATGGGTAGATTGCAAAAATTTTATCTCATTCTGTAGGTTGCCTGTTCACTCTGATGATAGTTTCTTTTGCTGTGCGGAAGCTCTTTAGTTTAATTAGATCCCATTTGTCAATTTTGGCTTTTGTTGCAATTGCTTTTGGCATTTTTGTCATGAAGTCCTTGCCCATGCCTGTGTACTGAATGGTATTGCCTAGGTTTTCTTCTAGGGTTTTTATGGTTTTGGGTTTTACATTTAAGTCTTTAATCCATCTTAAATTAATTTTCGTATAAGGTGTAAGGAAGGGGTTCAGTTTCAGTTTTCTGAATATTGCTAGTCAGTTTTCCCAGCATCATTTATTAAATAGGGAATCCTTTCACCATTGCTTATTTTTGTCAGATCAGATGGTTGTAGATGTGTGGTGTTACTTCCGAAGACCTATCTTATTGTATATTGATACTAAGGCAAAAATACAGCGTGTGCTATAGCCGTAGTTAAAAAAGAGGAAAACCAGTCAGTCCTCTGGGTGTTCCCAAATTGTTATGCTCACAGGCCTCCGTGAGATGTGTCCTTCTTCCCCAGTGTCTCCGCTATGACTCCCAGCCCTGCCTTTGTGGGTGCCCGGCTGCTCCCAGGAAAAGCTGGGCAAGTCCTTCGGTCTGCATTCACAACTGGGACCCCTTCCTATGCCCTGCCGTGGCTGTGAGTCTTATTTCCTAGTGAGTCGCTGTTGCGAGGAAATGTTCAGCGGATTTTTATGTGCTGCTATTTGTGTTTTTACCTGGTTTGTGAAATGATATTGCTTAAATCATTTCTAGATTAGCTTCAAACACTGTTAGAATCACAGTCTGTGAGGAGTTGTGTCTGATCTGGTTGCAGTACATAAAGAATTAGTAAAAAGTCTGTTCCCAGATACTATGTTGAGTTCCACAGAGAAGGGCTTCCTCACATAGATCTGCATGAGGTGTTATGTTCCTATCAAGAGATTTAAGATGCTTTGACTTCTAAAAGAGTAACTGGCTTTTTTTTTTTTAACCTCTCTGGGGGAATTTTCTCATCTTTTCTACTCCCTGCTTAAGTTAAAAACCACTATGAAGAGCTCTGAAGTTTATAAAGGTTTTTGACTCTTAAAATCTGCTGGTCTTGATGTCAAAAGTGCTAAATGATATGGAATGAAACTGCTGGCTGTGCCTGGTGTTGCAGCCAGGCATTTTATTGTTCATTCAAGGAGACAGCTGTGCGGTCTGAGGTCAGCGAGGGAAGATGGGCTGGGTCCATGAGGGTGCTGCGGGCTGCTGGCTTCTGAACACGCTTGGCCATGATCTGGGGTCCAGCATTCCCAGAGGGAACAGAGCCTACAGGGTCACATTTAAATACCACAATGGAATTGAAACTTTTCCTTTAGGCTATTTAATTTGTATGTAATAAAAGCTATATTGCTTCTTGTTAAACCTGCATGAAAACAAGTTAAATTTCCCAGAAAACCTCATAAGGGATGGACGTAGTGAAAGGACCTTGGAGATGGATGAGCAGATGTAAGCATGTGGCATACTCACGCTCCTGCTGGGACACTGAGGGCTCCTCTCACGGGCTCCCCACTCCCATTGTGGACACTGGGTCTTCCTCCTGCCACCTGTGAAGCCCACATGGTCACATGTAAATTACCGGACAATTTCCCTTGGGTGCCTTGAGATTTCCCTACTGTGGATAAAGTGTTCTGTTTCTTGGGTGGAAGGAGCCCCACTCACTCTCTGGGGCAGCCAGGCTGCTGGGTGCAGCTGCCCCCAGTGCTTCCTGCCCACTGCAGATGTTAGGTGAATCAAGAGAATTAAAACCTGAATTACAGGATGCTTGTTCTCAGCTCAGACCAGGAGCTTTATTCAGGTTTCATTTGCTGAGACACCTCTTGTACCCCAGACATTGCCCTAGTGCGGCTGCATTCCATCCTCAGCAAGCTTAGCAAGGTAGACGCAGTTATCTCCACTACACAGGCAAGGCAAAGGAGGCAGAGAGGCTAGGCAGGCTGACCACGTGTCTCGCCTAAGTGGTGAAGACAGGACCTAAATGCCAGTCACCTTGGCTAAACATTATACTCTTTCTCCCAAAGTGCACTGCCTCTCACAGATGGCGGAGGAGGGTGCAGAAGGGGCTCATGTGGCCAAATGGCCATGGCCATAGGAGGTCTGTATGTTCCCAAACCTCTACCAACACTGTCCCCCATCATTTAAAGTGATGATCATGATACCAACATTCTTAGTGGGCAGTAGTGCAAAGTCAGAGAAATAAGAAATAAGATGACTAATGTGAGAAAAGCCAGGGTGGTGTCTGGACAGGGGATGAGTCATTTGTGCTCCACATCAGGTGGCTTGGAAACCATCACCCGCACACACTGCTGCTGCTTTATGTTAGTGTGTGCAGCTGGCGTCTGAAGCCTCCCTGCAGGTAATCCTCCTGCAGTGGCTGCCCACCTGGCCCTGCTGTGCACCCTGTGCCTATGTGAAGCTTGGAGTCTAGCCTCACGCAGCCCGAGACTCCCAGGGTGCTTCATCCCCCATCTGCTGGAGAACCTGTTGCAGCCACAGAAATCTGAATCACTTGAGAAGCTTGCGTGACGGGCCTTGTTGCCTCACAGCTGCCTTTTTCCCATGCTTCTCTCATCTGGGATGGATCAGCCCTTGAGTCTTCTCATGGCAAAGGTGAACAAAGCCTGGTTTTTCTCAGTTATAATCCTCTGACTTTATCATCCCCAAGGAAGTGATCTAGGAAAGAGTGAGTACTTAATGATAAGAAAACTCACCATATTTTATGATAGAGAAAAGCCCAGACCGCTTTTCAAAGTTGAATTTGCTACGGAAAAAGCGTGGAAGGAAGAAGAAATAAGGTCCATACAAACCTTGCCTGCCCTGCCCCGGAACTACAGGCCCTGGTGGGGCCTGCTCCCTGTCGCCAGCAAAGTTGCTGAGAGAGCACACACCAGCCACGGTGATGAAGTCATACAAATGCTATGCCCCCACAGGCCACAGGAATTGTGGAAAGATTTGTGTAAATATCTCATGCATTCTTGTGATCTAAGCTTTATGGAAATAAAAACCACAATCAAAAAGCCAATGCCATATTTATTCCTCCTCCTTCCTTTTCTCCTGTAGAATAAATTCATAGAACAGTTTATGGAGCAGCCAAGAAAATACGTTATTTCAATTTTATTACCAGGAAGACATACACCTAAGTGCTCAGCAAGACTAACCTAAACAGGGTCCATTTGGGAAGAAGATGAGCAGACACTGCTGGGCATCCCCTTAGTCATGAAGACAAGAGCGGCTCTCACAGAGGCCACCCCACAGCCCCTGTGTCCAGATGGGATTGGTAGTTACCAGTACTCAGAGAGCTTCCAGCTTCCTTTCCTCTTCTCTCCTTTCTTAACTTTGTGGTGGATATTGGAGTTGGGACATCTCACACACTCAGAGCACAGCTGGGATGTTCAACTTGCTGAAGCTTCCCTGGCACCAAGTTTAAAGAAACCACCGAGGAGCACATGGTTTCCCACACAGGCTCCTGGTGGGACATGCCCTCGCCAGGATTCCAGCAGCAGACCCCCAGGAGTCCTGGCCTGAGAGTGAGGAGGGGCACTCTCTGGAGAGGAGCTGTGGATCCATGCTCACATCCATCCTTCTCACTTACCATAACACAGCAGGGAAGTCAGTGTAATGAGAACACATTTCCACCCTAAGTTTTTAAATGCACCATGCTAAAATTTTCATTGAATTCTTGCCCCAATTTTTCTGATTTGTAATGTGAAGCAACATATTACTTCCTGCTTCTCTCTGCCGTCCCTTTTCCCCACTCACATTCCAGTTATGTGTGTCACCCATATATTGAATGGACTTAGGAAAGTGCAAAGCAGGAAATAATCCAATTTTAATTAATCAATTGATGTTTTCTTCATTGCTCTTGAGGAGATCTCAGGCAGAAATCATAGTTTTCCTATTTACTTTTAACTATTCAAAGTCAAGCCTGAATTAAATCCTAACTTTGATCTCTCATCTAATTGAAAGTGTCTCCCCTCCCTGACCCCATCTCAGTCCTGATCTAGCCTGGGGACCTGGCACTGTAAAGGAGAACATTTCTTCACCCTTTCCTTCTACTCTGGAGTTAGGGGCTGGGAAGGAGGAGAGTAGGTGGCAGGAAGGTCTCATTTGTCTATTGCAGTTATTATTTGACATTGTTACCTCTCTAGGGGCTCAGAAGCTGCCTTTTCCTTATCCATTTCAGAAGGAGACACTTGCCTGGTCTACCTGACCACTTTAACCAACTCTCAGCTTTTGCTCTAATAGCAGCACTGTGGAATGTTGCTCATGGAGATATGGGCCATTACTTTCTCTGTCAGTAGAAGTGCAGGTTCTGCTCTAGACTGTTCTCCTTGCTCTGCCATCAGGGCAGCTTAGGTAACCTATCATGGTTAGACTTTTTTCAACAAGAAGTAGTCACAACTGTCCAATTCTGTAAGACCTCTCTGACAGGCCTTTCATGGTGCCACAGGGCCTGTGAAGTGCCCTCATTTGGCTTGAGGTAGTGTGTCTTGAGGAGCATGAATATCATAGAACCTCTTCCTCCCCATTAAAACAAAAACTCTTCTGAAAAATCCCCTCTCAGCAAGGTAGGTTAGCAAAATGGCAGAGGAAGCATAGGCAGCTCCTGCCCCGCCACAGAAATGTCAAAAACAAGCAGAAACTGTGAGAACTCTGGAAAACAGTCAAAGGTTTACAGTAACCAAAAGAATGCTGAATCAAGGAAAAGACAACTTTAAAAAAATGGGAGGAAAACTTTGTGGCATTTTTGTTTGCTCTTACTCCACCCCCTTTCCAGCTCGGCAGCAGTTTTGAGGAAGTCAGCTTGCATTTCCAGGGTGGAATTCTGGTCTCTGACTCTAGGAATCTTATTTACAAATTTTTGTATTTGCCTGTTCTCACCTGTCTGAGGGCTACCTGAAGGACTGACAGAAGATGCTTGTCTCTGTTTTGGCTCACTCAGAAATGATTTGGGGGAGAAAAGCAGTGGGCATTGCCTCAAAACACTGCATGGCAAACAAATAATCCATAACCTCCTGGGCAAAAGATTACAGTTAAGACATGTAATTGAACATTTAAGTTTCCCTGAGAGGGAAAGATAGAGTTTCTTCATGAAATTAAGAGCATTTAAAAGTACCCGCGTATACTGGGGAATTTAGAAAGCAACATGTACACCCAGGGCAGGACACATGCACTGAAAAGACTTGAGATTTAAAGGTTTCACTTCTGGCTGATCTGTATGTTCAGTTCAAGCACAAAATGAAGGCTAAGGCAGAGTTGTAAACAGATTGGTTAAATGTTGAAAGAGTGACCCAGCACAGTCAATTTACAAAGATGAGGAGAGATCTTTTGTTTGTTTTAAATTTTTCAGTTATGGGCATTCAAGGAAATCTCTATCAAAATACTAGATGAAAATAAGCTAAAGAAACAGAGCCTTCATTGACCACACATGACAAGAAATACAGTCTTTGAAACAAAATAGTTTGACAAACTCAATGCACAAATAGATTACAGATTATTGCAGCCTTCAATCAATAAATAGCAAACCCTAAAGGAGAAGAATAATTTGATTTCTAGAGTTGCCATATTATTATGTAAAATTTCCAGTTTTTAGCCAAAAGGTTGCTTATAAAAAGAAATAGTTAAATGTGGCCCATTAAAATGAATACAATAAATGGACAGAAACCGTCTCTGAGGAAGTCAAACCACTGGAGTTATCAGAAAGAGATTTAAGTCATCTGTCTTAAATATGCTGAAAGAGCTAAAGAGAACCATAAACAAAGAACTAATGGAAACCAGAGCAATGCTGTATGAACAAATTGAGAATATCAATAAAGGCATAGGAATTACAAAAGGGAACTAAATAGAAATTCTGAAGGTGAAAAGTATAATAATTGAAATGAAAAATTTATTGGGCCAGTCGCGGTGGCTCATGCCTGTAATCCCAGCACTTTGGGAGGCCAAGGTGGGCAGATCACCTGAGGTCAGGAGTTTGAGACCAGCCTGGCCAATATGGCGAAACCCTCTCTCCACTAAAAATACAAAATTAGCCAGGCATGATGGTGTGCACTTGTAGTCCCAGCTACTCGGGAGGCTGGGGTAAGAGAATCACTTGAACCCAGGGGGCAGAGGTTGCAGTGAGCCAAGATTGCGCCATTGCACTGTAGCCTGGGCATCGCAGTGAGACTCCATCTCAAAAAAAAAAAAAAATTACTGGAGGATTTCTACAGTATATTTGACCAGACATAAGGAAGTCAGTCAACTTGAAGAAGGGCCAATTGAGATTATGTAGATTATAAATGGAATGGAAAGAAAAAGAATGAAGAAAAGTGAATAGAACCTAAGGGACTTGTAGAACACCGTTAAGCAAACCAACATATGCATTATGGGTATCCAAGAAGAAGAAAAGACAGAGAAAGAAGAGGGCAGCAAGAATATTTGAAGAAAGAAGGGCTGGACATATCCCAAATTGGATAAAAGATACGAATCTACAAATCCAAGAAGCACAACACATTCCAAATAAGATATATTTGAAGAGATCCAAATTAGACATGGTATATAATTGTTGAATGCCAAAAAAAAGAAATCTTGAAAATAGAAGGAGGAAGTGACTTGTCAAATAGAAGAGATCCCCAATAAGATTACTAGTGGAGTTCTAGTTGCTAACCAGAAACCATGAAGGGCAAAAGGCCGGGGGATGACATTTAAAGTCAAATGAAAGAAAAAGACTGTCAACTAAGAATTCTATATTTGGCAAAATTATCTTTCAAAAATCAGGGAGAGATTAAGACATTCCCAGATAAACAAAAGCTGAGGGAGTTTGCCACCAATAGACCTGTCTTATTAGAAACGGTAAAGGAGTGAAATGATAAAACAGTAGTCAGTGACTTGAAACCACATGAAGAAATAAATATCTCCAGGAAAGGTAACTACATAGGCAAATATAAAAACCAGCATAATTATATTTTAGGTTTTCAATTCCATTTTTAATTTCTTACGTGATTTAACAGACAAGTGCATAGAATAATTATAAATATGTATTAGTGGGTATACAATGTATACAAATGTAATTTGTGATGACAACAACAACATAAATGGGCAGCAGTTGAGCTGTACAGGAGCAGAATTTTTACATGCTATTAAAGTTAAGTTGCTATACATTAAATTAAAACTAAATTATATATCACTTAGATGTTAATTATATTTTCTATGGTAACAAAAAAATCTAAAGAATATACATAAAATAAAATGAGAAGCGGATCAAAATGGTTTACTACAGAAAATTACATATGAAAGAAGATAATAATGGGGGAAATGAGAGACAAAAATGGCATAGAGAAAACAATAGCAAAATGTCAGAAGTAAGTACTTCCTTATTAGTAAGTCCTTCCTTCCCTACATTCAATTACATAAAAGGTAGATGGATTAAACTTTCCATTTCAAAAGGCACATACTGACAAAATGGATTAAAAAAACTTGCTGTCTATGAGACACTCACTTCAGATCCAAAGATCCAAAAACACAATGAATTGAAAGTGAAAAGATGGAAAAGCTACTCTATGCAAGTAGTAACCAAAAGAAACTAAGGGTAGCTATATTAATATCAGACTAAATAGACTTTCATCCAAAAACAAAGAGGGACATTATATATTGATAAAATAGTCAATTCATCATGAAGTAACAATTATAAACATATATGTATCAGATTAGAGCCCCAAATTATGTGGATAGAAATGAAGGGAGAAAGAGACAGTTGACAATAATAGTTGAAGACTTCAATATCCCCCTTTAAGTAATGAATAGAATATCTAGACAGAAGATCAACAAAGAAGTAGAGGGCTTGAATAACTACAAACCAAGTAGACCTAAGAGACATATGTGGAATGCTTTGTCAAACCATAGCAGAATACTCATTCTTCCCAAGTGCACACAGCATGCTCTTGAACAGACCACAAGTTAGGCCATAAAACCATTCTCAGTAAATTTAAAAATGTTGAAGTCAGCCAGGCACGGTGGCTCACACTTGTAATCCCAACACTTTGGGAGGCTGAGGCAGGTGGATCATGAGGGTAGGAGATCGAGACCATCCTGGCCAACACGGTGAAACTCCATCTCTACTAAAAATGTAAAAATTAGCTGCACATCATGGCATGTGCCTGTAGTCCCTGCTACTCAGGGGGCTGAGGCAGGAGAATCACTTGAACCCAGGAGGCGGAGGTTGCAGTGAGCCAAGATCGCACCACTGTGCTCCACCCTGGTGACAGAGTGAGACTCCATCTCAAACAAAACAAAACAAAACAAAAAAATGAAGTCATACAAAGTATCCTTTCCAAACACAATAGGATAAAACTAGAAATCAATATCAGAGGCCAAGTCTGAAAAATTCACAAATATGTGGAAATTAAGTGCAGTCTTAAACAACCAGGGGGTCAAATAACAAATCATAAGGGAAATTAAAAGATACTTTGAGATGAATAAAAGTGAGACTGTAACATACAAAAACTTGTAGTATGCAGTAAAGATCAGAGGGAAATATATAATCCTGAATGTATACATTAAAAAAGAAGAAAGATATAAAATCAATAACCTGACTTTATACTTAAAGGTACTAGAAAAAGAAGAGCAGACTAAACCCAATGCTAGCCAGAAAAATGATATAGTAAAGATTGGATCCAAACCAAATAAAATAGACAATAGAAACCAACAGAAAGACTTAATGACACCAAGAGTTGGTTCTTTGAAAAGATCAACAAAATTGGCAAACTAATAGCTAGATGTACAAAAAAGGAGAAAATACAAATAACTAAAATTAGAAATGAAAATGGGGACTTTACTACTGATCTTGCAGAAATAAAAAGGATTATAAGAGCATACTATGAATAATTGTATGCCAACCAATTAGATGACCTAACTGAATTGGACAAATTCCTAAAAACATACAAATAATAAAAACTGATTCAAGAAGAAATAGAAAATCTTGAGATACCTATAAACGAGTACAACAATTGAATCAGTAGTAGGAAAATTTTCCACCAAAGAAAAGTCCAGGGTCAGATGGGTTTATCGGTGAATTTTAGCAAGCATTTAAAGAAGAACACCAATCTTTCTCAAACTCCTCTAAAATATGAGAGAGGAAACATTTATTAACTGATTCTATGATGCTAGCATATTTCTTATACCAAACCCAGATAAAAACATCACAAGAAAAATACAGACCAACGTCCCTTTTGAATAGAAATGCAGATATCCTAAACAAAATACAAGTAAACTGAATCTAACAGCATACTAAAAGGATTATACGCCATGATCAAGTGGGATCTATTCCAAAATGTAAAAGTAGTTCAACATAGTAAAATCAATCAATGAACTATACCACATAATTAGCACAATATTTTCACAACTGATGCAGAAAATGCATGTGACACAACCTAACACCCTTCATAATAAAAATTCTCATTAAAGTAGGAATATAAAGAAACTTCCTCAATGATATAAAGAGCATTTATGAAACACCCATAGATAACATCACATCAATGGTGAAAGATGGAAAACTTTCCCACTCAAGAACAATACAAGGATGCTCACTTTCACCACTGTTATTCAATATTGTATTGACAATTCTAGGCACAGCAATCAAGCAAGAAAAAAAGATGTCCACACTGGAAAAGGAAAACTATCTCTATTTTCACAGAGAGCTATTTTCTAGATATACATACACATGTATTTTCTACATATACATTCTATATGTAGAAAATACCAAAGAATTCTTAAGAAAGCTACTAGATCTAATAAGTGAATTCAACAAATTTGCAGGGTATAAAATTAACACACAAAAAGCAGTTGTGTTTCTGTATACCCCCAATGAAAAATACGAAAAGGAAGTTTAAAAAATCCATTTACAATAGCATCCAAAAGGTAAAATACCTAGGAGTAAATTTAACCAAGTAAGTGAAAGACTTGTACACTGAAAACTACAAAACATTGCTGAAAGAAATTAAAGAGAAGGTCTAAATAAATGGAAAAGAAATCCATATTCATGGATTGGAAGACAATATTGTTAAGACATCAATTCTACCCAAAGAAAACTACAGATTAAATGCAATCACTATTAAGATTTTAATAAGATTTGTGAAGAAATGGAGAAGTTGACCCTCAAATTCATATGGATTTTCAGTGAGCCCCAAAAAGCCAAAGCAATCCTGAAAAAGAAGAGCAAAGTTGGAGAACTCACACATCCCCATTTGAAAAGTGCTACAAACTACAGTAACCAAAACAATGTGGTACTCGCATAAGGATAGATTTATTGATCAAGGAAATGGAATTGAGAGCCCAGAAACAAACTATTTGTGGTCAATTGAGTTTTAACAAGGGTGTCAAGACTTTCAATGGGGAAAGAATAGTCTCTTTAACAAGTGGTGCTAGGTCAACTGGCTATCCACATGCAAAAGAATGAAGTTGGACCCCTTCTTCACATCATATACAAAATTAACTCAAAATGGATCAATGGCCTGAATATAAGAACTAAAATTCCTAGAAGGATACATAGGGATACAGCTTCATGATCTTAGATTTGACCATGGATTTTTAGATATGACACAAAAAGCATGTACAGAAAAGAAAAACTAGATAAACTGGGCTTTATATGTATTTAAAAAATGTGCATCAAAGGACATTATCCTTTGATGTGAAAAGACAACCTATGAAATAGGAGAAATATTTGGAAATCATACATCTGACAGGCATCTTGTATCCAGGATACATAAAGAACTCTTACAACTCAACAGCAAAAGACAATTCAATTGAAAAATGGGCAAAAGTGTTTCTGCAAAGGAGATACATAAATGGCCAACAAACACCTGAAAAGATGCTCAATGTCATTAGTCAATAGAGAAATGAAAATCAAAACTACAATGAGTTACCATTTCATACCCATTACAATGGTGATAATTAAAAAATGGAAAATAAAAGTGTTGACAAGGATGTAGAAAAATTAGAACTCTTGTGCTTTGCTGGTGGGGATGTAAAATGATTCAACCTCTGTGGAAAACAGTGTGGTGGTTCTTAAAAAGTTAAACATAGAATTACCGTATGACCCCACAATTTCACTTCTAAGTATATACCCCAAAGATTTGAAAACAGGTACAGAAACAAGTACATGTAACATGTATTTTCATAGTAGCATTATTCACATAAGCCAAAAGGTGGAAACCACCCAAGTCTGCCTACCAATAGAAGGATGGACAAACAAATTGGGGCATATTTATACAATGAAATACTCTTCAACCACAAAAAGGAATAAAATACAGATACATGATACAATGTGGATGCACCTTGAAAACATTATGCTAAGGGAAAGAAGCCAGACATGGTAATATATGATCCCATTTATATGAAATAGACAAATCCATAGAGACAGAACTCACATTGATGACTTTTAGAGGCTGAGAGGAGGGGGAAATAAGGAGAAACTGCTTGATGGGTAAGGGATTTTACCTTGGAGTAATGGAAATGTTTTGGATCTAGAAAGAGGTGGTGGTTGTGCAGTGTGTACTAAATGCCACCTAATTGTTCACTTTAAAATAATTTAACAAAATCCCCTCCCAATCTACTGCTTCCACTTGGAGCCTTCCCTTAGGCTGGGAGTGGACAGTGACCAAGTGTCCCAGAACAGGTGCTGTTCTACCTCTAAGAGAGTCTGTTGTTTTTCTTTAGAGAGTGTGACCAGTGCTGTTCACCTGGAGCCTTGGTGAGTGATCCTGTTACTGTGCTCTGTGATCTGTGTTGAGGCTCCCAAGCAGGGGCTCCACTCTCCAGAGGGAGGTCTGTGGCAGAGTGGAGCCTGTGACTATCAGTGAAATGGGATGTGATGTGCTCCTTTGGTCTCTCAAACAAATCTTACACTCTTTCAACTAAACGAATAACATAATCCAAGCCAGGGCCAGCACCATAGCCTGATTTTGCAAGATCACATGAAAAATTGGATATTACATGATAATAGGTCTTAGGAGTGTTAAAGGAATAGAGGCCTCAGAGGGCTTCTCTAGCATCCACACATCCCAGTTTCCTGTCTTTTATATATGGGGGAAACTGAGGCTCAGGCATATTAAAAATATGCCTGGAATCTACAGAGACAGAAAGAAGATTAATGGTTGCCTAGGGTTGGGGTGATTGGTTGTAAATAGGAAGTGACTGCTTATGGGTACAGGTTTTTCTTTCTTAAAAAAAATTCTTTTTTTTGAGACAGGGTCTCTCTCTGTTGCCCAGGCTGGAATGCAGTGGTGTGGTCACAGCTCACTGCAACCTCTGCCTCCTGGTCTCAAGAGATCCTCTCACCTCAGTCTCCAGAGTAGCTGGGAATACAGGTGCCTATCACCATGCCTGGCTAATTTTTTGTATTTTTTGTAAAGACATGGTTTCGCTATGTTGCTCAGGCTGGTTTCAAACTTCTAGACTCAAGTGATCTGTGCATCTTGACCTCCTAAAGTGCTGGGGTTACAGGCATAAACCACCAAACCAGGCCGGGTTTTCTTTAGGGATGGTGAAACTATTTGAAAATTGATTGTGGTGCTGATCGGACACCTCTATGAATATATTAAATCATTGAATTCTGCATTTTAAATGAGTGAATAGTATGGTACATGAATTATATCTCAATAGAGCCATTGTATATTATTTTAAAAAATCTGTTGGGCTCACACATGGCTAATTAGTGGCAGGGAAGCTTTCCAGCTCTCTTACTACGACAATGACCTTTCTCTGTGGGCCTCAAATGACCCTTTGTTGTAATACCTGCGTCTTTTGCCAAGACTGGCTTGAATAATTGCTTTGATCCTCTCAATCACTTCCTCATGTGACAGCCTCATGAGTCCACCCCTATATGACAAGTCAGACTGTGCATGCTCCACTGGGCTTCATGTTCAAAGTGGCCAAGATCATGCCTAGACCACCTCTATCAGAGTGAAGACAGCTTTGCATTTTGGAAACAATATCTACCCAGGAAGCAAATAATGAAGCATTCAATTTTCAAGGCTCTCCCAATGGTAATGGACCCTGCTGGGAAAGCCCTCTGGACATGTGCAGGAGAGGGACATGTGTGATGAAATGAGAAAGGACACAGCCAATGAGGAGGCCACTTCTGAAACTACCTAGACACAAACCAGATGCAGGGGCCATATGTCTCTTCTCGAAGTCACGTTCCCAAGCTCTCTGGGTAATTGGGAAGTACATTGAAGAAGCATCAGTCAATTACTGCTAGCAAAAATGTTTTGTATAAACAGCAACTTCAAAGCACATGGAAATCCCACAGGCCCAAAGCTTGTTTTTTTCAAACATAAGGGCCTTGCAGCCATTAGGCTGACCTGTGTTATAAATGGCTTAGGTCCCAGGGTGAGGCTGCTCTTCTACCTGAGGTCCCTCTGATCGCGGTTTTCACCTCCAGAGCTGGGTCCACACAGCACAAAGCCAGGTGGAAACTCAGCAACTGCACTGACTTGGTGAGAGAATCCACTCAGGAAGAGGCCAGTGTGCATCATTCAGACCCCTGCTTGCTTTCCAGGAGGAATCTGCACAAAGAAACTGGAGAGCTCTCACATGCGTCAGCATTGCCTGGGGTGTTTTTCATCATGAGGGATCTGGTCGGTCTACTCGCAAGGATGCTGTCTTCCAGCAGAGAGGAGCCATACTGGGTGTAAGATGATTTTCCTCAAAATAGCTGCTTCTTTGTACCTACCTCCAACACACTTCCTTCTCTGTCTGCCATCAGTTCTGGGGCAGGCGGCTGTGCTCTTCTGACCTGAGTTCAGTGGTCTGTTGCTTATTTTATCTCCCCAAACAAAACAAATTTCTCTCCATTTTATCCTATTTCCTACCAGATAGGATCTTTTGTTTTCACTCACTGCCTTGTCAGCTTCCAAGAATTTTTTCTACTTGAGACCTGTCGAGACACTCAGGGTTCAGTGGTCTGCGGCCAGGCTCCGGCCCAAGGTCGAGGATTCCCTCCTTTTCCTTCCCAGTATTGTCCAGTATCCTGCAGGGCTCCTGTCCCCAGCCACGAGGGTGGGGCAGCACCGCCTGCCATGGGCACCCTCCTGCTGCTGTGGGCGCCACCAAGACCTCGCTAGCGTCACCACCGTGACCTTGCTAGTGTCACCACCATAACCTCGCCAGCGTCACCACCATCAGGCACGTGCCCTGACTCCTTGTGGAGGATGAACATGAAGCCTGGGCAAGAGCAGGTCCCTTTTGATCCCCAGCTCTCTGCCTCATTCTGTTGGGAATGGTTGCAGTCTCAGAGGTGATGGCACCCTCACCATGTTCAGCAGCACCTTACCCCCCACTTCTGGCTTTGCCTAGACAGCATGTGTCTCGTAGGATACCCAAGAATCCTTGCTTAGGAACACTGCAGCCTCGCTCCAGTGTCTTTTCAAATAAAAAGAGGCTTTCTCCCTTGCAATCCTTCCTCCAAACTGGGTTTTGTCCTAAACATAGACTTAATCACGTTGCTTTGATTAAAAATCTTCCATGGCTTCCATTACCCATAGGACAAAGTCCAGATATCCCAGGGTGGCCTATCTGCCCCTCCACAAGCTATTCCCAGTGCCCCTCCTGCCTTCAGCCCTATTCACCCTGCCATCGGTGTGTCCAGCAGAGCTCCTCCGGCCTCATGAGGGGCTCCAGTCTCCTCTGTGAGACCTCTCCCAATTTCCCGGAAAATTGTCATTTTCATTAATGATGATGAGATGACATTCCTCATAGTGCCCTCTGGACCATCATGTCTCCCCTATTTCCCCCTTTAGCTTGTGAGCTCCTGGACTCCGGCCTAGCATGGGGTTGAGCACATAGGAGGTTTTTGAGAAATATTTGTTGGCCAGTGATATGTGAGATAAGAATTCAAAGGCTTTCAGTGTCATTCAATGAGCATTCTTTGAACACTGGCAGGAGGTGGGGGTGATATAAAGATGGATGAGAGATGAATGAGTAAGGAACAAAGTATATCATGTGTGAGTCATGAATTGAGTTTCACTGTGGTGTAGCAGAGCCCAGGGGAGGCTGTCAGCAGCATCTCAGGAGGATGTTACAAAACTGATTCCTGTTTATGGATGTGGAGGGTGAAGGAGGTGTTCATGGGGCATCACCCAGGGTGTAGTCTGATGTTAACTTGCATGTAAATAGGCAACCTCTTCTTTTAAACATCAAAAATCACTTAAAAGGATTATCTCTGTCATTTCTATTATAGGGGAATTACTTTGCTCAGATAATGAAATTGCTTGTTTCTTAAGAGTTTAACTCAATTGTGCTGAGAGAATGGGGCAATGGAGTGATTTGGGAGATGAAGGCATATAGGAAGGAAGCCCGAGACACCTCTCCCCACAAATCTTCTCCTCAGAGACACAGCGATAGGTACAGACTTGGATTATTAAAGGTATGTGTTTCTCCAAGTGTATAGAACACCAGTCTCTGCAGAAGGGTTCTGGGTATTTAGTGGGAAAAAGCACAGAGGCCAAACACATTGGACCTGTTAGGCAGGCTTCTTTCTTGCAGAGCCTCCACCAGGGCTATGGCGTATGCCCCCCATTCCAATCATATTTGAGCAAAGGGCCCCGTTTTTCCTCATAAACACGCATTTTGGAAACGTTGTTGTGCTAAAAAGGAAAGAGCTTTCACAGCCAGAAGATAAGAGTAGACTCTTTCCAATTGCAGCACCCTCTGAGCCTAGTTCTCTCTACTGTAAAATGAGACAAAATGCCCAGATGCCCTCACAGGCTGTGCCACTGTGTGTGTGACCATGTGTGTGGCCATTCTGCAAAGATGATATTTTATTCATGTGTGATTGCTGTACTCACACTTGGATAACAAGCCCCTGTGTTCAGACAATTTATTTACTGCCTCCTTCGTCTTTAGAAGAGCACTGGGTTGTCAACGAGCCTCAACTATCACAGCCAGCAGAGTGAATGGGCCTTACTAGAGAGGCTAGGGAGAAAAACAGATTGAAGCGATCGTTTTGGGTCCTGGCATCATGGCTCTCTTTGCTTAGGAGACAGCCAAGTGTGGGACATGTGATCTGGTGATGTGACGGATCTGATTCTGCATCCAGCCAGCCAGTGCTGAGCTCAGGCCCTGCCGCTAGCGGTGAAGCTCTTGCAGTGAAGAACATGCACGGTCTCCAGCCTCCTTGGGTTGCTGTCCAGTGTGGCAGACAGACTTATCAAATCAGCAAAACCAGGGACTGGCACATGTTTTCTGTGGAGGGCCAGACAGTAGAGACTTGAGACTTGGTGGGCCTCCTGGTCCCTGTTGTAACCGCCCAGCTCTGCCGTTGCATGGGGGCGCAGAAGCATCTGTACCACATGTAAGTGCAGGAGAGGCTGAGCTCCAACAAAACTTTATTTTCAGAAAGGGATGGAGGGTGGCTTTAGACTGCAGGCTGTAGTTTGTTGATCCATGATCAAAACAATAAATATACAACGGAAGAAGAGATGTGTGGTATATTCAGAGCATATGAAGGGGAACTTAATAAATCCGACTTGAGATTTGAAAGATGAGAAGAAATTCAGTAAAGCAGGGAGAACAGGGCGCTGTAGGTAGATGGGGGTGCTGGAGCATGGTCTGAGATGGAGCCAGGAGGAGGAGGAGAGACCTGCCCTGCGGGTCGGAGTCTGCTCTGAGACCCAGGTACCTTGCGTTCTGCAGGGAAGTCGGCGCATGCCCTTAGGTTCTGCAGCTGTGTGGGCTGCGCTGCCTTCGGGGGCACACGACGCCACGTGGGAAGTGCTGTGAGGCTGGAGCGGAGAGCAGACCTCCTGCAACTCTTAGCGCGTAAATGGGCACATCCACACTGGAGTTGAACGCAGGGGCGCCGGCCACGGGTTCAGGCTAGCCTGGGCGTCTGGCTTCCCTGCCAGGATGGCTGCCTCGTTACTGAGATGGAACACACAACACAGCCGCGTGGGCAGTGGGAGGCTGCGAGGTCAGCCTGGCGAAGCTGTGTCCAAGGAGGCAAGGATGGGTCTGCAGCTCAGAGGAGAAGCCTGAGTGGAAACTATAAATCTGAGTCATTTTGAAGCCTTGAGAATGGATCTGTACTCAAAGAAGGTATGGAGCCATGCTCAGCAAATGCTGCCTGCTTTTGTCAATGAAGTTTTATTGGAACTCTCCTTTGCTTGCACATTGCCTGGCTGAGGCTGCCATTGTGGGCAGCTGCAAGAAGGCCCTTTAAGATTGGCCTTCTGACCCCCATAGACAAGGCGTGCTGACCCTTGGCACACAAGAGTGGGGAAAGAAAGGTGACTCCAGGCCAATCCTAGAAGTGCCCCAAGTTTAATGTGCGAGGGGAGGATCCTGAGCTTCCAGGGGCCCTGCCTGGGAGTTACTGGGAGGAAGGTCTGCTTTGGACATAAAAGGCAAGAGAGTTGAGCATTTTAAGGAAGGTGTGGTCACAATGTCAGAGCTGTGGGGAGGTCCAAGAGAGGTGAGGACAGAACAGCCATCCGTTAAGTCCAGTGCAGAGGCCAATGGGGCCCTAAGGTCATTAGAGTCTGTGCCCCTGGCTTCTACTCAAACACTGGGATGTTTCATTAGAGGGACGGGCAGAAGCCAGGGGCACTGATCCTCATGACCTCATGACCCACAGGCCCCACATCCTAGAACCATCACACTGCAGGGTAGGATTTCAACACATAAATTCTGGGGGGACACATTCAGTCCATGAAACTTCATTCCTAGTCCCCCAATCTTCATGTTCTCAAGTGCAAAATACATTAATTCCATCCCACAACCTCAAACATCCTAACTCATTCCAGCATTGACTTTGAAATTTAAATCCAGAGTCTCATCTAAATATCAGACGTGGGTGAGATTACAGGTACAATGGCTCCTGAGGCCGATTTCCCTCCAGCTGGGAGCCCGTGAAACCAGACAAGTTATGTGCTTCCAATGTGCAATGGTGGGACAGGCCTAGGACAGACAATCCCATTCCAAAAGGAAGAAATAGGGAAGAAAGAGGGGTGAAGGGTCCCAAGCAAGTCCAAAACCAGGCAAGGCTTGAGAATAATCTGTTTCGGCTCCATGCTCTGCCCTCCACACCCCCTGCAGTGGGGGGTGGGGGTCACACCTTCTGGACCCATTGGGGTAGCAATATCACCTCCATAAGGGTTGAAGGAAAATAGAAAGGAGAGAACTAGAGGACACAGAATGGAAAGGACTGAGCAACATAGCCAGTGGCAGAAGGAATATTGCAAACATGACCCAAAGGAAAAATTTTGCCTTAACTCTCTATAAGCCCCACCATAGCTCCACGGTTCTCAGTGAAATCTATCACTGCCATGTGTGTATGTGTGCATGCGTGTATGAATCAAGGAAATATTTGACCAGTATATTAAGTAGAGAAGAAGAATTCAGGGCAGGCAGGAAGGAGGCAGAACGACCTTGAGAAGTTCCAGGGGATGTATTTTCAGAAAGTCTTGGGAGACCACTGGCTTCCTTCCACAGGACATAGGATAGAGGTAGGACACAATATTACCTAGATCGTCAGGCGCAGAGAGGCCCAGCGAAGAGCTGGACTGCCATAGCTGAGATGTGGGGGCCTAACGATGTTTTCGTACTTTTTAATTGTTATTGCTGTCTCCCCTGTCTTGGGTGCAGGCTTCCTTATGCTGGAAACCTGGTCTGGGTTGCCCACTACTGAACCTCCTCACACCTGGAGCCGTGCCTGGCACAAGGAGCTTACGTATCCTCAGAACAGAAGAAAGAGAGACGATTGCTGTCTTCATTTTAGAGACAAAGAACCCGAGGTGTAGAGAGCCAACTGAGTAAGCGAAGGATCCAGACTCCTACTTGATAATTTTTTTTGCTCCAAATCCTCATGCTATGTGGTCCAGGTGGGTCCCACTGTCTTGGGCATCTCCGTTGTGTGGCTGTGTCCCTTGCCCTGCAAGGGCCCCTTTTATGTTCTGTGCAGGCCCTCTGACCTCCTGTTTTATGGTGGCTCTGACTCTAGTGTCTGGCTCAGGAGACTTTACCACTTCTGGAACACACCCCTCATCCTCTTCACTGACCCCGTCTTCATCCTCGGTTAAGGTTCTCACTCATCCTATGGTTTTAGGTGTACACTCAGTTATGTGGGCATGGTTGACACGACATGAACTGAAATGTCACCGCAGTATGGCTAGCTCTAATCCCTGCCTCTACTCTTGATTCTTATTAGAAAATTGCTTTTGACATACATGTTTAAAAGGTGGCATGAATGGCCAAGTGTGAGTGGGTGTGGCGGGAGTGTGGGGCAGAGCCCCTCATCTCAGAGTGTTGCCCTTTTGTGGGAATCACAGTCATCAGCAGTAGCCTGCGTATGAGAGTGACAAGAAGAAAGGCCTTACCTAAGGATTACTTGGAATATAAAAGGTGCTATTATTTACCTTGTTTATGGAGTTGTTTAAAAATCCTCAATGGCTCTGCTCTTTAGAAGCCAAAGTCTAAATTCTAATCAGTTTGCAAGCTCAGCTTTCCATCAGGCTTACCCAGAACCCAGCTTCCTCCTTGTGGGATCGCTGGTGGGAGGCCTTGTGTGCTGCTGGTGGCTGTGCAGAGGGACCTGGTCCATTAACCAAATCAAATGCAAGACCACCTGGGACTCAGCAGTGGGCTCTGTGGACATCCTCAGGCAGGTCCTGGAGGTGATGTGTGTGACGATGTTCATCACAGTGTTCTGTGGGGGATGTGGACTTGGGGCATCCTGGATGCTGGTCTCTGAGGCCTGGATGAGTGGAAAACGGCATGCTCAGACCATGGAAAATGTGTTCTGTGAAGGACTCGGTGTGCACATAGAGACTGGGACAGTCTTAAAAACATAGCACTTGGCTAAAAAAAATAGGCAACAAACAAGATGAAATACACAATCATTTACATCAATCAAAAATACATGCACACAAGACCATAAAACACACTTTGTAAGAACACATTCAAATAAGAAGAAATGCATCGTAAAGACACTGCCTTTGAAGGGGAAGGGAATGAGAGTGGTATATGGGACACAATGGAATTTAAAAATCGCAGCAAAAGCGTCCTTGCATCAGCCGTTGATGACAATGTGCCGAGAACTAAGGAGTATGAGGAACTCCCTCATCCACAGTGGATGTTTAAAAATCCAGCAGGGCTTTTCTCTTCAAAAGTCTAATCCTTATAACAAGAAGTGGAGAGGATGTGGAGAAATTGGAAACCCTGCACACGGTGCGAACGTAAAATGGCATAGCTGCTGTAGAAAAGAGCAAGGAGGTTCCTTAGAAATTAAAAATAGAATTAGCCTGTGATCCAGCAAGTCCATTTCTGATATGGACCCAAAAGAAGTGAAAACAGGATCTCAAAGAGGTATGCACGCACCCATGTGCATAGCATCACTACTCATGATAGCCAGAAGGTGGAAACAGCCTACATGTCTATCAACAGATGAATGGATGAAGAAAATGTGGCATGTACATGCAGTGGAATATGATTCAGCCTTGAAAAGGAAGGAAATGCTGACACGTGCTACAACTTGGATGAACCATGAGGATATATGCTAAGTGAAATAAGCCAGTTATAAGGACAGATACTGCATAATGCCACTTCCATGAGGTACAAAGAATAGCCAAACTCATAGAGGCAGAAAATAGAATGGTGGGTTCCCAGGGCAGAGAAGAAAGGGAAAGAGGAGTTATTGTTTAACGGATACGGAAGAGTTTCAGTTTTGCAAAATGAAATGAGTTCTGGAGATGGCTGGTGGTGATGGCGGCCCAACACTTTGCATGTGCTTGGCACTACTGGACTGTACACTTAACAATGGTTAAAAGGGTAAGTTGTATGTTATGTATATTTTACCACAATGGAAAAATGAAGCAAAGATGGCATCCTTGATAGGCGTAGTGGTCTGGAGAATGGTCTGTGGTCCAGTGCCCACTTGCTCTGCAGACCCGATCCTCTCCATAGCACCCTCCTCTCTCCAACTCCCACCTGCTCCCCATACCAGGCTGGGGACAGTGACCCTGTTCCTCTCTTGGTGTCTGCACGTGCTGTTTCCTTGCCAAAAGATACTTGTTCTGCTCTCATTGCTTGAGTAGCTCAGCTGTCTCAATTCTACTTCCATGGTCTGGCTTGCCTTGATTCCTAAACATGATTAGCTTTCTCTCCTCAGCTCTCATAATAGCCTCTGTCCCCACAGAGCGTGCAGATGGCCCCCTTCCCCTCCTCACCTCGGGGTGATGGGACCTTCCACAGGCCTCAGCCATGTGTGCTGGCACCCATGGACGTCAGCAGGCATCCTCTATTGAGGGATGTTTTATTTTCTAAGGAAGCCCAAACAGTTAGCTGCTCAGGATAGTAATAATCTTGCTTTCCGATAAATTTCAGAAGTAAGAACACAATTTTGATGATTTTGTTTTAACTGGGAATTCTTTTTGAAATCTGCTTCCCTGGCTGGCTGGCTCCTCCGTGTTTGCACACGTGCCTACGTGCAGGTGGCACCTGCCCTATTTGTGCTCTTCGTTGTTTGCTACTGGGATCAGTGGCTTACGACGAACAGCCCGTGGCCCCAGGGCTTCCTCCACTGCCGTCTCCTGGGAGAAAGGCCGCTCTCACAGCCAGCCATGTGCACATCATCCCATTGGTACCCACAGATGGCACTGGCCCCTCCTTCAAACCCCGGCCAAGCTCCAAACACAGACTGTCTTTGGAAGGAGGGTAAAGCGTTGAAAGGAAGAACAGATTCAAATGAAGCATGTGTCCCACCTGGGAGCTGCGGCTCTGGTTTGGCCCTCTCGGGCCCCTTGTTTTGGGGCCCATGTCCTGCCCTGTCCTCTGAGGGGCTCCTGGTTTGGGTGGCTCTGAGGGAACATTCCTACTTCCAGGCTGGGCACTGACCGTGTGTCGTGGGTGCCTTTGCTCCTGAGTCCACACAGCTGGTGGGTCCCCAGGGACACAGGTGCCTGTGCTCAGCAGAGCTGGGAGGCCATTCAGAAGGCTGTGGGGTCAGGATCCTTGCCTCCCCGGGAGCACCTTAGGCAGCACCCAGCCTTTTCTAGTGTCAGGCTCCATGCCTCACCTGCCCCGTGCCTCTCCTGAGAGGTGAGACAGACGGCCTCCCACACTGCCCATGTCCTCCTGTCACCCGTGGTAGCCCTGGTGGCTGGGGACCCTGGACCGCAGCTCTAGCCAGCACTTGGGTCTGCCCTGGTGGGTGGGCAGTGGCAGGGCCTGGACGGGGCCTCCATGCAGAGGACATGGCGGGCTTGCCCACACTTTCATAACCACACAGAGCTATGAAAGGTTCTGTCCCAGGGCTCCTGCGCAAGGCCGGCTGCCCAGCCTGGCTAATTTGTGTCCTTTCCTGAACACACAGCTCACCGAGGATCGCCAGGCTTGGCAGTCTTTGAAAGAAGACTTTCTTTCCATTTTGGCAACTCTCTCTTTAAAGACACTGCATTCTTTTTATTGGATGGGAAATAATTTCACAAGTAACGCATTTACTTTAGTAATAGGCCCCCACCCATCCTCCCACCGTCCACCTCCCACCAATTGAGTTTCTCTCTTATCGAGTTTTTTTTTTTTTTCTTCTTGGCCTCTGGTGTTAATTGTCACGAGGTCAAAGTATAAACTCTCTAGAGGATCCCAGCGTTGTAAGGACTTGACTGGAGATCAGAAACAAATTGCAGTGAAGCAAAAACATCAGGGCCGCAGTGCCGAAAGCTGTGAGCCTCCCAAACGGCCGTCGTGTGTGCCGCGCTCGGCCGTCTGGCGCCTGCGTGGCTTGGCTTGGCAGCCTCTTACTCAAGCTCTGTTTTCCTTGGGGGGTGGGAGCGGGGGAGGGGGTGGAGGGTGAACCAAGGAAGGAGGGAGGGCAGGACTGAAGGAGTTCAGTTGCCCTTTGCCTTGTGATTTATATCTGGTGGAGGAGCCCTGTTCCGCTTCTTCTAGCTGGAATGCTGGGACATGCTGTTTCAATATGAGACGATCAGCTGGGCCCTCTGTGGAATGTCCCTGGAGACTGCAAACGGCCTCCCATCAGGGTCATTTGTTCAGTAGGATTCTAAGTCACTTTCTCCAACATCTGCATTCTATTAATACCTTCAGAATATTTCCATCAGCTCTGGGAAATCAGGAGATGCCTTGAGAGATGTTCGGCACCAAATCCTGGAGGCTTTTAACAAATATTATTCTTGTGATGCTTCTGTGTTTTAGTGAGTAGAACCACCCCCTGCCCCCACAACTCCACCTTGTCATTTTTCCTTTACTGTCGTGCAGGTGGATGTTCACGTCCACCCAGTGAGATCCAGGGCGAAATGTGTTGGGTGGACCTGCGATTGACAGGGATCCACAGCAGAAGGTGAATTTGTAAACACATGAGGCAGAGATGGCTGCAGACAGACACTGCAGGGCACTTGCCTAAGGCCAGTGGGGGAAAGGCTGTGCTGGAGGGGCCCTGGGCCAGGGCCAGCTTCCCAGTCCACATGGGGCTCTCTTGTATCCTTCGAGGGCACCATGGCCTGGCCTTTGGGGACAGGAAGGAAGAAAGATGGGGAGGGAGGAGGGGAGAGAAGGAAAACTCTGAAGAGAGGGGTGCAGTGAGGTGGTGGAAGTGAGGAGGATTTCATTAAAGAAAAATAAAATAGGTGTAATACCTAGAGCAAATAGAAATGAAGCTCCCATCAGTAGAACGGCCGTGGTGAGAATGCGAACCTGAGATGCAGCTGCGGCGTCAGAGGGGATGGCCCAGCACACTTGACCCTGTGAGGAGTTGGCCACATGGAGATATTAGCGGAGTGTTGTGAGGGTGGAGGGTTTCTTGAGAAAGACAAGGAAGAGGAGAGGGAACCTTCGATCCCAAGGACATGCATTTAAAAGCAAGGGACACTCAGCCATGTTTCACTATGTGCAGACACCAGGCCAGATGCCCTGTAAGGTGGATCCTGACATGAGGGGAAGGCCCATCAGAAGGAAGACGCCAAGGACATGGGTCTGCCCTGCGAGCTCCGCTGTCCCCTCACAGGGAAGGTCCCAGCATGCCCCGCCCCGCCTAAGGGAAGCAGAATGCGCATCCACCGACAGGATCAGGCCCATCTCTTCCTGGCCGCGGCAGCCCCTTAAACCTGTGTCAGGGCAGATGCTGAAAGAGTGAGGCCAGAAATGTTCATTTGGTCATTATCTTAAAAGACTACAAAGTAAGTCTCCACATGTACTTCATTGCTTAAAATTCTAGTGTGTAGGGTGAGATGGGCAAATGATAAGTCCTGATAAAAATTATGGAGCAGTTTTCTTGGAAATTCAAAGGAAAGCCAGAGTCTGCTAAGGCCTTGGATGGTGATGAATTGCTTCCTGGTCATGATCTCCTCTGCCTGCTGGAGGCCCAGGGCTGGATGATGCTGGGGGAGAGGCTCGCTGGACAGAGGGAACCAGCACGTGCCACCTAATTCGTATGGGGCCCAATAATCTGCTGTCCCTCTGCCCCAGGGAGGGATCTGTGGGGCACACTCCGCCTGCTCCTGGGCCCCTGCAGGGTCGCCCTCCCCAGCCTGCAGGCCCCACATTCTGAATCACAGCCTCCTATCCCTCTGCTCTGTGAGCAGAGGCTTCAGAAGGGCAGCCATGCATGTCTTGGCTTTATATCTCCTTTCTGTTTGTCAAAATTATGCCAAATCTCTAGGAAAACAAATAATCAGTTACAACAAATAACTGGAGTCAGATCTCTGGCTCAGGAAATTCCTGGGCTCACGTGTTTGCTCGGAAGAGGTTCCCACAGCCCGGCCGTTATTTTTTATCTATCCCCGCAGGATGTCCTCCTCCTCTCGCCTCCAGGGTCCCCTGCTTCCTGTCCGCATTCCCACAGCTGCCGAGGCCGCAGCTCCAGTGCGCGAGGAGGGTCCTCAGTGTCTGCCTGGGCTGGTAGCTCTGCGCAGAAACGTGGCAGATGTGCATCATCAGGAATCAAAACAGTGTTCCCACCACGCAGCACATTCTTCCTCCCCAGTCCTGTTCATTTCCTCTCCATGGGATGTGGAGCAATTTCCCTCATCTGTTGCTCACTCAGTGGGTTTGGGATTTTGTGAATTTTACAATGATACTTAGATTCCTCCCGAATCTGTTCCAAGGCGACAAAAAAAAAAAAAAAAAAAAAAAAACAACCAGAAACGATGATTCGGTCACAGACTCTGTTTCTACTTGAGGGGTTTCTGGTTTTGTGTGAGACTCAGGTGAAACCGAGGAGCAGAGGAAGGAGATGGGCGACCACATGGGGTCTTGAGTCTTGGCATCCCAAGAATGCCCTGATGAGCTGGGGTCCTCTGTTTCTGGAGAAAACATGAAAAGTCTGCAAGACAAAAGAAGAAAGCAAAAGGCAGTTTCTGTTCATTATGTGCTGGACGAATTCCATGCAGCACTACTGCAATATTGCCTTGGCACAGAGGGTGCTCTGGTGGGAGGTGGAAACAGGGCATGCACTCAGCATGTGACCGCCGTCCGGAGACTGGAAAATAGCCCACTGCAGCAGCTTCCTCCTGCACTCCCAGGCTCTGCACGGCCCCCTTGGCTCGAACTCTTTGTTTTCCTCTTCCATTAGAAACTGGGAAGGCAAACTCACATTTGCCACTCCTCACGGGGAGCCGGCCCCTTTTGATATCATCCCATTTGATTCTCACAACACCAGTGTAAGCAGCATTATGCCCATTTTATGGATGAGGAAACTGGGCTCAGAAAGAATTCATGTTTTTTTTTTTTTTTTTTTTTTTTTTCCTTTGGCTTCTTGCTGCTTAAGAGAAATGGGCTGTTTTTCAGGGACTGTCATTCTTGCTACCTGATTTCCCCCTTGGTCCCAGCAGTACAGTGGGTTTCACAGATGCTGTCCCGGGGAGCATGGCTCCCCCAGTGTCTGCACACACTAGGTGCCAATGTGTTGAAGGGAGCCAAAGCTCTGTGTTCTTTGTGCAAAGGTGGAATGGGCAGGAAGCGCCTAGCAGCTTTGCTCTGTGACCTTTCAGTTTTGTGTGTGTTCAAATATTCCCACCAGCTCATGGGTCTGTTCACCTTACACTGGGGGTGGAAAGGTTATTGACTCTTTTTGCACTCCTAAGGCAAGTCTATGAAATACTTTTCTTTTTCTGCCCTGCTTAGAAGGCCTGGAGTTCTGCCTCTCACCCCCATGGGCGCCGCTGGGTGAGGCTGGCCGCCTGGGAGCTGGTTTCAGTGTGGCAATGGTCCTGCAGGAACCTATTAATAGCCTTTATTTCCAGTATGTGCCCTGTAAAGCCAAGCCTCATTTTTAGCAGCTCTGTTACTCACAATTCTAGGAAAAGTTTCCTTTGAATGTCTTCCTGCCAGAGGACTGGCAGTTCAACTCCCTCCACCTCTTAGGGAAGAGGAGAGAAGAGGAGCCCAAAGACAGATAGTGGGGACCCATCCTTTACAGCAGCTGCTAATACCCTAGCTCTTCCTGAAGAGGCACCACCTTTGTTCAGAGAGCTGCCTGGATGGTCTTCCTGGAGGAGGAGGGCAGGATGATGCTTGGCTGCCCGACGCTGAAGTCATGCTTGACTCATCTCTTCCTTCCATGCTGCTCGCCCAGTGCGTCACATATTCGATCAGCTTCCCCTTCAAAGTACGTGCAGAAGCCAGCCCTTCTCACCGCATCCAGCTCTGCCTGGCTCCCCAGGCTGCCATCATCTCTCACTGGCCTCCCTGCAAGCCCCCTGCCTGGTCTCCCCTTCCCTCAGCTCACACCTTGTATCTCTGAAAACCGACAGAGGGCTCTTACAGCATGTCATGCTCAGCTCAACTGCTGCTAGCCACTCTCTGTCTCATGCTGAGCAAGAGGTAGTCTCCAGTAGCCTGTGTGCCGGATGGCCCAGGTCCTTCCTGCCTCTTTGCCCTATTCCTTGCTCCTTCCCTTCCTATGCCAGCCACCCTACCCCTGTCCTGTGCTGCCACTGTCCCTGCCTCCATGTTTCGCACATGCTATCTCCCCCATCTGGAATGCTCTTCCCCCAGGAAACATCCTGGCTCTGCACTGATGTCCCCTTATCCAGGAAGTCTTCCAGGACTGCAACTCTCAGCCCTGGCAACACCTATGCCCCCTGCTCTTTCACTTCTGTCCTTTGCCTCATCATGACTTGGTAGACAAGCCACCTGCCTGCTGCCTTGCTCCCACCACTGTGAGGAAGCCCCAGCAGTACCCTCCCGGGATATGTGCTTGCTGTGTTTGCTCAAGGAACGAGGGCTGAGCTAAGTCGACACGACATAGCCGAACTGCTTTGCACTGGGGATGAACCGCACTTTGCCACTGATGGGGAGAGGCAAGAGGGCAGAGGAGAGGTGCTGGTGCATTCAGAGGGGCTATGGCCTGGGTGCAGCTATGCCTGCTGGCTTGGAAACAGGCTTGTCCCGGGCAGAGCTTTATGGTATGATACGACTTCCTCCTCTCCTCACCTGGGTATGTCTTTGAGGTTTTTTTTTTTTCTTGATGGTCAATAATTAAGAGGACTGAGTCACACTGTGTGCTGATCACTAAATAGTTCACACTCATGGGAGCCAGAGGCAGGAGAATATGAGCCGCTCACCTCGGGTGAGTCTCTGAAATCTTAGTGAGAGTGTTGGCCACGCACAAAACATGGAGACTGGATGCTAATCAGTCTTGCGTAAACTTAAGGTAGGTGACCTCTGCTTACCCCTAGATATACTCATGAATGCCTTAGGTACCTTTTACTAGAAGAGCCACAGCTGATGCTCAGAACAGAAGGAAGAGAACAGAGGGAAGTGTGGAGTCAGGAACTTGGTGTTCCTGTTGGAGGAACCTCAGGGAGGGAGGCAGCGCATTATACATCAGCACCAACTGCCAAATTGTGGAACAGAACATTGAAGGAAACTTCAGAACATCTCGCCAGCTCGTCCTCTGGCTTGGGCTGGTGGAGGAGGCTAAAACCATAGCTGCCCGTCTGTCTTTGTCCCTGCTCTGGTGCTGGCAGGGTGGGAGAGCCTCCACACTCTTCCCCAAATGGAATGCATGGGAGACTGAGGCACGAAGGATTACTCTTCACGACAAAGCAACGCAGTGCTTCTGGAGAAGGATTCTCTCTGCCAAGACATCACATTCTCTTTACAAGCAGCTAAAAATGATAAACATTACAACTTCTAAAAAAAATACTCAGAACTTGGTACTTCTACTCATTGTGCCTGGTTTTCTTTCTAGAGTATCAAAGAACAAGCTTGTTCCCTCTTTTACTAATACTTTTGTTGAAAATCTGTTGGGGCAGCTCAAACTCTCTGGCCAGCAGAGCAGATTACTATTAGGTTGTAAGAATAAATAATATAAAATCTATGGTGAGAATCGATGACTCCCTGTGTGCCCAGACGATACTCTGCCATTTCCTCCTAGGCTGGTGGGTTTCTGAGGTTGGCTCCATTGCAGCTGGAGAGGCTCTGAGGTTAAATCACTGTGGGTTGCCCAACGTTAGAAAGGCACCAGTGTGGGAAGAAAGAGGTGAGGATTGTCCAAGTACTAGCACAGGCCCAGACATGGAACTACTACTCAGGTACTGAAGGAGGAAACCCTCCCAGCCACATCAGCATGTGGGGTGTGGGGACGGCATGGCACCAGAAGTCTCTGAGGCTGGCACTCTTGTCTCTACTTCTGTCTTGCCTGCCTGAAGCCAGATAGTGATGTGAAGCCATCCAGCTTCTCTGTGAATAACTTAATGCTAATGGCCCTGTCTTCCCCAACAGTGCTGGCCACTGTTGCACTCTGCATTGCCCCAGGGTTGTGAGAGCACAAAAGACCTTCTACCCAGTTTGGACTCGCCTCTGCCTTCACCTCCCTTTAACTCCTGTGGTGTTCCTTGGGCCCCTCAGTCTAAGTAAGATTGATAAATGCCAGCAGCTCAGCTTGCTTCCACTCAGATCAGTATAGAGAAATCAAGGTGAGAAGCAGATGCCCCTGGGGCAGATAGAGGAGCCTGGGTGGTTGCTGAGAGCCCCAAGGCCAGATCTGGGGCTCAGAGGACACTGCGGGCTCTCTCGGATGCCTTCGAGGGACTCCTGGCAGGATCATTAGTCTAGCAGGCAAGTAATGAGTTTCGAATGATGAGGAACAATAGAAAGGAGGCCTTTCGGTGTCCCCCTTTCAACTCCTCCCTTTCTTTTTCACCCTCCTTTCCAGAAACAAATAAAAACTAGAAATAGCTGAAAGCCCACACTTAAATTCCTCCAGGGCCAGCTTCTCAGGCTGAGCGTTGCCTGCTCTTGGAGGAGTTGGGGTGGCCATGCGTGGCATTTGTGAGGGTTCCTGTGATTTCTGTGTTTTCTCCCCATGAGGGGTCCAGGGCCCAGGGTGGCAGTGGACAGCTGCAGGGGATGGTGCTGGGGCAGGCAGGAGCTAACAGTGGTGGCCGAGCCCCTTCTCAGGGGGTCTCTGAAAGATGCCTGCCAAAACACTGAGGCTACTCCTACCCCCGACAGCTCTCAGCTAACAAGTGGTTGGAATGAAAATTGTACAGTCTCTATGGAAAACAGTAGACAGATTTCTCAACACAACTGCTTTTTGTGTGTTAATTTTATACCCTGCAAATTTGTTGAATTCACTTATTAGATCTAGTAGCTTTCTTAAGAATTCTTTGGTATTTTCTACATACCAAATGTATATGTAGAACTACCATTTGATCCAGCAGCCCCACTACTGAGTATCTACTCAAAGGAAAATAAATCATTATGTTAGAAAGACACCTGCACTTGTGTGTTTATCACAACAGTCTTCACACCAGCAAAGGTACGGAGTCAACTTCAGTGTGTCCATCTTTGGACAAAGAAAGTGTGGTACATACACACAATGGAATACTATTCAGCCATAAAAAAGAATGAAATCATGTTTTTTGCAGAACATGGATAGAACTGGAGGCCATTAGCTTAAGTGAAACAAGTCAGTCAAATATCAAGTGTTCTCACTCATAAGTGGGTGCTCACTAATGTATATACATGCAGGTACACATTAGACACTGCAGATGGGGAAGGATGGGAGGGTGGAGTGAAGGATGAGAAATTACTTAGTAAGTACAACCTTCACCGTTAGGGTGACGTTTCCCCTAAAAGTCTGGACTTCACCACTGTACAGTATATCCATGTAACAAATCTGCGCTTGTATCCCTTAAATTTATGTCAAAAAAAGGGGATTTAACAGGAGATCTATGATGAAGTAAGACGTGGGTCATGGCTAAGCATGAGTGCCTTTTGCCTCCCCTTGCTCTCTGTTTTCCCATTTTAGAACCCAGTGAGAGGAGTCCCCTCTTCTGCACAGTGCTGTCTTTTGCTGAAGGGACCCAAAGCTGTTGCTGGAATCAGATGGGGCACCAAGGACTGCTGTTAACAGGGCCCTAATGAATCTCTGAGTGCTGGCTGAGAGAGGAGTTGCCTGGGATTTGGTCATGTAGCCAATCTGACTTTCTCGCGAGAGCCGATTTGTTGTTAAGTTACCTGGGCCCTCTGTGCCGGTCTCCTCTCCTTCCCACCTTCAGAGCAGTTGGATACTTGGGTTCGGGAGCCAGAGGGACACAGCTTTGGATCCTGACATGGTTCTTGCTCTGCTTTGCATTATTTAATTCAGCTCCTCAGGCTTCAGTTTCCTCATCCATCTCCTGGGCCTCATACCAGCACCCGCCCCACTGAGGAGCTCTGAGTGCTGAGTGAGACAGTTGCTGTCACATATTTGGCACAGTCTAGGCTCACAGTAAAGATTCAATAGACATTGGTTCTAGCCTATATTGGGGACTGGAACCTAAATCAACTTCCAAAAATCTGAAGACTGACAAGCAGATTTTGAGGCACAAAGAAGAATCATAGTTAGAATTTTTCAGCTTTTCCTCATTGTAGAAAAAAGGGAGGAATTGCCAAATAAAATGTCAGTTATCCAGAATCATAATGAGTGGACTCTTCCAGGAAAGTGATTTTTTTGGATGGTGGAGATTTTAACCCTTTGTAATAGAGGCATTTAAATTTGAACACTTTTTTGGTGACAATCTTTTTGAAATATACTTTCCAATTTCCTGCCGTCTTATGCAAAGTTTCCAGGACATAATTCATCCATTTTCTCCTGTCCCAGGTTGTCATTGTCTACATCAATTTTACTGTGCTGTGTTTTAGCTGGAGATGGTGCAGGAAAGAAGGCTCTCTGCTAGTGCAACGGGCCTCTGTGCTTTTCTGTGTGGTGAATGTCTGCCTCACTGCTTTGAGCTGCTGGGGGCATGGGGTGCCTGTGCCCAGGCCTGAGAGTTCCTTGTTCTCCTCCTGGCTGGCTCTAATACCTCAGTGCCACACACAACAGAGGGTGCCTTTTACGTGTGTCTATAAGAGATAGGGCACCTGTTTAGACCATTGGGGGCCTTCTCCTGGGCTTGGGAATGTTGCAGACACTTGGGAGGTGTTAGAATACAGGCCTTGGGCCACTGAGGTTTTACTTTCTCCTCTTGCTTCACTGTTGACCTTGTATTTCCCAGTTTTTTTTTTTTTTTGGGACAAAGTCTTGCACTGTCACCTGGGCTGGAGTACAACGGCATGATCTTGGCTCACTGCAACCTCCACCTCCCAGGTTCAAGCGATTCTCCTGCCTCAGCCTCCCGAGCAGCTGGGACTACAGGTGCCCACCACCACGACTGGCTAATGTTTTGTATTTTTAGTAGAGACAGGGTTTCAACCCGCTGGTCTCAAACTCCTGACCTCGTGATCCATCTGCCTCGGCCTTCCAAAGTGCTGGGACTACAGGCATGAGCCACTGAGCCTGGCCATTTTCCAGTTTTATTTTACTTTTTATCTTTCTTCACAAACACTTAGGGGGGCCTAAACGTTCACTCCTGATGGGTCTCAGGGTCTTTGTTGGATGGGTGGACTGTCTGCAGGTCTGCCCTTGGCTGAGGAGGAACTGGAAGTGGAGAGAAATAAAGTCGGGACTGAAAGTGTTCCTGCATCCAAAGTTTCCATGGCTGATGACAGTAGTTCTGCAGGTAGGAAATGCAGTGACATTTGCCTGCCCTCCCCATTGACAGATGGAGCCAGCCCTCAGAAGCTCAGATGCTTATTCGAGATGCATGCTTTGAAGGAGAGTCAGGGTAGACCTGGGTCAGGTGATTCCTTATCCAGTGCCTTCTGTTCCCCCGCAGTTCCCGGGATAGAGCCCATGTTCAACTGCAAGGAATGTGCAGAAAAATTTATAAGAATAGCAACAATGCTTTGTACTTAAAATGAGATCACACATGTAATTATTGCAGTTTCTGCATGTGTTTGATTTTCTATCTTTAGGATTGCCCAAATAGCAACTTTTAATTAAATATCAAATTCCAAATAGTCCAAGCATGAATAAAACCCTCATGTAAAAACAAGAAGCTTTGCCAGGAAAACACACACACAGACACACAGACGGCCCTCTTTCCAAGGTTCCTCTTCTCTTGCAGTTAGAGCCCTGTGTATGCCACAGCTGGGTTCTTGGACCCCACCAGCTCTCCATAACTGAGAGTGTTATGCAGGCCACGTGCATGCAAGATCACAAAAGCCCATCCTGTCTCCATTTTGCTTTTCAAAACACAGCACGGCACACAAGCACGGCACACGAGGTTGATTGAGGAAATTCCAAATTTACCACTAGTGGCGTCTAAACGAGGGCCCGGCCTGGTTTGGAGGAAGCAGGTCAGTTGTGAAGGGCCTGGCACCTCCCCCCGAAGAGCTCAGGCCTTCTTCGTGAAGCTTCTACCCAGCCTGAATTTGCTTCCTTGTGACACGTGACGTGACACATTGCTGTGGCCTGGAGAAGGGTGCAGTGGTCTTGTTTCATTCTCTGTGAATGGGTTGGGAGTAGCCCCAGCCGTGGCTGGCACACAGTGACACCTGGTAAATGGTGCTGCTTTCTGTTTGCTGTGATCGCTGTGAGGCCTGTGTTCCTTCACCGCTCATGCTGCCCTCCAGGCCTGGTGAAGTGAGGCCCTGAGATGGGCAGGCAGCTGTGGACATGGAAAGAGCTGGGACAATCAAAGGATTTCAGACATCCTTTGAAGGAGCTGGTGACTTGGGCTGGGTAGAAAGGATAAATTGGAGATAAGTTGCGAAGGCGGGACGTGATGCTATGGTGCTGCCAAGACATCTAGGAGGGCTCCCCGCTGGGGCTGGAGGGGAGATGGGGTGCCTGGAGCACGAGAGTGCTGACCCACTGCGTGCTCCCTGTGGGAACAGGATATGGCTGGCAGGAGCCCCGGCAGGTGGGACAGATGCGGGACACACCTGCCCCAAGCCAGCGTGGGATTGCAGCCACCCTGGCCTGAGTTTCCGGGGCTGACCCAGCTGACCACAGGCCTGGTGCTCAGTTTCCTGCGCTCCCAAACTCGGCTGCATTCCTGGGAGCTATGCAAGCCCTGGGAATGGTTTCTCCACCTCCTGCCTGCCTTCACCTTCTCCTTCTTGGGCCCAGGTCAGCCTCCTCACTGTTTCCCCTGCCCTCGAGGACTACTCAGCATGTTCTAGGAGACAAATGGATTGGGGTTTGAACCACAACAAGGTCTTGCTCCCTCAGCCTCCTTGGACCAGGATTTCCATCAGTCTCTGGTTCGTCTCTGGTCAAGCATGAACGGCCCCAACATCCGCAGAGGCCAGCCTGCTCTGTGGCTAAATGGCTCTGTCATATTTGCAGAATGATTTTCTGTGTGTTTTACTTGGTGGCTTCCCCCCTGCATGTTAGACTATTTATAGAGAAACAGAAGCCTTATGGATCCTTTCTATCTCAATATGCAAGTAGCTGAGAAAGAAGGACTGCAGCCGAAAGGCAGCAGATTAAAACTTCTAGACCCAGGGTGGATGAATGGCCGGATTCTTTTTATAATTTCCCAAGCTCAGTAACGAATGAAAGATAAACAAATAGTGGTGCAAATAGTGAAAACCAAATTAGATTTGAGGTTTCTCGCCCCTCCAAGTTCATAATAAGTAATCCAAACAGTTGTCATTCGGGGGGGTGAGGAAGTGATACTGTAAAAATAAATGCGTTTCTCCAACCAGCGTCCTTTGTCCTTGTGTGTTCTTGCAGTGTGAGAAGGGCTTGCTGCCCGCGGCTCCACTGCAGAGTTTGGCAGTCACCAAGAAACGACTCCCCAAGAAGCAAGGAAAGCATTAGTTAAATGGGAAAGGAGATCATTTCAGGCCTGGGGTCCCCTGTGAGGAAGGGAAACTTGGGAAAGTGTAAGACACTCTGTGTTCTTAGAAGCTGGAAACCTGTATCCAAAACCACCCCCAGGGTTTTGATTTTATAAGCTCTTTTGAAAGTGAAGAATGAATTTGTTTTTATGTTTTACTCATTTATTTTCGAGGAGAATGACTTTTTAAAATGAAGAGTCGGGATGACAGTGGTTCCAAGTCAAGTTCCAAATTGTGGCAGGTCCTTAGCATGACCCGCAAGAAAGAACCAACATGAGGTGGGCAGCTTTGAAAAGGGACACAGCCTTGGGGCTGGGTTTCGCTTTCACCTCCCTCTGCCTCCTGCTACTTGGCTCAGTGTCCAGGCCAGGAAATGGCCCGGATGGCTCCTCAGGCTCTGTGTTCCAGACAGCAGCCCTGGGAATTCCAGCTCAGCCCCTCCACCCGGACCTGCATGGAGGCACCGTGGTTTTAATCCAAGACAGGCCGCCTGTCAAGGCACTAGGGAAAACAGAATGGAATGCCTTCCCATTGGTTTCCCCAAAGTAGTCCCTGGGAAAATGAAACACTTACCATTCTCACCTTGAGAAATAACTATCTCTCTTTCTTAACAGTAAAATACAACCCCCCACATTGTACTGCTAGTATTGTGGCTAAATAGTCTGTATCCAAAACCCTTAAAACATGTCCGTCTTTCATGTGCTGCTTTTCCCCAGCTGCAGGGTAACGTGCTATGCTTTAATTTTTTTTCCAACTGAATAATTAATCTAGTCTGAACAAGGATAGAAAACCGAATTTTCCAATGGCATTAACAAACACTACTTACGTTAGTTGAGCCTTTTCTTTACATACACAACCTCTGTCCTTATGCACCGTCCACATTCTGCACATACAGAAACGGAGATTCAGCTGGGTTGTGGAGTTACTGAGGGTCAGAGGCGGGATCTGAACCCAGCTCTGCTCTGACTGTGGCCTGTTGCTCTCTGTTGCACCCCGTTGCCCTCCTAAGGGCAGCAGTAGCGTTAGGCACAGTCGTAGGGAAACGCTCTTCATGCTTATTGTGTGTTCTTGAGTTGTGGTATTCATAGCTTTCAATGGATTGTTTAGTCACACCAAGCACAATTCCCATTGGATGCTTTTATTTTTCATATTTGTTTTGAGGGTTGCTCTTAAAGCTCTTAAGAATAACACATGGACCCTTGACTAAGTGGAATGTCCTCTGAGCATGCAAATCACTGAGAGGTTCTATGTGCAACATAACTGACTGAAATTAGTGCAGAATCATGAAGTTTGGCCTTTTGAAATAGGTGGAGGGCAATAGATTCGTTTGAAGATCAGATGCACAGTTACGGACTCATCAGAATCTAACTTGGACCACTGAGTTGATGCCAGATGCTGTGTTGTATGTATGTACGTGTGTGTGCATGTGTGTATGTGTGTGCATGTGTGTGGATCTGTGTGTATGTATCTGTGTGTGTCTGTGTGTTTATCTCTGTGTGTATGTGTATTTGTATCTGTGTATGTGTATATTCTTACATGTATATATGTGTATATGTCATGTGTGTGTATATATGTATCTGTGTTAGTGTTTATGTGTGTGGTGTGTTTATATATGTGTGCATATGTGTGTGTTCATGTGTATGTGTGTGTTGCATGTGTATATATGTGTGCATGTGTGTGTATGTGTGTGTTGTGTGTGTATGTGTGTGTTGTGTGTGTATGTGTGTGTGTGTCCATGCATATGTGTCTTCGTGTTGACTTGAGAGGCAAGGACTGTGCTCATCTAACATCCTTCTCTTACCAGAACTTCAATCTCATTGTGAGTGGCAATGAGCTCAGTGGGAAAGGCTCCATTTCTCAGCTGGCCTTGCTGACAGGTGGCTGCAGGACACTTGTGGCCATGTTATGTGGCAGTGGTCAGTTGAAGGGGGATGGGGAAGCTCCTTCAAAGGGGAGTGGAGGCTGGCAGCATGTGCTTTTTCCCTTCCTCCCTGCCTTGCCTCCTGGAATGGGGGAGTGGAGGGGTTCAGCACTGATGGCCAGGTGGGGCCGGCTTGTTCACGAGGATGAGAATGGCTATCAGGGTGACGGCACAGGAGAAAGAAGAGCTTGGGATGCTCTGACTTTGAGGGCGGGAGCTGCTGCCTGCAGACTGGCTGTCGTGTGCGAAGACTCCCTATTTGGTTTAAGTAGTCTTAGCATAGCCGAAAGCAATCCCCAGCGGAATTGCTTGCATCTCTTCCATACTACAAAACTTTTACATGACCCCTCGAGAATTCCTCCCTTGATCCCATCACATTCCTGTTGAACTCTAAGGGGGCGGTGTGGGGAGACTTCCCAGAGCAGGCCACGCTGTGGATGTGGCTCTGACCCCATCTAGTCTCAGGAGCCGGTCAAGGATGGCCCAGCTTTTCATCAGGAATTTGCCTAGGGCAGCCAAAAGATCAGAAAACATGGACTCAATCATTTCTCAAGTTTGTAAAATGTGCCTAATGGCTCTCGGGAGGAAGAGGTGAAAGGCTGGAGTGGAGGAGAATGATGGTCGTGTTTATGGAGTGAGTGTCCAGCATCTGTGCACATTCGGTCCACAGAACATTTCTGAAAAATGGCTTCGTGAGGCACGGCCAAGCCGTCAGATGCACCTTGACTTACAATGGGGTTATGTCCCAACAAACCCATGGTCAGTTGGAAGTATCACTGACAGTGCATTTAATGTGCCTACCACACTGAACATCACGGCTTAGCCCAGGCTGCCTTAACCATGCCCAGAGCACTTGCATTAGCCCACAGTTTGGCAACATCAGCTAACGCAAAGCCTGTTTTAGAAAAAAGTGTTGTCTATTTCATTTTTATTGAAATTGTACTGAAGGTGAAACACAGAATGTTTTCATGGATATTCAAAGCACGATTTGAGTGTTGCTTTCACACCATCATAACGTCAAAAAACCGTGTTAGGCCACGAGTTGGGATGGGCTGTACCAACTATCAGCCAGAATTATGCAAAGTCATAGAAGCCCACGAGTGTCTCAGGGCCATGAAATTCAACTGGTTTCTCTTTCCTTTTGGACTTTCTGAATAGTGAAAGGACACATTTAGTGGCATTTTATAGATCATTTGTAACTCCCACACTGTGCCTACACTCTAGAGGAGCAGGGGGGAATGCACAGAAATGAACATGCCTCCCCCAAGCTCCTGACGGTTGGTAGTCCATGCTTCCCCGCCATACACATGGGCCAACCCTGGGCAACACCACCGCAACGCAAACCTTCCCCGGGGAAAAAACCAAAAATCAGCTAGAACGAATCATGACAATGAAAATAACACATTATACACCCATTCCTTTTGCTTTCTAATCTGTAGAATATTTTTAGTATTTTTTTCACGTTGAAACCTAAGATGATATTAACCTAAAATGATGACTTAAAATCCAGCATGTCTTGAGTTCTTTCTACAGCATCTTTCTGCCATTCATGCATGTGTTTATTTAACAAACAGTTACTGAGCACAGAATATATGTGCTGTACCTCACATACTTTTTGTGGATTAGGGACACGGAGTTGGGAAAAATTGTGTAGTGGAAGGCAGCTGGTGGGAAAGACAGTAATCAAACCAGCTGAACATTAAACATCTAACTGCAAACTTGGTAGATGCTTTGGAGGAATAGTGTGCTAGAAGCACCTGAGAGTGGTATTGGTGAGGGTACTAAATGGAGTCAGATTTGGGGTTGGGGGAGGACGGGGCCAAGAGGAGCTTCTCCCCCAGGAGGTGTCCTTTGAGCTGAAGTCTGAAGGCCGAGTTAGGTGTGAACTCATTGGTGTCCAGAAGTCCAGGAACAAGAGACCTTTCAGACTGGGAGGGTGGATGCATGGCTATCTTGCCTGGGTATAAAGGCCAGTTGAGGGTCTCGGGCTGGTGAGGGAGTGCAGCAGGCTGAGTCACAAGCAACAGAGGACCTGGGGGGGAGTAAGTCTGGCCAGGACTGCACTTGACGACCCTGAAGGCTGCAGGATAGACAGGGAAAAGGCAGGTCAGAGTGAGGATGGCAGGGGATGACCAGGAGGCCCCTTGGGGTGCAGGGCAGGAAACCTGGGCCTGGTGGGCTTTCCTCAGATGCCCACCCATTCACAAGGCTTGGTGATAGACTGGACATAGAGGTGAGGGTAGAGGTCATGGGAGGCCTCAGCTTGGGCTCCTCATGTTGGGATCCTGCAGAAAGGTATCAGGGGATCCTTTGGGTGGGGAGGGGCTATGGTGAGTCTGAGGCCCCGTGGGACAGACAGCTAAGCGTCCAGTGCATGCTGGTGTCTGCAGATCTGGAGCCCAGTGTTCAGGCATGACCAGTGGTCACATACTTGGGAGTTCTCCATATGTGGATAGCAAATAAGGCCATGAGTGGGTAAGATTGCTTAGAGGGAGAATAAATGTATTTTTGATACTACATTTGCAATGCTGACTTTGTGTCTCTTCATGCTGGGGGCCTGGATGGCCAGTCTTTGCTGCTAGGCTCCTTCTGCCACCGGTCCATGCGTTACTTTGTCACTGATATGCTTCTTTTTAAAAAAATATTTAAAAAATATTAATTTTTTTTAAGAGACAGGGTCTTGCTCTGTTGCCCAGGCTGGAGTGCAGTGGTGTGATAATAGCTCACTGCAGTCTCAACCTCCTGGGCTCAAGCAATCCTCCTGCCTCAGCCTCCTGAGTAGCTGGGACCATAGGCTGACGCCACCATGCCCAGCTAATTCTTTGTTTGTTTACGTAAAGATGGCTCATGTTATGTTGCCCAGGCTGACTGCTAAGCTTCTGATGGAGAAAAAGTGAGAAGCTATGTTTCCTGGCCATTCTCACCATCTAATGAGGTGTGAACAGGGACCAGGCTGGCACGCAGCCTCCTACTGTGCCTCCTGCTCCCGGGAGGGGGTCTGTGCACCCGCAGCAAAGAAACCTACCCTCCAGAGGCTGATCTGTGACCTTTAAATTTACCCTGAAACGGGGGCACGTTAACAGAAAAAGGCTGGCAGCAAATGCCCAACTGGACAAAAAACAAGCAAAGAAGGAGAGAGACGTGAGGGAGTCAGCCGGTTGGCAGGGGTGGCAGACACCCTGGTGAGTGCATTCCTTCTCGTATTCAGGGCAGGCCCTAGTGGGAGCAGGGTCTTTAAGAGCAATCCCAGGATGCAGCTTAATCCCCACCCCACCCCAGGCTGCTGGGACCCTCAGAGAGGGGCCTTCTTTCCTCACACCATTTGCTGGGAGATGGACGCCTTTTGTTAAGATGCAGGGTCCTGGGTTTTGTGTAAAGGCCTCTGTGTGAGACTGAGTTTTGGTTTTCACACAAATGTTGGTACCCGTTCTGCCTTTTTGCTGCGTCACAGGGTGTGATAAGTTACACAGAGGAGGGCCCTGAGGACAGATCACAGACACAGCCACTAACATGAGCCAACCTCAGGTCGAGATGTGAAAATAAATATCCAGGCCCATGGACTAGACCCAAGGCTGCAATGATTGAATTGCATATAAAGACTTCATTCAAGCCTCTTAATATGGGATTGCAAAATCTTCAGGTTTGCCGAGTAGCTAAAGGGGATCTGGTAAACAAACCTGGGCATAAGCACAGTGGACCTTGCTTCTTTTCATTCCTTAATCACTGGCCTGGTTCGTTCACAGTGGACACCAGTACTCAGGATTTAGAACAAGGTATTTTAAGAAAGAACAAAAAACATTGATGGCAAATATTACGGGGATCACAAATTCCTTTCTTGGGGGTGGGGGCTAAGGTGCTGCACTGGTCCTTGTAAGCAGGCATCTGTGTACACATTAGTCCTGGGCAGGGGACGGCCAGGTGTCCAGCCACCCACTTTGTCTCAGGTGGGCCATGGTCCTTGCTGTACCGAGATGTCACTAGCATGTCCTCCCATGTGGGAGCTTTGCAGGGGATCCCCCCTTTATTAGCCAGCCTCATGCTCATTCTGTTTCTCACCAGACATCCCGTGGCCAGGATCATAGCTCACTGCAGCCTCAACCTCCTGGGCTCAAGCAATCCTCCCGCCTCAGCCTCCTGAGTAGCTGGGACCACAGGCTTGAGCCACCACACCCAGCTAATTGTTTGTTCGTTTGTTTTTGTAAAGATGGCTCATGTTATGTTGCCTAGACTGACTGCTAAGCTTCTGATGGAGAAAAAGTGAGAAGCCGTCTTTGCTGGCTGTTCTCACCATCTAATGAGGTGTGAGCAGGGGTTTGGGAGCAGAGAGAGTGTACAAATGAAGATGTTAAAACATAACTTTGGTAAAGTAGTTATGGCTGGTATTTTGGGTCATGTTCTTTAGTCCTTTTGTTCCTTCAGGTTAGTCATGAAAATAGTTACATTGATTTGTTTGTTTACCAACTTGCTTTGAGGCATCAGTCAGGTCTTCAGTGTTTCAGAAGTGATTCTTGTGAAGGTTGATGGGGTAGGAAGATGGGTTAGGGAAGACCCTCTATGAGAGGGTCTGTAACGAAGGAGATTGGGCCAGTGACTCTCCCAGGAGCCTGCAGCGAGTGTTGCCTGGTTCTGACCAGCTCCTATGGCCCCTGTGGGCCCCGCTCACCCATAGACCATGTCCCTTGTTGCTGGAGCTGGGGAGGGCATGGGACACCCTGTGCTGTGGGACCCTGGCTCAGACCTCATGCAAACAACCTGAAGCATCTCAGAGGCCTGCCCACCCGCCTAGGGCAGCAGCGTTAGAGTCAAAGAGCCCAGTGAGCTAGAGACATTAGCATCGGAGGAGTACAGTCTTTAAAACAAAGTCAGGGGAGAACTAAGGATGTTCTGATACAGTTTCCTTTTTCAAGTTAGAGATTGTCCTTGCATAAGCCCCCAGATTTCCCTACCTCAGCTTAACAGGAGCCACACTTTTTGAAAAGTTGTGACTCAGGGCTCTTGAAATACAACTTTTGCAACTCCAATTTACTGCTCAACAGGAGTTTTGGAATGTTACAATGGAGATTGAAGTTTAAATTAATTTAAAGTCTGGAAGAGCTTATATTTCTGTTCCAAAGACTTTTGAGGTTCTTAGGTAAAAGATATACCTGAGAGTGAAGTCATATATGTGATTTATGTGTAATGTTATGTACATATATTAATATATTTAACTGAAAATTAAGTCCTATCTATTTATCTGTCATTTATCTATCATCCACGTATACTACATGTACATACACATTTATGAGGTCTAATTTTCACCTATTTACATGCACAAAAATAATTTTTTATTTTTCCTTCTTTTAAATTTTATTTTATTTTATTTTAAGTTCTGGTATACACATGCAGGACATGCATGTTTGTTACATAGGTAAATATGTGACATGGTGGTCTGCTGCACCTATCAACCCATCACATAGGTATTAAGCCCCACGTGCATTAGCTCTTTATCCTGATGCTTTCCCTCCTCTTCCCCCCAAAAAAGGTCCCAGTGTGCACTGTTCCCCTCCTTGTGTCCACGTGTTCTCATTGTTTAGCTCCCACTTATAAGTGAGAACATGCAGCGTTTGGTTTTCTGTTCCTGCATTAGCTTGCTGAGGATAATGGCTTCCAGCTCCACCCATGTCCCTGCAAAGGACATGATCTCATTTTTTTTAATGGCTGCATAGTATTCCATGGTGTATATGTACCACATTTTCTTTATCCAGTCTATCATTGATGGGCATTTGGGTTGATTTCATGTCTTTGCTATTGTGAATAGTGCTGCAATGAACATATGTGTGCATGTATCTTTATAATAGAATGATTTATATTCCTTTGGGTATATACCCTGTAATGAGGTTGCAGGGCCAAATTGTATTTCTGGTTCTAGGTCTTTGAGGAATAGCCATACTGTCTTCCACAATGGTTGAACTAATTTATATTCCCACCAACAGTGTAAAAGCATTCCTATCTCTCCACAGCCTCGCTAGCATCTGTTGTTTTTTGACTTTTTAATACTAGCTATTCTGACTGCCGTGAGATGGTATCTCACTGTGGTTTTGATTTGCATTTCTCTAATGCAGTGATGTGGAGCTTTTTTTCATGTTTCTTGGCTGCATAAATGTCTTCTTTTGAGAAGTGTCTGTTCATGTCCTTTACCCACTTTTCGATGGTTTTTTTCTTGTAAATTCGTTTAAGTTTCTTGTAGGTTCTGGATATTAGACCTTTTTCAGATGCTAGATTGCAAAAATTAAGAAAATGATTTTTATTGGTCACAGGCAACAATAGAAGGGACAAGATACTCATTTTTTTAAAAAAACTTTTAGTTTAGAAATAATTTCTAACTTACAGAAAAGTTGTAAGAATAGTACAAAGATCCCATTCAAATTTCTCCAATTTTCACTGTCAAAAACCTTACAGGAAAAGGCCTTAACTCAAGATCACATGTTGCACCCACTTGTTGTATCTCTTTAATCTTCTTCAATCTGGAACAGTTTCTCAGTCTTTCCTTGAATATTATGACCTTGATATTGTTGAAAATTGCTGCCTCAAAATTTTGTAGAATATCCCTCCATTTGGTGCAGTCCAGTGTCTCCTCTGGATTAGAGCTGGTTTCCACATATTTTCACTGAATTGTGACATATGTGGCAGTGTGTTCTGTTACCTCTTATCAATTGGCAAATTGATGCTGATTTCTCTTATGGCTTTTGACACTGACTTTGATCACACGATTAAGATGCTATCTTAATAGCCAGGCTCCTCTGCTATAAGGTTACTATTGATTCCATTAAGGTTACATTTGATTCCATTCAGTAAGTATTTGGTGTGGAAATAACATTGAAACTATTTAAGGTCTCATTCCTCATCCATTTGCCTACTTAAGTTTTAACATCTATTGATGTTTCTTGCCTGAATAGAGGACTGCTGAGAGGTGTTTTTCAAATGTCATTATTTTTTTCTGCGTTTTTCAGTTGGCATTCTATTAAGAGGTAGTTGTTTCTCTTTCATATATGCACATGTGTACATACGTGTGTATGGTTTTAAAACATTATTTTTGTGAATTCTCATGAATTCCTGTTTTATTCAATGAGTTATAATGCATTGCTATCATTATTGTCTTGATGTCCAAATTACCCTGGATTTGGCCACTGACAGCCTCATCAGCCTGGCTTCTGTGTTTCCTGCGCATGTGCCCATTATTGTTTGAGCACATTCTTATTTTCCGCCAAATCAGGATGCTCCAGGGCCATCTTGTGCTTTCCCTGCTAACCCCTGAACCAGGCATTTTTCCTTGTGGTAATGAAAAATGCTATTTGGAAGCCAAGATCTGCACTGTAGGTATGGCCTTTGTTACCAAGGGGTCCTTGTCCCCAGGTACCTTTTGTGGACAGCATTAGGAAATATATTTCAGCATCTATCTTTATATCTCTACACACATACACACATCTGTACATACATCTATACTTCTTTCCACATTTATCAAGTTAAATTGGAAACCATGAGTTCACACCAATGCCTCCCATTTCAGGCCCACAGCAATTATTCATTCCAGCCTTTCCCTTTTCTGCATTTGTGAGGCTTTTTCCCCACAGTGAAAGGCTGGCGCCACCATGCCCGGCTACCATGAAGAACCTAGCTCCTTGTTTACTATTTACTCAATCCCCTCTTGGAGGCTAAGCTTCCCCTTCCACCCTGCTGGGTGGCCATCTGCTCAGACCCGTGGGACAGCCCAGGCCTGTGCCGGGCTGCCTCACAACTCCATCCCCAACTTTCTGGTGTTTTCTTTTGTTTGTTTTTAATGTGGGGGCTACGTACTATAAGATTTGTGAAAGATTTCAACAGGAAAATGAGTATTTGCAGCATTTTAAAACCTCAGAAATCTACAGAAGGCAAGAATGTTAGGAAAAGGCTATTAAGAAGGAAGCTGCGTCTGGAAACTAAGGCAGGCTTGGGTGTTGGGGGTCTCTATCCCAGCACCCCAGAGCTCAGTGGTCAGCTGTGCCTTGCGGAGATCCTCAGGCCCTCTTTATGCTCCATATTGTAATTTGAAGATTGGTATTTATGCTCTGTATAAACAATTTCACTAGCAAACTTGGATTAATGGCAGTTCTGCCTTAAGTCTTACAGACTGTTTAATGGATGGTTGCTGAACCCATTAAGATCTGTAGCAATTAAAATAGTATGTATCTTTTGAATAAGATAAAGTTGCTGTTCTGAATTTGTCTTAATTCTTTTGTTCTCATTCATTATCTCGCAGAGCACATTCACGCTGTGTCCTAGAGACATTCTCAGGTGTTTAGGTCAGAGGTTGCCCTGCCATTGGGAATCTGAAGTACTCCTCTAGGGTGTCTTCTTCTGGCCCTGGTACGAACAGATGCTTGAATGATCTATCTGGAGAAGACACCTGGGAAGAAGCCAACCCCTAAGAGAAGACTAGATCCCCCTTTTCAAATACAAAAGGGGAACCTGCACTCTTGTGTAACAGGTGCTGTAGCTCCTGCAGGGAGAGGGCAGCAGGTGAAGGGCAGCTTGCTCCCAGGGTGCCTGGCAGGTGCGCCGCCACCCTACACAACTGCTGCTGAACGCCCTGCTGGCCCCAGGGACCCCGAATGCTCCCCAGCAAGGCCTTCCTGCCCTCCTCTTCTAGGGAAGTCTGGCCAGAGCCGGCTGCAGTCATTTATGTGGAATGCAGATACAATTCAACACGGGCAGCAGGAGCCCCCCAGGGTGCCTCAGGTGAATGGCTAGTGGCTCAAAATTAGGAGACTTTCCAAGGGAAGGGAGCAAAGAGGACTGTGTCTGGATGAGGGGGAAGGTGTGAAACCAAGATCTGGCAGCCTAGGGGTGCGGGGGCTGCCTGAGCAATGGGCCCCCATGGTCCTGGAGCCAGCCTGTTGTGGGCCTGGGGAGCTGTGGGAGTGCAGGAATCTGCATCCTGGTCACAGTTCTGACACTTGGCTGACATCTCTGTCAGCAGGTGGGGGCTGGGGGATTGCCTGGGGTGGAGAATTCCTACCCAGTCCGTTTTTGAAATTGGTGCTCAGGGGCCCTGCTGCTTGACAGGCTGGCTTCGGGGGACTCCATGTGACAAGAGGTGAGAGAATAGATGCCTTAGGGTGTGTGACCCTTGTGAAGCAGGCCCCATGAAGGTCACTCTGCATTTATTGGTACCACAGAAATCGAGTTTAGACTCAGTGCTGTCTGACAGAAATAGAACGTGAGCTTCAGATGAACGTTAAATGTTTTGGTAGCTACGTTTTTAAAAAGTAAGAAAGGAGCAAGTGAAATTAATTTTAATTTTAATGGGATATTATCGTTATCCCAATATATCCAGAATATTAACCTATCAATATTAACCATGTGAAATTATGAAGGAGATACTTTGCATTTTTCTTTTCATACTAAGTCTTTGAAATCTGGTGTGCATTTCAAACCCAGAGCACGTCCCAGTTCACACCAGCCGCATTTCAAGGGCACACCCAGGGGATGAGGATGGGCTGGACTCTTTACATTTTGGATCTGACTAAAAATGAGGAGATGGGCTTCCAGGGACTGTGTGTCCAAACCACAAGCGACTAAACCCTGGTTACGCCGGGAGAATCTGGGAGACAGCTCATCAAGAAATGTTATCTGTCCATCATTACAGCAATCAAACCACGATACTGGATTGCCCCATTTGTGTAAAGTCCTCTAGGCCTTGTCTGTGTGTGGGAGGCGGGGTGGGGGAGGGGGTGGGCGTCTGTGCAATAATAAAATACAGCTCTGATAAAAGGTCTTAGATTAAACTAAAATGAGCTGAATGCCCACTACTAGTTTTATGAACTGTGTCTACACAGTTACACCTTCCTAGGCCAAGACAGGAGTTCTTTACTGGTTGACAAATATTTCACCATCTTGTGTAGTATTTTTATCAGAAGATTACAGATGTTTTGATAAAAATATCACACAAGGTTTAAAAAAATACTACACAGAAGGTTTAAGATGGAACACTTCGTGATATTTTTTCTAATATTTTTGTTACTTTATGTAAATTTAAGACTCTCAATCTTGTTGTGAAAGACGGAATATGCTGGACAATTAAGGAGATGGTTTATTTAGTCTGTTGCAATAGGGGAGAAGTTTCATTAGTGAGGGCTCAGTGAGATTCATCTCTCCCAGGGATCAACACTCACTCTTCCCTTTAATGCAACCTTTACACTCATATTTCTCTTCATCATTTTAGGCATTCCTCTTTCAATAAGACTGACCTTCAATGTATTAACACTCTGGACTGTGCCACCCCCTCTCAACAGGTGGTTGAACTGATTCACAGGAATACCACCAGCAAAAGTCCTAGTAGAGTATTTCTCAGGCCCACTTCACCTCACTCAGGAAGATGATGACTAACCTTGGTGAATATTGTTCACCAATGATGATCTTCATTCCTCTTGAATAAGAGGGGAGAATGACAAGATTGAACTTTACCTTGTCCTGCAATACAACAATTGATGGTCAAGAAATCCTCCTCTACCCTCAAAGTAAGTCATTACATAAGACACCGGAGCTTGTATGTTTATTGCAGCACTATTTATAATAGCAAAGATCTGGAATCAACCTAAATGTCCACCAACACCATCAACAGGAGACAGGATCCAAAAAAATGTGAGATATACATATACATATGCATATACATATACATACACATACACACACACGCACACACACACACACACACCATAGAATACTATGCAGCCATAAAAAAGAATGAAACCATGTCTTTTGCAATAACATGGATGGAACTAGAGGCCATTATCTTCAGTGAAATAACTCAGAAGAATAAAGTCAAATACTACATGTTCTCACAAATATGACCTAAAAATGCATACCCATGAACATACAAAGTGGAAGAATAGACCTTGGAGACTCAGAAGGGTTGGAGAGTGGGAGGATGGGTGAGGGATGAAATACCACCTACTGGGTACAATGTACACTATCTAGGTGATGGTTACACTGAAAGGCCTAGACTTCACCACTTTGCAATGAATGTATGTAAGAAACCTGCACTTGTACCCCTAAATATATTATAAATAAATAAGATATCCTCATCCTCTTCTACCGTTTTGTGATCTAAGAAAGAAATGGACAGCCCCACAGTACTCCCTGCCCTCCCATATTCCGAGATGAGACTCTCCTCTAGCCTGGCTCAGTGGCTTGGAAGACCTGGCTCCTCTCTCTTGTGAATCCCAGGAGACTCTGGACGACTCCCTGTTTAACTGCTTTAACACCCCAGGCTCTTGTCCTTTCTCAGTGGGTTCCAAGCCACTAGGCAGCCCCATTCCCTGAGTTTCTGCAGTTTCCAAGCCAGGCTGCTGGTGTTCTTGTGATGCTGTGCACAGGTCTGGTTACCTCTTGTACAAGGGTGTGCATGACCTGAGCATTCTGCTCAACTTCCTTCTGACCTGTCCAGGGGAATCCAGCCCATGCAGGGTCTGCTGTGGGGTGGGGCTCTGGGAGGTTTGGATCAAGTCCAAAGGCTTCAGCTCACAGAGCTTCTGCCATCCTAGGCAAGGGCCACTATGAGGCAGCCTGGAGTTCTAGGGGATGTGGCCATCAGGCTTGAATTCTCAGTGACACCAAGTCAGGAGGGAGGGAGAAAAATGGGAACTGTTTGCTGGGAGAGTTTTAGGCAGACACTGAGGGAAACTGACAATCTGAATAAGGTGACAGGGTCTGATCTAATTTATAAGTAGGTATCAATACCATTTTCTTCAGAGCAGGAGGAAGTCAATTACTTCTTTGCCAGATAAGATAGAGAATGCATATTCATCAGGTATCTTGATTTACAAAAAGAGGCAAGAAACAGCCCAAAGGCAGGGCCAGAGTTCGATAAACCCAGGGAGTGCTATAGTTTTCTACTCAAACACAATGGTCTTTAGCTATCCCCCTTTTGATTAAAAATAATATGAAAGAAAGCTTGTTCTTGATCACAAAATAAGGCTGGTCTCATTAGATTTAGTCTACTTATTTATGTAGGTGTTGTAGGATGTTAAATTTGCTGGCCTTAAGTTTGCTGTGCTGGAAGTTTTCATAAAGAATCTCAGATTGGATTTCTTAAAGCCTCTTAATGCTAAGCAGGCAAAGCTAGATCAAACCACTAGATTTCACTTGCAATATCTATAATTTTGGTCAAATTCTTCTCATCTTGAGTTCCCCACCCAAGCTGTCCTAATGTTCTTGGGCTGGCCAGGAAGTAATCTTTGCTCATCTGTAAGGCTGAGAACATATTTGCCAGGTACCACACCAGTATTCCTGGGATAGTTTGTAAACATTGGCTCCATACAGTCAATCTTAGTTCCTCAAAAGTGTCTCTTCATACTTATTAAATGACCATCATTCTCAAATATGACATTTCAGTCATGGCCTTTGTTATGGAACCATTGTTTCCAATTTTGTCTTGTTACAAGGAGGACAGATTTTTATCCAACCTAGACAAACAATTATATTGCCATGAAAAGCAAGAACATTCAATAAAAGTTCTGACCTCTGGAGGGCCCAGACAAGGAGAATAACATATCACTTATAAATGTTTTAATTCCACTTACAAAAAGCGTCTAATAAATTGTTAGTTACAGATAGCTTAAAAGGAAAGCAAAAACACTCACCTTATATATTCAGAGAATAGAACATTAAAACATCAATAATATTCTAAACAAAAACCACATTAGTTCCTCATCTGTTCATTCAGCCCTATGCAACTAATTCTTGGATCTTGGGTCAGCAGTCTCACAAATCCACCTACTTCTCAACTAGAGTCTTGGAAATCCTGACTCAATCCACAGACATGGTTTAGGCAATGCCATCAGAGATCTGCACCTAAACAGATACCTTTTCCATAGGGTTCTGAGAAAACTTTTTTTATTATTATACTTTAGGTTTTAGGGTACATGTGCACAATGTGCAGGTTTGTTATATATGTATCCATGTGCCGTGTTGGTTTGCTGCACCCATTAACTCGTCATTTAGGGTTAGGTATATCTCCTAATGCTGTCCCTCCCCCCTCCCCCCAACCCACAACAGTCCCCGGAGTGTGATGTTCCCCTTCTTGTGTCCATGAGTTCTCATTGTTCAATTCCCACTATGAGTGAGAACATGCGGTGTTTGGTTTTTTGTCCTTGCGATAGTTTACTGAGAATGATGTTTTCCAGTTTCATCCATGTCCCTACAAAGGACATGAACTCATCATTTTTTATGGCTGCATAGTATTCTATGGTGTATATGTGCCACATTTTCTTAATCCAGTCTATCCTTGTTGGACATTTGGGTTGGTTCCAAGTCTTTGCTATTGTGAATAGTGCCGCAACAAACATACGTGTGCATGTGTCTTTATAGCAGCATGATTTATAGTCCTTTGGGTATATACCCAGTAATGGGATGGCTGGGTCAAATGGTATTTCTAGTTCTAGATCCCTGAGGAATCGCCACACTGACTTCCACAATGGTTGAACTAGTTTACAGTCCCACCAACAGTGTAAAAGTGTTCCTATTTCTCCACATCCTCTTCAGCACCTGTTGTTTCCTGACTTTTTAATGATGGCCGTTCTAACTGGTGTGAGATGGTATCTCATTGTGGTTTTGATTTGCATTTCTCTGATGGCCAGTGATGATGAGCATTTTGTCATGTGTTTTTTGGCTGCATAAATGTCTTCTTTTGAGAAGTGTCTGTTCGTGTCCTTTGCCCACTTTTTGATGAGGTTGTTTGTTTTTTTCCTGTAAATTTGTTTGAGTTCATTGTAGATTCTGGATATTAGCCCTTTGTCAGATGAGTAGATTGCAAAAATGTTCTCCCATTCTGTAGGTTGCCTGTTCACTCTGATGGTAGTTTCTTTTGCTGTGCAGAAGCTCTTTAGTTTAATTAGATCCCATTTGTCAATTTTGGCTTTTGTTGCCATTGCTTTTGGTGTTTTAGACATGAAGTTCTTGCCCATGCCTATGTCCTGAATGGTATTGCCTAGGCTTTCTTCTAGGGTTTTTATGGTTTTAGGTCTAACATGTAAGTCTTTAATCCATCTTGAATTAATTTTTGTATAAGGTGTAAGGAAGGGATCCAGTTTCAGCTTTCTACATATGGCTAGCCAGTTTTCCCAGCACCATTTATTAAATAGGGAATCCTTTCCCCATTACTTGATTTTGTCAGGTTTGTCAAAGATCAGATAGTTTTAGATATGTGGCATTATTTCTGAGGGCTCTGTTCTGTTCCATTGATCTATGTCTCTGTTGTGGTACCAGTACCGTGCTGTTTCGGTTACTGTAGCCTTGTAGTACAGTTTGAAGTCAGGTAGCGTGATGCCTCCAGCTTTGTTCTTTTGGCTTAGGATTGACTTGGTGATGTGGGCTCTTTTTTGGTTCCATATGAACTTTAAAGTAGTTTTTTCCAATTCTGTGAAGAAAGTCATTGGTAACTTGATGGGGATGGCATTGAATCTATAAATTACCTTGGGCAGTATGGCCATTTTCACGATATTGATTCTTCCAACCCATGAGCATGGAATGTTCTTCCATTTGTTTGTATCCTCTTTTATTTCATTGAGCAGTGGTTTGTAGTTCTCCTTGAAGAGGTCCTTCTCGTCCCTTGTAAGTTGGATTCCTGGGTATTTTATTCTCTTTGAAGCAATTGTGAATGGGAGTTCACTGATGATTTGGCTCTCTGTTTGTCTGTGATTGGTGTACAAGAATGCTTGTGATTTTTGTGCATTGATTTTGTATCCTGAGACTTTGCTGAAGTTGCTAATCAGCTTAAGGAGATTTTGGGCTGAGACAATGGGGTTTTCTAGATATACAATCATGTCATCTGCAAACAGGGACAATTTGACTTCCTCTTTTCCTAATTGAATACCCTTTATTTCCTTCTCCTGCCTGATTGCCCTGCCCAGAACTTCCAGCACTATGTTGAATAGGAGTGGTGAGAGAGGACATCCCTGTCTTCTGCCAGTTTTCAAAGGGAATGCTTCCAGTTTTTGTCCATTCAGTATGGTATTGGCCGTGGGTTTGTCATAATAGTTCTTGTTATTTTGAGATACGTCCCATCAATACCTAATTTATTGAGAGTTTTTAGCATGAAGGGTTGTTGAATTTTGTCAAAGGCCTTTTCTGCATCTATTGAGATAATCATGTGGTTTTTGTCTTTGGTTCTGTTTATATGCTGGATTACATTTATTGATTTGCGTATGTTGAACCAGCCTTGCATCCCAGGGATGAAGCCCACTTGATCATGGTGTATAAGGTTTTTGATGTGCTGCTGGATTCGGTTTGCCAGTATTTTATTGAGGATTTTTGCATCAATGTTCATCAAGGATATTGGTCTGAAATTCTCTTTTTTGGTTATGTCTCTGCCAGGCTTTGGTATCAGGATGATGCTGGCCTCATAAAATGTGTTAGGGAGGATTCCCTCTTTTTCTATCAATTTGAATAGTTTCAGAAGGAATGGTACCAGTTCCTCCTCGTACCTCTGGTAGAATTCGGCTGTGAATCCATCAGGTCCTGGACTATTTTTGGTTGGTAAGCTATTGATTATTGCCACAATTTCAGAGCCTGTTATTGGTCTATTCAGAGATTCAACTTCTTCCTGGTTTAGTCTTGGGAGGGTGTATTTGTCAAGGAATTTATCCATTTCTTCTAGATTTTCTAGTTTATTTGTGTAGTGGTGTTTGTAGTATTCTCTGATGGTAGATTGTATTTCTGTGGGATCGGTGGTGATATCCCCTTTTTCATTTTTTATTGCATCTATTTGATTGTTCTCTCTTTTCTTCTTTATTAGTCTTGCTAGTGGTCTATCAATTTTGTTGATCTTTTCAAAAAACCAGCTCCTGGATTCATTAATTTTTTGAAGGGTTTTTTGTGTCTCTATTTCCTTCAGTTCTGCTCTGATTTTAGTTATTTCTAGCCTTCTGCTAGCTTTTGAATGTGTTTGCTCTTGCTTTTCTAGTTCTTTTAATTGTGATGTTAGGGTGTCAATTTTGGATCTTTCCTGCTTTCTCTTGTGGGCATTTAGTGCTATAAATTTCCCTCTACACACTGCTTTGAATGTGTCCCAGAGATTCTGGTATGTTGTGTCTTTGTTCTCGTTGGTTTCAAAGAACATCTTTATTTCTACTTTCATTTCGTTATGTACCCAATAGTCATTCAGGAGCAGGTTGTTCAGTTTCCATGTAGTTGAGTGGTTTTGAGTGAGTTTCTTAATCCTGAGTTCTAGTTTGATTGCACTGTGGTCTGAGAGACAGTTTGTTATAATTTCTGTTCTTTTACATTTGCTGAGGAGAGCTTTACTTCCAACTATGTGGTCAATTTTGGAATAGGTGTGGTGTGGTGCTGAAAAAAATGTATATTCCGTTGATTTTGGGTGGAGAGTTCTGTAGATGTCTGTTAGGTCCACTTTGTGCAGAGCTGAGTTCAATTCCTGGATATCCTTGTTAACTTTCTGTCTCATTGATCTGTCTAATATTGACAGTGGGGTGTTAAAGTCTCCCACTATTATTGTGTGGGAGTCTAAGTCTCTTTGTAGGTCTCTAAGGACTTGCTTTATGAATCTTGGTGCTCCTGTATTGGGTGCATATATATTTAGGATAGTTAGCTCTTCTTGATGAATTGATCCCTTTACCATTATGTAATGGCCTTCTTTGTCTCTTTTGATCTTTGTTGGTTTAAAGTCTATTTTATCAGAGACTAGGATTGCAACCCCTGCCTTTTTTTGTTTTCCATTTGCTTGGTAGATCTTCCTCCATCCCTTTATTTTGAGTCTATGTGTGTCTCTGCACGTGAGATGGGTTTCCTGAATACAGCACACTGATGGGTCTTGACTCTTTATCCAATTTGCCAGTCTGTGTCTTTTAATTGGAGCACTTAGCCCATTTACATTTAAAGTTAATATTGTTATGTGTGAATTTGATCCTGTCATTATGAAGTTAGCGGGTTATTTTGCTCGTTAGTTGATGCAGTTTCTTCCTAGCCTCGATGGTCTTTACAATTTGGCATGTTTTTGCAGTGGCTGGTACTGGTTCTTCCTTTCCATGTTTAGTGCTTCCTTCAGGAGCTCTTTTAGGGCAGGCCTGGTGGTGACAAAATCACTCAGCATTTGCTTGTCTGTAAAGTATTTTATTTCTGCTTCACTTATGAAGCTTAGTTTGGCTGGATATGAAATTCTGGGTTGAAAATTCTTTTCTTTAAGAATGTTGAATATCGGCCCTCACTCTCTTCTGGCTTGTAGAGTTTCTGCTGAGAGATCAGCTGTTAGTCTGATGGGCTTCCCTTTGTGGGTAACCCGACCTTTCTCTCCAGCTGCCCTTAACATTTTTTCCTTCATTTCAACTTTGGTGAATCTGACAATTATGTGTCTTCTCGAGGAGTATCTTTGTGGCGTTCTCTGTATTTCCTGAATCTGAATGTTGGCCTGCCTTGCTAGATTGGGGAAATTCTCCTGGATAATATCTTGCAGAGTGTTTTCGAACTTGGTTCCATTCTCCCCATCATTTTCAGGTACACCAGTCAGACGTAGATTTGGTCTTTTCACATAGTCCCAAATTTCTTGGAGGCTTTGTTCGTTTCTTTTTATTCTTTTTTCTCTAAACTTCCCTTCTCGCTTCATTTCATTCATTTCATCTTCCATCACTGATACCCTTTCTTCCAGTTGATCACATCGGCTCCTGAGGCTTCTACAATCTTTGCGTAGTTGTCAAAACTTGGCTTTCAGCTCCATCAGCTCCTTTAAGCCCTTCTCTCCATTGGTTATTCTAGTTATCCATTTGTCTAATTTTTTTTCAAAGTTTTTAACTTCTTTGCTATTGTTTTGAATTTCCTCCCGTAGCTCGGAGTAGTTTGATCGTCTGAAGCCTTCTTCTCTCAACTTGTCAAAGTCATTCTCCATCCAGCTTTGTTCCATTGCTGGTGAGGAACTGCGTTCCTTTGGAGGAGGAGAGGTGCTCTGCTTTTTAGAGTTTCCAGTTTTTCTGCTCTGTTTTTTCCCCATCTTTGTGGTTTTATCTACTTTTGGTCTTTGATGATGGTGATGTACAGATGGGTTTTTGGTGTGGATGTCCTTTCTGTTTGTTAGTTTTCCTTCTACCAGACAGGCCCCTCAGCTGCAGGTCTGTTGGAGTTTGCTAGAGGTCCACTCCAGACTCTGTTTGGCTGAGTGTCAGCAGCAGTGGCTGCAGAACAGTGGATTTTTGTGAGACCACAAATTCAGCTGTCTGATAGTTCCTCTGGAAATTTTGTCTCAGAGGAGTACCTGGCTGAGTGAGGTGTCCGTCTGCCCCTACTGGGGGGTGCCTCCCAGTTAGGCTCCTCGGGGGTCAGGGACCCACTTTAGGATGCAGTCTGTCTGTTCTCAGGTATCCAGCTGTGTGCTGGGAGAACCACTGCTCTCTTCAAAGCTGTCAGACAGGGACATTTAAGTCTGCAGAGGCTCCTGCTGAATTTTTGTTTGTCTGTGCCCTACCCCCAGAGGTGGAGCCTGCAGAGGCAGGCAGGCCTCCTTGAGCTGTGGTGGGCTTCACCCAGTTCGAGCTTCCTGGCTGCTTTGTTTACCTAAGCAAGCCTGGGCAATGGTGGGCGCCCCTCCCCCAGCCTCACTGCTGCCTTGCAGTTTGATCTCAGACTGCTGTGCTAGCAATCAGCCAGATTCCGTGGGCATAGGACCCTCCGAGCCAGGTGCGGGACACAATCTCCTGGTGTGCCGTTTTCCAAGCCCATTGGAAAAGCGCAGTATTAGTGTGGGACTGACCCGATTTTCCAGGTGCTGTCTGTTACCCCTTTCTTTGACTAGGAAAGGGAACTCCCTGACCCCTTGTGCTTTCTGAGTGAGGCAATGCCTCACCCTGCTTTGGCTCGCGCACAGCGCGCTGCACCAACTGTCCTGCACCCACTGTTTGGCACTCTCTAGTGAGATGAACCCAGTACCTCAAACGGAAATGCAGAAATCACCCGTCTTCTGTACCACTCACGCTGGGAGCTATAGACCGGAGCTGTTTCTATTCGGCCATCTTGCGAGAAAACTCATTTTTGAAACCATAGCATCTTGGCCTATAGCTGATTGTAAAGCTTTCAAAGAAGCATCAGAGTAAAAGAAAAAGAAAACTATGTGGATGAAGAAAGACTTAAAATGGCTGTGGTTACCTTATTACTGACCATTTTCAAAAGTGAAAGTCTGATGAGAGTTCATGACAAGAATGATCCAACCAACAGGGAAATTGTGCTGTTGCTCTGGCATCTGCAAAACACGGTAGTAAAATCAGTCCAAGTAAACTTACATAAAATACCCACAAACATGGACAGCTCCATTTTCAAAGAAGAATGGCTGTCACATCTAATTTATTAAAATGGATTAACATGATCTTTATGGAGACAATATCTTCAGATACAACATATAATAATACTGACATAATATATGAAAGCATATAGTTAAAATATATCAAGAGTATATGATGTGCAAAGAGACTCAGGAAGGAGCAGGTCCTGAATGTCTGTACATTATAAAACTTCATGGGTAAGTGATGTGAAAGCCCCAGTTGAAAACCACTGGCTGAGTTAGAATGGCGACGATTAAAAAGTCAGGAAACAACAGATGCTGGCTAGGCTGTGGAGAAATAGAAACACTTTTACACTGTTGGTGGGAGTGTAAATTAGTTCAACCATTGTGGAAGACAGTGTGGTGATTCCTTAAGGATCTAGAACCAGAAATACCATTTGACCCAGCAACCCTATTACTGGGTATATACCAAAAAGATTATAAATCATTCTACTATAAAGACACATGCACGTGTATGTTTATTGCAGCCCTCTTTACAATAGCAAAGACTTGGAACCAACCCAAATGCCCATCAGTGATAGGCTAGATAAAGAAAATGTGGCACATATACACCATAAAATACTATGCAGCCATAAAAAAGAATGAGTTCATGTCCTTTGCAGGGACATGGATGAAGCTGGAAGCCATCATTCTCAGCAAACTAACACAGGAAGAGAAAATCAAACACCGCATGTTCTCACTCATAGGTGGGAGTTGAACAGTGAGAACACAGGGACACAGGGAGGGGAACATCACACACTGGGGCTTGTCGGCGGGTGGGGGGCATGGGGAGGGAGAGCATAAGGAGAAATACCTAATGCATGCGGGGCTTAAAACCTAGATGATGGGTTGACAGGTGCAGCAAACCACCATGGCACATGTATACCTATGTAACAAACCTGCACATTCTGCACATGTATCTCAGAACTTAAAGTAAAATTAAAAAATAAAATAAAATAAAAAAATATGTATACATTGTGGAATGTCTAAATCAAGCTAACATGCATTACCTCGTGTATTTATAATTTTTTGTGGTGAGAACACTTAAAATCTACTCTCTTAGCACATTTTATGAATAAAATTCATTGCTTTTTTTAAAAAAAAGAAAACCACTGGCTGAGAAGTTGTTAGATTCAAATTAAAGAGGGAAAATCGTGATGAAGTTGACATTTAAAAAATAACTGAAGACTGGGCGTAGTGGCTTATGCCTGTACTCTCAGCACTTTGGAGACAGAGGCAGGAGGATCTCTTGAGGCCAGGAGTTCAAGACCAGCCTGGGCAACATAGTGAGACCCCTTTCAACAGAAAAATAATAAATTAGCCAGACACTGTGGTGCTCACCTCTAGTCCTTGCTAAGCAGGATGCTGAGGCGGGAGGATCACTTGAGCCCAGGAGTTCGAGGTTGCAGTGAGCTATGATCATGCCACTACACTCCAGCCTAGGCCACAGAGACAGCCCCTGTTTTTAGATAACATTAAAAAAAAAAAAAGGTGTAGTCATGGGTTACCGAGAAATTGTACCTGGCTACCTACTTAACCAAAGTGACATTAAAGGATCACCTGAGGTCGGGTATTCGAGACCAGGCTGGCTAACATAGTGAAACCCTGTCTCTACTAAAAATACAAAAATTAGCTGGGTGTGGTGGCATGCCTATAATCCCAGCTACTTGGGAGGCTGAGGCAGGAGAATCGCTTGAAACCAGGAGGTGGAGGTTGCAGTGAGCTGAGATCACACCACTGCACTCCAGCCTGGGTGACAGAGAGAGACTCTGTTTCAAAAATAAAAAAGTTTTATAAGAAAACGTAGGGGGTAACATGACTATAAAGAATCTTAATGCTTTCAAAATGAGAATATTTGGTTCTCTTAAATAATCAAGAACATTAAAAAGTCAACATAAAGCACAAGGATCTTTACCTTCTAGGCAGCTTACTCAGAAGGCAAAGGAAAACTTTTTCAACATCTCAATGACAGCAGACCAAATGTAAATGTAAAAAGTTCTTTTTGAAAATTGTGTAAGTAATTCCATTAAACCTTAGCCAGCTTTTTTTTTTTTTTTTTTTTATACAAACCCTTGTGTCGAGGGCTGACTTTCCAATAGATCGCAGCAAGGGAGCTGCTCTGCTACGTACGAAACCCCAACCAACCTTAGCCAGCTTTGACCACTGCAAAGAAAAATCACTTTCTGAGAACCTTCTGCAACTTCCTATATTCATTCAGGTTTTGTCCTGTACTTTCCTCTTTGTTATTATGGAAAAACAAGTCGTTTTGCTTTAGGACAAAAGTACTCTCTTTTCCCTTTAGCAAAAACATATCCTACACAGGTTGCTTACGAAGTTGTTTCTCTCTGCTTTCATTGCTTCCAGTAGAGTCCAGTAAAATCACATATATTGATTTTAACTTTTATCCAAAGTAATTTCTATGTCACACAGCAAATTAGGAGGTAAATAATTGCAAACTGTCACACACCAGCATTTTGCAACAGGTTAGCAGAACTCATGAATATACTTTTCACAACTTTCTAAGACCCACATATCCCTTATACTACAACTTCTCAAAATGCCAAAAATGCACATCTTCACTAATAGGCTCAAATATATATATAACCTCTCTGTACATATAAAAATAAGAGGCTGAGCATGGTAGCTCACACCTGTAATCCCAACACTTTGGGAGGCTGAGGCAGGCAGATCACAAGGTCAGGAGTTCGAGACCTTCCTGGTCAACATGGTGAAACCCTGTCTCTACTAAAAATACAAAAATTAGCCAGGTGTGGTGGTGAGTGCCTGTAGTCCCAGGTACTCGGGAGGCTGAGGCAGGAGAATCACTTGAACCCAGGAGGCGGAGGGTGCAGTGAGCCAGGATCGTGCCACTGCAATCCAGCCTGGGCAACAGAGTGAGACTCTGTTTCAAAACAAAACAAAACAAAACAACAACAACAAAAAGAGGCAAACATTATACAAAATTAAAATTATGCTCAGTAATTAATTCTTCAATGTTCTCTTACTTACAAATGATCTAGGTATATAATAAATATTCATTAATTAAGCATCAGTCCCAGTTTTAAATTACCTAAAGATCTTGGAAACTGTAAACTTAAGTTGACTTAAAGTTGACTCACTACAAAACATACAAAACATGATTACTTATGAATAAAAGTTTGTCAAAATAATGATTTAATTTTGTTAAACACAAATTAAATTTTTCATAATATTAAATATTTAGTGTGGGAGTGGTGGCTAACACCTGTAATCCCAGCACTTTGGGAGGCCAAGGGAGGTAGATCACTTGAGGTCAGGAACAGGCCTGGGTCTCCGGAGCACCAGTCAGGAATGGAGCACCAAGGGCCCCAAGAGCCTCGTTACCTGGGGATCAACGGGGGCTCCAGGTGAAGTCTGGCTCTATCCAAGTCACGGCACCAAAACTGAGAAAGAAAGAATGCACAGATCAACTGAGACTGCTTTATTTGGGCTGCTGTAGTGGGGAGAAGGTTCTGCAGTGAGAGGCATCTTGAAGTGAAGCTGGCAGCCTGGGGATGTGTCAAGGCAGGTAGACAAGGAAGGCGTTCAGAGTCCCTTGGGATCTCAAGCAGAGGAGATGGGCCTCGTGTGAGTGACTGAGCAACGCTGGAGGAGGGCCTTATCTCAGAAATGGGATGGCAGGGAGTCCTGGGGGGCTGTCCATTTCTTGGAACACTTCCCAGGAGAAATGGGCTTAGGTAAAGTTCAGCGTTGCCATTATCTTCCAAATTAATGAAGGCATATTAAAACAGAAATCCTTTTCTTATTGAATATAGTCTCTCTCTCTATGTATATATAGGAGACAGGGTCTTGCTCTGTTGCCCAGGCTGGAGTACAGTGGCATGATCATGGCTGTCTGCACGTGTGACTTCCCAAGCTCAAGGGATCCAGTCCTGCCTTAGCCTCTGGAGTAGCTGGGCCTACAGGCATGCAAACACCAAACTCAGCTAATTAAAATAAAATTTGTAAAGATGGGTTTCACTATGTTGGCCAGGCTGCTCTCCAACTCCTGGTCTCAAGTCATCTTCCTGTGTTGGCCTCCCAAAGTGCTGGGATTACAGATGCGAGCCACAGAGCCCAGCCAATATATTTTATTGATCCTTCAATTACTAGTGATTCAAATCCTTGTAATTAACCATCTTATGTAAGAATAGAAATAGAATTTTTTAAAGTATTCATCAATTCTGAAGCAACAGTTTCTGTGTTGAAAAATATTTTGATTTATGGAGAGATTTATTGCCTTAAACAAAAGGATTGTTATTTCAGTGCAGGCACTGGATTCCCTGTTGAGCAGATTTGGGGGCAGCTCTTCTTTCTCTGGGTAATAACATCATCAAAAAGAGATTCTCACAATTAGCTGAACCCCTACACTCAGCACAATTTAGTGATTTTCAAAGAAAAACCACATCTCAGGATATTTAAATTTCTGGGTTACATTTAGCTTTTCGGTAATAAAACTGACTGCATAAGTAGCAAAATCATCCTTTCACAATGTAACTTTCCTACCAAAAGCTTTTCATCATTGTTTTTCCTTAAGGGATTTAATAATCAGATTAAATTATAGAAATTCTTGATTTTAGGCAGCTACATAGTTTTTGAAAAAGCTGCCAACTGTTTTTTACATTACAGGAGCCTACAAAGCAAGAAACAGAAGGATGATTTCTGGGAGCAGAACAAGATGAGGGTAAATTCAACTCTAGGTTAAGAAAGGGAAGAAGGTTGTGTGCTGTCTGGCCAGTAAGCAGCCCTGAAGTGGTCTGGGAATAACTTCTCATCCACTAACCATGCAGGCTCCTAAAAGCACCACATCCATGTGCCAGCGAGGGACATTTTCCTTCCCTAGACCAACGGCCACAGCTAGGGTTACAAATGGCGATGGTGGAGAAAGTGGGATCCTGTTGCAGCAGGGGAAAGCCCTACCCTAGGCTTGCTCAAACCAGCAGCATCACCAGAGGGCAGGCATCATCCTCTCTTCGCCCTCCTCATGGTACCCTGTGGCAGGCGTTATTGTTTCCATGTTAGAAATAAGAAAATGGAGCCCCAGGGTAGTAAAGTGACCTGGCCCGAGCGAAAGCTTCAGGGCGCAAGTAAGCTTGGGTTTCTGACTCTGAGGCCAGCACTCCCCCAACTCTGGGGAGTTTGCCTCAGGGAGGAAGACCTCCGCATTTAGATGACTGTGGGCAACAATGAAAGGAGACCTCTGCCTTTCTGTAAACAGCACACTTGACATAAGTAACTCTATCTTGGAAAATGACTCCATCTTACATCTCAAAAGGCGTCGTGCCAATAAAGAAAAGATGTTCCCCTAATCAACAGAGACTGCACCTAACCAGACAAGGGCATGAACAGGCACACGCTTACTATCAGTCCTTGCCAGATGACTCAAGGGCCATAAAATGAGCAGAACTTCACTAGCTAACAAGGCCCTCTTGGCAGATGCGCACTTAACCAGATAAGACATGACCCTTTACTATCAGTCTTCACCAGAGGACTCTGTGGCCATAAAACGAGTGAGACTTCATCAGGTAGACACTGCTGTCTTGGCAGACCCTGTCCTGCTGTCACTTGTGATAAGCACCTGGCATCTGTTGACGAAGCCTCTGCCCACATCAAAGCCTCTTCTTTGCAAGACACAGGCGTCTGTCGGGACCAGCCCAGGACACTCCCCTTCTCCTCGTCGCTCTCCTTGGACTGCTTCATTAGTTCCTTTTCTGACCTCCTTTTCTCTTGATTTTGAATGTTACTTTGTTTGATGTGAGATGTTTAATCTATAACATTTATATATTGATTAAATATACTACTATGTATGGTTTGCAATATTGACCGTCTTGTGGAGTGGCTTGAGCCTGTGTTTCCACAGCTGATACTAAGAATTGCCTCCTTGAGAACTCCAGGTAGTTTGTAGCTTTTATGATTAAAATGGCCTCCGTAAATTCTGACCTGTGGAAAGACATGTGTGGGCCTGGTTATGTCTGATCTTACACTGCCCACAACTGTTTCCCATTGGGTGAGGCAGACAGCAACTGTCAGGTTAGAGCAGAGGAAGCAGCGAGATTGTTTCTTTATCTAGAAAGTAATAGGGTGGCTAACATCCAAGAGGTGACCTTCCCATGGCCCCGGCCTGGTGGCTGGGGCGTGGGGGTGAGGGATGCCAAAGAGGGGACATGCTCTTGGTGCCAATGATGCCCAAGGCCAGTCTGATTGCCTGGGCTGTGCCTGTTACAGGCACATTACCTTGGGTGAGGTGTGGTGAGGCCAGATGCAGGTCAGGAATGACACCAGAAAGAATTTTACAGTTTGTTATTCTCATGGCTCCTTGGGGAGGCTCAGATAGGGTCAGGAGGCCCTGAATGAAGGGAGTGAGCTCAGGGAAAGCTCCCTTGTTGCAGTTTCTGCGTGAAGGAGCAGGTGAGGCCAGGCAAGCAGGCTGCGGATTGGTGGGTTTGAACAATGTCAGGGCTCTGGAGCAGTGGGGCTGTGCTGGGCTGTCTGGTACCTGTCCTGGGGTGATGAGGGCAGGTGGACAGTGGCCCAGAGTGGGAGAGCCCAACAAAGGCAGCCACTGGGGATGTGGAGTGAATCTGCTCAAGAAGGGGAACTGACTGACTTCTAACCAGGGCCTCAAAACTGGATCAGGACAGCATTTCAGAATTGCAGCACCCTGCCCCAGCCTGGCCCCTGCTCACGAACTCCTGGGCACACCCCAGCCTTACCACCTGCCCAGCTGACTCTTCGTTCCTTCTGGCTCCTGGGAGCAGAGTCTGATTGTGCACAAGGCCAGAGAGTGGAAGGGCCCCCGCTGGGTCCAGCCTCAAAGCAACTGAACAGGCTTCAAACTACTTGAAGTTAACTTCTAGCATCTCTTAAATATGCAAGAAAGGAAATAGAGATTTGGGTATTAGTCCGTTCTAATGCTGGTAATAAAGACATACTCAAGACTGGGTAATATATAAAGGAAAGAGGTTTAATTGACTCACAGTTCAGCATGGATGGGGAGGCCTCAGGAAACTTACAGTCATGGCAGAAGGGGAAGCAAACACATCCTTCTTCACATGGCAGCAGGAGGGAGAAGAATGAGTGCTTAGTGCAGGGGGGAAGCCCCTATAAAACCATCAGATCTCATGAGAACTAACTCACTATCAAGAGAACAGGATGGGGGAAACTGCCCCCATGATTCAATTATCTCCACCTAGTCCCTCCCATGATACATGGGGATTATGGGAACTACGATTCAAGGTGAGATTTGGGTGGGGACACAGTCAAACCATATCAGGTGTTAAGGAAATGAAAGAAAATTGTTTTCTTGAGGTGGTGGGTCAGGACTGAGTTGAATCCCCAGTGTGCAAGGTAAAGGCACCAACCTTCCAAATGACCGTCATGAGAACAGAATCCTTACCAGCTCTCACTGCCTGCTGCTCAGTTGTAAGCCAAGCCCTAAATGGGGTTTTCCATGCAGATTTAATTTACTTACCTGAGACTTACCTTACCCAAGGTTGCATGTGTCCACGGCAGAGCCGGAAGTTCAGTCTCTAAGGTCCATGCCCTTTTCAATACACGACATGATTTCAAATGGTAAACTTATCTTCCCTGAATCTCCTACTCCAACGCCTCCCAACTTCCTCTACCTCTGTTCCTAGCCCCAGTCACTGAGGGCTGTGCTGATTTTGACTTGGAAAAGTAAGGAATCAAAAATCATCACTTCAAAGGCTGACCAGAAGGGCTGCTGTGAGGTATTCAGGCGGACAGCATGAGAGCTTCTCCCCCTGGAAATGTTTCCCAGACTTTTCCAGAGAAGGAGCCCAGTAGACAGACGGACTGCCCCCCTTGGGGGATGTGCAGCAAAGTGAATTGGGTAGCCAGGTGCAAAGTCAAATATGTCTTGGAGGCCTTTGTGTCAATCTTATAAAGACCTCTTTGCAGTGATACTATTGTTTTCTATCATGTCGGCTAATTATTCAGTAAATCAAGTCCTCTAGGAAGTAGTACTATATTTATCCAATGGCCTCGTGTCTTTCCATGATCCCTGAAGAAAACCTTTTTGGGCATAAATAACCCAGCATCAGATGAAAGCTTTTATAGCACTTCCTGTGGGGCCCAGCCCCAAGTATGTTCTCAGGAAGAAATCAGTTACCTTCATTTATTCATGCTGCAATCATTTGCTCATTCGCTTGCGACTTCCTGTTGTGTGCCGGGCACTGTGCCTCCTAGTGAATAAACGTTGTCTGTCCCCAGTCCCTGGGACTAGTGGGCGTGTGGCACAGCCCAGGGTCAGGTGCGTGGAGCCAACGCGCCCACCAGTGCCGGCCTGCCTAGCAAGTCACGAAGGCCTTTTCAGGGTCTGGTTTATCTCAGCTGAAATGTGCGGGAAAAGTAGACGTCAATCAGGTGGAAAACGGCAGAGAGAGCACAGTCCAGGCAGATGCGAGAGCGTGAGCAAGGGGCCCGTGGGACTGAGTGCTGCGTGTCGCCGCAGAGGGGCATGAGGACAGTGCTGGGCACGGTGGCTGGGGGCGGTGCGGGCCGACAGAGTCCCCAGGCTAGGTCAAGGGTCCGGGCCATCCATGGAGAATAAGGAGTCATTACAGAGGCTCGGTGGCGCGCGGTGAAAATGAGGTTCTTCTGGGAAATTTTAGGCTGCAGGATGTGAGTGGCCCACAGCAGGGAAGGCCTGGCAGGCAGCGAGAGCTTCCGGACTGGACCCCAAGAAGGAGGTCAGGCTGGGAACACAGACTCGGAGGTTCCCAATCCTCAGATGGTACCGAGGCTACTGTGTCGGGTCAGATCTTCCAGGATAGGGGAGGAGGGACGAGGCTGCGGGAAGCAAGCCCAGAGCCGCCAGACCGGGACCAGCGGGAGGCCAGGGAGCAAGGCCAGGGTGGAGCCAGCCAGGACCCCAAATATCAGAGGCTCAAATGAAGTTGACGTTAGCTGTTTTATCTGTTAATCAATATATTTTTCTTTATATTTCTTTCCATTTAGATTCTCTACTTCAGAAGATTTAATTTTTTTTTGGATTGACAAAAATTGTATATATTTATGGTGTACAACACGTTGTTTGGAAATATGTGTATATTGTGGAATGGCTAAATTGAGCTAATTAACACATGCATTTCCTCACATACATTTTTGTGATGAGAACACTTAAAATCTACTCTTAGCAATTTTCAAAGATAGAATATATTGTTATTAACTACAGTCACCATGTCCTACAATAGATTTCTTGATCTTCTTGAGATTTTGTATCCTGTCTTCCCAATCCCTTACCCCAGCACCCCTCCCCTGGCAACCACCACATTTTTTTCTTTTAGTTTTCTCTTATCTTTCTGCCTTTTAAAGATGCATCTCTTCTTTGATTTCGCTGAAGTTCTTTACAGAAGAGGGCCAAGAAGACAACAAAAATCTATCACCAAATTTTGGATTCTGGAGAATTTTGTTTTCTTTCTTTCCTAAAAAATTCCTTGAAAGAACAATAGCAAGTTGATGATTCATTTGAAAACAGTCATGTGCCAATTTTGGTAAAGGCTCCTGAGTTTCCTGCTTGATGGAGCAGTATGGGGTGAAGGGCTGCACGGGAGAATGTTTTGTTAGTAACTGAGAGTCAGAATTAAAGAGTTGAGTGGATCCCAAGGAAATCCAACTTTATTTTTTCTGCTTTCCCCCACCCCCCACGAAGAGTTTATTCATTATAGGACTTCTTTGTAAAGTGATCTTTGTGTTCTTTTTGAGCTTGAAATTATACTCAAATGTTCTTCTGGAATGTTTTCATTTTTCCTTTAAAATAATACATGTATTGACTCCCTGGAACTAAATTAAATGAGGCAACAAGGCCAGGAGAGAGCAGGCAGCTGGACATTGCTCTGATTCAAGGACTGCTGCGAGGTGTATGTCCCCTGCTTTGGTCAGTCTGGCCTTGAGTAAGCTGTGGTTCACTTTTTAAACACACTTCAGGGCCATCCCTCGCCAGTTGTGTGATGTTGGGCAAGTCCCTGCTTCTCAAAGCATTAGTTTGTCCCTCTGTGGAAGGGAGAGAATAATAGCTAATCCATAGGGTGCCCCAAAGATTAAATGAGAAAATGTATTAGAGACACAGCATATAATGAGTGCTCAGAAAGCCCAGCAGTTATTTTCTAAATGGACAGGTGCCAGGCGCCAGTGGCTTGAGCCTGTAATTCCAGCTACTTGGGAGGCTGAGGTGGGAGGTTTGCTTGAGTCCAGGAGCTCAAGACGAGCCTGGGCAACATAGCAAGACCCCATCTCTAAAAAAATCAAATAGAATTAAATTAAAAATAAAATAAAATAAAATGTACAGGCCATGCACACGGTTCACATGGGAGGAAAATCTGTCACAATGGGAAAATACTACCACTGACCCATCATGTTATACAATTAAGGTGTTTCCAAAAACGCCAAGATGTAGGCAAGATGTGGCCGTTTGCTTAGGTGAGGGTACAAACTGCGGGAAACAGGGGACTTTCCAGTAGGTTGGAAGCCCCATTTTGGATTGAACAGTGAGATGCCCGGGTGGTCCGAGGGCGCCCACAGGCAGCTGGCCTGCCCTAGAGGATGCATCACATCCCCTGTCCCCTGCGGGAGTCCCTGTCCTATTCACTGCTCTGGCTTGTGGCTGTGGCTTCTTGGCAGGGCCAGGTGTGTCTGTGCCTGAGTCACTGTGGCCAGGGTTGACTCAATGTTCTTTTGTCTGTGGATATCGCATGGAGTGTCCCTGTTGATGAACCTTGGGGTGAACTGGAAACTCCAGTTTATGGGACCTCTTCTCCTGAGACATCCATAGTGAGAGGGGGATGGGGGCTAAAGGTCAGATGAACTAGGGTAAGTTCAGCCTTTAGTGCACATAAAGGTTAAATAGTGCAAGAGCACACACGGTGTTCAACAAAAATTGGTTTTGGCATTCAAAATATTTCTCACAAAAATTAGCATATGGGAATATCAAGGAGGCAGATGTTAAAATTCCTTGCCATCATCTCCTGGGTCTTTACGCACGTGGTACTGGCACAGGCTGATGCACTGAAGGTGCTCTCATGCTTCCTCTCTGTGCCTCTCTGTGCCCCCAAGAGAGCCTACCTGGCCCTGGGTAGTCTCTCTCATGCATGTCATTTGCCTTTGAAGCAGATTTGTTTTGGATGGTCCACGTGTTCACTATCAGGCCACTGTGATGTCATTTTAGGGCCACTGCCCTCAGGAGCTTGTCAGCCTAATTGTGAAGACAGATACGTGACAGAGGAGTTTAACAGGTACTGAGGCAGGAGAATAGGGTCTGGAGGCAGGGAACCTAAGGCTGTTTCACCCCAACTTCCTAGAACTAAATTGAAAGGAAAACTATAACTTTCCACGCCTAAGTAACAAAAGGATCAGAGGCTACAACTCCAATCCCCAACCTTTTCTGTGCAGCAGATTGAAAATTGTCTTCGTTTGCAACTTTGTAACTTCATCTTAGTCTCTAATTGATTGCAAAAAGCAACCAATCAGATACTTGCATAGGAGTGTGCCCTTTGTAACTGCACTTCAGCCTCTGATTGGTTGCAAAAGCCACCGCTTTGCAGGCCACCACTTCATTTACATGAGGGGAGCATGAAGTGGCCAATGATCCTGACAGTATTCTGTCTGGGCCCTTGAGCATTGCTCAGCAGGCTCCCACACCGTGGAGTGTACTTTCGTTTTCAATAAATCCCTGCTTTCATTCTTTCGTTGCTTCATTCATTTGTTGCTTTGCTGTGCATTTTTTCCAATTCTTTGTTCAAAATGCCAAGAACCTGAACAACTTGCAGTCAAGACCCTGTACCAGTAACAGTGCTGTAACGAAGGCAAACTTAAGTGGGGAAATTGTGAACAGAGGGAGGACAGCACAGGTGAGATGGGGGGGAAGGTGTTTGCTGGGGAGAGGCCAGCAGGTGTGGGGCAGGAGGTGTGAGTGTCTCACTTTCCATTTCATCTCTGACCCCTCTGTGTCTCACTGTACCATGCATTGTTCAGGACATCTGAGTGACCCACCACAGTGCAGTTCTATTTGTACCCACATCGTAATTTGCCACTGTTCAGCACAGCTCTCCGCCAACCTGCTGTCCTGCAAAGGGCACAAGACCAGGTCCTACCCCCACCCCCACCCCCACCCTGCCGTGAACCATACTAACTTCTCTGTATCTGTTCTCTTCCAGGAAATGGAGGTAATGACTTCTGCCCTGGAGGACTAAATGGCATCTTCTATGTTGAAACCACTTTCAAAGTTTTCAAAACTATACACCCATCATGTATCACTAATATAGCTCAATATACTAGGGATCACAGTCCTGACTTCAACTGTTAGTGTAATGTCTCATCAACATGGAGAACACGTTATGTGGTGTTTTACTGTCATGAACAAAACCTTCTATTTCCCCAGAAAAACTGGCAGATGTTAGCATCTGATTTTTCAAAGAAGTTAATTATTTCCCAGAATAAGTCACTGTGACTTATCAAAGGGCCTTGGTTGGTGGGAAGTAAAGCCCAGACTGCATTCTTGAAGCTGCTAGCCTTTGCCAGCTCATTGTAAATTGAGCAACATTGATGAACCCACAGTTAATCTATGGAGTCAAATGCAGCTGGACACAAATGCCTGGGGATTTTCCCTGTGAGATTTTCTTGCCCTACTGGTGATGGTGAAGGACAGCGCCACCCATGGCAGGGGCGGTCACTAGTCTCTGGCATTTACTTGACCTCATGGCTGCCATGAACGCCAGGCACAGGCTTTGCAGGAGGCACTGCTGCCTTCAGCCTGCCTGGCCTGGGGGCGCAGAGAGGAAAGGGATATGGGCTTTTGCAAAAGGCCGCTAGAGCAAAGTCAGACCGATGGCAAAGGCTTGAGTGCTGGATGGGCGAGGGAGATGCTTTCGCTTCAAGTTTCACTGAGTAATGAGGCGTACTGAGCAAAATACACTTGTCCTTGGAATGTGAGGCACACACACGACAGGCATGAAGTTATAAAAAAGAGGAGCTCCTTAGTCGGCTGAACTTAAAGACTTACTTGCCTTCCTGCTGTTAATTCTTTACAGAGACTTCCTCTTCTCCATTTCCCAGGGTTCTCCATGGGGGATGTGCTTGAGGGAGAATGAGCAGTTTAAGAGAAAAGAATTCTTCCAGAGTGGGTCGTGGAGAGCACTGGAGAAGGTCTGGGCTGGAGCTAGAGACTTACCTTGGCTAAAGATAATGTGGTGTATATACACAATGGAATACCATTCAGCCTTGAAAAAGAAGGAAATATGTCATTAGTGGCAACATGGATGAACCTAGAAGACATTATGCTAAGTGAAATAAGCCAGGCACAGAAATACAAATACTGCATGACCTCACTTATATACAGAATCTTAAAAAGTCAAACTCGTAGAAGCAGAGGGCAGAATAGTGTTTACCAGGGGCTGGGGGTAGGGGTGGGGAGACGGAGATTGAAGAGAAAAAACCCCTTTGAAAATGATCCATCAGAAACACTCATTTGTGATTTCCCCACAATTGTGGTGCTCCAGGGAACCTTAATGATCAGTTACTGAGCCCTTATTATCTTCCTGGCTTTGTGCTAAGCCTCACTCACGTTCCCAACAGTCCTATAAGATATTTTAAGTATTACAATCCCCATTCATAAGGGGCAAATGGAGCTTGAAGCCACGGAGTATGTAGGGGAAGGCGTGCTGCTGGTAACTAACACAGTTTCAGCCTTCTCTGATCCTGGGGCCCCTCTCATCTGTGAGCTCCTGCTCCCGTGCCCCCTGGCCATCTTCCCAGGCTGGGGCTAGGGCTTGTCAAGCTGTACTCTGCCAGGCGGGGATATACAGGCACCTCAGGAGCTTGTCTCCAGCTGTCTGGACACCAGATCTCTACTGCCCCATTCATATCCTGAGTTCAACAGGTCAGCATAGGGTGTCATTCTCTATTGCTACATTTCCCAGGGAGCAGAGATAGCAAAATGTCTCAGCACAAAGATTATGTATTTCACTAAGCAATTATAATTTCAACTAAAATCAGCTGGGTGCAGTGGCTCACGCCTGTAATCCCAGCACTTTGGGAAGCTGAGGCAGGTGGATCACAAGGTCAGGAGATCAAGGCCATCCTGGCTAACACGGTGAAACCCTGTCTCTACTAAAAATACAAAAAATTAGCTTGGTGTGGTGGCCAGCGCCTGTAGTCCCAGCTACTCAGGAGGCTGAGGCAGGAGAATGGCATGAACCCGGGAGGTGGCGCTTGCAGTGAGCCAAGACAGCGCCACTGCACTCCAGCCTGGGAGAAAGAGCAAGACTCCGTCTCAAAAAATTAAAAAAAAAAAAAAAAAAAATTTCAACTAAAATTTTTCCCTGCCTAAATCCGATTTAAGCAAATGTAAAAAGTACTTTTAAAAAGTCAGGCTTAATGGGCTGGAAAATTTTTCATATTATGCTACTTTTTTTTGGATCTTCCACAATATTGATAGAGTACTTAAAATTGCAACATTTTCTCAAGAGGGGATTCCCAAGATTAGATTTTTTACTAACCAGTTATAATTTCAACTAAGGTCTGTCCTAGCCAACTCTCAGATACGTGCCTGGGGGCTCCACCTTCCTCCTAGTGGGAAGAGTCCATCTGTGGACACATCTGCCCGGCTGTCCTGCTGGTGTCACAGGAAGGCTATGGGAGGGAATGACTGGTTGCCAATCAAGATGCACAATTTACAGTGAAAAATTGTAGGGGAAATATTCTTGATTGAAAAGGGGATTTCTTGTGTTTATCTACTTTGGCTAAACCTTCTCTTGGCTCAGCCTTGGATTTGTTGGATGTTGTGTGGTGTTTCTAAGGCAAACTGGCTGATGAATTCTCTCTCTGAGCTGATCATGATGGGAAAGTATGTCCCTTGCATTCGTCCAGCACACTGAGCTTTATTTGCATTGGACAAGATCTAAAATGGGTTATTCCCCAAAGTATTCCAATAACAGATACAACTCAGAGGAAGTTCCTTACCTGAGAGGCCGGCAGCTGGGTGAGGGAAGCAGGGCTTTGGAGCCAGGTCAGACCCCAGTTTTGTCGCCTCAGCTGTAACCCAACATCCCCACACCGCAGTTTCCCCATTGGCAAACAAGCAAAGCAATGGTGCTCATCAATTAGTGCTGTTCGAGGTTTAAATTAGAGAAAGTGTGCAAAGCACTTGGAAGAGCACTTGGCTTCCCTCTGGGATTGTGCACAGAGGTCTCCAAGCTCTTCGTGTGCTGTCTCTGCAAGGAATCTCCTTGTTTGCAATGGTTAGAATACTAGAAGGACTCTCATACCACTCTCACGACAGACAGCCAAGCAGGTGGAGCAGAAGAAAGGACTCTGGAGGACAAGGAGGTCAAAGGCTCTGGATTGGTTTCCTGTAGCTTAACAAATTACCATGAACTAGGTGGCTTGACCCAACAGGAATTCATTTTCTTACCCACGCAGAGGCTGGCAGGGTCGGGTCCCTCTGGGCTTTCCAGGTGAAAGAGAGTCTGTTCCTTGCCTCTTAACCTTCTGGTAGCTGCTGGCCTTCCTGGGCTTGTGGCCACATCACTCCAACCTCTGCCTCCCTGGCCACGCAGCCTCCTCTGTGTTTCTATATCATAGGGACAGAGATGATTGCATTTAGGGCCACCCACATCGTCCAGGGTAAATTCCTCCTCTGAAGATCCTTAATCACTTTTTTTTTTCCATATAAGATCTGTTTACTTCTCTGCATGTATCTCTGTGTCCCCTCCTCTTCTTCTAAGGACACCAGTCATTGGATTTAGGGCCCAGCTTAAATGCAGTATGACTTCATCTTAATTAATCACATCTTCAAAGACCCTGTCTCCAAATCAGGTTGCATTCTGAAGTTCCAAGTGGACAGGAATTTAGGGGACACTTTCACCCCACTACAGTTTCCATTTGTGGGTGGTAGTGCTCAGTGAATTTGTAACTAAATGCTTGCTTTCTCAATCGCTCTCTCCTTGGATGAGCAGGGAGTGTGCCTTATTCCCAGGACTTAGCAGTTACACACTAGGCCTCTAGAGATGTCTGACAAATGGATGCATTTAATTAGTGAATTGTCCACATTTTCCTGTATTAACTTGGAAACTCTGTTGCATATTTACTCTTAGAAATGAAAGGCAACCAATTTATTTTATTTTTATTATTTATTTATATTTATTATTATTAGTTTTTTACTGCTTTCCTCTTAAAATAGGAATTAGTTTTGAATTGCAGGTCAGTTCTATTAGTAATGCTCTTCATGGATACAAATACTTTGCCCTCCATTTGGAACTGCAAAGCCCAGCAATCCCACAAGGATGGACACTCACTACAGCCCGGTGCCTGCGGAGTATTCGGAACGCGGGATCCAAGCAAACCACGAAGTCTCCTCTGCGGGCTCCCTTGCCCCTCTGTGGTTCAGGCGGGAGATGCTCAGGCGCTGGCAACAGCCTCCAGGTGCCGTTCCCTGCGCATGGCCCCATCTTTGTGGGCAGTGTCCGGTGGGCTTGTGCTCACTCCTGCGCTGGGGGCTCCACACGAGACGGCCCTGGACTACTGAAATAGTGGACAGAAGGGTCTCCCGAGAATCTCCAGGGTGGGCAGGCAGTGCCGGGGAGCCAGCGGGAAGGGAAGGGAGCCTGAGGCGGCAAAACGCCCACGCAGGAGCTGCTAGTGCAGCCGCAAGAGCAAGGCCTGGGCTGCAGTTGGGGGGCTGGGCAGTGGCCCGCAGTGTGCAGCAGGCCCTGGAGACCAGGCGAAGGGAAGCCATGGAGTGAACCTGGTCGCAGGTGCCCAGGTCAAGGCTGCGTTAGAAACCTTCCCCAGCAGCCCCGCTCATCTCGCTGCAGCCTCAGCCTCTCTGCTCCTGGCTCACCTGCCCCACTCAGTGCTGAGTTGCTGTATTAGTCTCTTCTCCCACTGCTGATAAAGACATACTGGAGACTAGGTAATTTATAAAGGAAAGAGGTTTAATGGACTCACTGTTCCACATGGCTGGGGAGGCCTCACAATCATGGCAGAAGGCAAGGAGGGGCAAGGGCAGGTCTTACATGGCGGCAGGCAAGAAAGCATGTGCAGGGGAACTGCCCTTTATAAAACCATTAGATCTCATGAGACTTAGTGACTATCAGGAGAACAGCACAGGAAAGACTCGCCCCATGATTCAATTCCCTCCCATCAGGTCCCTCCCAGGACAGGTGGGGATTATGGGAGCTACATCTTGAATTCAAGATGCGATTTGGGTGGGGACACAGCAAACCCTATCAGTTGCTTTGTCATGCCTGCTTTGGGGACAGCTTTCATCTGACTGGTGGTCATCCCTGCAGATCTCAGAACTGATGTCACTGTGTCACCTGCTCTGTGACCTCACCTGAGGCCCCCAGAAGAGGGGACTCCCGAGGCCTGTGCTCTCCTGATCCGTGGCTGCTGAATTGTCTGGGTCAACTAGGCAGGAAGCACATAGGCACCGAAAGCCTCTTCCTTGTTCAAAACATGTTTCCTGAACAAAGGAACGAATGTGGATGGAAGACTTGGGCTCTGCCAGGGCTCAGCCTGGGGACAGCGCCCTAAGAGCCTCATGAGGTAAAGGTTTATGTTGGCGATCAGCCTTACGCATCTAAGGATTTGGGGGGCCCAGTGGGAAGTGGGGGTCAGAGGAGGCATCAGAACACCTCCAGGCTGAGGGGCTGGCGCCACCAAGTCCAGTGCCAAAGCGGGGCTGCAGCCAGGAGCTCCGGGGACGTCCATATTGTCCCCATGCAGGCTGCCTCCTGGGTCCCCAAGCAGGCTCTGTGGTGGGCTCAGGCCCTGTTCAGTGGGATCACAGGTCAAGACTGGCAGCCGGACTGGAGAGGAGAAAGGGAGAAGGACCGCCTAGAGCTCACCCAACACTTTCGTCTGATCTTCACCACATCATCTGATCTGGAGAAAACCGTCTGTGAGTCGGGCATCTCCGGAGAAACAGAACCAAGAGAATGAAGAGAGAGAAGGTTTATTATGAGAACTGACTCATGATTATGGAGGCTGAGAAGTCCTGCCATGTGCTGTCTGCAAACTGGGCACCTAAGAAAGTCGGTAGTGTAATTCAGTGCAAGACTGAAGCTGTGAGAACTGGGAGCTCTGATTGGCAGGAGAGGATGGATGTCCCAGTCAAAAAAGAGGGCAAATTCTCCCTTTCCCAGCCTTGTTGTTGTGTTCAGGAACTCAGCAGATTGGAGATGCTCACCCACATTGGTGAGCCTTCTTCACTTAGTCTACTAACTGAAATGCTTCATCTCTTCCAGAAACCCCTCCCAGATTGCCCAGAAATAATGTTTACCTGCTCTCTGGGCATCCCTTAGCCTAGTCAAGTTGACATAAAATCGCCCAACTTTTTAGTCACATTTAAATACAGAATATTTTGTAGCTTTTTACAGTATTTTTCTTGTGACTTTATTTCTTCTGCCATACCAAAATCTAGGACAGCTTTAAGAAAATAATAGCCTTATTGAGATTTAATTCATTTATCATAAAATTCATCCATTCAAAATATACAATTTAGTGGTTTTTAGTATGTTCGTAGAGTTGTGCAAGCATCACAGCTATCTAATTTTAAAGAATTTTCATCAACCACCAAATAAACCTTATCTCCTCTATTTCCTATTTCCCTTTGAAAACTGCTAACCTATATTCTGTAGGTTACCTAAAAAAATTAGATTTGCCTATTTTGGATGTGTCTTACACATAATTATACAATATGTAGTCTTTTGTGACTTGCTTTAAAAAATTTCACATGATAGCAAGGTCATCTATACCGTAGCATGTATCAGTACTTCATTCCTTTTTATGGTGGAATATTATTCCATCCTTCCCTCGTCCTACTCCTTCCCTTGCCTTGTTGTTATATTCGGGAACTCGGCCCATTGGAGATGCTCGCCCACATTGGTGAGGGTGTGCCTTCTTCATTTAGTCTACCAACTGAAATGCTTCATCTCTTCCAGAAAGATTATTATTCCACAATAAAAAGGAATGAAAACCCCCAAACTTTTGGGTTACTTCCACATTTTAGCCATTATAAATAATGCTGTTATGAACTTTTGTGTTCAAGTTTTTGTGTACATATATGTTTAATTTCTCATGAATATATACAAAAGAGTGGAATTGCTGGGTCATATGGTAACTCTTACGTTTAAGCTTTCATGGAATTGTCGAGTTGTTTTCCAAAATAGTGACACTCATTTTACAATTACACAGTGTATGAGGTTTTGTTTCTCCACATCCTCACCAACAGTTGTCCTTGTCCACCTTATTGATGTAGCCATCTTAGTGAATGTGAAATGGTATCTCATTATTATATCGATTTACATTTTCCTTGTGCATGACTAATGATGTTGAGTATCATTTAATGTGCTTATTGGAGAACCGTATATTTTCTTTAGAGAAATAGCTACTCAAATTTGTTATTATAGTTGCAAGAGTTCTTTATATATTCTTGATACAAGTCCCTTATCATATATTATTTGCAAATGTTTTTTTCTTCTCTGTAAGTTGTTTTTTCACTTTTTTGATGGGGTCCTTTAAAGAACAATAGTTTTAAACTCTGATGAAGTTCATGTATCTCTTTTTTCTTTTGTCGCTCATGCTTTTGCATCACATCTAAGAAGACACTGCTCAACCCAAGGTCGTGATGACTTCTATGTTTTATTCTAAGAGTTTTATAGTTTCAACTCTCACATTTAGGCCTATGATCCATTTTGAAATGATTTTTGAATATGTAGTATGAATTAGAGATCCAACTTCATTCTTTTGCATGTGTGAATCCAGTTGTCTCAGTACTATTTGTTGAAAAGACTATTCTTTCCCCATTGAATTGCCTTGGTACCCTTGTCAAAAATCAATTGAGTCCATATGTATAGGTAAATTTCTGGACTCTCATTCTACTTTATTCATCTGTATGTCTACCCTTATGCCAATACCACACCTTCATGATTATTGTAGTTTTGGAGTAAATTTTATTTATTTATTTTTATTTTTATTTATTTTTTTGAGATGGCATGTCACTCTGTCGCCCTGGCTGGAGTGCAGTGGTGCGATCTCGGCTCACTGCAACCCCTGCCTCCCAAGTTCAAGCAATTCTCCTGCCTCAGCCTCCCAAGTAGCTGGGATTACAGGCGCCTGCCACCATACCCAGCTGATTTTTGTATTTTCAGTAGAGACGGGGTTTCACCATGTTAGTCATGCTGGTCTCGAACTCCTGACCTCGTGATCCACCCACCTCAGCCTCCCAAAGTGCTGCCATTACAGGTGTGAGCCACTGCGCCCAGCCTGTAGTTAAGTTTCAAAATAAGGAACTGTGAGTCCTTTAACTTTGTTCCTTTTTAAAATATTGTTTCGGTTATTTTGAGTTCCTTGCATTTACGTGTAAATTTTATGATGAATATGTCAATTTCTTCAAAACAGTAAGTTGAAATTTTTTAAAAAATTGTGGTGAATTTATAGGTCAATTTAGAGAATATCCCCATCTTAACAATATTAAATCTTCTGATCCATGAGCATGAGATACCTTTCTTTCCATTTATTTAGGTCAATTTCTTTCAATTATGTTTTGTAGTTTTCAGCATACAAATATTGTAGTTTCTCATTAAAATTTATTCCTAATTTATTTTATTCTTTTTGATACTATTGTAAGTGAAATTGTTTTTTATTTTTGTGTTTGGATTATTCATGGCTAGTATACATAAATACAACTGATTTTTGTACTTTGATTTATGTATCCTGAAATTTTGCTGAACTTACTCATTCTCATAGCTTTTCCTCAGGATTTTCAATATACAAGATCACATCATCTGGGAATACAAATAGTTTTACTTCTTTTCCAATTTGGGTGACTTTTTAAAAAATTTATTATTTTTTTAGATGGAGTTTTGCTCTTGCTGCCCAGACTAGAGTGCAATGGCACAATCTTGGCTCACTGAAACTTCTGCCTCCTGGGTTCAAGTGATTCTCCTGCCTCAGCCTCCCAAGTAGCTGGGATTACAGGCATGTGTCACCATGCCCAGCTAATTTTTTGTATTTAGTAGAGAGAGGGTTTCTGTTGGTCAGGCTCATCTTGAACTCCTGACCTGAGGTGATCTACCTGCCTCGGGCTCACAAAGTGCTGGGATTACAGGTGTGAGCCACTGCACCCGGCCTGACTTTTATTTCTTTTTATTGCTTAATTGCTCTGGCTAAAATCTCAAGTACAATGTTAAATGGAAGTGGTGACAGTGAACATCCTTATTCTTTTCCTACTTTTAATGGGAAGACATTGTCTTTCACTGTGATCTCAGCTGAGAGTTTTTCATAGATACCATTTATCAGATTGAAGAAATTTCCTTGTATTGCTAGTTTGTTAAAAATTTTTGTCATAAAAATGTGTTAGATTTTGACAAATGCTTCTACATTTGTTGAGCCAATGGTGTGGTTTTTGTCCTTTATTTTAATATGATATATTTTTGGATGTAAAATAAACTTTGCATTTGTGGGATAACTTCCACTTGGTAATGGTGTATGACGTTTTCATATGCTTTTAAATTTGATTTTCTAGTATTTTGTTGAGGAGTGCATCTACATTCATATGGAATATTTGTCTATAGTTTTTTCTTTTTTTTTTTTTTGAGACAGAGTCTCGCTCTGTCACCCAGGCTGGAATGCAGTGGCATGATCTCAGTTCACTGCAACCTCCATCTCCCCAGTTCAAGCAATTCTTCTGCCTCAGCCTCCTCAGTAGCTGGGAACACAGGCACCCACCACCATGCCTGACTAAGTTTTTTGTATTTTTAGCGGAGACAGGGTTTCACCATATTAGCCAGACTGATTTTAACTCCTGGCCTCAAGGATCCACCTGCCTTGGCCTCCCAAAGTGCTGGAATTACAGGTATGAGCCAACATGCCCGGCCTATAGTTTTTGTTCTTTGTGATATTGTTATCCAGTTTTGGTATGAGGGTGATACTTGTCTTAGAATTAGTTGGAAAGTTTTTCTTCATTTTCTATTTCTTAGAAGACTTTGTGAAGTATTGGTAGTAATTTTCCTTAAATGATTGGTAGAATTCATGTGAAGCCATTTGATTCTAGGCTTTTCTTTGTGAGAAATTTAAAAATTTCTAATTCAGTCTTTTGTTCTATGTCTATTCAGATTATCTATTTCTTCTTGAGTCAATTTTGGTAATTTATGTCTTTCTAGCAATTTATCCGTTTCATCTAGGTTAGATAATTTGTTGTCATACAGTAGTCCATAGTATTCTTTTATAATTCTTTTTATTTCTCTAATGTTGGTAGGGATGTCCATTCTTACCTTTCCTGACTTTAGTCATTTGAGTGTTCTCTATTTTGTTCTTGGTCAAACACCTAAAGATTTCTAAGTTTTATTACTCTTTGCAAATAAGCAAATTTTAGTTTTGTTGATTGTCTCTAATTTGTTGTTCCTTCCTTCATCTTCCTTCTGATTGCTTTGAAGTTTTCTGTCTTTTCCCTTAGTTTCTTAAGATGGCAAATTATGATATTGATTTCTTTCTAAATGTAGGCATTTATGTATTTACATATCAGCTATAAAAATTCCATGTGTTTTGACATGTTATGGTTCTGGTTTCATTCATCTCAAAATATTTTTTAATTTTTCATGTAATTTCTTGTTTTACACCTGTTATTTAGCAGTATGCATTTAATTTCCATATATTTGTGAATTTCCCAAGTTTCTTTCTGTTATTGATTTTTAATTTTATTTTATTTTATGAGATAACATATTTTGTTTGATTTTAATCACTTTATATTTATTGAATGTCATTTTATGGCCTAATTTGTAGTCTAAACTGGAAAAAGTTTCATGAGGATTTCAGAAAAAAGTATATCCTGCTGTTATTGAGTGATTTTTGTTATGTCTAGGTGGTTTATAATATTAAGTATTTTATTTTTCTGTTGATATTCTGCTTAGTTGTTATATCCATCATTGAAAGTGGGGTATTGAACTATCCAAATATTTTCAGTTGTCAATTTCTTTTAGTTATACCAGTTTTAAAATGAATATTTGATATTTTGACTTTATTTATTTTTATAAATGTAGAAATGATTGCAAAGAAAATTATTGCTACCTAATACACTTAAATATATTCATTTAAGAAAATATCTTGGCTGGGCATGGTTGCTCATGCCTGTAATCTCAGCACTTTGGGAGGCTGAGGTGGGCAGATCACTTCAGATCAGGAGTTTGAGACAAGCCTGGCCAACCTACTACTGGGGAAGCTGAGGCAGTAGAATCACTTGAACCTGGGAGGCAGAAGTTGCAGTAAGCTGAGATTGTGCCACTGCACTCCAGCCTGGGCAACAGAATGAGACTGTCTCAATAAAACAAACAAACAAACAAACAAAAAACTCAACCATTTCACTGCTATTGTTTTACAGTTTAATCACAACAGGAGCCAATCTTTCCTGACTTTTTTTTTTTTAACAAATGATGTATATATTACTCCTACATTGCTTCATTTCTTCTACTTTCCTTTTTGCTATGACTATTTACTATGACTAATTAATATGTGAATTATTGCTTTAAACAATTATTTTTTAAATCAGATGGGAAAAGAGTTGCAAACAAAAAATACCATTACACTGACTTTTATATTTACCTTTGTAGTTGCCTTTTCTAGTGTACTTTCTTTCTTAATATGCATTTAGATTACTGTCTCATGTTCTTTCATTTTAACCTGAAGGACTCCTTTTAGTGTCTCTTGTAGGGCAGGCCTGCTAGTGACAAATTCTCTCTGTTTTTGTTTATCTAAGAATGTCTTAATTTCTCCTTCACTCATAAAGGATAGTTTTGCTGGATATAGAATGCTTAATTGACATTTACTTTCTTTCAGCACTTTGAATTTTCATTGGCCTCTAGTTTGTATGTGTTCTGATGAGATGTCAGCTTATCATCTTGTTGACAATCCATAATATTTGATGAGTTGTTTTTCTTATTACTTTCAAGATTTTCTCTTTATCTTGGGCTTTCAACAGTTTGATTGTAACTTGTCCAGGTTTGGAAGTCTTTAAGTTTATCCTTTTCAGAGTTTGTTGAGCTCCTTGGATGTGTAGATTAATATTTTTAATGAAATTTGGGAAGCTTTCAGTTATTATTTCTTCCAGTACTTTTTATGTCCCTTTCCTTTCCTTCTGGGACTCATATTATGCATATGTTGATACACATGATGCCGTCCCACAAGTCTCTGAGGTCCTGTTCTTTCTCTTCTTTCTTTTTTATTTTTGTTATTCAGACTGGATACTCTCAATTGACTTATTTTCAAGTAAATGATTCTTTCTTTAATCACCTTAAATCTTCTCTTGAGTCCCTCTAGGGAATTTCTCACTTTAGTGATTATACATTACCACTTCAGACTTTCTGTTTTTTTTTTTTTCATGATTTCTGTCTCTTTCTTGATATTTCCTATTTGGTGACACAGCATTCTCATGCTTTATTTCAATTATGTATACATGATTTTCTATAGTTCTTTGAGCATATTTGTAATGACTATTTAAATTTTGTGTGTGTGTGTGAGTTTTCCCTTCCAAGATGGCCTATAGGAATATCTCTGGTCTGCAGCTCCCAGCATGATCAATGCAGAAGATGGGTGATTTCTGCATTTCCAACTGGGGTATCTATTTCATCTCACTGGGACTGGTTGGACAGTGGGTGCAGCGCATGAAGGGCAAGCTGAAGCTGGGCGGGGTGTTGCCTCACCCAGGAAGCACAAGGGGTTGGGGGATTTCTCTTTCCAAGCCATGACAGACCGTAACTGGAAAAATGGGACACTCCCACCCAAATACTGTGCTTTCCTGCAACCAGCAGACCAGGAGATTCTCTCCCATGCCTGGCTTGGCATGTCCCATGCCCACGGAGCCTTGCTCACTGCTAGCGCAGCAGTCTGAGATTGACCTGCGAGGCTGCAGCCTGGCGCAGGAAGGGATGTTCACCATTGCTGAGGCTTGAGTAGGTAAACAAAGTGGCCAAGAAGCTAGAACTGGGCAGAGCCCACCACAGCTCAGCAAGGCCTATTTCCCCGATAGACTCCAACTCTGTGGGCAGGTCATAGCTGAACAAAAGCCAGCAGAAACTTCTGCAAAATTAAACGTCCCTGTCTGACAGCTCTGAAGAGAGCAGTGGTTCTCCCAGCATGGCATTTGAGCTCTGAGAACAGACAGACTGCCTCCTCAAGTGGGTCCCTGATCCCCATGTAGCCTAACTGGGAGACACCTCCCAGTAGGGGCTGACAGACACCTCATACAGGTGGGTACCCCTCTGGGATGAAGCTTCCAGAGGAAGGATCAGGCAGCAATATTTGCTGTTCTGCAGGCTCTGCTGGTGATACCCAGGCAAACAGTGTCTGGAGTGGACCTCCAGCAAACTCCAACAGACCTGCAGCTGAGGGACCCGACTGTTAGAAGGAAAACTAACAAACAGAAAGGAATAGCATCAACATGAACAAAAAGGACATAGATACCAAAACCCCATCTGTAGGTCACCAACATCAAAGACCAAAGGTAGAAAAAACCACAAAGATGGGAGAAACCAGAGCAGAAAAGCTGAAAATTCTAAGAACCAGAGTGCCTCTTCTCCTCCAAAGGATCACAGCTCCTTGCCAGCAATGGAACAAAGCTGGATGGAGAATGACTTTGACGAGTTGACGGAAGTAGGCTTCAGAAGGTCAGTAATAACAAACTTCTCTGAGCTAAAGGAGCATGTTCTATCCCATCTCAAGGAAGCTAAAATGCTTGAAAAAGGTTAGACGAATGGCCAACTAGAATAAACAGTGTAGAGAAGACCTTAAATGACCTGATGGAGCTGAAAACATGGCATGAGAACTTTGTGATGCATGCACAAGCTTCAATAGCCAATTCGACCGAGTGGAAGGATATCAGTGATTAAAGATCAAATTAATGAAATAAAGTGAGAAGACAAGTTTAGAGAAAAAAGAGTAAAAAGAAATGAACAAAGCCTCCAAGCTTTATGGGACTATGTGAAAAGACCAAATCTACATTTGATTGGTGTACCAGAAAGTGGCGGGGAGAATGGAACCAAGTTGGAAAACACTCTTCAGGACGTTATCCAGGAGAACTTCCCCAACCTAGCAAGGCAGGCCAACATTCAAATTTAGGAAATACAGAGAATGCAACAAAGATACTTCTTGAGACGAGCAACTCCAAGACACATACTTGTCAGATTCACCAAGGTTGAAATGAAGGAAAAAAACATTAAGGGCAGCCAGAGAGAAATGTCAGGTTACCCACAAAGGGAATCCCATCAGACTAACAGCAAATCTCTTGGCATAAACCCTACAAGCCAGAAGAGAGTGGGGGCCAATATTCAACACTCTTAAAGAAAAGAATTTTCAACCCAGAATTTCATATCCAGCCAAACTAAACTTCATAAGTGAAGGGGAAATAAAATCCTTTACAGACAAGCAAATGCTGAGAGATTTGTAACCACCAGGCCTGCCTCACAAGAGTTCCTGAAGGAGGACAAAATGTGGAAAGGCACAATTAGTACCAGCCACTCCAGAAACATACCAAATTGTAAAGACCATCAATGCTATGAAGGAACTGCATCAATTAATGGGCAAAATAACCAGCTAACATCATAATGACAAGATCAAATCCACACATAACAATATTAATCTTAAATGTAAATGGGCCAAGTGCCCCAATTAAAAGACACAGAGTGGCAAATTGGATTAAGAGTCAAGACCCATCAGGGTGCTGTATTCAGGAGACCCATCTCACGTGCAGAGACACACATAGGCCCAAAATAAAGGGATGGAGGAAGATCTACCAAGCAAATGGAATGCAAAAAACAAAACAAAACAAAACAAAACAAAAAAGCAGGGATTGCAATCCTAATCTCTGATAAAATAGACTTTAAACCAACAAAAATCAAAAGAGACAAAGAAGCCCATTACATAATGGTAAAGGGATCAATTCAAAAAGAAGAGCTAACTATCCTAAATATATATGCACCCAATACAGGAGAACCCAGATTCATAAAGCAAGTCCTCAGAGATCTACAAAAAGACTTAGACTCCCACACAATAATAATGGGAGACTTCAACACCTCACTGTCAATAATAGACAGATCAATGAGACAGAAGGTTAATGAAGATAAACATGGCTTGAACTCAGCTCTGCACCAAGCAGACCTAATAGACATCTACAGAACTCTCCACCCAAAATCAACAGAATATACATTCTTCTCAGCACCACGTCACACTTATTCTAAAATTGACCACATAGTTGGAAGTAAAGCACTCCTCAGCAAATGTAAAAGAACAGAAATCACAACAAACTGTCTCTCAGACCACAGTGCAATCAAATTAGAACTCAGGATTAAGAAACTCACTCAAAAACACACAACTACATGGAAACTGAACAACCTGCTCCTGAATGACTACTGAGTAAATACCGAAATGAAGACAGAAATAAAGATTTTCTTTGAAACCAATGAGAACAAAGACCAATGTACCAGAATCTCTGGGACACATTTAAGGCATTGTGTAGAGGAAAATTTATAGCACTAAATGCCCACAAGAGAAAGCAGGAAAGATCTAAAATTGACACCCTAACATCACGATTAAAAGAGCTAGAGAAGCGAGAGCAAACAATTCAAAAGCTAGCAGAAGGCAAGAAATAACTAAGATCAGAGCAGGACTGAAGGAGATAGAGACACAAAAAAAACCTTTCAAAAAAATCAATGAATCTAGGTGCTTTGTTTTTTTTAAAGATCAACAAAATTGATAGACCGTTACCAAGACTAATAGAGAAGAATCAAATAAACGCAATAAAAAACAATAAAGGGGATATCACTACCAATCCCACAGAAATACAAACTACCATCAGAGAATACTATAAACACCTCTATGCAAATAAACTAGAAAATCTAGAAGAAATGGATAAATTCCTCAACACATACAACCTCCCAAGACTAAACCAGGAAGAAGTTGAATCTCTGAATAGACCAATAGCAGGCTCTGAAATTGAGGCAATAATTAATAGACTACCAACCAAAAAAAGTCCAGGACCAGATGGATTCACAGCCTAATTCTACCAGAGGTACAAAAAGGAACTTGTACCATTCCTTCTAAAACCCCTAATTTATTTTATGAGACCAGCATCATCCTGATACCAAAGCCTTGCAGAGACACAACAAAAAAAGAGAATTTTAGACCAATAGCCCTGATGAACATTGATGCAAAAATCCTCAAAATACTGGCAAACCAAATCCAGCAGCACATCAAAAAGCTTATCCACCATGATCAAGTCAGCTTCATCCCTGGGATGCAAGGCTGGTTCAACATATGCAAATCAATAAACATAATCCATCACATAAACAGAACCAACAACTAAAACCACATGATTATCTCAATAGATGAAGAAAAGGCCTTCGACAAAATTCAACAGCCCTTCATGCTAAAAACTCTCAATATACTATGTACTGATGGAACGTATCTCAAAACAATAAGAGCTATTTATGAAAAACCCACAGCCAATATCATACTGAATGGGCAAAAACTGGAAGCATTTCCTTTGAAAACCAGCACAAGACAAGGATGCCCTCTGTCACCACTCCTATTCAACATAGTGTTGGAAGTTCTGGCCAGGGCAATCAGGCAAGACAAAGAAATAAAGGATATTCAATTTGGAAAAGAGGAAGTCAAATTGACTGTGTTTGAAGATGACATGATTGTATATTTAGAAAACCCCATCATCTCAGCCCAAAATCTCCTTAAGCTGATAAGCAACCTCAGCAAAGTCTCAGGATCCAAAATCAATGTGCAAAAATCACAAGCATTCCTATACACTAATAATAGACAAATAGAGAGCCAAATTATGAGTGAACTCCCATTCATAATTGCTACAAAAAGAATAAAATACTTAGGAATACAACTTACAAGGGATGTAAAAGACCTCTTCAAGGACAACTACAAACCACTGCTCAACTAAATAAAAGAGGACACAAACAAATGGAAGAATATTTCATGCTCATGGATAATAAGAATATCATGAAAATGGCCATACTGCCCAAGGTAATTTATAGATTCAATGCCATCCCCATCAAGCTACCAATGACTTTCTTCACAGAATTGGAAAAAACTACTTTAAAGTTCATATGGAACCAAAAAACAGCCCGCATTGCCAAGTCAACAATAAGCAAAAAGAACAAAGCTGGAGGCATCATGCTACATGACTTCAAACTATACTACAAGGCTACAGTAACCAAAACAGCATGGTACTGGTACCATAACAGATATATAGACCACTGGAACAGAACAGAGGCCTCAGAAATAACACCACACATCTACAACCATCTGATCTTTGACACACCTGACAAAAACAAGAAATGGGGAAAGGATTCCCTATTTAATAAATGGTGCTGGGAAAGCTGGCTAGCTATATGTAGAAAACTGAAACTGGATCCCTTCCTTACACCTTATACGAAAATTAATTCAAGATGAATTAAAGACTTAAGCGTTAGACCTAAAACCATAAAAATCCTAGAAGAAAATCTAGGCAATACCATTCAGGACATAGGCAAGGACTTCATGACTAAAACACCAAAAGCAATGGCAACAAAAGCCAAAATTGACAGATGGGATCTAATTAAACTAAAGAGCTCCTGCACCACAAAACAAACTAACATCAGAGTGAACAGGTAACCTACAGAATGGGAGGAAATTTTTGCAATCTATCCATCTGACAAAGGACTAATACCCAGAACCTACAAAGAACTTAAACAAATTTACAATAAAAAAATCAAAAAACCCCATCAAAAAGTGGGCAAAGAATATGAAGAGACACTTCTCAAAAGAAGACATTTAGGCACCCAATAGACACATGAAAAAATGCTCATCATCACTGGTCATCAGAGAAATGCAAATCAAAACCACAGTGAGATATTAGAATGGTGATCATTAAAAAGTCAGGAAACAACAGATGCAGGAGAGGATTTGGAGAAATAGGAATGCTTTTACACTGTTGGTGGGAGTGTAAATTAGTTCAACCATTGTGGAAGACAGTGTGGCAATTCCTCAAGGATCTAGAACTAGAAATACCATTTGACCCAGCAATCCCATTACTGGGTATGTACCCAAAGGATTATAAATCATGCTACTGTAAAGACACATGCACATGTATGTTTACTGCAGCACTATTCACAATAGGAAAGACTTGGAGCCAATCCAAATGTCCATCAATGATAGACTGGATTAAGAAAATGTGGCACAGATACACCATGGAATACTTTGCAGCCATAAAAAAAGGATGAGTTCATGTCTTTGCAGAGACATGGATGAAGCTGGAAACCATCATTCTAAGCAAACTATCACAAGGACAGAAAACCAAACACCACATGTTCTCACTCATAGGTGGGAATTGAACAATGAGAACACTTGGACACAGGGCAGGGATCATCACACTCCGGGGCCTGTCAGGGGGTGGGGGGCAGGGGGAGGGATAGCACTAGGAGAAATACCTAATGTAAACGATGAATTGATGGGTGCAGCAAACCAACATGGCACATATATACCTATGTAACAAACCTGCATGTTGTGCACATGTACCCTTTAAACTATAATTTAAAAAAACAACTTTTGGCCGGGCGCGGTGGCTCACGCTTGTAATCCCAGCACTTTGGGAGGCCGAGGCAGGCGGATCACGAGGTCAGGAGATCAAGACCATGGTGAAACCCTGTCTCTACTAAAAATACAAAAAATTAGCCGGGCGTGGTGGCGGGCGCCTGTAGTCCCAGCTACTTGGAGAGGCTGAGGCAGGAGAATGGTGTGAACCCGGGAGGCGGAGCTTGCAGTGAGCCGAGATTGCGCCACTGCACTCCAGCCTGGGCGACAGAGCGAGACTCCGTCTCAAAACAAACAAACAAACAAACAAACTTTTTTTGTAAGTCCAACATCTGGGCTTAGTTATGGGGTAGTTTCTGTTGGTTCATTTTTTTCTGTGTAGTTAGTATGGGCCATACCTTATTGTTTCTTTGTACATCTCATCTTTTTTGTTGAAAACTGGAACCCAGATTTTATTTCCCTCTCTCCTCCCCCAGGGTTTGTTGTTGTTGAAGGGTTTAGTGACTTTGCTAAAATAATTTTGTAAATTTTGCATTCTTTGTCAAATATGACCACTGAAGTCTGCTCAGTTGGCTTAGTAGCCAGCTTATAGTTGGACAGAAATTTTCTTAAATGCTTTAAACCAGTAAGTCTGTCATTATTTGCCAAGGGGCTATGTGTGTATGTTGTGGCATACTTTAAACATACTGAGTTTACAGCTCTGCCTTAGTCTTCATTTCCTGCTTGCTCAGTATCTGTAGATTATCCAGAGTTTAGAGATTATGGCTTTATCAAGTTTTTCCTGAGTATGCATGAAGCTCTGCACATGTACATGGACTTCTCAAGTCCCAGCAATATGTAAAAACGTTTCAAAGCTGTTTTAGATACTAATTCCTCAGATCTTCCTTTTAAAGTTTATGGCTAGCCTGTTGTTTGCCCCAACTGGTACCAATGCCTTAGGAAACTGTGATGCTACAGAATTGTCACTGATTATTCCACAAAGTCCTGGGAATAAGACTGTTCACACCAAGTGAGTACTAAATCAGGTCAAATAAAGATAAGCCCTGACAACAGAGTTTTCCAGGGATCTGCCAGACAGGTCAAATAGTGACCTTTGGAGAGTCAAAATCCACTCTTTCCCTTCTTGTGGCTACTAGGCTGCTGGTTTTCACAGCTAGCATAATTGCCAAGACTGGTGATTTTCAATCCTACTGCAGAGCTGGGGACAGAGGTATGATAGGCAGAATAATGCACCCCCTCCCCCTAAATGTTTATGTCCTAATACTCAGAACCCACGAATATGTTATATTACATGACAAAGGGGAATTATGTTTGCAGATGAAATTCAGTTTGCTAATCAGCTGAAGTTAAGATAAAGAGATCATCCTGGATTAGCTCAGTGGGCTCAGTGTAATCACAAAGGTAAAAGTAGATGAGCCAGGCGTGGTGGGTCATGCCTGTAATCCCAGCACTTTGGGAGGCCAAAGTGGGTGGATCACAAGGTCAAGAGATTGAGACCATCCTGGCCAACATGCCGAAACCCCATCTCTACTAAAAATACAAAAATTATCCAGGTGCGGTGGCACGTGCCTGTAATCTCAGCTACTCAGGAGGCTGAGGCAGGAGAATCGCTTGAACCCGGGAAGTGGAGGTTGCAGTAAGGCAGGATTGTGCCACTACACTCCAGCCTGGCAAGAGAGCAAGACTCTATTTAAAAAAAAAAAAAAAGTAGATGAAAAAGGCAGGAGAGAAGGTTGGAGTGACATGATGTGAGAAGGACTCATTGTTGGCTTTGAAGATGGGAGGAGGCCATGAGCCAAGGAATGAGGGCAGCCCATGGAAGGTTTGAAAGGCAAGGGAATGCATTCTCCCCTAGATCCTTCAGAATGAAATGCAGTTCTGTCATAATCTTGACTTTAGCCCAGTGAGATCCATGTCTCACTGAGCCCTACAGAAATGTAAGGTAATAAATTTGTGTTGTTTTAAACCACAAAGTATGTGGTAATTTCTTATTGAAGCACTGAGAAATGAATGCAAGGGAGTTTAAAATAGGGCAAGTTAAAATGCCACAAAACTGTTCTGCTGAGATTCATTTTTTTCTTGAATACATATCTTTTGGATTGTTGTAATTTCTTGGTTAATTTTCAGAGTTCTGAAAAAGTTGACTTTGAATATTTTCCCGCAGGGTTCCTGTTGCATTTTTGGAGTGGAGCCTTGGAGGTCCTTATTCCCCTTTCCACAATTGCTTCTAGCAGACAACAGCTTTTAAATGGTGTTTGTTGAAGTCCTAGGAAGTCTGCAGAATGTTTTCAAAGGGCATTTATTATAGGAGGCCAAATCATGGCAGGTGAGACTCCAGGTTCTCACCCAAAAAGTTTAACCTGAAGCAAAAGCCATTTTTATGTGTTTAATGCATTGAGCTTTTATTTCAATTTTATTTGAAAGTTTCTTTGTTTTTCCAATAATAAACAAATTTGAAAACTCTTCTCTTTCCTTTTGCCCTGTCTTTTCACTTGATTCTTGTAATCACAAATGAGGCATGTTAAAAATCATAGGATGATCACTTCGTTTGTCTTGGGCCAAGCTTGCTCAGCATGAGTCATTGCATTGTTTGAGGCAGAGGTCGCTGGCAGATAGCTGAAGATATAGGAACACCGACACAAGCAGGTCATCCTATGAAACTGTCAATCAGCCATGAACTGGCTGACTGAATTAGGGTAGCTAGGGTAAGACGTATCAATCTGAATTGAAGAGAATAGAGAGCAACATAAACAAAAGTAGAAAAGAAAAAAAACAACAACAAAGACATCAACAACGATTAAGTCTTTGTAAAATTATAAAATTGAATAGAATCACATATAGAGAGTCAGAGCTGAATGGGTCTACTGAGGTCATTAGGTCTAAGTCCCCAATTTATAGAGGACCCATGTTGTTCTTCAGCTCCATAATGACTGGAAGTTAAAAATAGCTCTAAAACCTTCTGGAATAATTCCAAAGACATAGAGCAGAGTTAGTGGTGAGGTTGAGGACCCCCTCCGAGGGGCCTTGTGCTTGAGGGCTATAGGCATCATCCTGGGGCAATTGCTTTTGACTCTGAGAAAGATAGGGCTGACTTTGAGTTCCATCCACAGACACACTTGTGGGTTTTTTGTTTTGTTTTGCTTTTTGAGACAGGGTCTTGCTCTATCGCCCAGGCCGTTGTGCAGTGGCACAGTCTTGGCTCACTTTAGCCTCTACCTCCTGGGCTTAAATTAAGAAATCCTCCCATGCTCAAGTGATCCTCCCACCGCAGCCTCCTGAGTAGCTAGGACTACAGGCATACACCATTTTTAAGTAGAGACAAGATCTCTCTATGTTGTCCAGGCTGGTCTTGAACTCCTGAACTCAAGTGATCCTTCTGTCTTGGCCTCTCAAAGTGTTGGGATTACAAGTTTGAGCCCCCACACCTGGCCCACAGACATATTTGAATTCCATTTCTAATTACTAGCTGTGTGACCTTGGGGTTACATAACTTACCATCTGTGAGTCTTGTCTCACTATCCTGAAAAGAAAGCAATACTTAATATATTCCTTAGGTGTAGGGTGATGATAACATATGTAACTTTGGTTAGCACATGGCCTGCACATGATAGAGCTTCCCTTTCTTGACCTATTAGATGAAGCTTTGGTCAAAAATCCAATTACAGAGATTAGTTTCTGCCAGAAGAAATGATATATGAATCCACAGAAACACAGTTAGCGTGACATCATTTATGGTGTCTATATATCCAGCCATTCTGTTAAGTAACAATTTCCAGATAGTTTTCAGAGTAAACTTTCATTTTCAAAAGAATGAATTTGGCTACATGAAAATATCCTTTAAATAAGAGGTTAAAAAAATAGGCTGGGCACAGTGGCTCATACCTGTAATCCCAGCATTTTGGGAGGCTGAGGCAGGTGGATCACTTGAGCTCAGCAGTTCAAGACCAGCCTGAGTAACATGGCAAAACCCCCTCTCTACCAATAAATACAAAAGTTAGCTGGACATGGCACCCTACTGTAGTTCCAGCTACTTGAGAGACTGAGGTGGGAGGACTACTGGAGCCTGGGAAGTTGAGGCTGCAGTGAGCCATGATCATGCCGCTGCATTCCAGCCTGGGTGACAGAGTGAGACCCTATCTCAAAAAAATAAGTACATAAAAATTAAAAATAAATAAAGCCAACGATTCTCTTTCAACATAAACCTGGTAGACATTGGCTGGTCAACCACTTCTGCAATCACAGTGCTTCTCATCCATGCCTCCATTCCCCACCTCAGGGATGCTTGGTAATGACTACAGACACTTTTAATTGTCAACAGTTTTTGGGACAGCTTCACTGGCATCTAGTGAGTAGAGGCCAGGGATGCTGCTTTACATCCTACAATGCACAGAACAGCCCACTCCCCAAAGAACAATCTGGTCCCAAATGTCAACCATGCTGCTGTGAAGACGTGTCCTAATGTGATGTAAGTTTTTAATGGAGCTGAGCTCCTAAGTGGCACAGTCCTCTTTGACTGAGTGCCCCCATCTTGCTATCTATAGCAACATCTTTGTGTTATTGAACACTTGCTGGAGCTTACAGGGTTTCATTCTCCTCCTGACAACCAGGCTGTTGAACTGGTGCTAATGCCCATAATTAACTCCTACCATCCAGGCAGAGACAACACCCAAATTGGCCAGACATGTCACACCAGGGTTACAAAGAGCAGGCAGGCCACCTCTCCTACCACTGCTTCCTCTGAAGCTTTCCCTCCTCAGATGATGTGAAATGATTGGGGTCGGTGGGTGGGGTAGAGAGGGTGGAGAAAGTGGTTGTTATTGGGGTTACAGTTCACAGGGAAAGGCAGGCATTCGTGGTGAAAAGTTACTTTCTTCTTTTCCTGTAACACCTTCTCCTCCTCCAAAACAAGTAGACAAGTGAGGATTTGGAAATTCTGCAAGAAGTCCAAGACTGCCATTCTGTTTCCCAGGTTGATGTGTGTGTAGGTGAAGTTTGGCTGATGTTTTCTTTCCTTTGCTATCTGAATTTGGGAGATGGGTTGGGGGAGGGTGGTGGAGGAGGAACTCATATTTTCTCTGTTTGTGTCTCTGGTGGACACTGCAGTCCAAGAGGGATGCCCTCTGGGCACGGTGAGGCAGCCACATGCGAGAAGCCGATGGTGGGAGCTGAAGAGAAGAGAAAGTCAAACCTCAGTAGGAATGTCAATCTCAGGGAATTGTGCAGGGGGCACCTAAAGAGTTTCCCAGAGGACCCCCCATCCCAACCAGCACCCCCAAAAGGTGTAGCCAGATGGAGAGAGGGCAGAGAAGCCAGTCAGCATTGTAGAGGGAGACAGTCACAGCCAGAGAAATAAAAGGAAACCTGTCCTGTTTCTGCAAACTCATAATCCCTCCAACCAATTGGAGAAGGTACGTCTTGAAGAGACAGGAAGGAAATCTCTTAGAGCAACAGAAGGATCTCCCTCCCTCCATTCCAAGGAGTCAGGCACCTGCTCAAACCTCCTGTAGACTGGGGAAGGGAAGAGGTTTAAATTGGGGTTAAGACTGAAATTTAAGTGGGACTGGGATTTACTAGCTGGAAGAGATCAGAAACTTAGGAAGTCTGTCATACATTTTGGGAAGAGACGGGAAAGGGAGATTCAGTGGAGCAGAGATCAGCAAACACTTTCCGTAAAGAGCCAGGTATGAATAATTTAGGCTTTGTGATCCATCAGTCTCTGTTGGAATGACTCAACCCTGCTGTTGTAGCACAATGGCAGCCATAAACAATATGTAAATGAGTGGGCACAACTGTTTTCCAATAACACCTTACTTACAAACACAGGCATCTGAGGCAGGCTATGTTTGCCAACACCTGCGACAGAGTATGACTGGAGGCAGAGACTGGAAAAACTAAAAATCTTTATTTTGATAATGCATCAGCCAGTTCCCGTTAAAAAATCAGTTTCCACAATATGTCCCAAATCTCGTCGGGTCCATGTATGCTTCCTCTGTGCTGCCTTCCCCAGCTGTCCTGGCTGGGAGCATGCATGCCCTCTTCAAAGGTTCTTTCTCGTAGGACTTGCTCCAGGCTTCTTTATCTGCAGACTTGCAGGTCTCACACACTTTTGTGTTTTGCCACATTGGTAGATTTGAAAGAACTTCATGAAGTTATGCACTTTTGTTTGTATTATGAGCCAAATGTGCTTTCATGTTTCACAGCCAACTTAATTTATTGAATTAAAAAAATAAAAAATCAATATATAAACTTTAAAGGCAGATGGCATATTCTTTTTGTCCACCGCATATTAGATTACCACACACTTACTGCCCACTGAGTGGCTTGAAACCACACACATTTGCTACCTCACAGTTTCTAGGGGTTGAAAGGCCAAGAGTGGTGTGACTGGGTCCTCTGCTCAAGGTCTCATGGGGCTGCAGCTGAGGTGTTGGTGAAGGATGGGGTCTCACCTGGGGGCTCGACTGGGGAAGAATCCACTTCGCCACTTGCATGGCCATTGGCAGCTTTCCGTCCCCTGCAGTCCAGTCATTTTCCTTTTCTTCTATTTCACTTTCTGCAGTTTCCGTTACCTGCAGTGAACTGTAGTGCAGAAACATTAAATGAAAAATTCCAGAAATAAACAATTTATGTTTTAAATTGGGTGCCATTCTGAGTCGCATGATGAAATCTTGAACCATCTCTTTGTCCTGTGTCTCCATGCTGGTAGGCTTGTGTGCTGTCAGTCACTCAGTAGCTGTCTAGGTTGTCAGATCAAACCAGCATAGTATAGATAGATTTGGGAGTATCCACAGTGTCAGGCATCCATCAGGGGCTTGGAATGTATCCTGCGAGGACAAGGGGGAGCTGTGTTTGTAGGAAGGAGGGCTTCAGTTTCCTTTTCTTTTCTTTTTTTTTGTTGTTTGTTTTTTGGTTTTTTTTTTTTTTGTCTGTTCGTTTGAGAGGGAGTCTCACTCTGTCACCCAGGCTGGAGTGCAATGGTGTGATCTCAGCTCACTGCAACTTCCGCCTCCTGGGTTCAAGTGATTCTCCTGCCTCAGCCTCCAGAGCAGCTAGAATTATAGGCACCCACCACCATGCCCTGCTAATTTTTTTTTTTTTTTTTTTTTGTATTTTTAGTAGAGACAGGGTTTCACCATGTCAGGTCTCGAACTCCTGACCTCAGGTGATCTGCCCACCTCCACCTCCCAAAGTGCTAGGATTACAGGGCATGAACCACCATGCCTGGCCAAGCTTCAGTTTTCTACTGACTGGAGGCAGAAGGCTGCCCTCAGCTCCTTGCTACATGAGCTTCACCAACAGAGTTTTTTATCTCATCAAGCCTGCAAGGAGAGTCTCTGGTACAAGTCTACTGTGAGATGGAGCCCTACAGAGCTTTGGCAACCACTGAAACGACATCTCCCCACCTTGCCACATTCTATTGGTTGTCCTGTCCACCCTCAAGGAGAGAGGTAGCACCAAGGCACACAGTCAGGTGGTGGGGGTTGTTGTTGGTCCTACAGTCTGTCTGCCACAGATGGCAAAGGTGTTCATATGTTCTGCAAAACCCCGAATTGAACTAATTAGTAGCAAACTGAGGAGCTGACTGAGGTCCTTACCCTTGCCCTGCCTGAGTATAAGAAGAGGAAGGAGGCAAATTCATTTCTCCCTAGCATCTCTTGCAGACGAAGTGGTCTCCAGGCCTCCCTGTCCACGGTTGACTGAAACCAGCCCCAGTGAGGAGCTTCCTCACAGGACTTGCTTGGTCTTCAAGGGAAATGTTCCTATTTTTAAGGAAATTTTAAGAAGAGTTCCTATAATTCCATGTAGCTAGAAACCTGTCTACTCATAGAAGCTGTCACATCAGAAAGGGCTTTTTTATCTGGACAACAACAGCAAAAAAATCCCAGCCAGTCAAGTTTTTCTCTATAGGGAAACTGAGGCTCAGAACCAAAGACCCCAGAGGGCGGCTTGGAATGATGGTAGCAGAGTTCTGGGTCTCCCAAGGCACTGGCTGGGATTTGACTCCCCAGATGCTGCCATTTCTCTTTCAGTGGCAGGGGATGTTAGAGCAGTCCTGAACTTCGTCACCAACCACTAGCCACAGAGTAGCTCTGGCAGAAGAGTGGGAAAATCAGAGGAGAACATTGTGCCCCTTCGTAGCAAATGAGTTCTGAAGAGACTGTCTTAAAGTCCAAAGTATTTTTTTTTCTGATGTGAAAACTTTAAACTGCTGTTCGCATGTTCCATGAAATTTTACATTTCTGGTTTCATCAGGAAGAAAGCTGTGTTTTAATCTGTTAACACCTTGTAGAATTATTTACAGTCAGTTCAGACCATTAATTCCCCTCTGTCCCAGTTCGGGCTGCTATAGCAGAATACCATAGACTGGGCAGCTTATGGGCAAAATTAATTTCTCCCAGGAGGTTGGAAGTCTGAGGTCAGGGTGCCAGCATGGTCAGGCCCTGGTGCGGGCTTTCTTCGGGAATGCAGACTGTGGGCTTCCCATTGTATCCTCACGTGGCACAGAGAGAACTCCCTGGGGTCCCTTTCATAAGGGCACTAATCCTGTTCACAACGGCTCCATCCTCATGACCTAATCACTCCCCAAGGGCCCCACCTTCTAAGGTCAGGACATGGGAGGATGTGTTAGGATTTCACGAAGTGAATTTTGTGGAGACACATTCAGTCCATTGCATTCTTTTAACCAAAAGGCTATGTTCTTGATTTAGGACTTGCACATTATAATAGTAGTTTGGGGTAATAAGGAAGGGTTTAAACCCGGAGCTGTTCTGAAAAATAGAATACACACCAGTGCATGGGGTAAGTATTTTAAATGAATCTTAAATTCTTGTTTGTGGAACAGTGGTTCTTAAACATTAGCATGCATAAAAACCACCAGGGAACTGTGTTATAAAAGTAGATCCCAGGATTCCATCCCAAGATCCTGATCCATGAAGTCTGCTAAAATGCTCTGCAGTTGTTTGTCTTTTGATAAGCACCCAGGTGAGGTGAGGCAGGTGTACAGAGCTGTCCTGAGAAGCCTGGCAGCCTCCGTGTCTCATCCAAAGCCTCGCTTTATAGATGGAGAGCTCAGGTCCAGAGAGGTGGATGATGCGCCCACATCTGGGCAGGTCATAAGAACCCCAGCTCCACTCTCAGGTCAGTCAGTATTCCTCTCAGGTTGTCATTTCTCACAGGAAGATTTCTCCTGATTTATATTTCAAAGAGAAGAGGCACTGCAGGAAGATGGCATAAAGTAGAATTTGAAGAAAGTTCTGAAACTGATAACTTTGCAAAAGTAAATAAAATTTTAAAAAATTAACTACTGTTCATCAATTCGGTGTCTTGAATTGACTCCTTGCAGGACGGTTAGAGAGATGGGGAAGTCATAAAGAAAGCAGGCTCTCTCCTGACACTGCATTTTTCCTCTGCTGCTCCCACTTCCCTCCTGTGTTACCTCAGTGCCCCTTGGAGATTTGCTCCTTGCAAACCATGCACTCATGGGCCCTCAGGGCATGCTTGGAGCTGGCCTTGAAAAGCAGCCCAGGAGCATTCCTAGTGCTGCATAAATGCTGGTTACGAGACCAGCAAAAGCACTGGGACTGTGCAATGTCAGCCCACATGGCAGGATGATGAGGGCCAAAGACCCTGCCTGGGCTTGAGCCATGCTTTGCTGTTTATCTTTGTCAAATGACTTTTCTTTCTCAGTTGGTCTGAATTCTGAAAATCAATATTTTAAACGCAGAGGACAAAATAGAATGAATAAAATTAATTGTCACATTGGGAAGGGACATCATTCTGGTGAGATTTGAAATCACAAATTAGTTATCGTTTTTAGAAAGCTGAAAGAAAATGGCTTTGATGGAAGAAGTTAATTGAGCAGTTTAGTTTCTTCCCTCCTGAAACCTAATTCAGAACCTGAAGTAAAGGGATAGTCCGGGGACAGTGCCCTGGGAGCTCTCTGTGAACAATGGTGCTCTTGGGATCTGTGCTGACACGTCCAGCCCGAGAGCCAAGAGCAGAGCCGGTCTTGGCCTCGATGCCAGTGTGTCTGAGAGATGGCACCCAGCAGGCGTCTCACACAGCCTCCTCTGGATGCCATCACAGGCGGCTTGCAGTAAAGGAACATTTTGCCATTAGATGATAGAATCTTTTCTAAAAGTTGGCAGAACTCCACAGTTCCACCTGTCAAGTTCAGCCTCCTTAGAAATCCCTCAATTAAAACTGGGCTCAGGACTAGAGGTGTGCTTGTGTTGCTGGGTTTGACTTGGACTCGACCAGCCAGGGAAGGTCCCGCCTGCCTTCGCTGTTTGTTGCAGTAACACGTTGCTCACAGCAAGCTGTCTTGGGGGTGTGGTAGAGCTGAGATGCGAGAATGACTCATAAAACAAATCTCAGGCTGGGGACTTGTTCCTATGGGATTCCCACGTTACGTGGGAAAGTGTGGAGCACGCTGTACACATCCATCCTGGAGCCAACTGTTTGGATGCTGTATTGTGAGTGATTGGTCCCTGAGTGCAGGCAAAGTGTCAGGGTGTTTCAGCAGCAACACCCACGTGGGGTAGAGTTGGAAGAAGTGCCAGCAGCTATGTCATGCATCCATTTTTAATAGTTATCTAATTCCATTTTTCTAGCCTGAGTCAATCACCAAAAAGGTTGAGAAATTTCAAAGCTGGGTATATCAGATTTGTATCAGATGTTCAATTTCTTATAAAACAAACAGCTTTAAGAGCGTTCTGGTAATACATACTTTAGAGACAACTACATGTTTTAAAAATAAGTTCTTAAAGTTGTTTTCAGTTTATGTCATAAAACTGATGATGGTAGAAATATGCCTTTATTTTATATTAATTTTTTTATATTTAAAAATATATTTTTAATTTAAATTTGAACTGTTTAGTTTCTTTTTTCTTTTTTCCTTTATGGATTTGGCAAATGGAGTATGTTTAGTTTTTAATGTGAGACTTAGAAACTTAGACTGCAGCTCTTTGAAAAAGATAATTTCTAAAGCACTTAATTTAAGATTTGGTATGATTTTGTTGTAATGCAATGTCGGCAGACATAATAGACATATATTAATTTTTTAAAAAGAAAGTAAACTATTTTGCTTTACTCTAAAAGGCTTAGGATGATATTAAATGTGGCTTAAAATAACTTGTACATTAGTAATAGCTTTAATTTTAATATTTCTATGTTTATTAGTGGAGACCACTTTGATCTGCAGTGCTCTGCTAGCTTTTTATTTAAACCAATTTTGGTTATGAACTAAGTGGGAAAGATCACACATTTTTCTGTTTCGACTGTTCTGAAATCGCTTTACTTAAACACTCTACAAATAACACTGACTAGTTGGCCAGTGCCAATGAAATTTACATATAAAGATGGCCATGAAGTCTTGCATGTCTTCTCATTTTAGTCTGGTTCCAAGGATAAATACCTTGGTTTCAAATCCAAATTTATTCACTTTCTTAAAAAATACGCTATTTGTATGTATTTTTAAAGCACATAGGCCTTTTATTAAGCCAACATTTTGAGGAATCAGGGTGGTACTCAGAGGCATTGTGTGTGGACTTGGACACAGCTGCTTTCTTCTCTACCTGGGGTCTGCTGATGGTATTTGGTCCCATAAGAGAGGGCAGAGACGGGCAGTGGCTTCCTTCCCAGTGATCCCAAGGCCTGGCATGGCTCTAGCAACATAGCAGGTGCTCAGTAAATATTTGTAGAACCAGTAAGTGAAATGCTTGATAATTTCATTTTTTAATTAGTCAATTAATAAATAACAACTTTGGGAAAAAGTGCTTAGTGTGACGACAAATGGTTCACTGCTTCTGCACTTACTGGTCCTTTTCCCACCTATAGGCAGCTGTCATAGAGAAATACTTCAGAGGTACTTCTCAAACCAACCTAAATTTTTTTCCTTTTGTATATGCCTATATAATATATGATTTATATGAATATATCATTATATACAATTATAAATAATACAAATATATACTTTGAGTATATTGATATGACATATACATATACGTGGTTTTTATCCATTTTCCTTTTGGAAAGGCAAATGATATGGGACTAGAAAGGAAATTGCCACAGTGCCAGTGTCTGCATGGTCCTGCTTGCTGCCTGCTTTTTCTCCGCCCCCAATTTCTTTGGTTGAGGCTCATTTTCAAAAAAATTTGTCTTGGGACGACTGAGGCAGGAGAATTGCTTGAACCGGGGAGTCAGAGGTTACAGTGAGCCGAGATCACACCACTACAATCCAGCCTGGGTGAGAAGAGCGAAACTTCACCTCAAAAAAAAAAAAAAAAAAAAAGACTTGATTCAGCTACTTAAAAAACCCTTAAGAAGACACAAGTTTCCAGCCACTTTGCACCAAGTTCTCAGTAAAAATTAAAATGTCCTCAAGAAAATGAAATGGTCTGAACATCCATTTTTGGGTGCTTCTATGTATGTGTTCTTTCCATTTTTTTTATTTTAATTTTTAGTTTTGGGGTACATGTGCAGGATGCGCAATATCCAGAATCTACAAGGAACTCAAATTTACAAGAAACAAACAACCCCATTAAAAAGTGGGCAAAGGATGTGAACAGACACCTCTCAGAAGAAGACATTCGGGTTTTTATAAACAGTATTAAATGTGTTTGGCTGTTTTGCGTAAGAGTCAACCAGGAAAGAACCCTAATAAATGTCGTTTTGCAGAATGGATTAGGCATTGAGGGCAGTGCCAGGTTCCCATCCTATCAACAGCGTGAGAAAATTTCCCAGGGTGTTCCATGGCTGGGAATCTGCTGTGCCGCTTTGTCCCCGGCCACTCGTGGCCCATCCCTAGAAGCCAACAGCCTCGCTCAATCCGGCGCACCTGCAAGCCTGGCTGGAGGCAGCTTTCCCACACCGCTGCTGCCGCTTGGCTTCCTGGAGATTGTGAAACCTGTTTATTGAGTGTGTTTCACGGCAAGGTATGGATTATGCATTTCCCACGAAGCCCTGCCCTTTCTGTTAGGGTGAATAATTAGTTCATCGAGTTAAATTTTACTGTGTGGCCTGCCAAAGCTTTGAATGCTGTCACTTTCTAGGGGTTGTTTCTGGTCACTCAGAAGAGTTTGATACAACAAAGTTCTTTGATCCTCTTGGGAATCAGATTCAGTTTAGTGGCACTCATTCAGTGTGTCTCTACTTAACAAACTCACAGATCAAAACAAGTAGGTCTTACACCTCCCAAACACATCCTGCCTAGGATAAGATCAAAATAAAGCCATTGCCTGGGCTGTCACCACAGAGCACCTTCTCTGTCTCAGGCCACACTGCACTGCTGTGGAAAGGGGGTCCCTGATGCTGGAGATTCAGGCTCTGACACTCTGCACGGAGCCATCCCTCTATGTGACTTCATCACGTGGCCCCTTTGTCATGTTGAAATGCATAAAAATTTGTGGAAACCACCCCATTTGGGGAACTTGTTTTTTCTCTTCTCAAAACTCAAATTTGCTGAGATGATCCACCAGCACTGGGTAAGTGGGGACTAACAAAATTGAGAGGCAAGAACCAGGATGTGTCTGAAACCACAATGTTTGAGAAGCATCATTCGCTTCTTTTTATCTTGCTGTACCTTTGCCCTAACCTCAAGCAAAACTCTCTATGATGGCTTCCATGAACAATCAGTTACAAAGATTAAACAAAATGTATCCTTGAATGCACTTTCTGTGCGTGGATTCCTCTCTCAGATGCACTCTTGCTCGGCTATGTGGGCCTCTGACTTCCACTGGGTTGAGGGGTGCACTTGTGAGGAAGGGGCTGGCCCAGGGGACTTTTGGAGGTCAGGGGGTGGCTGTTCTAGGGGTGGGCATGGTGCCCTCTCAATCCAGCACACGGAAAGTAAAATAGCTCCCTTAGTCCTTTATTATCATGTGTTCCAATGCAATCTATTATTTTTTAGTGAAGAACAAAAAATAAAACACATGAAGGTAAATTTGGTTTTGTCTTTGTGCCAGATCCTCAGGAAAATGGAATCAAGTGCTCTGTCTTCTCACATCACCCTACTGCTTCCCACTGGCTATACTGATGACCCATAGGGTCATTCATTTTTCTGAATAATGCAAGTTGTAACCTATATGAATGGTTCAAGATTTGACTGCTGTTTGAGTCTGTTTCATGAGAAGTTAGAAGTTCTGCATTAACTGCTTTTGCATTCAGTGCTATTGTAAACCTTTGGTGGTGTGCAGGGTTCACTCATTAATTATTCAAACTCATGGAAGACATGATAAGTATCAGGCACTGTACGAGATCCTGGGACACAGTGATGAACAAAATCGCTCTCTCCTGACTGGTGTAGTAACTCTACAGCCTGGTGAGAAAGAAAAAACTGACCTGAGGGCAGAAAGTACTCGATAGTCCATTTGTGTGTGTTTTCTATTATCTTAAGTATTTTAAATTATATTTCGGTATCGTATTATTTAGCATATACAATATAAAAGTACATGTACATACTTTGAAATGAATAAATATATGTGTTGCATAGATGAATTAAATGGATTTTTTCCTAATAAATGAGATAAAACAGATGTGGGGGTCCTGTCTGAAGGATGGTCAATGAATGAAAGTCAGCCAGAAGGCAGACAGGCTTGGTTCACATAGCTCACAGTAGATAGAGCTTCCACTGAGTTGGCAGTGATGGGAAGTGCAGTGAGCACCCCTCTGGTCCTGGCTTCTGTGTCCTGATACACACTGCTGCTGTCTGCTTGGAATTTCCTTTTGCAGCTTGTCCACCCAATTCCCACGCATTATCTCTGGGCTTGGCTGAGCCGCCTCCTCCATGCAGCAATCAGGGCCGCGGAGGCAGCGTGCAGACCTGCGCCTATAGGCTCCTCAGTTCCTGAGATAAGCGGCGAGGGCACCGCACTGCAATGCCACTGTGCCCTCTGCTCTGTGGCTGTTGGTGGTGGCATTGCCCCTCTGTGACAACACTGCTTCTCATTCTTAGCCTCTTTTCCCTGTGGGTCGCCCCGCACTGTGATAGTCTCTGCACTTCCAAGATGCCAGATGCCAGCTCCCTAGAGGTGGAAAAGCCTTGAGGAAGAGAGCCCGTGCAAGGTGTGGTCACTCCAAGTTTGTGGCCGGGAAGAAGACTATAGAGCTGCTGTGAGGGGTCGCCCTGAGCTGAGGGCCCCGGGTCCCATATGAGCCGCAGTGGACAAGGGGCGAAGTGTGTCTCTGCTGGGAAACTGGCAGAGGTGCTGAAAGCTAATGAGGAGTGCAAGCTCACTGGAAGACAGCAAAGGGGGCACGTTTTCATGTGTATCTCTCTTTCATTGAAGCTCATTGTATACGGAGGTAGTATTATTATTATTAAGAAAACTTTTGCATGTAGTAAAATACCATTGATCTCTCTTGCCATAAAAAGATTTGAAGAGGTTCAGCCATTCCAGTCTTCAGGGTGAAAACTGGTGTCACTTTTTAGACCTACTGTCCACTGTAGATTCCTTATGTAAACTTTAGGACTTCAGTGACTTGACCTCATTGCCAGGCTTAACTCCAGGCTCTTCGCATTTGACTGGCTTTGTGGTCAACTATCCAGCCTGAAGCTGCACTTGTCATTGTGTTACTGTTTTTTACCTGAATCCTAATTTACCACAGAACATTCTGGCTATACTACACTGTGAGAAGTTAGTCAGGCCAAGGTAGGGAAAATTGAGAGGTGAAGCCGGCTGAGCTTCTGGATGGGGTAGGGACTTGGAGAACTTTTGTGTCTAGCTAAAGGATTGTAAATGCACCAATCAGCACTCTGTAAAATTGCACCAATCAGCACTCAGTGTCTAGCTAAAGGATTGTAAATGCACCAATCAGCACTCTGTGTCTAGCTAAAGGATTGTAAATGCACCAATCAGCATTCTGTAAATGGATGAATCAGCACTCTGTAAAACAGACCAATCAGCGCTCGGTAAAATGGACCAATCGGCGCTCTGTAAAATGGACCAATCAGCAGGATGTGGGCAGGGCCAAATAAGGGAATAAAAGCTGGCCACCCCAGCCAGCAGCCACAACCCACTTGGCCCTGTTCCATGCTGTGGAAGCTTTGTCTTTTCGCTCTTTACAATAAATCTTGCTGCTGCTCACTCTTTGGGACTGCACTATCTTTATGAGCTGTAACACTCACTGCAAGGGTCTGTGGCTTCATTCCTGAAGTCAGCGAGACCACGAACCCACTGGGAGGAACAAACAACTCCAGACGCATCAGCTTTAAGAGCTGTAACACTCACTGCGAAGGTCTGCAGCTTCACTTCTGAAGTCAGCGAGACCACGAACCCACGGGAGGGAAGCAAGGAAGCAACTCCAGAGACATCTGAACATCCGAAGAAACAAACTCTGGACACACCATCTTTAAGAGCTGTAACACATACTGCGAGGGTCCACGGCTTCATTCTTGAAGTCAGCGAGACCAAGAACCCACAAGAAGGAATAAATTCCGGACACAAAATCACCAGGAAGGCTTAGTGTAAGCAGTTAGAAAAATGAAACCATAAGCATAGGAGGCTTCCAAGTGAGTCAGAAGGAACTGCAAGCCAGTCTCTGCACTCCTCTTGAAAATGTGTCCTCCTCAGATTTTCATGCTTGTTCTTCATTATAAGCCTCTGGACTAAGGGGCATCACTGGAGTACATGTCAGCCATTCATAAAATGGTGTGGGTAGATGGCAAGCTGTGTGCAGCACGTAGGAAAAGCTGAGTCTTCCTCACTAGTTTGTGCCAGATGCCCTGGTGGACCTGTTTGTTTTTAATCGCAAGAGAGTTGCCCAGCAAGGGGGCCTGGAAGATTCCTTCCTTAATGGAAAGCACCAGGACTTCAGTTACTATTATGATACAGCATCAAAAGCAAGTAAAACAAAACAAAACATTTTCCTCATATTTTCCTGTGATCTATTACAAGGCACGTTTCTAAGTTTTGCTTTATATGGCTTGTGTTTCCTAGTCTATTAGAGTAAGGCACTTGTCTTAACAAATAACTCTAAAATCTCAGGGTTTTAATGCAGTGGTTTCTCACAATTTGCATCTAGACTTGGAAATGATAAAGAAGGGACAATTGAGTGGACAATTGAGTGGACATGCGGGATGGAGGGATGGGCAGTGCTTGCTCCACAGAGTCACTCAGAGATCCAGCCTTTCTCCACTTGCAATGTCAGCCATTGTCTACAGCCAGGTTTCTCAGTCTCAACACTATCAACATTTGGGCTGGGTAAATAATTGTGGGCACTTTCCTTTGCACTGTAAGATGGTCAGCAGCATCCCTGGTCTCTACCCACCAGTTGCCAATAACACCTTGCCCAGTTGTGACAACCAAAGTATCTCCAGGCATTGCCAGTGTCCCCTGGGGGCAAAATTGCCCCTAACTGAGAGCCAGTGGTCTAGGGCCTCCACATCCTCCCTGGGCTCCTGTGAAATGACAGGAGAAGCACAGGTGACGAGAGAAGAGAGAAGGAGTGGAGGATCACACGGAGGTTTGCCAGCCAGTGCTAAAAACCGTGTGTCTCACTTAACCCACATTCCATTGGCCAGACATAGTCACATGACAGCACAAAGAAGGCTGGGAGTTGCAGTGAAGCTGTGAAAAAATAGAGAGAAAACGCCTAAAAGACACAAGTAATATTTTTACTTAAAATGACAATAATAGATTGTATAATAAATGAACGTTCTGATTCTCTGCAAATAATACCTATCTTCACATATTTCTGAATTTTTCTTCCTGGTCAATTGCAGCTGATCTTTGGTGGAGATATATCTATATATAGATTTTTTTTAATTGAAAAATTTTTAAGAAATGAGACAAGGTTTTGCCATGTTGCCCGGGCTGGTCTCAAACTCCTGGACTCAAGCAATCTGCTCACCTTGGCCTCCCAAAGTGCTGGAATTACAGGTGTAAGCCACTGCACCTGGGCAGGCAGATATCATATATTGTGCGTGTATGTGTGTGCATGTATGTGCACACATGTACATATACAGACGTAAACGCTTTTCCCTACATAATGTCTCTGTACAATGCAGTTATCAACTCAAGCAGCAGAGACTGATAGGAGATGTAGCAAAACAAAGCAACGCAGTGGGTCCTCCATGGCTGGAACATAAATGGAAGGGATTTTAATCACTGTCTACTCGCACATAATTGTTGTGGGAAGCCTTTTGAGACTCGTTGAAGGGGAGATTCTAGAGAGGGGAGCCATAGGCTCGCTCTAGGTGACAGGTCCTATAGTGATGGAGACCTTAATGTCTGCCCGTATTTGGCAAAGGTGGAGCGATCTATCTACACTGTAAAAATCTGTTAAAAAGTGTGCTTGTAGCAGGAGAGAATGAACCAAATAAATGTGGTATATCTGATCTTATGTATTAAAATAATATATATGGTTTTGTAACAGCTGTTTTTTTGAGGTAGACGTGGCTTGTAAAAACAGGTTTAAACATTGAACAATTGACAATGTTTACTGACTATTAATTTCATGCAGGCTATTGTACTATGTGCAGGGGAGGGGTACAGAGGAAATGGAAGTCATGGCCCATGTACTTGAGGAATTTACAGGCTAATAGATTACATACACATGCCAGGGAATAGGGAACATGTTGGCTGACGGCCAGCTGGAGATCTATTTGCTCGTTCACTCTATCTTCCTATATTTTCTGAGCAGTATCTCACACCAGAATAAGCAGGCCAGTTTCAAAGAGCTCTTCTTCAATTAGATGAGTATTCTTGTGTCTTTTATCATAAATACCAGACCACTTAGAGATTAGGCATGGGTTTACATGGGCAGAAAGAGATGAGTGAAATACTTTTTGAGTAAATTAAATCAGTGTGGATTATCACTCCGGGTGCTTTTGATTTTTCACCACTCTCTTTTACTATTCCCAGATCTATAAAGGTCCCCCATAAGTCAGGTTTCTGCCAGAAACAGGTAACTTTAATTTCACAGTTTATTTTGCCCACGCAATTATTGCTCAAGTCCCTGATGGGGTTTGTGGGCCGGCGGCCACTATCCCAGGCTGTTTCATTGAGGACAGGCCTGGGCTTCTGCTCTCCTGGGGAGCACAGTCTTTTTCTTAACGGGAGGGATCTTTCCTGGGAGGAGAGGAAAATCTCCATATATGAAGTGGAGTCTTGAAGCCCTACATAACTCAGGGTCCTGCCATTCTTCACCTTTGTTAAACGGGGAAAACCAACCCAACTCAGCTATTGAAGAATTCCTTCAGATGTCCCCTGTCCGTTTCCTCCCCACTCTTACCGATGCTGACCCTAGGCAATAACTGATTAGCCAGGGGAGGTATAGGAAGGGTCCTGCAGGACAAATGCCTCCGCCTCCCATACTGCAGCACCAGAACCACGGGGCCTTCACAGAGCAGGGTCACTGGGCAGCAAGAGCTTTTAAACATATTTGGTTATTTTTGTTTGAACTCATGTTGGAGGAAAAGACCCAAGTGAAATAATATAATACCTATTCAGGTTAACATTGGCTGAAACTCTATTTTTAGCATGCCAATTCCTTCATTTCCCAGGTTTCCTGTAATGGCTGAACTTTTTGTGTAAGCTGATCAGTTCCCAAAAAGCTAACTGAAAAATAATCTGAAATAGAGCTCCTTTTCAAATAAACTAACAAGGACTTTTGGGCAAAGGTACTTATTTCATTTCATTTTAGTTAAATAGTGTTCTGTTTTTAAATAGAGGTGGGCTTGTGAAAAAAGCTGATTTACTGATTTCCTGGCCCTCCACAAAGTACCATTACATGCACTATCTCATTAAAATCTTACAGGAAAACCCTTGGAATAAGCACTTCTTAAAAATCTCTATGTATGAAGAAATGAGATCTGAAAGACTATCTCAGTCTATTTTGTGCTGCTGTAACAGGATACTACAGGCTTGGTAATTTATAAAGAACATAACTTTCTTTCCTCAGTTCTAGAGGCTGTGAAGTCCAATATCAAGGTGCCAGCATCTGGTGAGGGCCTTCTGGCTGCCTCAAGCCATACTGGGATGGCAAAGAGAGAATGAGGGAGAGCAAGAGATTGAACTCACAACCTCAGGATCTTTAATAAATTGGCATTAACCCATTCATGAGGGTGGATCCCTCAAGACCTAAATACCTCCTATTGGGCCTCACCTCCCAACACTGTTGCACTGGAGATTAAGTTGTCAACACATGCTTTTTGGGAGGCACATTCAAACCATAGCAAAGATCTTAGAGCAAACTGCCAAGGTTACAAAGCTGGTACATCTAGGGGCCAGAACCTGAATCTAGGGCCACATACTCTGAGGTTGGTTCTTAATGCTCACAAAGCTAATGCTTTAATGGGGCCATTTAATGAGGTGGTAGCATAAGGATAGCTCAGGAATTAGTTGGTCATTTAGCTCTCCCCATCCTCCTTCTCTACTCAAGTTTCAAACAAAAATATATTTGGGGTGTATCTGATGTATATTTTTGTTCCCAAAAAGTTCTAGTTGTCTAGCAGATGTATATATATATGTATTTTTTTCTTCTTTTTTTCATCAGGTCATGATATGTTGTTCTTAGTACCTGAAAGAATCCTGTGTGTTGTGCAGTTTCTCTTGAGATCCTAGGTTTGTATTCTTACCCAGTCCATCAGGGCCTACAGCCAGTGATGCAGTAAAACCAAGGATGTGCATAGTGCTCAGTTGGAGGTGAGCGCTATGAACTGAATGATGTTCCCTTCAGATTCCTATGTTGAAGCCCTAACTCCCACTGGGATGGTGTTTGAAGGTGAGGCCTTTAGAGAGGTAAGTAGACAATGTCCTGAGGATGGAGCCCTTTGGTGGTATTAGAGCCCTCAGAAGACAGACATTAGAAAGCTTGCTTCCTGTTTGTGCTTGCCACCATGTGAGGATGCAACAAAAAGATGGCTGCCTGCAAACTAGGAAGAGACCCTTTGCTGGACATCAAATCTGTTGCCATCTTGATCTTCCCAGCCCCCAGAACTGTGAGAAATAGGTGTTTGTTGTTTAAACCACCCAGTCCATAGCAATTTGTTATAGCAGCAGAAACTGACCAAGACAGCCCATAGATGGATTTGGTTCAGCTATTCATTAGCCATGTGACTCAAAGTATTTAATTTACCTGACCTCTGTTTCTTCACCTGTTAAGTGGGGGATAACAATACTTATTAAAAGAGTCGTTATAATAAAATAATATAGGGAGGTGTTTTGGAAATGACCAATGTCACTGCAGGCAATAGTTGTTATTGCAATGTTACTATGAATCAAATCTGACCTCATCCCCAAAGAACCATCATCGTGATCTCTAGCTTTGATCTGGACAAATTTCAACCTCGAATCTTGGTAGAATCAAACCAAAGTTGGATGGTGTTTGGGGAAAAGAACAGGGGTGCAGAAAGAAAACATTTCTACTTGCTTTACCTTCCCACTTTCATGATACAGACTGTAATTACAACTGGGAGGGTTATTAGTAAATATCATTTGGTGATACTTAATATATTTTGTTATTCCTCCTTAGAGGCCCAACTGTAATACTCTGCAATACTTTCTTGTTGGCTCGTTGGAATTTCATTTTTTTCCTACTACTTGTATATGGATAAGAACCTAAATCAAAGCATAGAAAAGTCAGATGGGCTGTTTTGAAATCCATGTAGTTAGAAATTCCTTTATTCTCAAAATGAAGACTTTTCTAGATCATCGGTTAATAGAGATAGGGCCTTTGAGTATTTTGAACAGTTTGAAGAAAATCAGCTGTATAAATTTAGTTTCCCTCAACAAAACAGATTTGCTCAGTTTTCCATATAAATCCATTCCCACAAGAGCTAATTTCTTGTTTCTCCACGGTGCCAGAAATACTGCTATAGATAAAATCAAAATGAGATTTTTATCCTTTCAGTTGTTGTTCAGTATACATGTGTTCAAGGGTTTTCTAAAAATAAAGCTCCTTGAATCCACGCACATACTTTTATGTCTGGAGAGTGGAGCCAGTGGGTTTAGGAGTATTTGGTCTGTAGGAGAGGAGGCAGGTATCACCTTCATGTCACCTTCAAGTGGCTGTAATATGCTTGCGAAAACTCACCTGCCATCAGATGGCAAGAGCAAGGCAAGACGCCATCATCATCGTAGGCCTCTTTGGGGTTCTAAGAAACAATATAGGGTACATTTAAGACAGATGCCTAAAATACTGGTATGCTCTTCTCAAGAAGTTACAAGAATCTGTAAAGTCTCAGTACACTGATTAAAAAATAAAACAACCCACTGTTCTGCTCTATACTTGCAGGCCTCCACGTCTCAGCTCTAAGACTAGGCATTGTGCTGCCTGCCTTCGCTCAGGTCGCCCAGGCTTCTGTGAGCCCCAAGTCTTTCTTCTCTTGTCAGTGAAGAACCCATCATAGCCCCAGAGCCCTGTGAGGGTAGTCCTGTGTGAATCCAGTGGCCTCCAGCATCTTTGCCTCCTTTGGCCAGGATCTTGGCCCTGGCTGACATTTCCAAGCCTGCCATCTCCTGCAGTACATTCAGCACGTAAGGATGAGCCAGATGCGGACTATACAACACTGTTGCATAACCTGGCCTTTCCTCTGCCTGTGACCCCCGTGTCCCCACCATGAGGTTCTGGAGTTGGTTCAATTAATTGTAGACAGCATACTATATAAATTGTATGAGATGCTCATTGGCAGACACTATGAAGGTTTTCTTTGGGGTTGCTATTTATTTGCGTGAACATGCCAGAGGTATAAAACTACCTGTGTGTGCACACTGTGTGAGCGAGGCCAGGGCCGCCACACTCTCTGGGGCTCCTTCTGGTTCTGGCTAGGTCCTTGTTGGGACTCTCACAAGCTCATCCGGCCCAGCCCACACAGTTCCAGTAACATGACCAGCAGCCTCCTGGCCAAATTCCTCTTGTGCCGCAAGGAACAGTTACCTCCTCTCAGTACCCCACCCCCTCTTGTAAAAGTAGGTCCAGAGGCAGTTGTGTGAGGAGTGCTATAAAAAGCCTGGGCTGTATCCTGCAGGCAGCAACATCGCGGCTCAGGAAGGTATTTTATGCGGAGGATGGCTCCCTCCAGGGCCAGGAGAACTGGTGGAGAGAGAGACCCCCAGGCAGCTGGCCGCCTGGTGAAGCCCCAAGCTTCCCCCGCCCCCGCAGACACCCGGCGCCCTTCAGTCTCAGGCGGAGCGGACCCGGGTGTCTGACTCGGGCAGGGGCGGGGTGCTGACGTCAGGCCCCGCGCCCGAGCTGTGGCCAGCGGCTGGGCGGAGCCAGGTGGGCGGGGCGGCTCCTGCTCCGGCTTGCTAGCCGCTAGGCGGCTGGTGATGGATAGCTGGGCTTGAGCCCGGCCAGGCCTCCAAGTCCACCCTGGCGTCCGGGGGCTGGCAGGCCCGCCCTCCGCAAACAGCGGCCTCCCGCCCAGGCCGGCCACCCGCCACCAGGGCCAGGAGAACTGGTTTGCTCACGTCCCCTGGATCCGCGGGCCAGCCAAGGAGCCGCTGCCCTTGGCACCTGTTCTCCGTGCCTGCAAACAGACAAGGCCCTGCACTTTTCTCCTCACTTGTTTCAGGGACTGGTCTGTCTCCTAATTTTCTCTCTACTGCACCATTATTCTCCCAGCTCTGGTTCTCCCAATTAATTGCAAACAGTGTATTGAAAAAGGCATGCTGGGACTGCCGAGCAGGGTTTTCCGCGGAGGGAGGAGCGGTTCCCTGCTGGCGATGCCCGCGGAGGCGAGCCCCTCCCGGAGGCTCTGGAGGAGGGTGTTGGGGAGGAGCGCCGTGCAGAGGCAGCCAGGACTGAGAACGGCTTCCGGGCCCTCATTCCCACCAGCCTCGCCTCCTCTCCACGCATCTGTTTTCATTTTCTTAGTATTTAAACTTGATTCCGCCCCCACCTCCGTGTCCTCCCACCACTCCCATGAAAGACAGAAGATGGATTTCATCTGTGTCCTGAAAGAGGGCAGGGAACACTCGGTGACTGGATACCCTAGGGAATGCGAAGTGCAAACTGTCGCCTGGGCTGTCTCTGGAGAAAAGTAAAGGAATGTAACAAGTTTTCATTAAGAATCCAACTGAAAGCATCATCATTTTTCCCCGCTCAAACACTCTTTACCAATGACATGTGAGACCTATGAACTAGAAGTTTCTCAGATCTAGTGCCTTTCCCCCCCTTCATTTAAACTTTAACACCGATAAGCTATGGGATCATGAGACACTCATTCCATCTCTTTGTACCTCAGTATTTGGATGTCTAGAAATGGCACAACCCTATTGACTTCACATGTTTAGTGTACATAATCCGATACACCACCCACATTGTCCTAGTAGATGTTCTAAAAGTGGGCAGCAAAAAAATTTGCACAACATTCCTCAAAATGTTCTTTTTAAATGGGGTAAATGTTCTCTTTAAATTGGGTAAATGTTCTTTTTAAATTGGGTAAATGTTCTCTTTAAATTGGGTAAATGTTCTCTTTAAATTGGGTAAATGGGTGTTAGAAGACTCATTTGGGTTTTCTAACCGTCCGGGTGGCTGCCCCCCACCCCCAACATACCTGAGGTCTCCAAATACACAGTCATGTCCCTTCCCAGTCACAGTCTCACAGTTTGGGGGCAGCTGCATTTTATTTAAGTACTTTTAACATACACTTAAAACTAAAGGGATTAAGCACTAAGGTCAAATTGGAGTCTTTCCGGTAGGGTGACAATGATTCGAACTTTGATCATTTTGTATCATGGAGATTTCCTAATCTCCCCACTCCAAGAGAAGCCTACATGGAAAAAGAGTCCTTTCCCCTCTATTCCTATAAAATTCACTTCTCCCCAAATTCCTATCAGATGGCCTTGTTGACTTAGGACCACTTAGCAGGCAAGTTGTCCTGTGCTTACTCCTTGAGAAGAGCTTGGGTCTTGTTTCCACTGCACTGTGGGGTGGAAGGAAAAACTGTGTAGCTAGAAGCTTCTTGCCGCAAGAAGTGGGTATTGTGGCCGGGTGGTGAGCTTCTTCCCAGAGTTGTTTGAGAAGGTATTTTACTTTTTCTTCAGAGCTACTGTAATGCCTTTGACATGGCACTTCAGTAGGACTTCAAATATTATTGGGGTTAACGTTATTATTGGGGTTAAGTCTGCTAAAAACACAAAGAGCTTTGTTATTTTCACTTGAATATACTCTTCAAAGTTTCATTTGATAAGACAAATTCTAAATTGCCTAATGCAATTACCTAATATAAACTGACAATAAAAGGAGTGAAAAATTTCAGTTTGTATACTTATATGATTGTATATAAATTCTAATTATTTTAGCATTTAATTAGCTTTCATGGTGTATTAGATGTTATACAGACATATACAATATAAACAACACTTGGAAAACATATGAAATGACCTATTTCACCATAGGGATTGAAAATGAAAATTAGTTTTCTTTGAATCCATTTTTGATTCATTTGAAAAGCTGTGTACCGAAGGGCACAAAAAGATAACAGAATCTAAAGTCAATCCCTCATGAAATATCTAGGTTAGCTCAGTCTCACAAATCAAACCTCATGTTCAGTGTGGCTGCTCAGCAAACCCCGTAAAAATGGAAACCAACAATGAGAATTGCCTCCCAACCACTCTCTTCTTCCTCTTCCTCCTTCTTTGTATTAAGTATTATTTGAAACCATCAGCCGTTTCTTTGGCCATGGGTAGCTGGCAGGAAAGCAGAATGAACCATTTCAGAGCTGGAGAAGAAAAAACTCCGTGACCCTCTTTCATTTTCATCTAAAGAAGCAGCCATTGAAAGTATCCATGTGGTGTCAAGAGCTGCCTGCCTGAAGGGCTCCTCACTGACGGCTGGTGGCCCCGGGGGTCCACCCCATTCCCAGCATCTTCAGAATTCCCCCGGGGCTCTGGATAATCTCTCTCCTGGCCTTCCATTGTGAACACTGGAGAGGCTAAAGTTGTTATCAATGCAGCACCTTCACTGGAACTTTGAATGGACAAGGAGAGAAGATTCAGAACCACAGGGAAAGTAAGCAATGTGAACATTCTCAATGGGAAGGCTGTTTTCAACGGGCACTGGGTGACCCTTGCATTGATAGAAGTGGGGCACAGTATGCTGTTTGTGGAAAAGAAACACTGTACCTTTATTCAGAGCTTGGAAGTTTAAGAGGCCTGAGATTTATGGAAACAAGGAGGGATTTTAAAAAGAAGAAAGCTTCCCTTGCCTGGCTGCAGGTGCAGGAGCAGTGGGGCCTCTCCTCCCTGGTGGGGCGAAGAGACCTGCCTCCTGGAAGTCACTGTGAGGTAATGTTCTGGTCTGCAGAACCTCATCTGACCCTCTGTGTATTGGGATCAAGGCCCAGGGAGGAGGTGAAGGCTCCGTTTGGGGAGGGCCGGCTTGCTGTCCAGAAATAGAGCTGGAATATGGAGTGGAGCATTTGAAAGGTTCTAGGAGCCCAGTGGATAAGCCTTAAAGTGCTATGTTCTGGATTATAGCAGTCTCCTGAATGCTCTTCTGGGTCTCTGTGTCTTTCCTGTGTCTCAGTTGAACTTCACAACAATAAAAAGCTGCCTGTGATAGTGGAATCAGATAATGACTGTACCCAGAGTTGCTTGGATGAGTTAGTAAATCTCCCTCAGCTGGATTTGGTGTCAGATTGCTCAGGTTTCAACACTGGCACTAGCTGCGCAATCTTGAGTAAGGTATTGTATTAGTCCGTTGTCACGCTGCTGATAAAGACATACCCGAGACTGGGAAGAAAAAGAGGTTTAATTGGACTCGCAGTTCCACATGGCTGGGGAGGCCTTAGAATCACATCGGGAGGTGAAAGGCACTTCTTACATGGCAGCAGCAAGAGAAAATGAGGAAGATGCAAAAGCGGAAACCCCTGATAAAACTATCACATCTTGTGAGACTTGTTCACTACCACGAGAGCAATATGCGGGAAACCGCCCCCATGATTCAAATAATCTCCCACCGGGTCCCTCCCACAACACATGGGAATTACGGGAGTACAATTCAAGATGAGATTTAGGTGGGGACACAGAGGCAAACCATATCAGGCATTCAACTCCTCTGCACCTTAATTTCTTGCCTATAACACGGACATAGTAAAGTACCTGCCTCATTTGGTGGCTGTGAGGGTTAAATGAGAAAATCCTTGTGATTTAGTTATAATTCTTGCTTGCCAACATTGTAGACGACCACTGGCTTTCCAAAGCAGGGATGAGCTTATGAGAAGGCAACCATCACATGACTGAGGAAGCAGGTTTAACAATGAGCAAGAGCCAAAGCAGCTGGACCTTGACCGTTTCTCATCCCTCGTGGGTAGTCCACTGCTGCTGCAGGGGAGACTGGCCAACTGTTTCTGAAATGAAACCATTACTTCACGAGTCAATGGCCCATCTGAATGGTAGGATGCAAGCCACCAGAGGGTATGCTGAGGGAAGGTGGGACTCATTCCTTACCTTCACTCCTCAATAGGATGGGGATTTAGATGCTGCACTACTAGTTAATGGAAAATGTCCCCTAAGACACATGAAGTGTGTAGGATAATGCTTGGTGTGGGGCCAGCACTCCCTATAAGCCAGTTGTGACAATGATTCATTTTTACATTTCATGAGTAGTTACGACAATATCTGCCTGGAAAGGCATAGCTATAGCAAAGACCTAGTCCAGTACCTGGCAAATAATACACGCCCAACATGTGCTAGCTGATGTTGTTACAATATAGTATAGATAATCAAAGTTTACAGATACATTAAAATATTTTAGTCTGATCCGTAGCTTCAATGCCCTTTTCCACCAATCATTTTTAAAAATTAATATAAAAGAGCAAATTAGCCACAGTTCGTCTCCCTAGTTTACTTTTCTACTTCGCCATCAACACCTCCTTGTGCCATCCCAGCTTTATAGGAGGGAAAACATTTGCTTAAAGCTGAGTTTTCTCTGAAAAACAAATTCTAGTAAAAAATGGCCACATGACACAGAAAGCAGCCTTTACTCATTTCCACCTTATTTTCTAAATCTCAGGCAAATGCTTGTTTTTAATTTAGAGCAATGTATACTGTCTTGGAAAAAATGCAAATGATACCACTTCCTAGATTTTTCTCAAAAGGTAGAGCTGTGTGTGTTAGTGATCCTCTTAGGTTTTATTTTTTAGTCACATCAGCATTGTGTGTAGGTCCTCTTAGATTTTAGATGAGAACAAATTAATGATTAAGGATTTCAGGTATTTAATATATGTCTTTAGCTCACTGGGAAAAATGTAACCTGTTCCAGGCAGGGATTAGGATCTAGAGGAGAGAAAATGCATTTGGTGTGTGCTTTCCTTTCCCCCTCTGAGAGGGCTTGTGTGTTTCCATATAAGGAAACTGCACATTTGCAAGGTACGTCTGCTGCACAATTTCCATAGCGATCTGTACTTTCTATTCCTCCTGTGCTTATTTAATGTTATTTGCATTTGTTTAGTTTCTGAATTCTCCCTTATGGGATCCACGAGGACAGGAGATGTTGGTATTTTGTGTGCCATGGTACCCCAGGCCCGCCAGTGGATTCGTGCTTAGGCTTCTGAGCCAGGTGACCTGGGTGAGGTGTCACATTTGCTGCTTCCTTGCTATGTTGTGTGTGCCAGTGGCTTCACAGCTCTGAGTCTCAGTTTCTTCATATGTAAAACTGGGGTAAAAATGTCATCTACCTCATAAGGACACGAAGAATGGGAGGGAATGCCTGCAAACTACCCAGGATACTGGAAGGCCTGAAATAAATGCCAGCCAGGAGCTACCAAGGCCCATGAGCTCAGGAAGTGCTTGGCGACTGGCTGAGTTGCAGATAGGCTGTCCAGCAGTGAATGGATCCACCTACCCCAAAGATGGAAAACTTTAGAATCATTCAAGACAAACTAAAATAGCAAGACCATTTCCAAGAGGCCGTTAGGGACACAAACCTGAAAGGCTCGGGCTTTAGGATGCATGTTGGAAGCAAAACAATGGAAAACATGAGAAGATCCTTGTGAAATGTCCAGATTTGGAGACTGGCGTTGACTTAGAAAAGCTGACTTGGAAAGCATTTTCCACTTGGGCAGGGGTTTGTTTATAGTGCTCACCTGAAAGCAAGCCAGCAGTTCCAATGGTTTTGAATGATCCTAAACACCTTGGGGGACTTGGGAAGGGGATTTCTGCACACTGGCAGTAACATGGCACCAAAGAGGGTGAGGATCTTAAACAGAGAAAGCTGGCGCTCTTTATGCTCCGTCCGGCACCTGCTCACTCCAGTGAAATGGCTTTCGGGTGGTGGGTGCTGCTTTTTCAAAAGGGAGTTAGGTGAAGATAAACATACAGTGAGGGAACAGACACGTTGGATTTCTGTGCACATCCCACCCCTCACCCTTTTAACAGTGTGTAACCATTTTAAGACCCTAATTAAGGTTTTACAAGTCAATGTGCTTGACTCTGAAGCTCCGGGAGAGAATGCAGCTGTCCATGGGTAAATCCAGGTCGCCGTGCTCACGATTGTATTTCTCAGCTGTGGGGCCCTGCCCAGGCTTCTTTGAACACACATGCCATTTTCCATTGAAATCAAAGCTGCTGAGAGAGTTGGACTGATAGACAAGGGCCTCAGTTACACAGCTTTACCTGTGGCCAAAAGCAGAATAAAGTTGCAAAGTAGAGCAGGTGGAAATTGGCTGTCTAGGCTGGACATTTCCCATGTCCATGGATCCCCTGGGCCACCTAGCTGTGCTTGTGAGCCCTGGCAACCTTGCCCATCCCTTTCACAGGTGCTTCATGGGCTTGGTCTGCCTGAGGGTCTGGGTCTCCCATCTTCCTGTGACTTGCTCCTGTAACTGAGTATTGTTTGCCAGGTTAAATGAGATGCTTCTGCAGCTGGCTTAGTGCCAGTATTTTTCATTGTTGCTTCTGCATTGGCACTGCAAGAAGAAGTAGGCCTTGGGCTTCTGAATGTCCATGCTAGAAGGGCAAAAGTTTACTGACCTATGTTTATAAGTGGTCTGATGGTTAGGAATGTGCTATGGACAAGGCTTTTGCGGGAGGGAGAAGGGATGATAATACTTTGGCAACATTAAAGATGGCACCTTCATGGAACAAAATCCAGGGGGACACCACAATATTGACCACAGTGGGCCTGACCGCAGACCACACTCCAATAATAGACCAGTCACCACTTCCTGAACACAGTGGCTCTGTTTGCTGTGACCACGGAAAGGGGGAAGCTGGAGCAAAAGTAGGAATCTCCCAGCTTTTGCCTGTGTGGAACACTGGGGATTTGGGGGCTCTGCCCAAATTGGGCTTCAGTTATTTCACAGCAGCAGCTGTTCCTGCACGGCAGAGACAACAGGAAAGCACTCTCTGGCCCACACTCTGCAGCTGTAACCCAGAAAAAGAAGGGCACAGCCAGAGGACTTATAAAGAAACGTCAAATTATTTTTCCTTTGTCGTAAAAACATGTCTTCTCTGTGTTTCGTTCTAATCTGAAATTAGTCTATGGAACACACTGATGCAACTCCCCATTTACACTTGGGTTATCAGGGCACTAGGCTGCTCTTGAAGAGTCTACTCATCCATTGTAGCATAATGAAAGCATTCCTTATCTATTATCACCTAGGCACTAATTCAGTGTCTCTGTGCAATTAGATTTGGCTTCAAATGGAATTCATTTCTCAGCAGGACTACTCAGTGAATTACTTTATTGTCTCTTTGTTCCCGTAGTGGGGTCCTTTCATACAGGCACAGGGGGAAATGTTGCTTCTGGGCAAATCCCAGCACAGAGGGCCAGGAAGTGACTGATGGTGTCCTCTGGGCCTTGGTTGTCAGGGCTGGTTCCTTCCTACTGTTTGGCAGCAAAGAGTTAGGAAGAAGAATCCAAAGCTGGTTGCTTTTAATTAAAGAAAATCCCAAAATATGTTGGATATGGAAATTCATGCTCCATAGTGAGCACTTTCTTTCACTCTGAAAATCTAACCACCCCATTGGGCTCTTGAGCTCCACAGAACATTCCTCTTCTTGTTGTAAGAAAGTGTGAGCAGCAAACATTCTTTTTCAACTGGAGACAGAGAGCATTGTTAAGAATATAACTGTGGTTCGCAAACACCTGCTCACCCTCCCACATCATGCATGCACGTACAAGTAAACTTTTCAGCAGGTACAGGTCTATTTCCCAATTGCTTTAACAGGTAAAAACTGGCAGAATTTCCTGGCAGAACACGTACTTTAATTGTCCTTCTAGCTGATACCTGTTCTGAGTTGCTCCAAGTAGATTCATTATAAAGTCCTCCTATGACCATTCAGCTATGAAGCATTCCAGTGGGCTTGCTTTGAAAGCTCAGTGGTTGCACAGACCATATAGAATGAACTGGAGAATTACAGTTGAAAGACGTTTCCCAACCACCCTGGGCAGAACAGGTGTATGCAAAGGTGACCCTGACTCCCAGGAGACAGTGCCTCCGGGAGCTGCAAGTCAGAGCATGCGGCAGAGTTTTCAGGAGTGAGGTGTAAAATTCTAAAGATTTGGGTTCAGTTCAGATAAGCACCCACATGTTTGGGTCTTTAGCAGAAACCTGTCTGAAATGTCTCCAACAGCCTGTTAAAACAGACTGGAAATCTTGCAGCAGCTCCATCCCTCCTGAGGTTTTTGGTACTTCCTGTAAGACTCAGCCCAGAATAGCCTTTCCATGTCTGAGCCAAAGACGGAAAAGTAATGAAACAGCCTTCTCACTTTCCATTGTTTTGTGTTAAAAGATTGTGCTTCTTGGATGGTTGTGAGCACTTTATGCGTAGATGAAGTAATAGAAACGTTCAGACATTGAGGCTCCTGTTTGGTTTCGGAAGTCTGCAGAGGCAGTGTTGGGAGAGGGCTCTCGTTTCACTCAGACGGTTTACCCATAGACAGCCATTTCCCTTGAAGAGGTCATTTTTATTCTGAGGAAGGGGGAAAGTAGCAGCACTGGAGAGTGGTATTTGTGCCAGAGCTCCCAGTTTTTAGGAGGTGATGAGACGACGCTGCTGACCAGCGAATCCGAGTTGGTTCCTGGATACTGCACCAGCAGGCAGCACAGGGATGGGGCTTCCCCATGGTGGCCCTGCAGGGCTGAGGTGGGGGCTACAGGCTGGGAGCCAGTGGGATCCCCCAGCTTTTCACAAACTCCTGCTAATCACAAAACAGCCACCTACTTCAGCAGAAAAACTGGCTGGTCTTTCCTCATGGGGAGGAGAGACACCACCATGGCTGGCGGGTCCATTCCCTAAGGCTCCCGCACAGAGCAGCCTCTTTTCTGGGGGGCAGGAAGGCCATGGAAATGAGACCTTCTGAATGGCGATGCCGTGTCTCAGCATGTCAAGGTGCGCTTTCTCTGGATGGGAAGTGTGATAGTCTGTGCCTTGGTGATGGATACAAAACACTGTTGCAAATTAGCTTTAGTTTCCCTGTAAGTCCCCTCTGGTGATGGCCCATCTGATTTTCGAAATTGAAAAGGACTGGCAAACAGCTTGTTAAGCCATTTCCTGCATTTTCCTGTCACCCCTGTCTATAACTTACATTAATACAACTGCTTGATTCCCAGTTGAGAGGCTTCTCACCCACCTCCTCTGGGGGATGCTGGCCTGGCTGCAGCGTGGGTCCCTCTGCAGCAGAGAGACCAAGGTCAACCAGGAAGCATCTCGTAATTGGGGAGAAATGTGATGGTATCTAAAACCAAATGATAGAGAACATTTGGAAATATTTGAAGAACAGATCAAAGCCTGTGAATTTAATTACTCCACCCTACCTAATTAGCTGCTGCCTGGCTGCGAGGTCTTCCCTGCTGATGATTATTGATGGGCTGCTGCCCTCTGTGCTCCCTTTCCTGGGCCAGCTGCACCCCCAGGGTGGCAGGTTTTCAGAGATTTGCAGATGAGAATTAATGACAGTTTGCGGTGGGGGAGTTGGGGGCAGAATGGCCGGTAAGAGAAAGGGTTGGGGTGGTGGAGGGATACATGTTAGGGATGGAGGCCTCCTCTGACAGGTTGCGGGCTTGGCTACACCTGTGAGCAAAAGTCATGGTGGTTCAGAACCCGGAGACACCAGATGGACCCACCGTCTCCTATCTGATATGCAAAACTTGGAGGTACAAAACGATGAGGCATCTCCAGGGAAGAACATTCTTTTGGTAGAGTTGGCTGGGGCATGGCGTGTGTTGGGTGTGGGGTGTTACAGCCTCCTAAGGTGGGGGTCTGGATGGCTCTGTGACCAGGCACCGTGGCTGGCTGGAATTCAGGTTGGTCCACTGTGGGGAGTGGACACTGGGGGTCGAAGTGCCACTGCCCTGCTGACAGGACCTGGGAATTTTCCTGTTTCTCCTGGGTCGGCCTGCGCTGCACAGGGCTAACCCCACCTTTGAGCAAAGGAAATGTCCCTGAGAGGTTGGCTGGCAGTGGGTTCCTCCTCTCCCTGTGGAGCTAACACCACGTGCCTTACACATGATCAGAACAAAACATATCTTTCATCCAACCTCCATAAGAGAGATATTTTAAGAAGGCATTGCATTATTCTATTTGATCAAGTCCTCAAACTTTGCAGATCAGTTTGATGAACACACAGACTCCCATAAAATGATTCTTTTAGATTTCTTGGTCTGATGATTAAAAAGATGGAAAAAAAAGTTGTTTTGTATTTGTTTTTGTGGGCACAAGTCTTCGGTAGATGGTGTATTTTAAAATGCTCACACATCCTGAACCTCTTCACTCACCTGTCTGGTGTGTCCTCAGACCCTGTCTTCTTTGAGGGCACTGCCCTTTCTGGAAGTTTGGGTATAGCAGATATTGACAAAGTGAGTCCGGTTGCTCCAATCCCGTGCCACAAAGCTGACTTTCCATTCAGTATTCATTTTTTTTTGTTTGTCTCTCAAATACTTTCCTCAGGAAATCTATTCTGGGTCACCCCTACCCAGGAACCCCACACCTTTCTTGGGGATGCATGTTATGGGCTTTATTTCAAGGTCAGGCTTTGGGTTTCTCTTCCTGCACCTGAATTACTTTCCTTATACAGTATCTCAGGGCTCCCTTTTTTCCTTTGTATTTATGCATAGACTAAGCCTTAGGTCTCTATATTTAAAACAGCTCCTCTATTTCCTATTCCTAAACTTCCTTTATTGACCACAAACTTCACAGATTATGGGACTTCAACGGGAGATGGGATTGCCCAAACTGAGCCTCAGGGAGCTCTTGTGGAGGCTGGGTGGGGGGCAGAAAGAGGCCCCTGGGCAGATGCAGCTGGGAGCACCAGGTCCCTGAGGTGGACCATGCACAGCCTTGCATGGCCCACCTCAGATGGACCCTACCCACAGCAGGGTTGCAGCCACACCAGCAGCTCTTCCAGAAACCCTGATCTGTCCCCGGGGGTCCTTGCTGTAACTGGCTGATTGTTTTCGAGTTGTACTACTCTTCTAAATAGCACTTTGGAAATTCTGCATTTTATTTTCTAGAGAATTTCACTAGCCTGTCTTCTCTGCAAGAAACCCAGTCTGGGAAACCCACCAGAGTGCAACCAGCTGGTGCATTAGTGCCAGAGGTAAGGTGAGTTGCAGACCTGCCCCCTAGGTTGTCACGGGGGTGCAGGAGGGTCCTGGAAAGTGTGGAGAGAAGCCAGCACCGTCCTCTGCCATCCCCTCCTCAACAGCACAGCTGAATTCACGCCTACCTGTTTGGGGGAGCTGGGAGTAGATGGTGTACTTGGCTTTCTGGGCCTTTTCTGACCTGGCCAGTCTCAGGTTTTCAGTCTCCAGATCAAAAATTGACCTGGCCCTTGGCCCTTGCCCTTTAATCCCTACACTGCCCGGGGGCCCACATGCGGAGCAGCCTGGGTCTGTGGAATGCATGCCTCCATCTCGGGCTTCCTAAGCTTTGTTTGTTTACCCTGCGCACATGTGTCTGCCGCTGAAGCAGTCAGAGTGGGGGTTCTCACTTTTTCCTTTGGGTGTGTAAAAAGCACAGACATTTCATGTTTATTATTGTTGAACTTTTCTCAGCTAAGCTGAAGAAATATATCGAGATGGTTTATTCTCAGGAGACTGAGTTCAGACATTTCACGACGTACAAATAATTATCTTTTACATAAGCCACTTATTCTATGTCTTCTTTGTTTACAAAAAATTTCCCTTATTCAATGTTAATAAAACGACTAATGCACACTTTAGGAGCTCAGTGACTAATCCTTTATTCTTGACCTAATCTCACATCTTTGGTGCTAAGAACATTCTCATTCCCACGTAATATTGGTGCACTTCACAAATCTTTGCCCAGCCCCACTGTGTACTGTGTACTACACCAGGGGCTGGGGATGCAGTGTGGAATGAGACAAAGACTGACTGTCTACCTGGGGTTCAGTCTCAGTGCCTTCTCCAAATGAGCTTGTCTAACTACTCTTTGAATGGCAATGTGAGTCAGAAGGCCAAAGGGACCTTAATAAATCATAAAGCCGTAAATTAATTTCTTCTATAGAACTTTAATCCCAGGTCTTTTTAAAACTTACTGGCCATTCATTCTGTGACTAGGAGCTTCTGTTAGTTTTTCAAACATAATACATCATGCTTTCTGGGAAGGGCTGTGTGCAGTGGCTAACCTGACCTCCCAGATTCTGGTGTCTCAAAATGCCCAGAGGAGTTTCTGAACCAGAATGTGTGGAGCAGAATTTCTCCCTAACTAGAGGCAGGCTGGTTCCCCTAAAATCCACATGTTCTCTCTGAAAATGTGCAGTATCTATGTGAATCAGTACTTCTGCAAAAGTCATGATTTAATTTAACATTGTTGATTTTGGTTGCCTTTACCGTACACGACGAACATATTCTGAACCCTAAAATAAAATTGGAGGCCAATTCTTCTTCATCTTGTTCCCATAACATTCCAGACTCAGATTCAAGAAGGAGATTGTGCCAAAATGCAAAACTTTTGGGAAACAAGAAGACCCAGGAGGCATTATTAAGCAATCAGCATCTGAAGGTTCTAGGTTTTGGCCCTACAGCTTATTTAAACATTCTTTGGAGCCAGGCCGACCTGGATTTGAATTCTCCATTGCCACCTTCTCTGTCACTGGACAAGTTCCTTTGTGATCCAAGTGTCCTCTTCTGGAACATGAGGTGGATAGGCACTCACCTCACAGGGCTGGGTCCACACACCAGCACCTGGCACAGTGGGTGCTCAATGTGAGCATATTTGCTTTCTAAATTTTTTAAAGGCCAGGCGCGGTGGCTCATGCCTGTAATCCTAGCACTTTGGGAGGCCGAGGCGGGTGGATCACCTGAGGTCAGGAGTTCGAGACCAGCCTGGCCAACATGGAGAAACCCCGTCTCTACTAAAAAAAATAGAAAAATTAGCCAGGCATGGTGATGGGTGTCTACAATCCCTGCTACTCGGGAGGCTGAGTCAGGAGAATCACTTGAACCCAGGAGGTGGAGGTTGCAGTGAGCCGACATTGTGCCACTTCACTCCAGCCGGGGACAGAGTGAAACTCCTTCTTAAAATAAATAAATAAATAAATAAATAAATAAATAAATAAAATAATTAAAAAATGTTTATAGATGTAGCAGGTACAAGTGCAGATTTGTTATATGGATATATTGCCTAGTGAAGTCTGGGCTTTTTGTTTAACCATCCCCTGAACAGGGAACATGGTACCTGTCCCTCACAACCTTCTGCCTTTCCCAGGCTCCAATGTCTATGATTCTGCTCTCAGTGTGAACACATTTGACCATTCCCCATCCTGTTCCTTCCTTCCCTGACTGTAGTCTACCAAATTTAAGAAATAGGATCCCTTAAAAGTTGATCCTATTGTGATCACAGTCAGTGAACTTTTTCTCCTAAGAAGGGAAGAATGTGGTCTTGTGTGGATATTAAGGATATGAAGGGTGTGAGATAATGGTGGAAAGAACACTGAGTTGGATCAGGCCAAATGCATTGATACGGGCCCACTAAACAGAGATTCTGAACTAATTTTTGCAGTGGCTTGGGGAGTTGAAAGGGCTCTAACTGTAGGGCTGTTCGGCAGAAACAGACCAAAAGCCGACAGTGAATGAGTTAGAGATGCTAACCCTGTCATGGCTTAATGCAGAGGAAGGGATTCAAAGCCTTGGGGAGGTTGGAATGCAAGAGAGGATTCGTCCTTCCAGACGTCCTCACTCACCCTGGGAGGGCCCAGAACTCACACCCTTTACCACAGTTATGGGAAATGCATGTGAGAGGAGCCCCAGAACGCTTGACGAGCTGTGACTGCTCTTCTCTGTGGGCCACACCCTACAGTGGGGAAACATCCACGCAGTGGGAGTATTGAATCCTTAAGTGGCAGGGGCCAAGTAGCGTCACTGCATGGATGTGGACCCTGTAAAGGATGGCAGAATCCAAGATGCAATCAGAAGAGCCTGACTCATGCCAGCCCTGGGCATCGGCTGGTGGATCATGGTGTTCTCAGCAGTGAAACACACAGGAAGCCTACTAAATTCTTACTCGAGCTGTATAAGCCTTTAAATTCTGGGTCAAGCAAACGAAAGTCTAACTTGAACCATAAAAAGAGAGTCACGCCCCCTCAATCAATTCCCAGGCTTGAGCCAGTTTACAGACTCAAACCCACTGAATGAAGGGGAGGTTGGGTCTCCTTGAACAAGGACCCTGGTATGCAGCCAAAAACGTACACTCCATCTTTCTTCCAGCCTTCCCTAAAGGAACTTACAGCCTTCAGAATGGGACTGCAACGTGGGCCTTTTCCTAGTTCTCCAATCTAATGGCCATTAGGCTTCAGCTGCATCAGCCTTCCTGGGGTCTCCAGCTTGCCAGCCCACCCTGTAGATTTTGGACTTGCCAGCTTCCATAATTGCATGGGTCAATCTTTAAAATAAATTGCCTTCTCTCCCTCTATGCATATATACCTCCTACTGGTTATCTTTCTCTGGAGAACTCCAGTTAGTACAGATATAGTACAGTCATTATACACAGAGCGAGTGGATGTCACTGTCCACTCACCCTGGGGTTGCAAGTTCAGAGGGTGGTGATCTCTGTCTACTGCCAGGGTGAGCTGTGTGACCTGGGGACACTGTTCCTCATGTGCTTGGCGTGGCCACTTGTGCTCTTGCTCTCTCCTTGCTCGTCCCACACTGGCCCAGACTCACTGCCTGTGCCCCTCCTATGGCGTGCTCATTCCCTACCTCTGCACCTTCAGAGCTGTGTTCTGTGACACTTTGGAAAGCCCAGTTTCCCCACTTACCTCCTGGCCCCTTCTGACAGTCACTAACTAGTCTCTGTCCTAGTTCATTTTCAAACACTTTGCAGGACTCTGCTTCTCCAGATGCTCTTCTGTTTAAACTCTTTAGGCTCTAGCTGAACCCAGCTCTGTGAGCCACCCACTCCACTCTCTGTGGAGAGCTCTGCTCTCCACCAGGCTGTGTTTAAGATGTTCCCATGGCCTGCTCTTGGCGGGGTCCTCCCTTGCAGGCACTCAGTTTATCTTCTGCTTGACTGTGGAATTGTAAAGGGTAACGTTTTGTCTTTGTTCTTCTTCTACGTCTCTAAGGAGTACAGGCACCTAAAGTGCAATGCCTGCTGTTGACAGGACTCAAGTAGATGCTGAGTGGTGACACTTAAAAGTCCCCTTTTCTAGAATTCATAAAAAACAAGTGACTTCACCTGTCTGAGTTGTCATTCCTTGGTGCCTTGTTGAACTTTTAGCATCGTCACTGCCATACACGATAACTTTTCAGTGAGGTGCTTCCTAGCAGCAGGGCAAAAAATACTAAAGTCTGACTTTTCCCCCCCATGTCTTACTCCTTCATGCAAGCTCGTCTTTGACATCATGGTTCTTTCTTCGCAGAAGCTCTTCAAGCTTCTTAATGGTGTCTGTCAGCCTGTCTCCCTTCCTGCTGCATTCTGTGGCTTTTAACAAAGGCAGGCATTGGAATGCATGAATATTGAAGAGGTACATGCCGACAGTGTTACAAACACATCTTGAATTTTGAATTTTAAGTTAACATCCAGTAGAGCCAAGTTCTTCTGCATGTGTGCACCGCCCATGAGTCTTAACACACGTGTAGATTTGTCTCATCACAGGCAAGACACAGGGTAGCTGCAGCACCTGGAGGCCCTGAGCTGCCCTGGGGCGATCACACCCTCCCCCATGCCACCGCAAAGCCATCAGTCTGCTCAGTCATGTAAATAGGATCATACAGGTAGAAACCTCTTGATATTGGTGGTGGCTCCTCCTCCTCCTCCTCCTTCTTCTTCTTCAAGCTATTATTATTTTCATTTTAGGAGACAGAGATTCAAATAAATTAATTGTATACGGTAACAAAATTCAGGGATGCCAGAGTTGATTCTGAGCCTAGTTCATTTTGAGTTCCAGTCTTACAATTAGAGACTATACAAATCTGTCCCCACACTGGATTAAGAGCATCTTTAAAATAATGAGATATTGTACTTGATAGATTGAAACTTACAATAAATATTATTTGCCTAGTAGCATACAGACATGGTTTGAAATATCATAAAATGGAGGAATTAACTTTGGATATTGGCATCTTCTGATTCACCCACGTGATTGAGGATATCAGTGGTTTGTTCCTTGTTGCTGCTGACTAGTATTTCATCGTATAGATGTGTCATAGTTTGTTTATTCATTGGTTAAAGGACATTTATATTGTTTTCTGTTTTTCATGATTATTACTAGAGCTGCTATGAATATCCATTTACAAAATTTTTGGTGAACATAAATTTCCATTTCTCTAGAGCAGGGATGGAAATCTTTTTTTTAATGGTCAGATAATACATATTATAGGCTTTTCAGGTCACAAAACAACTCAAAATCGAGGCTACTATGCAGGAACTTTTATAACCACTTAAAAATGTTAAAACAATTTGAAGTTTACACAAACCATAAAAAACAACAAAATGAAACAAAGCAAAAACAAGTTCCACTTGTTTTGTGAAGTTTTATTGAAATATAGCCATGCCCACTTGTTCATGTATCTTTGTGTGGCTGCATTCTACAACAGGGGAGTTGACTTTCTGTGACAAAGACCTTGAGTCTAAAACGTTTACCATCTGACACTTTAAGAAGTTTTCCAACCCCTGCTGTAAACACTGAGGAGTATATTTTTACATTTGTAAGAACTGCCCAACTTTTTCAGGGTGGCTGTGCCCTTTTACACTCTACCAGCGATGTATGAAAGACCCAGTTTTCCCCCATCCTCCCCTGCACTCAGTATTGTCAGTAGTTTTTGTTTTAGTCATTCTAATTTGTGCATTGTGTAGTGTTACTTCACCATGGTTTTAATTTGTATTTTCCTAATGAATTATGTTGAACATCTTTTCGGTGGGCTTATTTACCATCTGTATATCCTCTGGGGAAATGATAAAGTCTTTTGCACATTTTTATTTTTATTTTTATTTATTTATTTTTTTGAGATGGAGTCTCGCTCTGTCACCCAGACTGGAGTGCAATGGCATGGTCTCAGCTCACTGCAACTTTTGCCTCCTGGGTTCAAGTGATTCTCATGCCTCAGCCTCCCAAGTATCTGGGACTACAGGTGCCCACCACCACACACGGCTGATTTTTGTCCTTTTTAGTAGAGACAGGGTTTCACTATGTTGGCCAGGGTGGTCTTGAACTCCTGACCTCATTATCAGCCCACCTTGGCCTCCCAAAGTGCTGGGATTACAGGTGTAAGCCACCGCGCCTGGCCTTTTGCATATTTTTTAAAAATTGGGTATTTGTTTTCTTATGCAGCACTTTGAGAGTTCTTTACATATTCTGGGTACAAGTACTTTTTTGGATATGTAATTTAAAAATATTGTTCCCCAGTCTATAGGATGTTTGTTTTACTCTCTTAACAGTATATTTCACAGAGCAAGAGTTCTTAATTTTGATGAAGTCCAATTTTTTATTTCTTTTATAGATTATGCTTCTGGTGATACATTTAAAAAATGTTTGCCTAATTCCATTCATGAAGATTTTCCTTCATGCTTTTTTTCTAGAAGTTTTATAGTTTATGTTTTACATGCAGATCTATGATCCATTTTGAGGCAAATTTTGTATGAATTGTGAGGTTAATTTGAGGTTCACCTGGATATCTGGTTGTTTCAACCTCATTTGTGAAGGTGACTACCCTTTCTCCATTGCACTACCTTTGCGCCTTTGTCAAAAATCATTTGGTCACGATTGTGTGGCTCTATTTGTGGACTCTGCATTCTGTTCCATTGGCCTACATGTCTATGCCTCACCAAGACCACACTCTCTTCTTTAACGCAGCTTTCCATGTGAGTCTTGGAAATGGGAAGTCCTTCACATCTCTCCTGAGCATTTACCTTGCATGTTTCACAGGCATCCTGGTCCTCATATCACTAATGCTTAGTTTAGTCCATCAAACCTCCATTTGGTAAAAGGTAACCCAGAAAACAGGAGCACAGGCTTGCTTCCGTTTCTACAGAATTTTGCACTGCAAAGTGCAAAACCTTCTAACTCTCTTAGTTACAGAACTTGGCTCTTTACAAAGTGTTTCCCAAGGCATTAGTTTGTGTGATCCCCCCCAGGCAGCATATTTTCTGAGGTATATTTAAATATAAGGAAACCGGGGCTCGTCATCTGCCTGAGGGCCATGGCTTCTAAATATGGAGAGGGACTCCTGGGCATCCCCTATTCTAGCCCCAGTTCACACTCTCCCAAGAGTAGGGTCCAGGGAGGGCACACGGTCCGCTGGCCCTGCCACAGCTACCTTACTCCATCGGCCCACTCCGCTCCAGCCAGGCTTCTCGCCTTGCAGGCCCCAGCGAGCTCCTCCCACTCTTCTTGCGGTTTAGCGCCTCCTTCAGGTCTCGCCCGACGTTTCTTCCTCGAGGAGTGGGCCCTGACCACCCCATGGAAAAGCGCGTCTTACCCCTTCCTACTGTGTGGGCTCAAGTAGCATGCATCACCACTCTGCACCTTCTGCCTCTTACTTGGCTATTTTGTTTATTTTTTTATTATTCTCGCTGGACTATAAACTCAACGATGGCAGGAAGTTTTGTTTTGTTCACCTCCGTACCCCTAGCCTTTGGACAGTGCCTGATATATAATAGATGCTCACTATTAAATAAAAAAATACCATGAGAGATTGGCTTCTTATGTAGGATAAGTGATTTATCTTTTTTCCTTCTTTGGCCTCCAATATAGAGACAGACAGCTGCAAAAAGGTGAGTCTCGCAGTGCTTTATAACCCCGCTTCTTGGTAGGGATATTTCCTGGTGATACCTAACCTCTTGACACATTTTAAAAATCATCTCCAACACACAAAAATCACTTGTGATTTTATCTGCTAATAATAATCTGAAAAAGAAATTAAGAAAACTATTCTACTTATAATAATAGTATCAAAATGAATAAAATGCTTAGGAATAAGCTTAACCAAATAGGCAAAAGAATTGTACATCAAAAACTAAAAAAAGTTGAAAGAAATTAGTCAGAAATAAATGGAAAGACATCCTGTGTTTATAAATTGAATGACTTAATATTGTCAACTAAATTAATTTACTGTTAATAAATTGAATAAAATATGTGAATTCTACAACTCCTATCAAGTTCTTAAAGGCATTTTTTTTGGCAGAAATAGAAAAATTAATCCTACAGTTCATATAGAGTCTCAAGGAATCTGACTAGCAAAAGCAATCTTGAAATAAAATAACCAAGTTGGAGAACTCATACTTCCTGATTTCAAAACTTATTACAAAGCTGCAGTAATCAAAACAGTGTAGTGCTGGCATAAAGGCAGACATATAGACCAATGAAACAGAAGAAAAAGCCCAGAAGTGAATCCTCATATATACATAGTCAATGTATATGAGGTCACAATGGTGTCAAGAGCATTCAATGGGGAAAGGTCAAGCTTTTCAACAAATGATCCTGGGAAAATGGGATAGCTACATTCAAAAGAAGGAAGTTGAACCTTTATACCATATACAAAAATTAACTCAAGTGGATCAAAGCTCTAAACATAAGAGCTAAAACTATAAAACACAGTTTTGTAGAAAACAGGGGAAAAACTTCATGACATTGAATTTGGCAACTATTTCTTGGATATTGAAACCAAAAGCACAGGCAACAAAAGAGAAAAATAGATAAATTAGATTTTATCAAAATCAAAAACTTCCATGCATTAAAGGAAACTATCAACAAAGTGGAAAGAAAATATTTACCAATCATATATCTAATAAGAGATGGATATCCAGAATAAACTCCCACAACTCAACAACAACAACAAAAACAAACAACTCAATTAAAAAAATGGGCAAAGAACTTGAATAGACATTCTCTAAGGAAGGTATACAAATGGCCAATATGCACATGAAGAGACACTCAATATTACCAACCATTAGGGAAATGCAAATAAAAAAATTTGCTACTATCAGAAAAACAGAAAATAACATGTTGACAAGGATGTAGAGAAACTGGAACTGCAATTACCAGCATTGTTGCTAAGAATGTAAAATGGCATAGACACCATGGAAAACTATATGGAGGTGCCTCTAAAAGTTAAACATAGAATGACCATATAATCCATCAATCCCATTTCTGTGTGTATATCCAAAAGAAAGCAGGGACTCAGATATTTGTACACCAATATTCATAGCAGCAGTGTTCACAATAGCCAAGAGGTGGAAATAACCCAAGTGTTCATTGATGGATGCATGAAGAAACAAAATACAGTATACATATATACAGGAATATTATTCAGCCTGAAAAAAGAATGAAATTCTGGTACATGCTACAACATGGATGAACCTCAGAGATATACTAAGTGAAATAAGCTAGATGCAGAAGGACAAATGTTGTCTGAGTCTACTTATATGAAATATCCAGAATCAGCAAATTCATAGGAACAGAAGGTATCAGCAGTTGCTAGGGTATAAATGGGGGGAATCATGGGGAATTATTGTTTAATTGGTACAGAATTTTGATTTGGATAATGAAAAAGTTCTGGAGATGGCGGGTGGTCATGGCTGCACAGCAATGTGAATGTACTTAATGCCACTGAACTGTGCACTTACAAATAGTTAAACTGGTAAATTTTATGTTATGTATATTTTACCACAATTAAAAAAGTCATCCTGTTACTGCGCAGGAACCACAAGATCCATATGTAATGCTAAGTCTCCTAAAACAGTGCTCTGCTCATGCCTGCTAGAGAAGTCAGTCAAATGTAACTGGTGACACATGCGCGTGGTGGGAGGCCACAGTGACTTCTGGGAGCCATCGGCTCATTCTAAATAAAGCAGATTCACTAAAGGAAAAAAATGAGCTGCAATTGCAGAAAATTTTCCTGAACACACGATTATTGTATTAAGTTCCCCTGAACCACAAGCTCTTATTACATGAGTTCTTTGCCCATGTCTGGAACTCTATCTTGTGGTCAAAAAAGGGAAAATTTTGTTAAAACTTTGAGGATATATATTGCATGCAGAAAGAAAGAGGCCAATTTTTTTAAAAGCCTCTCAAAGCACTTAAAAAATAGCCATCCTCAACACCCTCTGAGAAAACGGACAGTAATTGCTGTATGGCTTTGACTAACAGCCCCCTCTTTTGTGTGGGCTCCAGTTTAAACCACATGGCTTTAAGGTTGCAAAGTGGGTGTGGCTTATAAATGCCCAAATTACAGCAGCAAGTCTACATGAATGATTTTTTCCCCCTTGTAATAATAATGTCAGGACTGTTATTACACTTGGCTCCACGGGGGATTGGAAGTGTTTCTCAGAAGGGAAGTGCTTCCAGCTCTAGGGCTCTTTCAAGAGCTCCATTCCCATGTACTTGCTGGAAACTTTCAGGAAACCGCATTCCTTTTCTTGTCCCCATTTAGCAATATGATCTCTCCCAGCTAGAATGCTTCCCAGACCACCTCATCAGCCAGGCCTGGGAATGGAATGTGGCCGCGAGGGGCTAACGCATTGGGGTTTAGGTCTAGTTTCCATGTTGTGTTTGTGAGTAAGAGAGGAAAGGAATGATTTTTTTTCTCCTGAGAATATTTTGTCAACCCCCAGCATATTTCAAAGCATTCAAGGTCTCTAATGAATCAAAGGATTCAAAGTCTCTAATCTGGGGATGAGGGGGAATGGAACTTGAGATGGCAATGATATCAAGTTCTGTCTCAAAGTGGCTACAGTTGGCCTGAATTTTAGGTCAAGAGGCATTTGACAAGTGTCAGAAAAATTCATAGGAATCTTACTAGTGATTTTCTGTCACTTCCTTTGGAAATGATCAGACCAGAGGAAATTAACTGTAAGAAGAGCAAGACTGTTAAAAAGGGTTGGGGGGGAGAGCGTAGGAGGCAAAAAAGAAAAATCAATTTGAATATTATATGATTTTGGATGAATGATTTCTTTATTTTAGAAAATGCAGTAAAGCAAATTGCAACATAAAGCAATAGAATCCAACAAATTGTACCACAAGGATTATTATATACAATCCCAAGTCAAAGTCAATGTTGCCATGGAAACACTTGGCCGTAATGAAGTTCCTTGCCACATGGAGAACAGCCTCAGTGGGCTGTTCCTTTCATAGCGTGTTGTTTGCATTTAAATGGGTAAGTATATGTGGGGGAGTTTTGACAGAATGGAAGATTAGATTGTGTAAGTGATAGTATTCACAGGGGCAGTGATATTTAGCAGTTAGATGTGGCACCGGTTTTGTTTTTTCAGGTATGGATTTGATTCAACTACCTAGCATTCTATATAAAACAATTAAAATTAATTTTCTCCCCGACTAAAGTCTGCAAACTGAAATCGTGAGAGTTGTCAAAGATTTCTAGGTAGCACCAGAAAATATGGAGGCAGCCCTTTTAGTCCCTAAACTACTTCCTGTGGCAGAAATATTGACCCTACAGTCTGCTTCTATGGGAAAGAACTGGAGACAGACGTGGAAGTCTGTTTGTAGAATAACAGAGCCCAGGATTTGCTAGAAAAATGATACCAGAGAGGCAATTTCTGTGCTTGTTACCCAAAAGGCCTCTTTAATCATAAGCTTTCTCTATGTGCTGCATAGGTTTTATGTACATTTTAAAGTCAATTGTTTAGATTCACATGTGCGTCCCTCTGTGTCTCTGCTCACTAACGCTTCCTGCATTTACATTTTTCGCTGGCTTCCTCTCCCATCTTCCTAACATATATCCTTAGCAGTTATTTCAGTGAAGGCCTCTGACTGATAAGCTCCTCTTTATCTGAAGAAGCCTTTATTTTGCTCTCACTGTTGAGTAATAGTTTGACTAAGTAGGGAATTCAGGTCAACAGTAATTTCCTCTCCAGGCTTGGAGGGTCTCATTGCACTGTCTCTTTCTTTTGAGGAATCTGCACTGAATCTGTGATGTCTTTTCTCTGTGGTTACTGTAAGATTTCCTTTCTCCCCTTGATGTTTTGAATGTGTCAAAGTACAGACTTACTTTTAACTTTTCTGGTTGGGACTTAGTGAGACTCTTCCTTCTAAGTGTTTATGTTTGATTTGAAAATTTCTCAGGGATTTCTACTTAAAGTATCATCTCACTTCTGTTCCCTTTATTCTCTCCTTCAAGACGCCTTTTAAACATTTTATCAGTTAGAGACATTACATCCAGCTGCATCAGATAGAAAACACAACTTCACAGTGGCTTGAATAGATGAGTGATTTTTTTCCTCACATACCTAGCTGCCTGGAGGGAGGCAGGCTCAGGACATTTTAGCTTTCTGCTTCATCGTCCCATGTATATCTGCCAGGTAACTGCTCCACCTCAGCACTGTCTGTGGTCCACACAGAAAAAACCCTAAGGACACAAGGTAGGATTTTAAACTATACGCTCAGGAACACCACTTGGAAATTTCTGCTTCTATTTCACTGGATAGAATTATGTCACTTGCTGACTTTTTAGCTCTGAGGAGCTGGGAGATAAATGTATATTTAGGAGTACTGTCACCTCAAACAAATCAGCAATCTGGGAGGAGAGGCAGCAGAATGGAAGCTGTGCGAGCAGTAAGCAGGGTCTGCCCAGGCATGTGCGGGACTCTGTTCTCCAACTCAGGTCTCAGTGCTGCTTACACGTTATTGTCTGTCTCTCTCTCTGTGTCTTGAGATTCTGGGTGACTACTTCCTCAGATACATATTCTAGTTCACTAATTCTTTATTTCCCTATGTTTAAGGTGGTATTCCAGCCAATCCTGAATTTTTAATTTTAATAACTATATTTTATTCTAAAAGTTTTATCTTTTTTTATGATGGTGACATTATTTTATTAATGCCATCATAAATAAGCAAATTTATAAATAACTGTGAAAAACAACTTAGAGAATTGTGTGTCATCTATATGAAAATGATTAGAAAACATATGGAGAGATATAATAGCATCATAAATGTAGAGATATACCATGTTTATGAATGGGAATGCTAAATATTATAAAAGAAATTATTTAATTCCTCTGAAATAATTTAAAGGTTTAATGTGACTCGAAGATTGTATTAAAAAGTTATTTTAATTCTTACTTGACAAAGTGAAAACATAGCTCATTTTTAAAAATATATAATTTTGAATAGTGAAAAAGTTTCAAAAAGATAATATAAAGTAAGTTGGAAAGGGCAGTAAAGAGAGATTTGTCTTACAAGATAACAAAACATACAATAAACTTTCAGCTATCAAGATGGTGTGTATCTAGGGCAAGAATTGATCAATATAAACATTTAGAAACTGACTTTCATACACGCAAGAATTTAATATGCAGTTAAATTTCCATCATAAATCAATATGTAAAAAGAAGAGTATTCAATAAATAATGCTGGAACAATTGATTATGTACTTGGGGAAAAGTTTTATCTTTCTCAAAGATATCTACACTAATTTTAAAGTGTCTTATTATTTCTGCTAGGATTCTTTATCTTTTTTTATTATACTTTAAGTTCTAGGGTACATGTGCACAACGCGCAGGTTTGTTACATATGTATACATGTGCCATGTTGGTGTGCTGCACCCATTAACTCATCATTTACATTAGGTATATCTCCGAATGCTATCCCTCCCCCCTCCCCCCACCCCACGACAGGCCCCAGTGTGTGATGTTCCCCCTCCTGTGTCCAAGTGTTCTCATTGTTCAATTCCCACCTATGAGTGAGAACATGTGGTGTTTGGTTTTCTGTCCTTGCGATAGTTTGCTGAGAATGATGGTTTCCAGCTTTATCCATGTCTCTAGGAAGGACATGAACTCATCCATTTTTATGGCTGCATAGTATTCCATGGTGTATATGTGCCACATTTGCTTAATCCAGTCTATCATTGATGGACATTTGGGTTGGTTCCAAGTCTTTGCTATTGTGAATAGTGCCACAATAAACATACGTGTGCATGTGTCTTTATAGCAGCATGATTTATAATCCTTTGGGTGTATACCCAGTAATGGTATGGCTGGGTCAAATGATATTTCTAGTTCTAGATCCCTGAGGAATCACCACACTGTCTTCCACAATGGTTGAACTAGTTTACAGTCCCACCAACAGTGTAAAAGTGTTCCTATTTCTCCACATCCTCTCCAGCACCTTTTGTTTCCTGACTTTTTAATGATCGCCATTATAACTGTTATGACATGGTATCTCACTGTGGTTTTAACTTGCATTTCTCTGATGGCCAGTGATGAGGAGCATTTTTTCATGTGTCTGTTGGCTGCATAAATGTCTTCTTTTGAGAAGTGTCTGTTCATATCCTTTCCCCACTTTTTGATGGGGTTGTTTGATTTTTTTCTTGTAAATTTGTTTAAGTTCTTTGTAGATTCTGGATATTAGCCCTTTGTCAGATGGGTAGATTGCAAAAATTATGGATTAAAGACTTAAATGTTAGACCTAAAACCATAAAAACCCTAGAAGAAAACCTAGGCAATACCATTCAGGACATAGGCATGGGCAAGGACATCATGTCTAAAACACCAAAAGCAGTGGCATCAAAAGCCAAAATTGACAAGTGGGATCTAATTAAACTAAAGAGCTTCTGCACATCAAAAGAAACTACTATCAGAGCGAACAGGCAACCTACAGAATGGGATTCTTTATCTTTTTAATGTTTAAAAGTACTTATTTTAGGCTGGGCACGGTGGCTCATGCCTGTAATCCCAGCACTGTGGGAGGCTGAGGGGGGTGGATCACGGGGTCAGGAGATCGAGACCATCCTGGCTAACATGGTGAAACCCTGTCTCCACTTAAAATACAAAAAATTAGCCAGGTGTGGTGGCGGGTACCTGTAGTCCCAGCTACTCGGGAGGCTGAGGCAGGAGAATCACTTGAACCTGGGAGGCGGAGGTTGTAGTAAGCCAAGATTGAACCACTGCACTCCAGCTTGGGCGACAGAGCAAGACTCCATCTCAAAAAAAAAAAAAAGTACTTATTTTATCTTATTTTATAACTTTTTTTTATAACTTCCTTGAGCACATTGTTCTATTACCCCTAGGGTTTATTGTGTCTGCTAACTCATACTTAGTAAATACTTCTTTGTGTGTTTTGAAATTTTTGGTTATGAGATTCTCTTGAGAATCTTCCCCTGCAATCCTGTGTGGTCTCCATTGAAAGAATGTCCCTCAGTGCCGCTTTGTGCTTACTTTTCCAAGTGCCTCTAGGGCTTCTGAACAAAGGATCTGAGACCATGCAAGGCACCATCGTAATGTTTCTACTTCTCAGAAGAGACTTTTTGAACAACCAAAGTCTAGGCATCTGGCCTGGTTTGCAGCCCTTTTTGGTCCCAGCTGCTTTGGGGTTTTGGTTCCCATGTGTCTCTTTGCCCCATGTGGTTCCTGGTTGGGCACACCATGTCAAGGCCTTGGAGGGAATGGCAACACAGCAGAGCTCTCAGCTCTTCATGTCACAACTCCTAGCTTGGCGCAGAAATGGAGGCTGTGAGAGAAAGAAGTGTCAAGGCAATGCTGATCCAGTGAGGTATTCTGGGGCCTACAGTTGAAATGAGGAATGAAAATCTACAAACCAAAAGGACATTCAAGGTGCCACCTTGCATGGGCCTTAAACCTCAGACTACATGTGCATCTTTAACAGCAGCCTGAGCTAGCCGTGGGGGCTGTCACTCAGGGCATAGAAGTAGGAAATAATGTTGGGAAAGTAGAAAATGATCCAAAGTTTCATTTCTTTAACTGCCTGTGGCCATCCCACAATGCGGATGCATTCACATGGTCATCCTCTTACTGAGGCAATTTTCTTCTGACTGCCCACCAGGTGCAAGGTACTGTGCCGTAACGTGGCCAAGGTGAGTGAGGCGGGGCTCCTGCTCTCAAGTGTGGAGGCAAAGCTACAAACACTTCAGTCTAATGTAATAAAATCCATAGTGAGAGGACTAGAGGGCACGGAGGAGGGGGCTCAGCTTTGTAAGTAAGGACTTCTTGAGGACGTGGTACTTGGGCTAGGTTTTAAGAGACAAGCAGGATTCTGACAGGTGAATGAACAGGTCACGGAGCCCTTAGCTCACCCGATCTCAGCTGGGATGTCCCCACCTTGGGAGGCCTTCCCCGACAAGCTTGTTTAAAGGAGCTCCCCCATCATTCTCTCTCTGTTTAATCCACTTTGTGATACTTCTATCCGATATTCCTTGTTTGTCTACTTCTGTCTTCCTCCTAAGATGGCAAGGCCCATGCGAGCAGAAACTTTTTTTTCTGTCCTAGTCACAGTAGCACACCGAGAACAGAGAAAAATATTTAGCACATCAGAATGTAGCTCTGTTGCATGAGTGGAATGGCACACCTGGATTCCCAAGACAGGAGGACAGAGGACACTCCCTCTCTGGACTCTGGCTCTGTGGGTGACCAGGCACACAGGAGCTGTACCACGGCCACCTGTGCAGCCACTGGCCCTGGGCACACCATGTGCCATCCATGTACCCTGGCTTCTGGCCCTTCACTGGTGGCTATGCCAGCCAAAACTCTTTTTATTTTCTTTTTTATAGAAGGGAGCAAAATCATCTTTTTCTCTTAAACATTATGCATAATATCTACAGAATTTACTTATATTTGCCATGAATTACTTAAAAGGCAAAGCAGTTTGTGTCACTCAGTCTGGTTTGCTTCATGAGAAAAATCTTTATGTTAATCAGATCACGTCCTTTTGCTTTGTGTTACTGTGCAGATGTGGAACCCATCTTAAAGTTTAAAAATTATAAAAGAAAGAAAGAAAAGAGAAAAAACATTTCAAATCCAAAACAACAGCCTATACCTTCAGCTTCTTCTTCTGGTTGGTGTGAGTTCATCAGATAGCTCTAAGGAATAATGTGGTGCTAGTATCATAATGTCTTTGAAAATCAATGTGCGCTGAACACTTTTAAGGCTTCCTTACCCCAATAGGAGCAATTAACTGGGTGCAGGGTCAGCAGATTTAGTCCAAGGTCCACACAGCCATTTCCACACATGCTTTCACTGAAGAGGCCACAGAGTTCTTGCCCACATAAAGTATTTGCATTCACTAATAAATGCAAACACTAATTAGCCAGGGGCAGTGGAGTATGTGCCTGTAGTCTCAGCTACGGGAGGCCAAGGCAGGAGGATCACTTGAGCCCAGAAGTTGGAGGCTACAGTGAGTTGTGATCATGCCACTGCACTCGAGTGACAGAGCAGAGGCCCTGTCTTTAAATAATAATAATAATAATAATAAATACAAGCACGTAGCCTTTATGTTCTTATTAAGAAAGCAGGGATATAGCCTTACTCTTTTGTTCTCTCTGTGTATTCTTCTAGAACTGCTAAATTTATAGAGAGGAAAGTGGTTCCCTCTTACACCCCCCCACTAGACTCCTTCCCAGTACAGTGAGAGGCGCAGCTGTATCACCCCATCTAGCCAGTCGCAGGCCAGGCTGTGCTTTGGGCAGTGTTCACAGCCAGCAGGCCCACGGAGGGGGGCAGCACCTGAAGAACGCCTTTCAAAGAAAGACATTTCCGCTGTCTTCAGAAGGGAGCGTCCTTTTGTTCTCTTTCCAGAGGGTCACATGGTCAGGCAGCCTCCTCCAGAGCAGGAGAAATTCCTCAGGAGTTCCCTGGAATTGTGCTTCTGTTCTATATCAGGCCGCAAGTGGCTGGCCGCACTGTTTACAAGATACCCTGTGGCTTCCAAGAGTGACCTGGTTTCAGAGAGCTGGTCCCAGGTGGAACATGAAAGCTGTCCAGGCTCCCAAGACAGCAAAAAGCATTTGTCTGAGAGGCAGGCCGCTTGATGGAGAGAGTGCAAACGCCTGTGAGAGGGGCAGGCCTAATGCAGTGCTCTGGTTCATTAAGGAATGTATTAATTTGTGCTGGCAAATCAGTGCCATTAATCTCTCTGCCTGATCAAAACCCTTCCAGATCATTTGGTAGGTAAAGAGCCTGAGATCCCAGGAAGGAGAAAAGCAACACTACAAATGTCCTCTGCTTCTAGGGAACAATAAATATCAACACATTTCCATTTCCTTTCCTATCTTTTCTTTTCTTTTTCTGAGATCATCCACGGGAAAACATTTTAAGCCAGTTTGGCAAGACAGCAGTTGGAAATTTTCAAGTTGTTGTTGGGGGAAAAAAGACACCATTTGAGCAGGATTTAAAGTTCTGTTAATGGAGGAGAGCAGAAGTTGTTTTTCTTAATTAAAAAGTATCAAGACAGATTGGATAGCAATTTTCCCTCTTCATCTCCTCCCCACCCATTGAACAACCCAATTAATTTTTCAAAAGAAATTTTATAAATGCATGTAAAAAAGCTTCACTGTATACAACTGCTTAAAAATGTGCCTTTCCACCTGTCCTGGTGGTAGACGTCTCAGAACTGTCTTTGTATTTGTTTATAAATAATAGGACAATGTGAGCTGTGTAATCTGCTTGGAGATTAAAATAATTTACCCTCTCCAACTCCATGGGCCTTGTGAAAGATGTACAACCTAAACTCCATGGGAGAACAACACTGCAATATAAATGCAAGGAATGGAATGTGAGAGAGATAGAGATGAAAGGAAAACGAAACAGGAAATCCTAGTGGCGAAGCTCCATTCTCAAATCCCATTAAAGGAAGAGGTCAGAGTTAAAGAGAGTGCTGAGCCCACTCATTCGCATATTTATTTTGGCCAGACATCTGCCTTCTAACCTAGAAAACTGCAGTTTTGGAGCTGGAGGCTCCCACGTCGGATGGGGACCAACTTGTAACATGCAAGTCCTGTAAAAACTTGTTAGTAGCTCATGAAGCAGCTTCTTCCACATTAAATATTTTCACTTCATGGTTTTTGAAAATGAAGGATGTTTTAACAGAATTCTAGGCCTGAGATAGAACTTATAGTTGCTCAATCAAGAAGAAAGGGCTGGCTGTGAGTACACCATCTCCTCTGTGGCACTTTAAAAAATATTGCTTCTTTCTCCCAAAGGGAGATTGATGCATAACTCCCAGGACTGAGCTGTCTTGGTTTACTGGGATTTTAAAGTATGCAGAAGTACCATTTTGAACCAGAAGAATAAAAACCAGTATTATGCTTTGGAAAAGGTTTTATGTGCTGCTCAGCCTGTCTCAACTGCTATCTCAAGTTTCCTTCCTGAAATGCAGGGAGCAAGCATTTGTTCTTTTTTTTTTTTTTTTTTGAGACGAGTCTCGCTGTGTCCTCCAGGCTGGAGAGCAAGAGCAATCTCGGCTCACTGCAACCTCCGCCTCCCGGGTTCAAGCGATTCTCCTGCCTCAGCCTCCCGAGTAGCTGGGATTACAGGGGCCCGCCACTACACCCGGCTAATTTTTGTATCTTTAGTAGAGACAGGGTTTCACTATGTTAGTCAGGCTGGTATCGAACTCCTGCCAAGCATTCTTATGATCGCTGTGGTGGTGAGTTAGAAAGACTAAAGCACTTTAGCTGAAGTCACTTCGTGTTTTTGCAAGCCGAGGGAAAGCCATGATTCAACCAGCTTTGACTTGTTCCTCATAGATGATAAGCATTCAACAAGGTTTGTCTACAAATGTAATTCTTTAGCATTTTTCTCTTAGTTTTTGATGTCTGTGTTTTTGTTGCCGCACAATATAAAGATCAGCGGACAAAGTTTGTTTTCAAAAAGTATTGGTGACAAGAAGTCTGATTTTGACTGCATGATGCTCTCTGTACCTAATCCTCTTAAATGAAACAGCTTTCTCTGCGTTTCATGACACAGGACAGTGACTCGCTTTGTGCCCTGGATGAGCTCAGGCTGCCACCAAAGAATGCATGACGTCTCATATGAGGCTTGCATGAGCACACAAATGTTTTCACACCCCAGAGGGTAGCCGGTGTTACAGGAAGCTGTCCTTCTGACACTGCGTCACCAGGAAAACCCTAGGAGGTTAATGATATCATAGAAGCAACTTTGGGAGTAGCTCTGCAATTTCAAGGGCACCAGGCCCATTGCACCACGCTCAGGTGTGGGGACCGGGCTTCAGGGCAGCTCTGTTGATAGTGTACTTGGCTGTCCTGCGCACGTCATTTTGCCTGCTTTAGAGCTGCTCTTCTCACCTATAAAACAAGGAGCTTGGGCTAGAAATTCACAGGGGATGATGCCAAAGTCCCTCCCATCTCAAAGAAGTCATTACTACAATGGGGCGGGCCAGGCAGGGGAGGCTTTGAGGAAAAGCTCAGGTCCCAGCAAGGGCAGGAGTCTCAGTAGGAACCCTGGCCGCCTTGTCTTGCAGGGTCTGCTGGGAGGTGGGCAAAATGGCTGGCCACTGGGGGGTGAGCCTGGGAAGCCTGGGATCACCTGAGATGCTGTAGAATCGGATCTAATGGGGGAGGGGCTGACAGGAAACAGCATGGCAGTTTAGAAAGAGCTTGGGCTGTGGAGTGTGGTATGGGAAAACCCCAACTTTAAATCCGATTTCTGTCACAGTGAATCAATCTCCCAGTGATTGTGTTTAGAAATGAGGATAACAATGTCCATCCAGCAAAATTGCTCTGCAAATGGAGTTGGATATGGGAAAGCCCTTAGCGTATAACAAGTGTTTGGCAGATGTTTGTCCCTCCCAGGGCTTGGGGATTTGGTCTGTGCCACGCACATACTGAGGCTCTTAGGGCTTCAGGGACTGCCGTCCAGTGAGCTGGACTAGCATGGTCCCTGGTGACCCTTCTTTCCAGCTTGGACTTCCCGGTTGGGTCCCATAAGGGCACCGTGCATTCCTGAGACACACCTGGAAGCTTTGCTGGAGACAGTGTATGTTTGGTTTGCTTTCAATGGCAACATCACTGGTAACTTAGAGGCAATGGGGCAGCTAACGTCAATGGTGCAGCTCTGACCTTCCTTGGAAAGCTAAGGGCAGACCAAGGGTGAAGGGAGAGGGTGAGGCAGGCACAGTGTGTTTCTGTGTTCCTTCATCTTTCCTTTTCGATACTTAGAAATGTCAAGAGAAGGCTTCTCCTTTAATCTCATATCTCCTTTAAGTCTCATAATCTTGAGACTTAAATGTCAGGGGCAGACTTTGGTTCTCTTACCTTGTGGTGGATAATATCTCTGGTGCAGACACACCCTGGAAGCACGCCTCCCTTTTAAATGTGGCACATGCAGTTTGTTTCAAGATGGTCTGAGTAATGTCCTTTTCAATTTATAGAGAGGTCGTAGATGCCATCACACCGCATAAAGATTGTATCTCAGCTGCAGGGAGGGTTCACAGTGACCAGAGTTTGCCCTGGTGCAGCCTCCTTCCTCAGGTTGTTGGCCCATTCCCAGGGCGTCATCACACTGGCATGAAAATTTCCCATCCACAAGAAGAGCAGAGGCTGGCTGCCCCCCATCCCATTCCACCTTGGATGTAAAGACTGACACCTGTATTTAATTTTGCAGCCCTAGCATTCAGCACAGGGCCTGGTACACGGTTGATGTTTACAAAACATTAGCAGAACCAAAGGCTAGAGCATGCCTCACGGAGCTGCAAGACTCCATCTCAGCACTGTGCCCCTTCCACATTATTCAGGTCTCAGCCCAAAGGGCACACACCCCACCTCTGCCGTGCCAAGGACTCCATCATAATTTCCTATTGATGTCCTTCTCAGGACGCATCCTACCCTCACATGATCTGCTCATGAAAGAGTTCACTTGTCTACTATCTCCCCTTTCCCACTAGAATGCAAGTTGTGCCCTGTAGTGTAAGAGATATTTTCCATCTTGTTAGTTGCTTTTCCCCAGTGCTTAGAACAGTACCTCATCCAAAGCATGCACTCAATGACTATTTCCTGAATTTGTTGGGTGGTTTATGATGATCATTGAATAAATAAGTATAACATACAGCAATATGCTCATTTTCTAGGAGTCAGAAATTTGGCAACTTGAACTTTCTGGAAAAGTCTTCAAAGTTGGAAGTCTCAAGAAGAAAACTCCTTACACACAAAAGAAGTCTTAAGCCAGGTTACCTTGTTTTCAAGTCCACACTGCGTTAGGAGTGAACACGAATAGTGTTGAGGGTAGATCCAGATGCAACAGCTTTCTGACAGAGTGTGGTTCAGAAAACTCAGAAGTAGCTATGGTTCTGTGAACACGGACGCCAGGCTGGAGCTCCTGCTGCAGCGGGGGCCCCCAGAATTGGTTGGGAACCCTGCTGTGCTGAAGGAGGGGCCACAGGTAGCTCATCTGTGCATATGGGTAAGGCCTGCAGAAGTACACACTGTTTCTGGACAGGTGCGGGCACGCGGAAGGGCAAGCTTCATTCATCCGGTGCTCATTTAGCTGTTTCTTCATTGTTCGGTGGGTGTTCATTTTGTCAGGAGAAGTAAAAAAATGATGTTGCTTCCAAAGTCCCACATGAATCTATTTTTCTTTTTATGTTACAGTTTTTGCGATACACATACTTTGAAGAAATTGCTGGAGATGGATCCTGTAGATGACTTCTTATCTAAAGACAATGACATTAGAAACACAGCTGTCTTACCAAAAAGGACCCACACACTCCCGTCCTGTAAACAAGGCTCTGTGTGCCTGGCACAGGCATGGCTGCTCTTATTTTTAACTGCTTTTGTGTGAGAATACAAAGAGAAATATTACGTAAAGAGCAGGATGTTTTGGACATCCACTTCTACTGCATTACCTAATCCCATGACTGCAGATTTCACGAGATTCATCTGCAGGTGTTGAGAGCCTCAGAAATGTGTACCACAGGCATTGGTAATAAGAGCAAAGTTGAAAACTCCACAAGTGATATTGGAGATGCCAGAGGTAATTGTGTGTCTTCTTGGACTGGAATGATGACACCAACTCAGTACAGCAGATTCCATTTATGGAAGTTGGGTTCTAATTGTGTCACCTGGGGGAGTTAGCTCACTTTTTTGGGGGGTTGGTTTCCACGTCTGTGAATTGGGAAAAGCGATGCACCCTGTGACCCACGTATTACAGTCACACGAGATGTCAGGTAGAAGGACTGTGGAACTCTGGGTGCCGCCCGTATGAGGTTATTCATATTTGGAGCTTTGAACTTTTTCTCAGAGCATGCTCTTCCCTCTGACTCAATGGTCACAACAACCAATGAGGTGCCCAGGTTTCACCAATGAAGACTCACTTCCAAGGTCAACTTAGTGGGAAGCTGAATGTGGAACTGCCCTCTCTCAGCTCCTGTTTGAATCCTTCTTCTATTACTCGAAACGACAGGGGCTATAGGTTAAGATTAAAGTGCAGCTCCATAACTGTTCCTTCGAAGAATAGAAGCAGCCAAGGTGGCTCATTGTCTTAATGACTACTCTGGAGGACAACGTGAGCATCGCTCATTTACTCCAGCCAGGAGGCACAGTGAAGAGGGGAGCATCATGGTGGAGAAACAGGCAGCCTGTGCTGAAACCTTAGCTTCCTCCATCTGTGTGACCCTGTGCAGTTATATAACCAGTCTGCGACTCAGTTTCCTCATTTGTACTCATAGGGCTCTAGGGAGATTTAAGTTAGATGACATATGCAAGCCACCCAGACCATGCTTGGCACATAGCAATAAAACACTGCTAATTGTTCTGTTAGTATTAAAGCTTATCTTATGGGTTAGGAAACTGAGGCTCAGGAAGTAAAATGACTTGCTCAAGATTCAGTCTAATGCAGCTAGTCTACAGGTTTCTCTCTTAAACACGATACTGGTTTAAACCTCACAAGCAAGGCTGTAACACAGGAGGAAACCTCAGAAAGCCTGCTGTTCTCTGCTGAGGACAGAGTTTTGTCCTCTTTTGAGGTAGTACTACCCCTTTAGGCTTCTCCAAGATGAAGGCCAGTGAAATGCTGGGATCATTATGAGCAAAACCCTGAGGATTGCCATTTGCAGGAGCTATCATTTATTCTGACATCCATTCTGAAGTCTTCACATCTTACTCAAGGAAATCAGATACAGACCACAAATGAATAGTGCTACTGCATAACAGGGCAAAGACTTTCCTTTTTTCCTTTCTAAAACTCACCAAGATAAAATATTTTTCTTGAAATCATATGCCCGTAATTCTCACTAACTATTTGGCAGAAAGTGACCATGGTCTGAGGGTGACATTGATTTTTATTTCAACCGATTTTTGTAGGGGTTTGGGCCATCACTCTTGCTTTGCGCAGTGTACGCTGACTTCTAGTTCTGGTGAGCCGACTTGATTGCAGGCTCTTCTGCCAAGCTGTTGTGGCAGCTCCATGTTGGCTCCTGCCTTGGTAGCTATGAAGTCAGAGAACACTGTGGGACAGTTGTATTGACACACTCTTTTGGGAGGGGAAGGAGGGGGGCTTATGTGTTAAATTAGGGGTTCTCAACTTTGGCACTGCTGACATTTGGGACCAGATCCTTCGGAGTTGTGGGGTAAGGGCTACCTGTTTACCATAGGATGTTGAGTAGCATCCCTGGCCTTTACTCACTGGATGATGATAGCACACACACCCCACAGTTGTGACAAACAAAAACTTCTCCAGACATTGCTAAATGTCTCCTGGGGGGAATATCACTCACAACTGAGCACCACTATGTTAAAAGCCTGGAGTCTTAGGCTTTTCCAGGGTGATCAGAGACATGGAGGATTTTAGGGTCCCAGGCTAGGTAGACATGGAGGATTTTAGGGTCCCAGGCTAGGTAGACATGGAGTAGTTTGGGAGGCACTCCTTGATAGGTTTATTTGCATATTAAAACATATCCTGATTACCTGTGTTGGCTACGTTAGCAGCATAGTTCTTCAATTTGTGGCATAGCTGTCCTTATAGAAAAACAAAATGGTTACTTCAGTTTGGGTTTTTGAATGATCTTGTACACCTGGAGGTATGTTGGGCTATGTTTCTCACTATTTACAAAAACCTGTTATGTGTAAATACATCTGATGCTTACCCATATCATCCCCAGTCCTGTAGAAACAAATTCAGCAAAAGAGGAGGAGAAGCCTGGAATAGTGGAATACTTTAACCGTCACACCAGGACTGTTGTGTGGTTTTCTTTTCTTCTGCCCTGGTTTCTCTAAGCTCAGAATGTGTTTGCAAGGCTGGTCTAGGTCTTCCTTCTTGCCTTTACTGGGCAGAACTAAGATAATGGGAATGAAAAGGGGAAGCAGAAGAAAAGGATGGGCAGGATCTCCCAGGCAGAATCGACACTCCAGTCCAGTGCTCCTGCCACTTCTCTTGGCCCCGCTGCTCCCTGGGTGTGTGTATGTGTGTATGTTTCTGTGAATGAGTGTATGTGCACATGTATGTCTGCATGTGTGTGCACATATGTCTGTGTGTGCTTGTATGTGTCTGCATGCGTGTGCATGCATGTGTCTGTGTGGTTTGGACTTGGCGTGTTAGTCCCAGGCGGGCCTTGCCATCCAGAAAAGAAGAAGGCAGTTAGGAAATGCACTTAACTGCTGCGGGGAAGAGAGAGTTGTTTTGTGGAGCTTGTTTCAAATGGGTTTTGTTTTGAATCTACAAGTTCATTCAAATTCAATCACAGCAAAATTCACAGATTGTGATGTCATGCGGATTGAAACCAAAAAAGGCTGTATAGAATGCTTTCTGCCAGATTTTACTCATGGCTTCAGGAAACTCCCCCACCCACCAGTCTTTTTTCTTTTTTTCCTTTGCATTGTGAGCCAAGACTTAAGGGTTGTGCCTTACTGAGCCTCACTTCCATTTACAGAGTTTTCTTTTTTTTAACAGCCCTTGGGCCTGCGGCCTGACATCTGTGCTGCGATTTCACTAAGCTCCTATCACTCTGCTTTGCTTCCACAATAAAAAGAGAATAGATCCTTCTAATTGTACAGACACCAACATTGTCTAGGGCAGGGGGAGGGTTGGGTAGAGAAGGAATTTATCAATCATGAACCTAGTCCACCTGTTTATTGTTATTAAGCTAACTGCATGGAGAAGTCACCCTCAATCCACAAGGAAGGCCCCTCGGAAGTGGCTGTTACTACTGGGCCTGCCTTCCTTCCCCATGAAGTGACACTTGCATTCCTCTGGCCTCTTGGCAGATGGAAACCTCACTCATGTCATCCCTGTGTGGTGGCTTGGACTTTGGTAGTCCAGCACTGTTATGGGATGACTTAAGGAAGGGCTATGCCCTGGGTCTGTTTAAGGGAAGGTGTGGGCCTCTGGCTCTTAGGATAAGGAAGGAGCGGGAGCTGGCGTGACCTTTCATTCATGTGTGTCGGCCATGCTGGGGCTGTGGCTGGGAGCACACCAGTATGGCCTCCCTGGACACAGCCCTCTGTGGACAGTAACTGGACCCTTTTGGTCTGGATTGGATTAGAACTAAGATTACATTCGACTCCCTGTGGTGAGTCTTTTTCTAGCTAGAGAAACCTAAACCACCTTCTCCCAGTGTGATTCTTGAGTGACACCAACGTGTAAGAGTGTTAGTTCAAACTGTCAGGCACAGGGAGTGGAATCTCAGTGTTCCCACGAATGAATGAATGGATAAATATAGAAGTGGCATAGGAGTCAAATTTACTTAATTTCTTGTCTCAGTCTAGACCACTGATGGGCTGAATTCCTATGAGTGGGGACGAGACCCTCAATCTCCCCATGCCACTCGGGGGCTCCTCACCTTGTGCCTTGCCTTGAGGTCAGTGGCGGTTCAAGGACGATCTCGACCTTTCGAGAGTCGTGAATTCCTTCTTCTTGCTGCTGTGACACTGTGTTATCTCTTATCACAATGCTCACTGTTTTGTCTTGTATGTTTTCATCCATGTCCTCTCCCAATGCTTCCTTTCAGAACGCGAGCTTCTCCAGAGAAGCTGTGGCTTCCCGCATCTCACATCTGCGCTCAGCACGCTGATTTGAAACTCTCTCAGTAAGTGTGCCAATGAAGTTTTGTTGATAAATAATTAAGAAATAAGTGAGAATAGTCTCTCTGGTGCACGAGCCTTCCTATTCGCTCTCAATGAATTCTTGGTTTGAAAATGCAGTGGTGTGGTAGACCAGAAACAAGGTCAGAACTCCAGTACAGAATAGACAGGTGAGTACTTTAAAGTGCAAAAAAATTACAATGGAATAATTATCATATTATTTAACCTGCATTAATCAGTTTCTTCCCCTCCTCCTTTCACTCCTCCTTTTCTTCCTTTCTTCTTCTTTCATCTTTTTATTGTTTTACAGCTTCTTCCTCTGAACAGACTGTATTCAATCTTTCAGGAACTCAGATTTATTCAATAAATAGTTATTGGGGCTCTGTGCAGCAGCTCCTGCCTGTAATCTCAGTACTTTCGGAGGCCAAGGCAAGGAGGATCGCTTGAGCCCAGGAGTTTGAGACCAGCCCAGGTAAGGTAGCAAGACACCGCCTCTACCAAAAGTACAAAAATTAGCCAGACGTGGTCGTGCATTCCTGTGGTCCCAGCTACTCCGGAGGCTGAGGTGGGAGGATCACTTGAGCCCAGGAGGTCAAGGCTATAGTGAACCAAGATCATACCACTGCTCTCTTGCCTGGGTGACCCTGTCTCAAAAAAAAAAAAGGCTATTAGGCACCAATCACGTGTAGGACACCCTGTTAGATGCTCTGTGCGTCACATCCCCCCAAAACTTATACAATTGAATTTTTACAAAAGGTACACCGATGACTTAAATATCAAATGAGTACTCACTTGCTCACTCAGGGTCCTGTATATCAGTCAGGATATGAGTTTTCTTGGCAGAAAACGCTCTCAACCTGGGTGCTGTGAAGAGAGCATAATGAAGGGAATATTTACCGAGCTGTGAGCAGGCTTAGGAAGAGCAGAAGAAATAGTGCAGGACCTGGGGTGCACGGAAGGAGGTGCAGGTTCCTGCCCGAGCTGCACTGCCCATGGGAAACTGGAGGACAGAGGGCAGCCAAGGGGAGTGGGGGGTGGCCCCAGAGCACCAGACAGAGTGGGCAAGGCTGAGGGGTGGACCTGAGGGGCCCTTTGGTAAAGGTGGCAGTGGTGACTGGCCTGAAAACACACACTTGCCAAGACGGTCCTGTCCACGGAGCCCTGGAAGGTGGAGGAAGGTGGCAGGTGGCAGGTGGCAAGTAGAGTCCTCTCTAAGAAGCAGAGCGCCAGGTCTCAGTTGCTGCTTGGACTTCAGAGTGGAGAAAGGAGAAGAAGCCAGGGGTTTCTGAGTTTTGATTTAAGTAAAACCAGATAAATAAACCTTTACCCTAAAGTTAACAAATGGAGGATATGAAAGGACGAAGAGAGTTCCAGGGGAAAGACAGGGAGTTGGTTTTAGCACTTCTGAAATGGAAGTGTGGTGGGACATCTGATAGGCACCAAAACTGGGGAATGGACCCAGTGCTGGGGATCAGCCAGTCATTGACCTCACTGGGGGTGGAGGGGGTCTCACTGGGGACAAGGGGCATCCCTGCAGAAGCTTGTCCTCTGCAGAGGACTGCAGATTTGATTTTGAGTTGGAGGTTTGGTTAGAATTTACCCTGGTAGAGAGCAGGAAAGAGTTTAAACCTCCTTCAGAAGCCAAGATCTGTAGGACTGGCTCCCCAGGCTGGGTTTGGGAGAGTCCACAGCAGGCAGGGGCTGGGGAGGCTCCCGAGAATGAAGGTGGCTGAGGACGGAGGTCGCGGTGGAAGAGGAGGTTAGCACCAGTTGTAGAGGTTTCCAAGGTTAATGCACGTGAACTTTTTCACACAAGGCAAAAGTGAGGGACCACAGGGACAGCAAGGTTTTGAACAGAAAACTTACACTATACTGTGAGGGTGTTTGATGGGCACTGTGATTGTCTGCTGACTGGGCGGGGATGGGCTTCTGGCTGGCTGGTTCACTGTTTGTCTGCAGAGCAGGCGGACAACACCCAGAGCTCTGTTGCAGAAATTAGAATACAAACCATGCAAGAAAGGAATGAGTTAAGGAATGAGCCTATGGGGCTCTGTAATGAGACAGTGATGCTATCTTTGGTAGAAATTGGAGAGTAAAGGGGGCTGAGTTAAGGGAAGGTGTGGCCCTCTGACCCTTAGGATAAGGAAGGAAGATCATGCATTTCCTTGTCAATGCACCAAATTTGAAATGATGATGTGAAATTCAAGGGGAGATGTCTAGTTACAGCTGGAAGAATGCACCTAGAACTTGAGAAAAATGTCAAGGCTGTAGCTTCAAATTTCAAAGTCAGTCCTATTAGTGTAAAGACAATTGCTGAAGAATACAATCTGCAGAGACAACTGCAAAGGGCAAGGTCTCAGCTGCAGGGTTCGCCCACAGTCAGGTGGGAGGCGAGATGGTGCGTTCCCACAGAGAAGCAACCAAGCACTGAGAGGAGCCGGAACAGGCTTGCCAGCAAAAGCATGACACGATTTTTGACCAGTTCTGAAGAGACACAACTAATCTGCTATAGACCTGCCACTGGTAAAACGTGCCCAGCCTGTTGGCAATGCAAATCGGTAGGTCAGGGACCCAGTTCATGAGGATTTTCCAGTTAGTCTCTGATGACAGCTTTTCCACGAACAGACTTCAAAGCTGTATGTTATGAGGTAAAAGTCATTGGCAGATAAGGAAGTCTCGCTGTGCTCATTTCTATCTCAGAAGAGGGCCCAGATGTAAGTAAGTTCCTCTCTGGACTTTGGAGATACAGACACAGGCATGGGGAGTTGGGCTCGGGGAGTAGAGTATGCTCATGCTAGTTCTGTGAGAATCTTCATCTCTTGTCTGGTTTAATGTTATTTTAAAATAGTGTTTGTAGTTTAATCATTTTTTGAGATCTTGCTACTAGATTTTTAAAATCTGTTGTTAGAAGCCAGGATAATTTGCTCATATAATTGTTTTTGAAACAGATCTAACGCAAGACATTTTGTCCTGGTGAAGCTGAGCTGTGCATCTGCTGAGCTATGGGCAGACACTAAGAAGGACCCCAGCTGATTAGCAAAGTTGTGCCCTTGCCAGGAATTGGATCTGAGGCACATGTGGCCATCCTCATGACTCAGGGGAGGTGGGGACTGAAATCACTGTGGGCTGAAGAGGCTGGCTGGAAGCCGGCCTGCATGCTGCTGAGATAAGCAGTTCTCTCCCAGCCAGCAACATATGCCTCCCTGTCCCTGGGGAGTGGGCCCCAGCTTCCTCTCCTCACCCCCCTCCCTCCCACCCCCCAACTCCCCCACTCCCTGGAGGCCCTGAGCTATCACAGCCCTTCCCTGGGAGAAGCCTGGCCCAGCCCCGTTTTGGCCTGCAACTAACACATTGCGTACACCGTTATCTCTTCACTTAAGTCCTGAAAGGGGTCAATAAAGTTACTCAAGAAGGACTGGGAGGCTCAGCCAGATCCATTTCAGATTGTGATGTTACAAGTTCTTGGACTCTTGACTCTGGCAAAAAGCAGAAACAAACAAAAAAAGATTTCGATCATCATAATTACTGTAAAATTAAAAACTGTTTTCAGCAACCATGGCCACAGGCCGCTTGAAGCCGGTGACTGGTAGGAACTTGGGATTGTAAAAAAAAAAATAGTTCCTGCCTTCTCCTTTTTATTACAACTCAGCTAGCAACGACTGTGTAGGCGGCGGGCGATCAGAAATAAATGTCTGACTTGGATTTTGAGTCTCGCTTCAAAGCACACTGCCTGCCTGCTGACCCAGCTCCAGTTTTTACAGGGACAGCAACTAGGTGTCGTTTGGGAACTGACAGGGCCGCTCCGGGGCTGCGCCTGGGAGCTTGCTGCTTTGCAGGTCTCTGCTGATCAGAAAGCCGCCAGCTGTCCTGCTTCCCGGGCTATTCCCGGAACAGCATAGAAACGCATCTCTTTTCTTTTGCTTTTTTTTTTCCCCGAGTCATTTTATTCTTCTTTGATTCCTTCTCCTCCCTCCTCATTCCCTTTCTTTTGTTTTTACAGTCCCCTGTAATGACTAATTGGCAGTGTTTCCCAGCTTTTTTATGTTTCTCTTGCTCTGGTTACAAGTCGTACTAACGCAGTAATACCCACAGGGACCTATAGACAGCCAACATTTCCACATGATATACAGCATTCCCCTTTCTTTCAAAGTGTAAAACATTTACAAGGAAATGTACAAATGTATTAGGAACATTTCCCCGGCCGGTCATTAGCTCGCGCCCTCCCCGCGCCCAGGGTGCCCCCGCCCGGCGCCTCCGCGGTCCCCTCCCGCGCGCACCTTTCCGAGTGCCAGTGGGGCGGCCCCGAGACCGCAATTGCTCTGGCCCGGATTGACGAGCCTCCGATGCCCATTTACTGCGCGCGGCAGCCACTCTGGAGCCGCGGCACATCTGGATGGAGTCAGCTGCTGAGCGCCAGGGGCCAGCGCGGCCCAGCCAGCGGAGCGCGGCGGCGAGCTCTAGGGAGGCCGGCGCCCGGGCCGCCTCCGCGGCCGACCCCCTGTCCCCACCCGGGCAGGATTTCCTGATGTAAACACAGCGGCTCTGCGAGAACAGAGCTGCTCTCCTGAATGTGTCATTTAGTGTTCTTTATCTGCTTGGGGTCAGAATAGCGACTTAGAAAAACAGCAGTCTTGCTTTGAATTTAAACAGCGAAGAAGCCAGAGGGTCCTGTTCCGTATGGGGGGAGGGAGAGGCCTGGAAACCTAGCTTCTGCTTTCGTGTTTACTTGTTCCACTTTATGGTAATTTGGGGGCTAATTTCATTATCTACAGCCAAATTGGAAACAAGATGCTGTTTCTGTGAATGGTGCTAAAGGCAGGTGGGAGTTTCTGTGCAGTAGGTTGAAAGTTCCAGAGGCCCCACCAGTGCCTGGCAGGCCCTCGCCCTGGTGCAAAGTGTTCGGACAGTGACTTTCTCAGGCGGAAGCGACTGCCCCGCTGGTGGCAGAAAGAGCATCGCTTTCTGTCATTGAGTACCAGCCAGGAATGTGCTTCCATCCTAGGTTTCCAGAAAGGCTCTGCTCTTGGGGGCTGAAGGGACAGGTTTCCTATCCCAGACGGTGGGATGTGTTTCCTCTCCTATTTTTAAAGGAATGGGAACAGCTCCTCCGCTGTGTCTGGCGGCAGGCTGGTCCCTTTCTCCATTTAGCTGTGAGGGTGGGCTTTCCTCTTTCTGTGACAGGGAATGGGATCTTAAGGATTTGTGGTTCTGAAGGTTCATTAAAGTAGAAGTCAGCCGATGATAAAGCATGATAAAGTCATTTTGAAATAGATGGTAGAGAGGGAAAATACAAAATGATGGCAGAGTTTGTGTTGTCATCACCAATAATTAAAATGAAATGTAGATGTGTTTCCAGTTCAGTCACAAACCATTTAAACCGTCGCGTCTAGAAAATTTCAACTGGCGGCATCATCCTCAGATACTGGCAGAGCTTCCCTAACCCTCAAGTAGGGACGAGGTTTGCAAAAGTCTTTAAATGGAAATCAGGAGGCCATGTGTGCATATCTGAGGGTAGAATTTGGCCAATATGCAGGATATGAACAGGCCTGGGAGAAGCTCTGGGCTGCTGGTGTAAGATTTCAGCAGTGCAGCTTCATGGAGAGATTTGTCACAATGTTTTCAGTCTTCTGCCACAGACAATGGTTGGACTTCAGGAGCACTTTTCTGTTGGAAGAATTAGGGTACAACACCGAACTTCGCAGTCACTTCTGTGTTAACGAAGGGGTCAGTCAAAGCCAACTCTTACTGTGTTGGGGGATTAATCACCAATGAATTGGTTAATAGAGAACACTTTTTCATCCCACACACTGCATTTTGATGAATTTGCCAGAAGGTGGGCCAGGACTGCTGGAGAGAACCAGGGTCCGACTTGGCCAATTGGCTGTTAGCAGATCTGCGTGGTGGTTTGATAAGGAGATGGGGTCAAAACCAGTTAAGACGAGGTTTATTTACAGCAATTCCCCCCGTGCCTGCAAAGGCAAATATAGGATTGGCTCTGAGCTCCCTTCACGTGCCGATATACTAATGTCACAACTAGGATATCGATATTGACACAATCCACTTACCTTATTCAGTTTTACTTGCACTCATTTATGTGTGTGATTATTTGTTCTGTATGATTTTATCACATGTGTAACTTCCTACACACACCACAGCAGTCAGGAAAATAGTTCCATCTCCACAGGTATCTCCCCTGTAACCGTTTTATAAAAGGCCGCATCCACTTCCACCCTGCCTGTGCCTTCCCTACCCCTCCTTTTCTAATCCTTGCCACCATGAATTTGTTCTCTATTTCTAAATTTTAGCCATACCAAAAATGTTATATAGAGAGAATCCCACAGTGTAACCTTTTGGGATTGTCTTTTTTTTTTTTTTTTTTTTTTTTGCTCAGCGTGATTTCCTGGAGATCCATCCAAGTTGTTGCATGCAACAATGGTTTCTTCTTTCTGTTGCTGAGTAGTGTCCCAGCACTACTCAGTGTTTGTCTGAATCACAGTGCGTTTAGCCACTCACCAGTGGAAGGACATATAGGCAGATCCCCACTTGTTGCTATTACAAATGAAGCTGCTACAAATTTTATGTGTAGATTGTTGTGTGAATATCATTTTCATTTCTCTGAGATAAATGTCTAAAAGTACTATTGGTGGGTTATATGGTAGCTTAATGTTTAACTTTATTGGAAACTACCAAACTGTTTTCTGGAGTGGCTGTTCTACTTTATATTCCCACTAGCAATGTATAAGTGACCCAGTTTCTCTGCATCCTTGCCAGCATTGGTATTGTCTCCTTTTATCATTTTAGCCATTCTGGTAAGTGTATAGCAATATCACTGTGGTTTTAATTTTTTATTTCCCTAATGATTAATGATGGTGAACATTTTCTCAGATGCTTATTTGCCACGTGTATATCCTGTTCAGTAAAATACCTCTTTATGTCTTTTACTTATTTTCTAATTGAATGTTTTAGATGTTGAGTTTTGAATGTTCTTTATATGCTCTAGGTACTAGTCCTTTGTCAGTTGCTTTGTCAATATTTTCTCCAGTCTATAGCTTGTCTTTTTATACTCTTCACATGGGCTCTTACAGAGCAAAAAACCTTTTTAATTTTAATGAGATCCAAGTTATCAATATTCCTTTTATGGATGTGCTTTTGATTTCAAGTCTAAGAACTCTTTGCCCAACTTGAGATCCTGAAGATTTTCTCATAATTCTTTGTCTAAAAGTTCGTAGTTGTACATTTTACATGTGTGCCTATGATTTAGTTTGAATTAATTTTTGTGTAAGAGGCTTAGGTTTAGCTTCTTTTTCTTTCTTTCTTCTTTTGTCTCTACATGTCCAGTTGTATCAGTACTATTTTGTGAAAAGACTAGCTTTTCTTCATTGAATTGCTTTCACACCTTTGTAAAAAAATCAGTAGAGGGCATTTGCCTGGTTTTATTTCTGGGTTCTCTATTATGTTCCATTAGTCTATGTGTCTGTCCTTTCAGCAGTACCATACTGTCTTGATTATTGTAGCTATAAGACTTGATATTAGGTACATTGCTTCCTCCTACTTTATTCTTTTTCAAGATTATTGTACCTTTGTCTTTCTACACAAATTTTAGAATAAGCTTGTCTGTATCTACAAAAAAATCCTTGCTGGGTTTTGATAGAAATTGTATTTAACCGGTAGACCCATTTGGGGAGACTTGACATCATTACTAATGTTGATTTTTTTTCAATTCACGAACATGGTATGTCTCAGCATTTACTTATGTCTTCTTTTATTTCTTTCATCAGCCTGTGTAATATACAGTACAGAGCTTCTGTTCAAGCTTCGCTAAGTGTATATCCAAGTATTTCATTTTCTTTTGTGTGCTTATAAGTGGTAAAATGTTTTTAATTCCAATCACCACCTGTTCATTGTTAGTACACAGAAATGCAATTGAGTTTTCAGGGCTGATCTTGTATCCTGTGACCTTGCTGAACTTACTTCTTACTCTAGATATTTTCTTTGTAAATTTTTTGGAGATATTACCCTTAGGCAATCATAACGTCTGCAAATGCAGACAGTTCTTATTTCTTCTTTTCCAGCATGCCTGCCTTTTATTTCTTTTGCTTGCTTTTTCAGTGGCTAGAACTTCTAGTACTATGTTAAATAACAGTGGTAGAGCCTTGCCTTGTTCTTGATCTTAGGGGGAAAGCATTCAGTCTTTTACCATTAAGTATAATGTTAGCTGTGGGTGTTTTTTTTTTTTTGTAGATGCTAGACACTTTTTTATCAAGTTGGGGTAATTTTCTTCTGTTTCTAATGTCTATTTTTATCATTAATAAGTGTGGGATTTTGTCAAATGCTTTTTTTACATCAATTAATATGATTTTTCTTATTTGCTTGTTGTTATGGTGGAATATATTGACCAATTTCCAAATGCTTAACAAGTTTGCATACCTGGACTAATTACACTTGGTCATGGTATCTATTTCTTTTGATATGTTGTTTGGATTTGATTTGCTAATATTTTGTTAAGGATTTTTGCATTTAAGTTTATTACATATATTGATCCATAGTTTTCATTTTATTTGCATTCTCTTTGTGTGGTTTTGGTTTCAGAATAATACTAGCATTAATAAATAAATTGGCAGTGTTCCCTCTTCTTTCATTATCTGGAAGAAATTGTGTAAGATTCATTTCAATTTTTCTTTAAATGTTTGGTAGAATTCTTTTATCTAGTAAAACCATCTGTCCTGGAGATTGTTGTTTTGGGCAGCTTTTTAATTATAAGCTAAATTTTGACCAATGTCTTTATTGGTTATAGGACTACTTAGATTGTCTATTTTGTCCTGGTTGAGTTTTGGTACTTTGTGGCTTTCAAGGAATTGGTTCATTTCTTTTAAGTTGGAGAATTTATAAGTGACATATCTTTGATGAATTTCTGTCTCGTAGCACTATCCCTTGCTGAGGAGGGGCTGTCAAAACAATCAACTATAATTTTCTATTTGTATATTTCATCTTTCAGTTTCATCTGTTGGTACTTCATGTATTTTGAGGTGATGTTGTTTATTGCATACACAATTAAGATAAATATTTCTTTCTGGTGAATTATCTTTATATCCATATAGACTCTCTTTCCTTGTTTCTAGGAATTTTCTTTGCTCTGAAGTCTACTTTATGAGATATTAATATAACTACTACTGGTCTTCAAAAATTTTTATGTTTATATAGCTTATCTATTTTCATCATTTTCCTTTCAACCTGCCTTGTGTAAGAGAGTTTTTTGTAAGCAGCATATAATTGGGTCATGTTTATGCATTCTGCTAATGTCTACCTTTTGATTTAGACAATGCACATTTAAGGTGATTATTGGTATGTTAGTACTTAAAAGTGGTATTTTATTATTTGTTTTCTCAGGTGCTTGATCTTCTGTGTTTCTTCCTTTTCTCAGGATTACTTGAATGTTGTTTTAAAATTCCAACCTGATTTATTTTTAGTGTTTTAATGTGTCCCTTTGTATAGTTTGTGTCATGGTTGCTCTGGGTTTTTTTTTTTTTTTTTTTGAGAAGGAGTCTTTCTCTGTCCCCCTGACTGGAGTGCAGTGGCGCGATCTCGGCTCACTGCAAGCTCCGCCTCCTGGGTTCACGCCATTCTCTTGCCTCAGCCTCCCGAGTAGCTGGGATTACAGGCGCCCGCCACCACGCTCGGCTAATTTTTTGTATTTTTAGTAGAGACGGGTTTCACCGTGTTAGCCAGGATGGTCTTGATCTTCTGACCTCGTGATCCGCCCGCTCCACCTCCCATAGTGCTGGGATTACAGGCATGAGCCACCGTGCCTGGCCTCTGGGTTTTACAATATACATATATGACTTACAAAAGTTGCTTGGTATCAATATTTTAGCATTTTCAGCTGTGTGTGGAAATCTCACTTCTCTTTAGGTCTTTTTATCTTTCCCCTTTAAACGTCATTTTGTTATGAATCAGAAGATATTATTTTTGATTCAATTATAAAATATAACTTATAAAACTCACCAGGAAAAGGATAGTCTAGTGTATGCACCCGTGTGTACTCTTTCTCGTTTCTTTTACTTTCCTGATTCTCAAAAATTTTTTCTTTCATCATTTTCTTTCTGTTTGAAGTACTTCATAATATTTAAGGATTGACCTGCTCATGACAAATTATTTAGTTTTCTGCGTCTGAGAATGTTTTCATTTCCCCTGCCCTCTTCAAGTATAGCTTAGCTGGATATAGAATCCATGGCTGACCATTCTTTTCTCTCAGCACTGAAAAAATATTGTTTAGGGTTTGTTCAGCGTTTTGGATCTATAGGTTGATATGTTCTTGACAGATTTGTGAAGTTTTTAGTTACTATTTCTTTAAACACTCTTTAATTCCCCACCCCCTTCCTTTTCATTTTGAGACTCCAGCGATTTAAATGTTAGCTCTTCTGTCTCAGAAGTCAGTGAGGAAGACTGTTTTCATTTTTAAAAAATATCTACTTTCTCTCTGCTGTTCATATGGAGTGAATTCTATTGTTCTGCCTTAATGTTCACTGAAGGAATGCTCTTCATCTCTGCTCTACTGTTGAGCCATTGGGCAATTTTTTTTTTTTTTTTTTGAGACGGAGTCTCGCTCTGTTGCCCAGGCTGGAGTGCAGTGGAGTGATCTTGGCTCACTGCAACCTCCACCTCCCAGGTTCAAGCAATTCTGTCTTGGCCTCCCCAGTAGCTGGGATTACAGGCACCCACCACCACGCCTGGCTAATTTTTGTATTTTTAGTAGAGATGGGGTTTCACCATATATTGGCCAGGCTGGTCTCACACTCCTGACCTTGTGACCTGCCCACCTTGGCCTCCCAAAGCACTGGGATTACAGGCATGAGCCACTGCGCCCAGCCTCCATTCAGTTCCTTTTTATAACTTTCTTGAGATTTACTTGTTCATTTGTTTCAATAACATTTTAAATTGGTTGTTGAAGCATTTCCATGGCTATTGCTTTTACATTCTTGTCAGATAATTCCAAATTTGCATTAATATCACTGTTGACATCAGTTTATTGGCTTTTTTTTTTTTTTTTTTTGAGATGGAGTCTCTCTCTGTTGCCCAGGCTGGAGTGCAGTGGTGTGATCTCGGCTCACTGCAAGCTCCACCTCCCAGGTTCACGCCATTCTCCTGCCTCAGCCTCTGGAGTAGCTGGGACTACAGGCGCCCGCCACCACGCCCGGCTAATTTTTTGTATTTTTAGTAGAGACGGGGTTTCACCATGTTAGCCAGGATGGTCTTGATCTCCTGACCTCGTGATCCGCCCGTCTCAGCCTCCCATAGTGCTGGGATTACAGGCGTGAGCCACCGCGCCCGGCCAGTTTATTGGCTTTTTAAATTCAAGTTGTGAATCTCCTAGTTCTTGATATGACAGGAGATTTTCAGTTGTATGCTGAACATTTTGTCTATTATGTTAGAAGTCTCTGAGCCCTATTTAAATCATATTTTATTTTAATTTTTTATTTTATTATTATCATTTTTTTTTTAAGACAGAGTCTCACTCTGTCACCCAGGCTGGAGTGCAGTGGCGCAATCTCAGCTCACTGCAACCTCTGCCTCCCAGGTTCAAGCAATTCACATGCCTCAGCCTCCTGAGTAACTGGGATTACAGGCGTGCACCACCACACCCAGCTAATTTTTGTATTTTTAGCAGAGATGGGGTTTCACCATGTTGGCCAGGCTGGTCTCGAACTTCTGACCTCAGGTGATCCACCTGCCTTGGCCTCCCAAGCTGCTGGGATTACAAGCGTGAGCCACCATGCCCGGCTCAAATCTTATATTTTAGCAGCAAGTCACCCAGTTTAGGTTCAGCACACAAGTTTTGGACTGTTTTTGTGGACTGTGGTTCTGATGGCAGCTTAATTTTCAGAGTCTTTACTGTGTTGTTTGGTCTGCTTGGTTTTTCTGGTTTCCTGGGGGCTCCCACTGGTCCCTGCTGGTGTGGCCTGTAGATTGGGAAAGGCTTCCCTGGGCCAGCTGCCAGGAGGCTCTTGGTGGAAGAAGGATGTGGTGGGACCCATGTGCCTGCGTCCTGGGCAGCCCAGGCGCCTCTGGTCAGGGCAGGAGAGCCCCAGGCCATGGACAACACTCTGAGCAGCTGCTTGCTGTGGCAGGCCCCTTCTCTGGTTCCGCCTCTCACTCCTGTGTGTCTCAGCAGGAAAAGGGCATCTCAGGCCCAGTGGTAAGGAGACCTCCACTCCAGCCACTGATTTCTGGTGGGGCTCTGATGGGCCCCTGCCAGTGGTTCCCCTGGTGCTACTGGAGCAGCTCTGCTCCATCTGGAGGATGAGCCATCTGAGGACCTGCTGGTGCTGGGTCGGGAGTGGAGACCATGACTAGTGGCTGTCCTTGCTGGGTGGAGACTGAGACCTGGCACTGTGCTGCTCTTCTTGGGTCTTGGGCAAACCTGCCTTCCTCTCCTCCCAGAGTCCTCCTGGAGTTGCTTCATGTGCCATCCGTGGGTTCGCAGTTGTGCTTAGTCAGGGGAGCAGGAGCAGGGGGAAGGGGTCTACCCATCTTGTTCCTCCATATGGCTTCTATCTCAGCCCCTTATCGGTAAAGTCATCCAGTGATTTATTGGGTTTTCCATCATGCAATGAAGCAATATGGCTATAAGCCCAGCCCTGAATTCTGACCTCCTGGGCTCCATTCAGTCTGTACCATGGCCTTGTACTGTGACCTTGGCCAGTGCATTCTCTGTTCAGGACCAGGATGACCTTCATACCAGTGTCCTGAGCTGGTCCAGATTTATTCCTGCTGCCATGATGCAGTAATTAATAGTGAGCCCCTCTCACTCCCTTGGGACTTTGGGTTGGACAGTAAGTTATGTGGGTATTTCATCCCTATGGCTGCTATGAGAATTCAAGTTAACCCAGGTGACCCAGGTGAAGTACTTGTAATAAATGTGCTCAATAACTGTTACCTATTGTTATTATTATAAGAATTTGTATCAAAAGTGTTATATGTATATAATACATATACATGTCCCACATCAGTCATTTATTAAGTATTAATAAAGCTCTATTTTTAAATTTTAGTAAACATGAATATAAATACAAGTTCTAATCTCTCCTCCCACACCCTAGTGGGTTGTCCAGTGTGCCCCTGGGTGCCCTGTGTCTGCCAGCTGCAGAAGTGAGTGTCTGGAGTCTGATGCTTACAGGTGAGCACAGCAGGGCAGTGAGTGGCCGCACAGACGCAGGAGGGATGCATCACTGCTCGGTGAAGAATAATGCCACATGGTAATGCAGGGCACTGATTTTGAGGCTCCTCTCCATTAACTTCATATCACATACACTGTTCCCAGGGTTATTCCTTCTCTCAGAGGCTCTTGGGATGTGAAGAGAGCAGTGGCTCTCTTTGCTTTCAGGCTGGGACTTAGCTTAGGTGTCTGGCTGTTGGGAAAATTTGGGAACAGCTTGGCATGTTAATTTAGAGAGGGAAGGATTTGCACAGTGAGGATAAAATATCATAAGGAGAATACAGGATGCAATATGCTGTTTAATTTGTGATATTCCCTAATTAAGATTATTTCATATTTTATGATGCAACATAGTAGCATGCAATTACTCTGCCCCTGGGAGTAAGCAATCTGGTGAAAAAACAACTCACATGATTAATTGACTCGTGGATTGTCCCCTCTTGGCGGAATCTGTTTGAACTTTGTTCCCCTGCTGGCTTATTTAGCACCCAGGCATTTTTAATAGTGACAGAAACAACTTTCTTGGTCGTTTGCTTTGCTTGTTGATTACATTTTTGTGTCAGTTTAATGACATGTAGGACACCGGGCGTGGGGCCAGCTCTGCAAAGGTGTTGGCTTTACCTGTATTTTCTTGCCAAAGGATTTTCTGACAATATGGTTGTTTGGAGAAGACTTAGCAGTCTGTTTTTCAAAAAAGATTCATATTTACAGAAAACTACTTTTTAAAAGTTGCAAATAAAAGTCCTTTTTGCCATTCAGGGAAAGAACTGAAGAAATATTAGTCATTTATGTTAGGAATTATCCCTACCGCTATCTGCTATAAAGTTTTTAAGAGATAATTAACCTTTTCTTCCCCAGTTTTTATTTTAATAATAGTTTTTAGTTATACAGATGTCTTAAAGGGAGTAAATGAGATTCATGGTTATACATTGCGGGAGTCAATGACCCATCAACTAATTTCTTTCTTAATCTTCAATAGCATTTTTCATTTATTCTGTAAAAAAACATTTAAACCAATTAGTTCTCCTCTGAACTATCAGACTTAAAATTGCTTAAATTAATGTTCTTTGTACCCCAGTGAGATACTGAATCTACCTAAAAATGCTTCAGTAATATCATGCCCTAAATGTATTTATTAAGGGCTTTCAGCTTTATCTCTATAGCTATGTATTCTTTTAAAAAGCATTGGAGACCTTTTCACCTATGGAGTTATTTCTATGTTATTATTAAAAGAGCATTCAGAATAAGACATTTCTCAAAAACCTAATACTAGAATTATATCTTGTGTGCACAACTTTCCAAACACCTTTAAAAATATTTTATGTTTTCTTACCTGCCTTTTCTCCCCCCACTGGAAAAACCAAGGCCATTGATTCTATAGTTTTGTTATCCTGATGGGATACTCTACAGGCCAGTGTGCTCATGCACATTCTATCCTGCAAGTGCTTACACATGGCAATTAATTTATGAAATACACAGATATTCAAGAAAAAGTCATTCACAAATAGGAATCGTATGACGTGAAAGTGAAACAAATTGAAAAAAGTTCCATGCTCATGGATAGGAAGAATCAATATCGTGAAAATGACCATACTGCCCAAAGTAATTTATAGATTCAATGCTATCCCCATCAAGCTACCACTGACTTTCTTCACAGAATTAGAAAAAACTACTTTAAATTTCATATGGAACCAAAAAAGAGTATAGCCAAGACAATCCTAAGCCAGAAGAACAAAGCTGGAGGCATCACACTACCTGACTTCAAACTATACTATAAGGCTACAGTATCCAAATCATCATGGTACTGGTACCAAAACAGATATATAGACCATGGAACAGAACAGAGGTCTCAGAAATAACAACACACATCTGCAACCATCTGATCTTTGACAAATCTGACAAAAATAAGCAATGGGGAAAAAATTTCCTTTTTAATAAAATGGTGCTGGGAAAACTGGCTAGCCATATGTAAAAAACAGAAACTGGACCCCTTCCTTACACCTTATACAAAAATTAACTCAAGATTGATTCAAGGCTTAAATGTAAAACCTAAAACCATAAGACCCTAGAAGAAAATCTAGGCAATACCATTCAGGACATAGGCATGGGCAAACAATTCATGACTAAAACACCAAAAGCAATTGCAACAAAAGCCAAAATTGACAAATGGGATCTAATTAAACTAAAGAGCTTTGGCATGGCAAAAGAAACTATCATCAGAGTGAACAGACAACCTACAGAATGGGAGAAAAATTTTGCTATCTTCCCATCTGACAAAGGGCTAATATCTAGAATCGACAAGGAACTTAAACAAATTTATAAGAAAAGAAACAAACAACCCCATCAAAAAGTGGGCAAAGTATATGAACAGACACTTCTCAAAAGAAGACATTTATGAGGCCAACAAACATATGAAAAAAAAGCTCATCACCACTGGTCAACAGAGAAATGCAAATCAAAACCACAGTGAGATACCATCTCACACCAGTTAGAATGGCAATCATTAAAAAGTCAGGAAACAACAGATGCTAACAAGGATGTGGGGAAATAGGAACACTTTTACACGGTTGGTGGGAGTGTAAATTAGTTCAACCATTGTGGAAGATAGTGTGGTGATTCCTCAAGGATCTAGAACTAGAAATACCTTTTGACCCAGCAATCCTATTACTGGGTATATACCCAAAGGATTATAAATCATTCTACTGTAAAGACACATGCACACGTATGTTTATTGCAGCACTATTTACAAGAGCAAAGACTTGGAACCAACCCAAATGCCCATCAATGATAGACTGGATAAAGAAAATGCAGCACATATACACCATGGAATACTATGCAGCCATGAAAAAGAATGAGTTCATGTCCTTTGCAGGGACATGGATGAAGCTGGAAAGCATCATTCTCAGCAAACTAACACAGCAACAGAAAACCAAACACTGTGTGTTCTCACTCATAAGTGGGAGTTGAACAAGAAGAACACATAGACACAGGAAGGGAAACATCATACACCGGGGCCTGTCAGGAGGTGGGGGGCAAGGGGAGGGAGAGCATTAGGACAAATACCTAATTCAGGCAGGAGTTAAAACCTAGATGACGAGTTGACAGGTGCAGCAAACCACCATGGCACATGTATACCTATACAACAAACCTGCACATTCTGCACATGTATCCCAGAACTTAAAGTAAAATAAAAAAAAAGTGATGTGAAAGTGAAGTGTTATGAGCAGCTCAGGTCCGACCACGGGGCACTCTGAAGAATTTGAAAGCCCACATGAGAGGATTAACATCACATCAGCTCTGCACTTAGGGTGCTGGTCAAGGGTGAGGCTATCAAGTAGGCCACTTTCTGGGTGCGTCTCTGATAAAAGATAATTTTCAGAAAATGAAAGTGTGATTCTCATATACATACAAAAACAAACACATGAAGATTTTATTTTACTTGTAATCAGTGAGGGAACCAGATGTTAAAAGCAGTCCAAAGGAAAGTAAAAAAAGCACAAATTTATATGGAGTAAATGAACTGAATTGCAAATGGAGGCAGAACTGATTTTTCACAGGAACCCTGAAGTCAGCTGAAATTCTACAGAACACTACAAGTTTGCACATCCATCCCTTGCCTGCTGTTTACTAAGAGGTGCAAAATAGCTCGGTGACAATGAACAAGGTAAAAATCAGACCATTTGGAAGAGTGTGCTATAGACAATGCAACATTTCTTCACTGAAGCACAAAATTTTTTTTGCTACTCCATCCATGGGTTCATTTTCATTCCTTGCCCCCCCTCCATAAGTGAATTAATTCAGGGAAGGGAGCAAGGGAAAAATCATGCTTGTGTAATCCTTCACCTCACTGGGAACAAACCAAACAAATGAATACACATTGTTTCTAATTCACTTGATGAAAGGCACACTTGAGTTATAACGGGAATGGCCTTTTCATTATTAGTAATAGCGTTTTATTACTCTTCCAACAATACATTGAGGCTGTTGCATTACTTTTGAGTCCAGCTAACTACTGAACCAATACCCTACTGAAGAAAGATCAGAAACAAGAAGAAGGCAGGAAGTAACAAAGCTTCGTAAATGTAGTGGTAGATTAGATAAAATAGTTACAATTTTACATTATGTATAAGAAAAACATTCCCTGTAATATCTTCTCACATATAATTTGAGTGCATCCTCTAAAGAGACCCATGCAGAGTCCATGTCCCAGTGCCGTCCTGCTCTGGTCTTGTGACCTGGACATGCCTCCTCTAGACCAGGAAGATGGGATTTAAAAGTTGGGGACTTTAGTTCACAAGTTCCAATCTTTTCCTCATCCACTGCTTCAGCATACAGTGGCGGTTTCTGAGGGCAGCTTACAGGTAAAGACAATTTAAAATGCTCTCAAGAATTTAGCCTTTGGTCAGCTTCTGGGAAGGGGAGAAATGGAAGAGAGTGTTGAGGACCTAGTTTTCCTTCTTGGTAAGAAAAACAGGGTGCATGTAAAAAAGAGCTTAAGGAAGTTTTGAATGGTGCATAATAACAAATTCTAGCAGACAAGATGAGCTAGTTGATGGGCTCAAGAAGGATCTTGAAACCCTGTCATCTGACTGGGCACTATATCTCACACCTGTAATCCCAGCACTTTGGGAGGCCAAGGCAGGCAGATCAACTGAGCTCAGGAGTTTGAGACCTGGGCAACACAGTGAGACCCTATCTTCACAAAAAAGAAAAAAACATTAGCCAGGCGTGGTGGCACATATCTGTAGTCACAGCTACTCTGGAGGCTGAGGCAGGAGCATCATTGAGCCTGGGCGATGGAGGCTGCAGTGAGCTGTGATTGTGCTACTGCACCCCAGCCTGGGTAACAGAGTGAGACCCTGTCTTTAAAAACAAAACAAACAAACAAAACCTTTTTTCTCTCATGGGTCTGGTGCTCTAAGTCTGAGGAGAGATCTGCTCGGGGCCTCTTTTCTTAGATAGGAGCTTGATTAGGTGTCCTGACTGCTGAAAGCCACTTAGAGCTTTGTTTTGTTACAAAACCTACTGAATCTTGGTTTCCTCATCGAGTAAATGGGGATAATGATAAGTACCTTGCAGGGTTGTGAAAATAAAGTGAAATAGTGTATACAAGGCAAAAGCAGACTGGTTCTCATTCACCAGTGACTCAGGGAATGCAGCTGTGACGGAGGCCTTCCTGAAGGAGGGTGCTCCTGCGGCTCTGCCTGGCTCAGGGATGGGATGGGAAGTGGCCTGGCACAGGGGAAAGGACAGGCTTTGGACATGGAAGAGTGCAGATTCACATCCTGGCTTTGTCCCCAGCAAGCTACAGATGTGGGCAATTGGCATCTCACTAAGGTCACCATCAATGCATCATTTCTGAAATGGAGATGATTCTGCCCCCCTAGTGAGAGTTCAGTATGAACAAAATAAGTTTAGTAAGAACAGATTAAAAGCTCTGGGCACATGATGCGTAGGAGATGGTGTCCTGTCACCATCATGTTCCTACTATCACCGTGGTGATTCAGCTACCTCCTGCCAGGCCGGAAGTCAGCCATGCCATTGCTCTCTTCTATTGGTCTTTGTGTTCCATTCCCAGTTCTCTATGGAGATCTGGCACAATGACTGCTCCGCTGTGCTGCCTCTCTGACCTCGTGGTGGATGGTGCAGTACTTGCCTCCCTCCCTAGCCCTTGGCTCCCAGGCGGGGCAACAATGGGCCTTGGGCCTTGAGCGCCGGGCACCTGGGGGCTCTCAGCAGAAGCTGGGGAAGGCATGTCAGTGCTCAGAGGTCTATCTGTGATTGTGCGCAGAGGGAAGAAACTACACCCTGCCCTATTCCTGGACAAAACTTGGCAAAACCATCTCTTGAAGTCGGAGATATGAGGGCAAGCTATTTAACTTCTCTCAGCCTCGCTTTCTGTATCATCACAATGAGGATTAAATGTAGCTCATTGATGTTGGTTATAGTCTTCTGACCAAGCTGCTCCTGGGCATATAAAACAAGAGCTTACTAAACGGCGACTCCAGCAAGCCCATTGTCGAACTGGATTCCCTCCGTAGGTCTCAGGCTGGAGTGTACACACGTGTGTCTTCACAGTCAGCCCAACACAACACTTATGGCAGAGGCCCCTCTTGGCAGGGGGCACATTCTCTCATCCTTAGGACCTGACTCGGGTACATGCTGAGAACAGAGAAAGCAGCTCTCATTGGAGGTTTTTCCTCAGCATCTCCTCAGGGTGTCCTAAAGCCACCCAGCACATGGTCCACCGTCTTTCCCTTGAGCCTCTCATGGTTCCAGCAAAGTCAAAACCCAGGAGCAAGCTCTTCCCCACTCAAGCTGTTACCTAACCTGCTCTCTGATCGTGCAGCTTCTGTTGTGAGAGGGTGCAGCCTGATAGGTGAGTGCCAGCCACAGCTCTCTGGGGGCAGGAAGGGCTTCTGTCTCCTGCTGTGCCCTGCATTCATGCTGCTGGCAGGGATAGTTTTACTTGGGCCACTGATTCCTGAAATACAGCACTTGAGCAAAGCTGCATTCAGTTCAGGGAACAAGGAGATATAGCCAGAGAAAAAAGAGAGCACCCTGGGCTTAAATTGTGGTGATGAAGATGATTTTTCAAAAGGTTCCTGGCTGGGATGATCTTTTTGGTTGGGTACCTCGCCACCTGTGTGGCTGACCTTTCCTCTGGAATTTCCTTGTGTTTGAGGCCACTGTGGTGCAGTGAAGTGGGGCCTGGCTTGGAGTCTGGCGTCCTGGGTCTAACTCAAGGTTCTGTCTCTCTCTAACTGCGTGATCTGAGATTATTTATTCATTTATTTATTTTGAGATGGAGTCTTGCTCTGTCACCCAGGCCAGAGTGCAGTGGCGTGACCTCAGTTCACTGCAACCTCCGCCTCCCAGGTTCAAGCGATTCTCCTGCCTCAGCCTTCTGAGTAGCTGGGACTACAGGTGCGCGCCACCACGACCAGCAATTTTTTTCTTTTTTTTGTATTTTTAGTAGAGACGGGGTTTCACCATATTGGCCAGGCTGGTCTCAAAGTCCTGACCTCGTGATCCACCTGCCTCAGCCTCCCAAAGGGCTGGGATTACAGGCGTGAGCCACGGCACCCGGCCTGAGGTAATTTATTTAACCTTTTTGGTGCTCCATTACCCCAGCTGCCATAAATGAGAATAATAAGACTTATGACTCAAGTGTTGTAAGGAATAAATGAGAAAATCTGTGAAGTTGCCTGGCACTGAGCAGATACTAAATCAAAGTTCGTTTATATATATATTTTACTTTGCCAATCCTCGTGTTGACATGAATTTTTCTAGGACTTTATTTTTTATTCCTATTAAATAGCAGTACTTTTATTATTTATTCTATCATTATTTATGATGGCTTTCTACTCAAGAGCCTCTATCCCCACACTTTGTGGCGACGCTCGGATCCTGAGAACTGAAAGCCCGCCCTCCTCTGTACGTTAGCATGGCACTGTGCAGGTCCTCTGCCATGAAGGCCTGATTTAATTTTTCCACCCCATCTCCTGCCTGGAAAAATAGTTTGGCTGTTTATTACAGGAGCTTCCTCAAAGACGCATCAGAGCTTCAGTGGAAAACATCCGCAGTTCATGCTCTTAAGACTCAAAGGTGTCCCTCAGCTCAACGTCTTCACCTTGCTGTTTCCTTCCGTATCTTGGACAGGTTTGTCATGATCCTTACCCAATTCTAACTATGCCCTGCTTTAAGCCAAAATTTGCAATTTTCAGTCAATCCTGACTTCACCTTCCCGTCTCTCAGTTCTGACAAAGCTTGCAAGGTGGCCTTCTCCCTTACTGCAGTAAGTAACAAACTCAGCTTCGCTGTCCCAGGTGGTATTGTTAATATTTGGGGAGCCCAGCGGCAATGATTCTGGAGGCTGGACTGAGACTCCACAGCCATAGCCCTTAGCTGGTAGACGAGCCCTCCCCAGGCCTGGGGCTCCTCATCACGAATCCAGGGAAAGTAGGTGCACTCGGGAGAACGCCAGTCTCACAAATGCCAGGATCTCAGATGCTGAGTTCATTTTATTTCCTAGGAGTAGGAAGTGCTTTTTAGATCTCCATTGGATGTCTGATTGGATTTGAGAAATGCTGTCCTTGGTGGAAATCTGACTCATTATTCACCCTCCGGTTTGCCTCTGCCTGTTTCTGTCATTTTTTGTCATTTTTGTTGTTTCCTACTAAGAGGGACCTTGATAGGAACCTATTCCTTGGGCCACCCCCAGGAGCTGGGAAGTTCCGACATTTTCCTGTGAGACAAGCATTCTTTGAAGACAGTTTGCCCCAGGTCAGCCATCAGCATATCTGCAGGACTTACCCCAGTCTTGCCTCCTTTTGTGGGAGGCAGAGTCTGGTTCTGGGAGATATGGCCTCTTCAGGCCTCTCTGTTGTTCTGGGGCCACAAGCCTTGTTGGGGGTTTGTAGCTGGATGGCCCATCTGTAAGGTTGGGGGGTCCGGGGCATGTTTTTGACAGAGCATTCCTAGACTCTCATGCATTTGTCTCAGCCTAAAGCCCAGGCTGGCCTCCTGCTTCATGAATAATGTGTTTATGTTACAATGCCAATTTGTGGGCTTATCTTTCTAAATGGCGTGCTTTCACTAGGATGTTTGTTAAACTTTTGATATGATCAAGAGAGTTTGAGAGATGTATTTGAAGAAAAAAGGTGCAAAATTTCAAACTTCGGTAATCTTTACTTTTTAATTAGTATGAGGAAGCATCAAAAAAATTTAGTTTCCAGAATCTCTTCCTTAAGAGATTCTATGACTAAGGCAAAAGAAAAAAAAATTGGAAAATTTTAAAATTGTGTCTTTTAGAACTTGAACCTAACAGCCTACTATTTCCTTGCCACACCGTCCTCCATTTTTTCTGCCCCTGTCTCTCTCTTTGATCCACTCCCTTCCCTCCTGACAAGCCAGAAACTCCCAGGACTCAGCTGCCTCTTACAGTCAAACCTTCAGAACAGGAGCATTTGCTGTTGATCAGAAGCCCTGGTCTTACTCTGAGCTGAGAGCCGTTGTGAAATTTTTCAAGAGCTGGCTGAATAGGGAGACATTTGCAGAGGGATTTAATTTTAGGAATTATAATCCAGGGCTCTCTGATATATATATCAGTTGATTCATTATTAGTGAGGACCTCAGTTATAAAAACTGGGTGGAAAAAGCAGGATGAGAAGACCCAAGGAAGATTTTAAAAATCTCGAATTTCACAGAAACGAGAGGGGTTTAGAAAAGCTGTCAGTGTTGGAAAAGATCTGTAAAAGACTATATCCGAAGTCTTTCCTATGAAGAGAGATGGGACTTTGACCAGTCCTGTAGGAAGAGACAGGACTGGGGATGGGGGCCTCTGACACTGGCAGGCAGCCTCCAGGGTGGACCTTGAGTCAGATGGGTCCCAGCTCCCTCCTTGCTTTTTGTAAGTGTTATTAAGCCAGAAATTTTTGGGGATTCATCTATAAGTGCAAACTGGAATGAGAAATAAACCCAGCAACAGAACTCCTTGCTAAGCATCTTGAAAACACCTTAGAATGGAAGCAAAGTAGAACCTGAGTAAATGCACGGCTTTACAGATAAACAACCAGATGCCCCTCCCTTTGTGGTTCAGCCTCAGGGGAGGGAGTCTCTTGACAAAGATGCCCATGGATGCTGAAACAGAAAGGATGCTGAAACAGAAAGGATGCTGGAACAGAAAGGATGCTGGAATAGGAACCACCCTGTCTTGGCTAAGAAAACACAACATACATAAAGAGTGAAACAACTGATTCATACACTGCTCAGAGGGAATTTTCAAGGCGAAGTTGATCTAAAGGTTAAAGGATCTCTTCCAGCTTATAGAGATAAATAAGTGCAAGTAGTGGATCAGAAAAGCTATGGCATGTTGAAATCTAAGTGAAACTTGCTTAATTTTGATGAGCTTGTTTCTTTGCTTTACTGTTTATTGTCATCTAAATTATGAAGGAGTATTTTTTCTGTGTAATCTGTCAAAGTACTGTCTTGCCAGCATACCTTTTTGGGCTTAATCAAGTTACCTTCTATGTTTCTTTCTAAGCATTTTATTGTCACTTTCAAATAAGTAGCAATCCCCTGCAGTTACAGAGGGACAAGTGTATTTTAAAATATTTCAGCTTCCTGAACACCATCTAATATAAATGCAATATGTTTTTTTCAAAGTTTAACACACAATTATTTGATTTTTTTTGAAGTTAATGACTGGCTATTTATTGGTCAATCTGTACCGCCCCAAGACAGTAGATCTATCGAGGTGGTTGCTGGCAACGATTGGGGTGGAAATGAGCATCTACATGCGCCAGGCTTTGTGTTAGGAGCTGCACACTCCACACCATCTTTACCCTCCCAGTGACCTGCCATGGGCCCACCTTGTTTTGCAGATGAGGAAACCGGCTCTCAGGTTAAAGGATTTCAGACCCATGTTTGTCTTCCTGTCCTTCCCCAAGTGCTGGGCACAGTGTGGGCTGTCCAGGGACACACAAGCATTCACAGACATGCAAGAATGTCACAGAGTATTGTGACATTCTTCGGGAGATGCAATGATGTACTCACAAGGTGTGTTGGGAGCATTCAACTCCTAAAGAAGGTAATGGGCCACCTAAAAATGTGGCAACCAGCCTGCATCTTAGGTCTCAGCTGAACTAGACGGTCTGAAGTTCCCTCTTCCCCAGAGACTTCTCAAGGGCTCCCCTGTTGGGTGCTGCCCCTGTCTTCTTGTTTGCCCGGAAGGCCAGCATGTGGAGTTAATGGTCCTCATCTTCTGCTGCTATTGCCCTTAGACCACCAAGAAGTGCGGGCCGATGTCACCCTCTAGTCCCATGGGGGATTTTGCAAGCTCCCCGTCTGTGCCTTGCTGTTCTTAATGGGCTCCCTGCAAGGGTTCTTAGGGTGCTCTTTAGTGTAACTCTCTTACTACGTTCCTGATCTGATGCCTGGGGAGGCAGAGGGCATTCTCCCATGCCACACAGGTGCATCTCCATGTGTCCTTTTCTGTGTCAGCCTAGATGGCAAAAAGTCACTTGAGGTCTTCAACTTTCTCTTACATCAGAAGGAACTTGCTGTCCTTTTAGAGGTTGCCCCACAGGCAGTCCAATCTTTCTCTTAATTGGTTCTCTCAGGAAAACATGAAGTCTTCATGCCAGGGAACTGCTGGCTCACCATGAATTCCCAGAGAGAAAATCAGATAAGGTGGATCTGGGATATTTAACACGCACACACTTTAAATGACTGGATTCCTTGCAATCCTCTCAAGTCTTCTTCAGGGTAGCTTTTCTTAAAATGAAGAAAGCACTCACATTGTTCTCTGTCTCTCTTGCCCTTCCCATCTTTTGCTCTGTATTTTCCTAAATACTGTCCCATCAGGTAGCTATTAGGAAATGTGCTGGAGGACATCTGAGATTTGGGAAAGCAAAGCCCTTCTCAACTGTCATGAATTTAATTTAGGTTACATAACTTTTCCTTGGGCCTCGGCCAAAGAACATTTTTATTGGGAATAAGTTATTACTACTAAGTACTACATTCCTAATACTTTTGGATATTTAAGAATCTTTATCAGAAGCAAGTGGGAGACCAGTAACTTTTGGTCCTTTCCAAATAAAATAACTTTGTTCAAATGTAGCATGAATTTATTTCAGTGTTATGACAGATTTTAATTGTATTATTTACAGTTCACTTATTTGTCTCTTAGAGGGGATGATACCTTGAGAGAAAGTTTAACTGAATCAGATGTGGACAACTTTTCAGCATTTCAGGACAAAGGGTGCTTCTCACCCTGTGCGGCTCTGCTGGGGCTGGTGCCGTTTGACCACCTTGGGCTGTTGGGAGGGGCATCATGGAAGAGATTTGGAGATAAGGTAAGGCCAGTGAGTCAGCGCTGGGCTCTAGACGCAAGGATAAGGGGCTGCATAGCATCAGAGTAAATCACCTGTGATGTTAAAAAGCAGTGCTGAAATCAGCATCTATCCAACGAAAATAAGATCTTTTTTGTTTTGAAAACATCGTAGGTTATAGAAGCCACAAAACATTGAATGAAAATAAGAATTCTTTTAAAAATGCAAAGGGAAGGCCAGGTGCGGTGTTTCATGCCTGTAATCCCAGCACTTTGGGAGGCCGAGGCGGGCAGATCTCTTGAGGTCAGGAGACCTGGTTAATATGGCAATCTGGTTAATATGGCAAAACCCCGTCTCTACCCAAAATACAAAAATTAGCCGTGCGTAGTGGTGCGTGCCTGTAATCCCAGCTACTTGGGTGGCTGAGGCATGAGAGTCATTGGAACCTAGGAGGCGGAGGTTTCAGTGAACTGAGATTGTGCCACTACACTCCAGCCTGGGCAACAGAGTGAGACTTTATCTCAGAAAAAAAAAATGCAAAGGGAAGTCTATTTTTCTTCCAAATAATATCTCATATGATATCATCTGAACATTTTGGCTTGGGTAGCTCTCTGCTTTGCAATGGAATTAATTTTATTTTTAAAAATTCATTCGTCTCTAGGTAATCATTGCCCTCTGCTGATTCAGGCCACTCTTCAGGAGTAAGAGCCTTCATTTCAGGTTTCAGGAAATCTTTTTTTGTTGTAAAATGAATTCACAGTAAAACAAAATGACAGTTGATAGATTCTTTTATTCAGAACTTACAAGTTCTTTATAATCATGAATACATTCTTACTAATTTGAGTAAATGGCCAAACCTCTGATAGTCACAGGCAGAAACTCCGGGTCAGAGAAAGCCCAGGTTAGCTGCTGTGGGTGTCACTCTTTCTCTGTATGGTCAGAGCCCTTGTGAACAAGGGCCTGTTTGCTTTGCTTGCAGAGTAAAGATGGTAACTGTTCCCAGTAGATTAGATTTAGTGTCTGGCCACATCCTTAGTTTACAATGTTAAACAACAGAGATCCTGCACTAACCTTGCAATGCACTGTCATCCTCAAAACTTTAAATTGAGTTAAACGAGTAGCACACAAGAGGTATGTTGTTGAGAGCCACATCTGTTTTATCAGCAAATGTGTGACATCAGAGCCATCTTCTCTGCCGCTTTTAACATCCCATAGTTGCCTCAAAGGCAGCATAACTGAGTAACATTAAAAGGTGTATGTAGCTCAAGGTTGCTGAATCAGAAGCCTGCAAATATTGTTTATTAATTAACGAGGCTCATTCAGGTGCATCTGGATCTCTCTGTGATTGTTCTAGTCATTGTCAGATCGGTGTTTACTGAAAGCCTTGTCTCAGCTCCCCAGCCTTTTTGGGCACAAACTAAAAGTACTGCATGTTCATGAATGTCGCTCTTCAGTCGCAATTCCACTTTCACTGCCCCAATTAAAGCTTTGAAACATGCTGTAAATTTACCCATGCTGCCATCGAAGTGTATTTGGAGGGTAAAATAAAAGAGAAATTCTGGTCCTGAACAAAATACCTGAAATTACAGTTAGATTAAAAGTCATTTACAAAGAAGCAATGCTGAAACAGTCTGGCTGGTGACCCCAAAACTGCCACGTAGGGTTTGTTTGGGTAAACCTGCCAATTTGGCTGTATTGGGAATATCAATTTGATGAGCTTTGCCATTTTCTTAGGCATAGCATGAGGCCCATAATTGCTTTGTTTCCTTATGCAGGGAACACCAACTGGTGTTAATTGGAGTTCCTAACTGGATTAAGACTGGTTCAGAGAGAGGTTGTCTAGTCTTTTGGTGACTGTGTTCTGAGTTAGGGGAGAAGGCACGCAAGAATGCAAACCTGGTTCTAGTAATGCCTCCTATTTTTATGTGCTGGCTGCACTCACATGGGCAGGGCTGATGGTGGACTCAGTGCCAGCTACAGCGGCCAGTGGAGGATGGGGCCAGTGCTGACTTCTGTCTGTGAGAACATTGCGTGAATGGGGATGGGCTTTTGGCAAAGCAGCAGGACAGGACGGGATGGCTGGGAGGGGCTAACTTCGAGAAAAAAGCGATACAAACCGTGTACTTACCATCTACATTTTGAAACCTCTGACTTTGCATCCCTAAAATCTAAAGTTGGCCCTAACAAATACTCCATTGGGAGAGAATTTGGGTGAAGTCACCATGGATGGCTTACTTGTGCTCTTTCAGGATGGCAAATGGCATTTCTTATCTCCTCCACACTAGTCTTTTCAGTTGCTTGCCAAGTTTAAGGGGGAAAAATCCCTTAGTGATTTAAGCGTTACATAAAGGATAGCTTGGTTGGTTAACATCAAGAGCAGTGTGCTAGCTTCTAAACAAGTTTCTTTTCAGAAAGCGTTTATGCATGCTTTGTAGGATAGCACTGCTAGTAAATACCCTTGATTTAATGCCCTCTGTACACCTTGACCTCAACATCCCCGCTTTACTGACTCATTTTTCTGCCTAAGCGCACCAGTATATCAAATAACAAATGCATTGTGTTTGCTGAAATTCTTTGGTGTATGTTTGCAAAGGTGCAATGAATTCCAAATTAAAAAATAAAATTCTCTGAGGAAAATGTTTCTTTTCCTATGTTTAAGGTTTTGCATCTTGACCTTCAAAGGGAATTCAAAAATTGGCACATGGTAAAGCCAGAGCTCCCGTGTGATTCCACACTTCTAATCCTAAAATTCTGTTTTCATTTATCAATGAAATCAGGAAATGCTGTGCCACTGATAACATTTTGACTCTCTAAGTGTCAGCATTAGATCAATTTTTTGGCTACGTATTTGTAATTGTGTAGATCAGAGAGCCAAGACAAATTCCACTCTTCACTAAGTGTGGAGAGAGGAGCATTAAGCATTTATGCTATAAAAGTCGCTTTCCCTTTAACCTGACATTTGCAGTTTGTAGGAACAAATTTTGTGTCCCTGTTCCGGGAGACTCAGTGGATGCCACAATGGTGTGTCTCAGTGCTTTGTGGTTGGGAACAAAATTTCATGGTCAGTCACAAGTGGAAAAAAGTTCTTCTGCATGACAGGCGTGGCCATGCTAGAGGACTGTGCCGTGGCTTCTGCAGCCGCAGGGTAATGTCACCAGGCACTTAAATGAGCGAGGGCAGCGGCTGGTGGAATCTCTTCAGCTGTTGGCGCTTCATTTCGGGGGAGAGCTTGTTCCCAAGTGCGTGAGTGATTCTGTGCCAGGACTCATTCGTTATGACAAATGCAGTTCTTTCTTATATTTCTGAGTATGGTGGGAGCTACAGTGTTTGCACAGGGCACCTGTCATCAGCAATGATTCTCTCCAGGAAATTTCCAGCGCGTTGTCCACAGATGCTTCTCTAGAGGTAAACATCCTCTCGGGGGAGCTGACTTCACTAGGTGACTTTCTGGGGCTGGAACCTGAGCTGATTCCCCCGAACATTCAGTCCTCTGCACAGGCTCCCCTCCCCCCACCCCCCACCCCCGGCTCCCCATTCATTGCCCCAGTCACGAATTTATTCCCTAGCACTCATTGTGCTGCACTTTGTTTTAAGACATGACTTGTTTTTCTTAAGAATTCCTTATATAATACGTGGAGCTTCTCAGATCAAACCTCCATAATTGCATGCTGCATAGAAAACACAGAGAAGACAATTAAACAAATATGAATTTGTATTATTTCTATGAAAAGATGCTGCAGCGACTAAGTGTAACCATTTAGGCTAGCAGGTTAGATAGCCCGCATTTTGCTATGAAACACACACATCAGTGACACACTTTAAACACAATGTGTTTTAAAATGCAGGGATGCCGTGGATTGCAGTGAGTCAGGGATCCTGGATGGGCAAGCCGGGGGAGGAGTCCAGTGCCCAAGCTGTAACGGCTCTGTTAGTTCAGATAAATCGCACAGCCCTGGTCCCGGATCCCCAGTCTTCAAAACCAGAGTGTCCGGTTACATTTTATAAGTAGAAACTCAGATTCAAAGGACGCACAGAGATAATCTAGCCTTAACTGGAAGGCCCTTCATACATACTTTTGATATTTATATGCTTTATTTTCACAGGCACTTTCTTCTGCCAGTCTTTTTGTAGGTCAGGGGTTTGAAGGACGGTGCCATGGTCATCCTTCCCAGCGCAGGGCCGGCGTGGCCCTGGGTGGCTGCATCATCCCCCGGAGGCTGCCCTGCCCGGGCCGTGCATGATCTCACAGGCGCGCTGCCAGGGGCTCTGCTGTCGCCAGCCCGGGCTCCGGGCGCTTGGGACAGCTCGCCGGACAGGACAGGGTGACTTGTAATTTACTCCCGCCTGTGTGCGTCTGTGGGGCGGTTTCTCAATCAGTGCAGGGCTTGCTGTACAATTCCATGTTTAACTAGAGGCATCTGGTGCCTCTGCTGCTGTTTACTGAAACCCTTCGTTGCACTTCATAAAGCGGTTGGCCGGGGGCTGTTCTTCCTCAGGCGCCCAGCCCGCCCCGCGCTGGCCGGGATGAGGCTGTGGGAGCGAGGTCTGCAGGGCGGGCTCCGCGGGCCTGTTTGGACGGATGCAGATGCTCTAGCGGATTTGCTTCTACTTCAACCCCTGGGCTGTCTTAATGGGATTTGGGCCTCTTGGTCAATGCCAGTTCAGAGAACCATTAGACACTTCCTGGAATCTTTGCTTCACCAGGAACCGCTTCACGTTCTGTGCCGGGGCTCCTGCCGGCTCCCGGCAGGACTCGAGGTCCCGGCGAGGGGCCCTCCGTGTCCTCTTTCCCTTGGCGCCACGTGGGTCTTTTGCTAACAGAACACAGCCCCTTCCCAGCTGGGCGGTCCCTGCAGTCCAGGCCCCCCTCTCAGCCTGGGGATGCAGCCTCGCCAGGCGCTCCTTGCCACCCTTGCGAGGGACACGACTTGCTTTCTCTTGCATTCCACCGCCCCCCTGCTCATTTGAGCACTTTGGAAACCCGCTGGTGGTGGCTAAGGCAGATGGAGGCAGGGCTGGAAGGGGAAGAAAAAGCCCAGGGAGTAACTAAGTGTCAAGGAACTCATTGTCTGCTCTCCACCTGTTGTTATTCTGGTCCCAATCAACCTGCTCGCCAGGCTGGAGCCAGCGGCCATCTGGAAACACTGCTCTGTTTATAAACTTGGCATGAAGCAGCACTCCCGGGCCCTGACCTCCCACACGAATCTGGAAACAATTAGAGCAAGATGATAGGCAGGCGGGGAGCGCTCCGGGGAGGGGAGGGAGGGGGCGCCGCAGAGGGGGCGAGCAGGAGGCAGGGGTGGGAGGCCGGTGGGGGAGGAAGTTGGGATGGATGTGGGAGGAGCGGCGGTGAATAGGGACTGGGTGGTAGGGGGGCAAGGGAAGCCTGGGTCTGGGCTGGAGCTGAGGGTCTGGGAAAGAGTCTGGGGATATCTGGGTCTGGGCGGGGTCCGGGTGGGAGCCAGGGATGGGGTGAGCCAGGGGGAAGGGTGGGGATCCCCAGGACGGTGGTTTTGGGGGCCCCTGTGGGTCTGGGAGAGTCAGGGAGGAGTCTGGTGAGGTCTGGGCCCTGCTGGGAACTGGGGACGGCCAGCCCTCCTGGGGTGTGAGGACCAGGAGAGGGGCCTGGGCTGTTTGCTGAAGATAGTGTGATGGCAGCCAGGTCCCACACTGCCCTGCGGCCTCAGCCTCACAGGGTGCCCTTCCTGGGACCCCTTCAGGCAACAAAACATACGGGGTGGGGGGTGGGGGGTGGAGGGAAGGAAGTCATTCCTGCCTGTGCCTTCGCTTTGAGCAGCGAGCAAGTGGACTCTGGTGAATGAAGTTCTCTCTCACCTTGTAAGGAATGCATTGTAGGGTTTCAAGTCATTTTATTAGTTTCAGAAACACATTCTTGAAGAGCACTTTTTAACCAAAGGAAGTTTAAGCGTGTCCCGTTTTGCTGGAGAAAAATCCCAGAAAAGCTGAGATTCTTGGGCCATGGGGGGACATTCCTATACTTGCATAGCGCACAATCTAATCTGTGTAGACGCATGCCATGTTTTTGTGTCTGGGGAGCTGATTCAGGCTTCCAGAGTCCTGAGTATTCGTGAGGTGAATGGGTCTTTTCCTCTTTTCTCAAGAAACAATCTCTTTCGCTCGCTTTTTTCCCTGCAGTTTTGAAATGTGATTCCTAGCTCCGAGTCGATGCTGTTTTCACGCTCAGCTGGGTTTCTAACTCCTGAAATATTAATCTGTGGGAGTTGCTGGCAAACCAGTAATTGGCACCAATTAACAAGCTCCTCGTTGGCCAAATGATACTTGAAGAGGGAAGTTGACTGTGCAGGTCTTCTTGGCTCCTGGGGCTCAGGCCCGGCGGCCTCTCCCTGGCCTCTTGTCCTGCTTCAGATGCACAGAGCTGCTGATCTCAGCTGGGAACATTGGCCCCGAGTGCATCTGCTTAGATATTTAAGAAGAATTAATCCGTGGAAAGCGGTGCCATCAACCGACACTCGTCCTCCCGCCCTTCCCTGCCCTGTCCTCGCCTGACTGGCCTCTTCCCTACATGCTGTTCTCCACGTTGCCTTCCCGTGAGCTTTCCTTCTTGCCTAAACACATTTTCAGCTCCATGTTTCTGATAGACTGGTTACTAAAATCCAACCCAACAACGTGTAGGACAGCCAAGTGTATAACATGCATCAAGGTGAAAAAATAACCAGCAAGGCCTGCAGAGGTTTGGGGCACAGCCCACAGGGCGCAGCAGTGGGAGCTGCACCTCAGTGGTGCTTGTTGCCCCATGGCTGCAGCTCCGCACAGGGCTCATTGCTGTCCCTGGAGAGGCTGAGTCTGGTAAACCAATTTTTCCCTTTGAGTCTTGTTGCAATTGGATGCATTTGAACTATAATATAAAGTATTGTGTTTATTTAACCCTGCAAACGGATCTCCTTTGTCTTTGTGAACTGGCTGGGCAGCTAAAGACCCACGTTCCTTCCACAGTTAATAAAACTATTTATTTTTCTCTGTGCTTATAACTTTAATTACACTCAGACCCATTTAGTCTACTTCAGTTTTTCAAACCACCTAAATTAAAAAAGAAACAGCTTCTCTCAATGTGCAACATAATCATCATCTTTAGATTAAAAGACACAAATTGAAAACGCATCTTGTCAGTTTTGTCTTCAAGGCGTCATCTTAAGTATTGTCCATTTTCAGACCTGGAGCTGGTAGAGATGTGAATGGATTGGGCTGTACTTCCTCCTGAGAGAAAAGATTTATGCTTTAAAGGACTCCATTACTAAATTTCACTCTTATTAAAATAAAACAAAAAAGCACCACAAAACAAAAACCAAGCCAGATCTAGTTTACTTTATGGAAGACTCTCTACATTCTCTCAGATATTCAGAATATGCTTGGGTTTGCATATGATCAGGAGCTGGAAGCTGAGCTTCCTGGGTAAGGCCCCGTCCTCGACGCATCTCCCACACAGTGGTTAACACAGTTTCCTTCTGTGTCTGTAGCTCCTCACAGGGTTTTCATGAACATTAATGGCATTTCTGTAAAGTGTTTTGCTCCTTCTGAGAGAAGTAAATGCAAATATCAGCATCCAGGAGCTCCCTGAATCTCCGGGCAGCCGCCTTACAGACTGGAGTTTCATCCTTCAGCTAATGGCTGAAGTGTTGTCTAGTTTGGCCTTCTCTTGAATCTTCTCAAAACAACATCTATTCACATGGTGCTTAAAAATGATCTTTTGTGATTAAGAACACCATGGCCTGCTCTTAGTTCAAAGCATTCATCTCCATTATCAGAGATTTGCTTTCTTCTCCTTCCCCATGGGCTCTCTTTAGGGAGCCCTTACATTTTCCTCTCTGGACAGATTCATTGCTAACCGCTGCCTCCTCTGTTCCTGTTTGCTACCTTTTGGGTTTTTCCTAATTTGATTGGTAAGATTAAATCTTTGCTCCTCCCTCCATATATAAAAATTAAAAATTGAAAACCAAAACTTCAAAGCAAAACAAAACCTAGATACTGTCTAGAGAATTATTTTTTATTTGATTACTTCTTGAAATTTCATTTCTACATAATGTGTTGTTACAATAACATTTTGCTTCAATGTTTGGCCCAAGAAAGACTTTACAAAATGATCATCTTTGTGACTTTCTCATTGCGTAGTCAGTAGCTAGTGGGGAACTATTTGCTGAATGGAAGAGCACAGCTTTTAGGTTTTCTCTCCTGGAGAATGGAGCTATAGAGGAAAGTAGCTTTGAGGTATTCCCTCTTTCCAGAAATGTGCAGCTATGTAGCGTGGATTAAAATTCTAAAATTCATGACCTCGAATCCCCATCTAAAGACTGGACATTTTATCCCTGCTCCAATCTTGTTTCTGGGGAGATGTTGGAGGGAAGCAGAGTTAGAAGCATTTCCAGCCCCCGGTGCTGCTGTGTGGACTCTACTGGCTGTTTGATGACCAGATCCTTTAATGGAGGATGATTTTTAAGGGAAATGTAGGACTAGGCCCTCTGTGGGTTAGTTCCAATGATTGCTCACCTCTTTTTCAGAGGAGTGAGTAGTTCCTGGAACTTTGCAGTTGTTCACAGCAGTTCAGACTCCTGCAGCTACAGATAAGCAATGGATGAGAGTGGGCTCAAGCCCACATAAGACTTGCATGTGGTGCTAGCGATGCTTGTGTGAGCATGGCGTGCTCCATTAGGGCTTCTGTAGGAAATGCTCCATAAACCTGTGGTGCCATGGTGGAAGAGCTACGTAGGGAATGCCGAGAGGGCTGTCTGTGTGATGGTCCCTCTGCCTGTCTGCCCTTCTAGATCATGCGCATCATGTCTGCCTCCTTCGCCACTATACACCTGGTTCCTAGCATATTGGCTGGTGAATTGTAGGCATTCAGTAAAAATGCGTCAAACGAATGAATGGCCAGGGACATTTTTTGCTTCGAGAAATTGGGAAATATAGCAAAAATAGCAGAAAGTCCAAGTCTAAGCTGGAGGGATAGTAATCAAATAATGTTCTTTCTATCTCCTACCGTTCCACTCGAAGGAGGCTTTGCCACGTAAACATATTTGTCATTATTACTATTATTGGGAAGCAGCATTATGCTACTACTAGTGGTGGTAATAGGAACTGGAATTTTGCAACGGGGGTGATGCCTGCAGACATATTGTTATATCATCTTCATCTTGTGTCCTACAGGCTTCTGGTTTTGGTTCTACCGGAAAAGGGCAGGTATCTACTGAACAACAAAGATTTCTCATTTTGAAATTCAAATCCACTTTTGGTTTGGCAACTTAATGTGCCGGAAAGCAAAACTTTGCACAGAGAGAGAGGAGAGAGAACACACACACACACACACACATGCATACACAAACAAACACATTTTCTAAATTCCTTGGCGTTTCAAGCATGGGCGATTCAGAGCATAGAGTGTCACCCACCAGTGTCAAGAAGTTACCACCGTGGTGGTGCTGCTCCAAGGAAAAGGAGGGCATTGACTGAGAGGTCAGAGAGCCCAGGGCCCCGGTGCTTCTGGTACAGAGGTCTACAGAAAGAAGGTAGAGCCTGTTTCAGTTCTTTTTTTTTTTTTTTTTTTTTTTCTGAGACGGAGTCTCGCTCTGTCACCCAGGCTGGAGTGCAGTGGTGCGATCTTGGCTCACTGCAAGTTCCACCTCCCAGGTTCGAGCGATTCTCCTACCTCAGCCTCCCGAGTATCTGGGATTACAGACGCCCACCACTACGCCCAGCTAATTTTTGTAATTTTGGTAGAGACAGGGTTTCACCATGTTGGCCAGGCTGGTTTTGAACTCCTGACCTCAGGTGATCTGTCTGCCTCAGCCTCCCAAAGTGCTGGGATTACAGGCGTGAGCCACTGTGCCCAGCGTATGACAATTCTTACTAAGAGCTTAAGGCCTACCTCAGGTACATTGCTTTAGAAACATCCAGATTAGCGTGGGGAGCCTGGAGAACTCGAGGGCTGGAGGCATCCCCATCTCTCAGGATATGAGGGCTGTGGCTCATGGGAGCCCCATTCATAGTCACCAGGACATGGGCCCTGTGCATATCCCTGGCCCATGGGCAACACCAGAAAGGCTGGTGAGCCCAAGTCATCCAAAGGGGAATGTTTGAAACAATCCTGGTGGGGGCTGTGAGGACGCTGGACAATCACAACTCTGCTCACACCTTTCCTTCTTTGCTGGTTTGTAGAGGTAGGGAGTGACAAGGATTGTGGACTTCCGAGGGCAGGGTACAGTCCCTGTCTTCAGGGACAGGTGCTCTAGCATCTAGCACGCTGCCTGGCACGCAGCGGCCCCGCAATGAACAGGGGCACATCGACTACTCCTGTAGCGATGCTCAATATAGCTTTGTTGAAATCAGAATGGTCCTGTCTAGTCCAGATGTTCTCTTACTAAGGCTGTCCCTGACTGCACAGAAATACTGGACCGAACAGCAGGCTCACAGCAACCTTACTTACTGGGAGTATGCATGTATACGTATTTCTATTCTATTCTTCTGTATCCCTCTTTTACCAGGCCAATCATAGTTTATTTCTGTTTGGACGTCTGTGGAGTAATGGCCACAATGGTACTTCTGTTTTTGTTTTTAATTTTCCATTTTTTGCTTCTAAACTGTGCAAATTTTTCCAGTGTATCATCTCTACTGCTCTCACTTTGCGTTTTCTTTCTCTTTCAACCGCTATTCTTTTATTTTGCCTTCCCCTCCCATTCCCTACAAGGTGGTTACTCCAAGCAGTGATCTTAGTAGTGACTGCAGCTTGTTCAGGTTCCCATCCTAGCTCAGAGCTTCCACTCAGAGCCCACACCTCATTCCACACACAGCACTCTGGCCACTGTCTCTCTGGGAGATGGATAGCAAAAATAACCCCAATTCTCCCTTCTTCCCTGCAAAGATATCCATACCATTTGCAATGTGACTTTGCAATTTTCCCATTTGAGGCTGATCTATTTCTCCAGTCCCTGGGGCTGCACAGTCTAGTGACTTGCTTTGGTCAATAGAATGTGATAGAATGTGCTGGTTCCAAGGCCAGTCCCCAAGAGGTCTTGCATGCATCTTGTCTTTATTTTGGAACTCTACCACTGCTATGAGAAGTGTCTGGGCTAATGCGCTGGAGAATGAGTTTTTGTGGAGCCCAGCCACTCTCAACTGTCAAGCCCCAGCTGACCTACACAAAGGACCAACTCATGAATGAGGCTGGAGGACACCAGCTGAGCCCTTTCCAGATCAGCAGAGCTTCCTGGCCAATCCATAGCCCATGACAAACAGTACATCATTGATTTTTCAAATCACAACATTTTTGGGGTGGTTTGTTGGGCAGCAATCGCTAACTGATACAGTCAATAACCGCCTTTTGTTGCTACATGGAAATGATCTTTCTTATCAGTCCTTATGGCAGAAATTGTAAAGGTTAACCAAAATCTGTTTCCTTTTCCATCACAGGCACACAGCTAGGTGATACTGCCTGTCTTGCTTGTGGCCATGTGACTGAGTTATGGCTAATGGGATATAGGTAGAAGGATGCATGCCATGTCTGAGTCCAGTCCATAAACGCCTCCATCTCTTAATCCCTTCCCCATCTGCTGGCCCAGTGGAGAGGAGCTAGAGGAGGCCAAGCCACTGGATGGAAGATGCACGGTCCCTGAGTGACCATGTGGATGACTGCGACTCAGCAGGGATGTCTACACAGGACTTTGTGCAAGTGAGAAGCAAGTTTTCATTGTGTCGAGTCACTGGTACTTTGAGGTTCATTATCACAGCCAGAGTTACTTACCATCACCACCCTTCTTCTCCCTCTTGGCCTCCCTGTGGCCGTGGGCAGTAGATATCTCCCTCGTTTATAACTCCTCTTCCCTTGGTTTCCTGGATGCCACACGTCGTGGTTTTCCCACACCTGTATCAATGGCTCCCACTACGTTGCAGATAAAGCCCAAGATTCTGAGCTTGGTTGAACTCTCTGCCCTTCCTTCTCACCACACACCTTTACACCCTGTGAGCTTCCCTAAACACACCAGGCTCTCATTTACTCTGTGGGTTTACATTTGTTGTTCCCTCTGCTTGAAATACTGTTCCTGCTTTTTGCCCTATTAACTGTTCAGGGCTGATGTATTGCTTGTTCTGAGAACACTGGGCCCTGAGATTGGGTTGCTCCCATGGGTTCTGATGGAATCCTGTGTTTGTGCCACCATGGGACTTGCCGTTGTAACACTTCTCCATCTCTTTCACCAGCTGAATGTGCAAGCTCTGAGTGGTTTCAGCCTGCTGGGCTCATGACTGCATGCCTAATGCATAAACAAGTGCTTGTCACCTAGCCATACTAATCACCATTTGGTGAGTGCCTGAATTAATGGGTTTTGTAGGATTGGGGAATCAACAGGGCATGGAGTCTAGAAACTGGACTCAAAGTTCAATAACTGCTAATGAATGAGGAAGTCAACCAGAAAAAATGATGCTGCTTAGCTTTCCTTGGAGATTATCTGTACTTGGTCTCCCTAACAATGACTAGACTGTTTGCAATTATAGGTACAGAATAGCCTTCTTTCAAATAGTGTTTCCTTCTATCATCATTAGTGATGAAAATTGGCCAGGATTTATTTCACATATTACAATGCAGAATTTGATGTTGTTTTTATGTGAACATAACTGCTCTGTAAAACCTCAAGCATTTTTCTCTATTAGAATTGGCAGAGGAGAGACTACATAAACTTGTGGCCAGTTGAGAAGTTCCCAAAACATCACTATTGAAGTAGAGGGAATTGAGAGCATAGCATGGTGTGTGTGATTTACTCCTTTAGGATGGCTTAGACCCATGATTGCATCTGTTCTTGATTATGGCACCGCTTGTAACCACAGAGATGACTCAGCACTGGAAGGTTAGCTGTGCTGCCCAAGGTCACACAGCAACATGGGTTTGATGGGGTATCCAAAAGCAGGGATAGGTGTTTTTCCCTAGGAGCCCACACTGACTCCCTGCCTCCAGCACATGGAATGAATCACAGAAAGCCTCTGTTGAGTCATAATGACAAACGTTGAAGTTGACGGCATGTACCCATGAGGTCATATGGAGAATTCCCAAGGGACACCCTAGCCCACGTTCACTATTGAACACAACGGAAGGGGGAATTATTGTGGTTCTTGCTTTGGTTGCCAAGCTGGTGTCGTCTGAGCCTGTCTGGCATGTGCTCTGCCTGCCCTGACTTCTGACCCCAGGAGGAGCATTCAAGGAGCCAAGGAATGGGTCCAGGCATTGTGCTAGTATCTAGCTATGGCGAGATACTAGATCCAACCATGATGAGAGCAGCTAAGATCGGACTGTACCTGAGTGAGCCCATTGAATCCTCCACCAGCACCACACGGGGTTTCTACTGTTTGTCTCAGCTGCAGGTGAGGAAGCTGAGCTGGAGAGGGCTTCAGTGGCTGGACCCAGGCTGTGTGGGCTTCAGACTGGTCCCCAAAATGCATACCCTCCTCTCCTTACAGGGTACCTGTCATGAGGAGCTCTGCTCACTCTATGACACATTCATTCCAGGGGGTCTTTTCTATGGCCAGGGCTCCTTTCCACAAGAGCTGTGTCCTGCCTTCAAAACAAATCGTCTTTCATGTTCCCTTTCAGAGTCCATTCCCCAGATATCTCTCTCCTAGCCTCTGACTAGTTAAGCTTACTTTATAAGGACTGTTTCTTATACCTGCAGTGAGGGCATATGAAATTGAATGTGCAAGGATGGAGGGTGAAATGATCCCATTGGGAGTAAAAGAAGCATCCTTATATCCACAAATTATTTGTGTTTGTTTGTATGGAGCAGTTTGGCTGAGAAACCTACATTCTTTGCCGTTTATTTTTATGTTGATTTGAACATGCCCATCACAGACAGCAAAGGATGACCGCTGTCAATGTAGGCAGGAAGGGACTCTCCTCCGGGCGACATCCATCTCGTTATTTTGAGTGCATGACCCTCTTATGACTCGACCCTTCCACACAGGCCGCTGTGCAAGACCTACCCCCATGCATCCTGTTCAGGGTCAGCGTCAGACCCTGCAGAATTTTCCTTCTATTTTTCAGCAACATAATATGAGACAAGGGCCAAGAACTGCAGAACTGCGCACGGTGTTTAGAAGAGGCTGCGAGCTGCTGCTCTGCAGAGTTGGGAGGCGCTTTTGGGCTCTGCAGGCTCCCTGCAGGCCCTTGCTGACTGTCCATGGCCTGCACCTGCCCTACCCGCTGAGCCGCCCCATCAGCTGTGCCTGGCTGTGGTTTCCTGAGGGGTCCCGTCTGCATCGGCTGCCCTGTGTCCTGACACTATGGTGGGTTTGCAAGTGGCAGAGTCAGGGGAAGGAGCCTGGGGAGCAGGGCCATGGGTCATCTGGGGGGCATGGAGGGCTCCGGCTCCCTCCCAGGTCCACCTGCTTCATCAGCAGTGGTCACCAAGTTTGCATAACCAGGACAATGACAACGGTGAGAGCTCTGTTGCAGTTAAAGACTTAAGAACAACTTGTACCTGCTGACTAACACATTTTATCACCCGGGCGGCGTCAGGACTCTGAGAGCCTCTCACATGCTGCTGTCATCTGAGCGATATCTCAAGATTTGTCATCAAGCAGGCCGACCCTTGCCTGAATGGACCTCACATTCTTGAGGCAGGGAGAGATCTGCAATCAGCATGATCAATAAGCGATTTTCATAAGACGTTAGAAGTCATCAGAGCTTAGGAAAGAGAGTGAGGAAGTAGGGGAGGAGCCAGAAGGGCCTCCATTTAAAACAGGGTGGCCAGGATAGGCCTCTCTGTAGGGGTGACGAAGAAATGGTGGGAGAGGGTGTGGGGTGCACATCTCTGAGGGCAGAGTGTTCTGGAGACAGGAAACCATCTATGCAAATGCCCTGTGGTGAGAGGGTGCTAGGAGCTAGCCAGCCCAGTCTACTCAACACAGCCATCATTTCAAAACCTCAGTGAGCCCTGTCCCTCATCTTCTGAACACCCTCCCATGGAAGCTGATGTCACTAAGAGTGAAAGCTGCGGTGTAGGGTGGCCTCCTCTGCACACCGGCCCTGGCCCTCTGACCTCTTCATGGGGTCATGATGGTCCCCTGTCAGCTGGGTCTAGAGTGGACCGTCGGGGCAGACCTGGAAGGGGAAGGGTGTCAAGTTCCTGCTTACCTTAGTGACATACAGCAACACCTTTGTTTCCCCCTGGATTCTGGGGATCAGCAACATGTGCGGGTGGGGGCAGGGCAGTCCTGCTGCTCTGGGATGGGCTGCCCCCTCAGGGAGGACTGGCCAGCTGGGTGGCTCTGCTCCTGGAGAGTGACCGGCCATTGGCTGGGTGGATGGGGTGACTGTCCTGAGAGCTTGGCACCACCGGAAGTGTAGTCCAGGCAGCCCTTCATAGGTGGCTCAGGGTGCCCAGCGGGGCAAGAGGTGGCCCTCAAACTAAGCTTGAGCTTAAGCCTAAGCCTAAGCTTGCCACGCTTGGGCTAGGGTGCCAAGTGTCCATGCTGGCCGCTGGTCACAGCTCTGTCCCTGTGGGAGAAGATGACTGAAGCCTGGCCAGGCTGGGCCATCTCCCCAGCAGCCACCAGGGCTTGCTGTGAGATGTGGGAGCCGTGCTAGGGTCCTGCCCTGGGGCTGTTGGTAGGCATGGTGGGAAGCAGTGCAATTATGGATATTTTCTGGAGATAATCATCAACAGGATTTGCTGATGGAATGGACCTGGAATACAAAAAGAAAAGGAATCAAGGATGGCTCTGAGGTTCGGGGCTTGAGCAACTTGGATGGGGGTGCTGCTGAGTCAGGTGGGAGGGGAGCAGGCTCAGGGGATGTGGACTCCATTTGAAGTGGCCGCATTGGAGATGTCTGTGGACATCCACGTGAAATGCTGAGTGGCCAGCTGGACATGTGGATCTGGTGTCCAGGGGGAGGTTTGGGCTGCAGATACAGATTTCACCAGGACATATTTTTAGTGATGCATAGACTGACCGGGCTGGAAAGAAGCACAGGGTGTGCAGCCCCACTCTGGTAAGCATCTCTCTATCTTTACTGAGGTGTCTCCACTGCATCCTTGATTTAATGGAATTCAACTGGACCATCATTGAGCATCTGTTGTATACGATGTACTCTGGAGGCATAAAAACTATTGGGAGAATTGAGGAAGTAAATAAGTAATATTGATATAATTCTTCTATTAATGAGAATCAATTTATCTGAAAACAAAAAGCCTCTTAAGCATTTGAATAAAATAGAAAGCCTTTATTAACATATGAAGATAAATCCATACCCATAAATAAAAATCTGCACACTCACGGGTGCTGACCAGTGTATCCTAGCTCACCAGCACAGTGGGCTGGGTGTGGAGAAGGTGGGCGTTCAGCTTTCACAGCAGGCAGAGGGAGCCTTGGAGTGGAGGGTGCTGGCTCAGGACTGCTGGCCAAGCCCATGGTGGAGTCAGGCCGGCCTGCAGTTGGACACTCTTGACTGATTAAACATTAATAGGCAATTCTAACAAAAATAGAGAGGAAGGCAACTCCATAGGAAGGAGGGCCATGTGTGGGGGTGAATTCCAAGTCAAACATTTTCCCCAAAGATTTTGTTGTTAAACTTTTAATTTTGAGGTAACTGAAGACTCACATGTAGTGGTCAGATATAGCATGATCTTCTGTGCCTTTTACCCAGTTTTCTCCGTCATAACATATTGCAAACATAGCACTATATTACGGTGTCTCAACCAGTGTATAAATGGATACACTCACCGGCGTCACTGGGGTTCCTCCAGTCTCAGTTCATTTGTGTGCATTGATTTTCCGTAACTGTATCACTGCTGTAGAGTAGGATGGCCACCTTGACAGTCAAGGGGCAGAACAGCTCCACACAAGGGTTCCTGTCTTCCTTGCTCCTGGAACCATTAATCTGCTCTCCATCTCTATAATTTTATCCTTTGCGACTGTTACATAAACAAAACCACACAGTATCTAGCCTCACAAGGCGTTTTTGCACTCAGTAAAATGCCCTTGAGACCCATTCACGTTGCTGTGTGTATCAGAGCCCATTCCTTTCCACAGCTGAGCCGTGTTCCTGGTGCGGACACACCACTGTTTAACCAGTCATCGTCGTCGAAGGACGGCTGCCTTGTCCCCCATTTTCGACCATTACAAATGAAGCTTCCATGAGCATTCATGTACAAGTTTCTTTGTGACCTTAAGTTTTCAAGAAATAAAAAAAAGAAATGTTTTCAAAAGCTTGAGCAAATAGCCAAGATCCCAGGGCACCATGGGAAAATGTGGAAGTGAGGACTTTTCTTTTTTTTGAGACGGAGTCTCCCTCTGTGGCCCAAGCTGGAGTGCAGTGGCGTGATCTTCGCTCACTGCAACCTCCACCTCCCTGGTTCACGCCATTCTCCTGCCTCAGCCTCCTGAGTAGCTGGGACTACAGGTGCCCGCTACCACACCCGGCTAATTTTTTGTTTTTGTATTTTTAGTAGAGACAGGGATTCACTGTGTTAGCCAGGATGGTCTTGATCTCTTGACCTCGTGATCTGCCTGCCTTGGCCTCCCAAAGTGCTGGGATTACAGGCATGAGCCACCGCGCCCAGCTGGAAATGAAGATTTTAACTAGAAAATTGTATGAATAAAAGTTACTAGTTGGCAACTTCGACCATGAAACTAAACTTCAGCATGGCTCACTTGGAGCCTGTGACTTTGAGAGCACTGCCTCCTGTTTCCGCCTCACTGCATGAACTGACTTAGTGAAGGACGCTGTGGAATATTACCCGTTTGAATGCTGGAGAATGCCTGCCAAAGACCATTTAGCTTTGCCACCGTCAGTGTTCTTTCTAACTGCACCGAGCTGACACTGAGTCTTCAGTGTGCCTCTGCGAGTAATACAGTTATGCTACCAGATGGGAAAATAGCTCCCATCTTTCTTTTGGCTTGGGCAGGATGACATATATTCATTGCATTTTTTTTTTTTTTTTTGAGATGGAGTCTCGCTCTGTCATCAGACTGGAGTGCAGTAGTGCGATCCACTGCTGGATCTGCCTCCTGGGTTCAAGCTATTCTCCTGCCTCAGCCTCTGAGTAGCTGGGACTGCCGGGGCACGCCACCACGTCCAGCTAATTTCTGTATTTTTAGTAGAGACGGGGTTTACCATTTTGGCCAGGATGGTCTCGATCTCTTGATCTCATGATCCACCCGCCTTGGCCTCCCAAAGTGCTGGGATTATAGGCGTGAGCCACCACGCCCAGCCAATTTCAAAATTTTAAGTGGTTATTTTAGGAATTTAAAACATGGGGGATGAGGACTTTGGATGCTGTGGTATCTGTAGTGATACTGAGAGTTCTGTTATTTTGTAGTCATACCTGACACAAGGCCTCCTCTCCTTTCTGAACGTGGCATGCAGGGGAGAGGGTCTGCACTGGTCCTCAACCCAGGTACAGCTGGAGTATGTGGCTGACAACAGCGTTAAGTGCTGTCCTTGGAGGAGACTGTATTTCCTAAGTGGTGCTTCAAAAGAAGTTCCTGGAATAATAGTGGAGGATATTTCACTTTGATTTTTTGGGCATCCTGTCTCAAATGTCCTCCATGCCCTCAGGCAAATTGGAAGTCAAGGTTGGTCAAATTTAGGGGTGTCTAAGACAGGCATCTCCACGGGATGCGTTACATCGACAGCAGTGACATCATTGTTTAAATAATTATCTCTGAATAATCAAACATAACATGTTATGTGTGGATTTGTCTGCTATCGCTGAAACTGTTCTGGATTTGGAAGAACTGGACAGAGATGCCTTGAGTGACAGTCAGTATTCGAGTGTGAGGGCCATATTTTATCACCTGAATGAAGTAGGGTGCCATTTCCAGAGGAGGAGTGGAGGAAGTGGTGCTTCTTGGCTGGGTGCCGGCTCATCTATTCAGCCTGACACAGTTCCACATGTGCCTTTGACCAGCGCCACCCCTGGCCTGCCCTGAAATGCCGTAGTCTCTCTTCTTGGTGTGTTTCTAGACCTTGATGATCTTCCTGCCTGGTTATCCTCTGAATACTGCGTGGCCATATATTATCTTCCCTTGAAGGTCCAGATTCAAACTTTTAGGAATTCATTCACCAAGTATTTACAACATGCCACAGATTTTGTTAGTGTTGGGGATACAAAAGGTATAGCTCCAAGTGCCTTCAGATGCCTTCAAGACAGACACAGGACACAATCTGCACACGAAGTCCTGGTGTGGTGGCCCTGCTTGAGAGGTGTGATGGGAGTGCTGATGAGGGACCCCAACCCACCTGGGGCCAGAGGGTCCTTTCCTCTGAGACCTGCTGGGCCACTATCTCTTAGCTGAGTTAGCAGGTCTCCTCGATAAGCATCCACGTGGCCCATGGCACACTGAGAGCTTCTTTCCCTGTCAGGCACCTAGGCATTCCCTCTGTGTCTGTCTCAGGTCTTTCAACTGGCATTGCATTTGATTTCTTTTCAGCCTTTGATTAGTATTCTCACTACACTAGGAAAACATGTGAGGTGAGCTCCACAAAAATACACAGCACCATTAAAAATAACATCAGGAGGAAAGAACAGCCAGAGGAAGAGTGGGAGATGATGCCTGCAAGAGTCTGTCTGCAGGTGCATCTGTCTGCAGGTTGCCCTGGGCTCCGGTGGCCAGCCTGCTCTGTATACCTTTGCATGATCTCCTGAAAATTGAGTAGGTTAATATTTTTTTATTTTTATTTTTAAAATGGTATCTCTCTGTCACCCAGGCTGCAGTGCAGTGGTACAATCACAGCTTACTGCAGCGTTGACCTCCTGGGCTTAAGGGACGCTCCCGTCTCAGCCTCCCAAGTAGCTGGGACCATAGGCACATGCCACCACGCTTGGCCAGGTGGCTTACTTTAGTGTTAGTTGGTGTGCTAAAAGAATTTAAAAAATTATCATTGAAAATGTAACATATGCTGATAAAAGCTTTAAAATGCTAGATCTTCCATTGTTTGTAGAAAATTTGGAACTCCATGTTGGGAATTCTAGAGTGACTGCAGCCGCCAGCCCTCATTAGACCCTGAAATGAAGGAACTCAGTCCTCTGGTTTCTTTCTAACTTCCTTTCTGTTTCTTTGTCCCTCTCTACCTTATGTTGATGTCACTGGGTAAATTAAATGATGGCTAACTATGTAAAATGTCCAGTGAGGTGCCTGGAAGAAAACGTGTTCTCAGCAGCTCTTAGGAGTCCAGGTTTCAGTCCTGATCTGCTGACTTCCACTGGAGTCCTGCTGGCACTCTGGGAGGTTAGAGGACAGAAGAGCCATGCAGTGCACGGGGAGGAAGGCGGCAGTGCCAGCTCACATCTGGCAGGCGGCAGTGGCCCTGGTGTTGGGAAGCCCATACCTCCTGGCTGCTGTAGTGTGCTGTGACCTGCTTCACCTGCACCCATCTACAGACCTGCCCTTGGGGTCCCTCAGTAAGAACCAACTGGGATTCAACGTTAGCTGACATGGAAGAGTGATCTCTACATTGTAGATGAGTAAAAGGCAAAAGTCTTGTATTTAATGATATCAAAGCATGGTAAATTATTCAAAAAATTTTACATGGAGCAGTTGTTTTGAATGAGGTCCACTTAATGCTACTCAGTAATGTCTTAATTTGTATATGATTTCACCATTAAGTCTATCATGGTGCAACCATTAAAAGCAAGCATTGATTAAATACTTGCATTATTTGTAAGGGGATTCTATAAAATAAATATAGTCATTAAAATTGTTTTGAGTAGGTAGCACAGTCATAGAGCTCCAAATTCAAAATGTACAAAAGTTTAAATAATATATTCTTCCACTCTTGTCTTGACACAAATTCCCTTCCTATGAAACAGCCAGTTCTATAATTTTTCTAATATTTTTCAGAAATAGGTTACATCTCTACAAAGTCAGTCAATTCATGTTCGTATTCTTCCTTCTTTATATAAGTGGTAAAAATACTGTACACGCTCTTTTGCCCTTGTAACAGCAATATATTTTCAAGTGCTTTCCATATTTGCACACAAACATTCCTTGCATCCTTTCTACAGCTCCATTATATTCTATTGTATGATATGCTGTATTATTTAAAAGTCCTTTAATGATGTATATTTATGGCTGTCTCCAACGTTTTGATCTTACTAATAATATTATAATAACAAGTATGTGTATATGTCATCTCACATGTATTAGAGTATTTCTGTGTGATAATTCCTAGAAATAAAATTGCCAGATCAAAAAATACATGCATTAGTAATTTGTATGTATTTTGCCAAACTGCTTTTATAGAGGTATGATCAGTTAGCAGCCTCACCAGCAGCACAGAAGCAATGTAGATATGACATCCCCACAATCTCTCACTGACACACCATGTTACCCAATTTTTTTTCCTCAAAGATCCTTGTTCTGACCACTATCCAAATTTTGATCTCTATGAGAGAGGTGAAAAACAATTTAATATAATTTTATTTGACATCACCTTATTAGAAGAGAGGCCAAGCCTTCTTTCCAAATGTTTGAAGGGCATTTGTATATTATTTCTTTTCCCCCCACATTTTCCTACTCTGTTTTGACCTGTTGCTTGTTGGTTTGTTAAGAGTATTGTATTTACTGGAAAAACTAGCATTTTTCTGTATGCGAAATGCAATTATGTTCCCTAGCTTGTCTTTTTTTTTTCGAGACAGAGTCTCTTGTCGCCCAAGCTAGAGGGCAACGGCACCATCTCAGCTCACTGCAACCTCGGCCTCCCAGGTTCAAGCGATTCTCCTGCCTCAGCCTCCTGAGTAGCTGGGACTACAGGCATGCACCACCACGCCCAGCTAATTTTTGTATTTTTAGTAGAAACTGGGTTTCACCATTTTGGCCAGGCTGGTCTCGAACTCCCGATCTCAGGTAACCCACCCACCTCAGCCTCCCAAAGAGCTGGGATTACAGGGGTGAGCCACCATGCCTGGCCGCTGGTCTTCTTTTTTAAGTACTCACTTAGAGTGGTTCTTTTTTGTACAGAACTTTTTATAATTAAAATTGCTACAAAGTTATTAATTTTTTCTTTTATATCTCCTTGGTCATATGAAGTAATTTTAAAAGGCCTCTTTCATTGGAAGATTATTAAAAGTGAATTATTACATACTTTTCAAGAAATGTATTGATATATATTCACATGGATTACATATAAATAGGTATATATAATTTACATGAAATATATATACAAATATACGTTCTGTGTGAATTTTATTCTGATCGTTAGGTGTGATATTTTCAATGAATCTATATAATACTGTTTCAAAAATTGTGTTACAATATATACAACATGAAATTAACCATTTTAACCATTTTAAGGTGTACAATTCAGTGGCATTGATGGTGGTACACGCTAGCCATGTGCACAACCATCACCACTATCTGGTTCAAGACCTTTTTCATTGTCCCATGAAGAAAATCCATAAATTAGGTAGTCTCTTCCCATTGCTGCTTCTCTCCAGCCCTAGGCAACTACCAATCTGCTTTCTATCTCCATAGATTTGCTTTTTCTGGGCATTTCATATAAATGGAATCATACAATAATGTGGTTCTGGCTTCTTCAGTTAGCATGATGTTTTCAAATTTCATCCATGTTGTAGAATGTGTCAGTACTTCCTTTTTGTATGGCTGATTAATATCCCATCTTCTGGATATGCCACATTTTTAAAATCCTCTCATCAGTGGATGGACATATGGGTTGTTTCCACCTATTGTGGATAGGGCTGCTATGAACATTGGTTTACAAATTCTTGCTGAAACACCTCTTGTCAGTTCTCCTGGCTGTGTACCTAGATGTAGAATTGTGAGATCATATGGTAATTTCATGTCTACTTGTTGAGGAACTGCTAAACTGGCATAGAAGGAACTTTTCAGAGCCCCTGTTCCCCCGAGATGTCACGGGCTGGTTTTTCCTCCCAGGCTTTGGGCGCGTCTGTTGTCCGCTCCATCTGTTACTCTTTGCTCCCGGCAGCAGCGGCTTGCTCACTCACTTCTGCTGTTCTGGGAAGCCCTGTCCTCTTAGCCACCCGCCCTGAGCACTCCGAGTTAGGCAAAGCAAGAACGAGCCCTGTGACCCGGGAAATACCCGTCGGGTCAAAACAGACACAGTTCCCTGAGATCCCGGTCTGGTTTGCTTCCTCGGAGCCCAGTACTCACCCCAGGCATGGGAGCAGCCACCTCGCCAAGGAGGGCAGTTGAGGCTGCAGTGAGGGTCTTGGTCGCCTCTGTCCTAGCTGGGCTTTCATTTGGTTGCTGCAAACCATTGGCTATCTCCCAGCAGTCTGAAAGGTTGATTTGACATTTTTTTGTAAATTTTTTAAAATTTATTTTTATTTTTTTAATATTTATTTATTTATTTATTTATTTTTGATACAGAGTCTCGCTCTGTCGCCCAGGCTAGGGTACAATGGCACAATCTCGGCTCACTGCAACCTCCACCTCCTGGGTTCAAGCGATTCTCCTGCCTCGGCCTCCCAGTAGCTGGGGTTACAAGCACATGGCAGAGGCCTGGCTAATTTTTGTATTTTTAGTAGAGACAGGGTTTCACCATATTGGTCAGGCTGGTCTCCCACTCCTGACCTCAGAAGATCCACCCACCTTGGCTTCCCAAAGTGCTGGGATTACAGGTGTGAGCCACCGTGCCTGGCCTTTTTGTCATATTTTTCAGTGTTTTGGGGAGGGACAGATCCCCAGAGTTCCCTACTCTTCCGTTTTTGCTGTACAAGTTTTTAAAAATTTGAATAACTTCTGCCCCGTAGTTGTAGACTAACAGCAAAGTAAAAATGTTGCCCTGGTTGACTGCTCAGCCGCATGCTCTGCCAGGCTGGCAGCTCAGCAAACCCTCACAGGTGCCCGATAATCACAACCCTTGGAACTTACGAATGAGCCCTTAGATCATCACAGGAGGTCAGTGAGATTTTTGGCCCCATCATCAGTTGGGGATTTAAGCTCAGAATGCAAATGACCTTTGGGACCTCCTACCTGAAGGGGGCTGCCGGTGGTGGGGTCCCGCTTGTGCCCGCCTCCTCCTTCTCTGTCTCCTATGTCATGTGAGGCTGGCATTCCCACGCATGATTCCAGGCTTGTTGTTCATCTACACAAAACTTTTAATACGATTTTGACAAAAAACATAGAAAAGGATGACTTGCCCTACTGAATACTGAAATGAACCGTGGACTAACTATGAACTTTCAAACAATCCATTAGCGGCTGAGAAATAGACAGAAAAATCAATGGCCCAACACAGACAGTGGAGAAACAGGCTGAGGTGCATGTCCAAGTTTGTATGGTCAGGAGTATGCCTTTCAAGTCTGTGGGGAAATACGTGGGGAAAAGCAAGACAGGAGTGTATTTCATACCACAGGGCAGAATGATTCCAGACTTATGTGGAAGGAATAAAGTTATCACAATGTGAGGTTACATGGGCCTGTGGGGCAAAAGGCTTTCCAAGTATGACTTCTAAGGGAGAAATCATAAAGGAAATGCATGAATAATAAAAAGGATACATTTTCTATGGTAAAATAATATCACAAAAGGCAAATTGCAAACTGTGAAAATACATTTGCATCATATGTCAGATAAGGGTTTTATATGTAGATATAGAAAAAATGTCTCATGGCCAGGTGCAGTGGCTTATGCCTGTAATCCCACCACTTTGAGAGGCTGAGGCAGGTGGCTCTCCTGAGGTCAGGAGATTGAGACCAGCTTGGCCAACACAGTGAAACCCAGTCTCTACTAAAAATACAAAAATTAGCTGGGCGTGGTGGTGCATGCCTGTAATCCCAGCTACTCAGGAGGCTGAGGCAGGAGAATCACTTGAACCGGGAAGGTGGAAGTTGCAGTGAGCTGAGATCATGCCATTGCACTCCAGCCTGGGCAACAGAGCAAGACTCTGTCTCAAAAAAAAAAAAACCCCAAAAAAACAGAAAAGAAAAGAAAAAATATCTCACGTATGGATAGGTGTAAATATTAAGTATGTGTAATCAAAATATATTTATTAAATATATATCTACGTATAGAAAGGAAATGATAAATCTACCAACATAAAAATTAGTAAAAGACGGCTAAGAAAACAAAGACCAGTAACTAATAATTGAAAATGTTCAATCTCATTAGTAGTCAAAGAAATACAAAAAATCTAGTGATGAGATGCCATTTCCCTTTACCAAATGACAAAAGTAAAAAGAACTGATGGAACCCAGTGCTTTTGGGAAGGTGGCACATTTCTATACCACTAGGGGTATTATAAATTCACACAACTTTTGTGAAGGATAATGTGATCGGATGCATCAAAAGCCTTAACATGTTCACCAACATTTTACCTGGCACTTACACTTACAGGAAAATATTCTAAAAATTGATTATTGATTTATGCAGACACTTTGTTGTGATGACACCAACTATAGTGCAGGCTAATTACAGCAGAGAAAACTTGAAGAAACTTAAAAGTTGGACATCTGAGTTTAATTGAATCAATTATGAAATATACATACCATTAAAAATGATGCCATTAAAAATGATGTCATTTTAAGTGTTTTTATTGAAACACATGTTCCCAATACATCACGAAAGGGGAAAAAGTTTACAAAACACTCTATTCAGTAAGACCACAAGACCCTCCTTTTGTAAAGTGTGTATTTATGTATACTAATAAACATATGATAGTGTATTAAATCATACCATTTAGTATATGCATGGAAAGCTGCCTGAAAGAAAACTCCAAAGTGCACTAAAATGGATTCTATCTGACTGGTTTGCTTATGGGTTATGTTTATATTCTTTTTGCTTATTTGTTTCTGATTGTTTTATAATATGTATTTGTTGGGTAATAAATCTTGAACCAAGTGTTTATTTAAAAAAATAAAGTCCTTGAAAACTCTCCGCTGTCTTATGAATTAGGCGAAAACTCCCAGGACTGTCACTGAAGGCTTTCCACAATGTGTTCCCAAAGTATGTTTCCAGTTTTATTGTCTACCATTTCCCTTATAATGAAATTGGATAACGTTACTTACCTGATTAAAACCTTCAGTGGTTTCCCATTGCACTTGCAGTGGAATCAACCTCTACCTGCTGTGTAGCCCGCTGGTCATCTGGTTTGCCTTCTGCTCCGCCTTATCTTAAGCAAATCTCCCTTCTACCTGCTTCTACTACTGTGCTGGCCTGTGTAGAGCAGGAATCTTGCCTCACACAGAACCCATCCAAACGCCGTGTTCTCCACTTTTCATCTGCCTGGTGCTTGCTAATCCTTAAGGTAACTTTCTCAGTGATGTTTCCCTGATATCCAACTCAAAATAACCCTTCTTTTCCCACTTGAGCTTTCTCTTTCATAACCATCTGTTTTTATTTAAAGCAATTATTTAATAGAATCACTGTTACAGATTTTTTTAGTTTGTTCACTTGAAACATACCTGTCTCTCCCGTTAAACTTTGCTCTGTGAGGGCAGGGACCTCCATCTGCTTTTCGAAACCACTAATATTAGACACTATTCTAATATTATTATTATTAATTAATTATTATTATTAATTATATGAGACAGTATTCTAAGCTAGTGCTTAGAATAGTATCTGATACTTAATAGACATTTGCACATTTACGGACTTGGTGAATGAACACGCTCTGCTTCAGTCAAGCATAATCATAGCATTTGAACACATATCACAATCATATACCTAAATGCTGTTATTATTCTCTCCATCTCTGCCTGTCAAGTTCTATCTATCCTCAAAAGTCCACTCTAATTCTATTTCTCCAGTTGAAGCTTTTTCTGATCTGTAAATGGTGGGAGGAAGGGTGGCAGATTATCACCAGAAAAGAAGAGAAGTGAGTTATTGCAAATATGCTAAGTCAGGTATCTGCAGGAGTTATGATCCAGTGAAGGGCAGAGAGTCCCCAGCGTCTGGAGGAGAGGTTGGTAGAGGGTGGAGATGGGAGGGTAAATGGCAGAGTTTATTGCAGCCTGAGGGGTGGTGGAGTGGGTAAAGGCGAGAAGGGAATGAGAAGACACAAGGAGCACCCAGGAAATTTAAATTATCTTGCCATGGCCATATAATGCCATTTCATTTAGTAGTTTAAGTTTTACTAAAAGTCATGAGATTAAAAATATGTGAACCGCGGCTTCTGCTTCCAGGAAGATGCAGCGGACATACTTTTCCCCATTCCTTTGTCTAAACATAACTAAAAACGCAGGACATTATACATGAGCCAATCATAAGGAGACTGTGAATGGTGGAGAGAAGGCAAACCTACTACGGGTCTTGGGACAAGAGAGAAGACATAGTCATGAATTCCCTGGGTTTTCTTTTGGCCCCATATATCCTAGACTTGGAGCTGAAGAAGCCAGGAAACTGGAAACAGTAATAGGCTGAGACCAAAAAGCCCCAGAAGAAGCATCCTCTCTCCAACCAAAGCCAGGAAAAGGGCACCAAGGCAGAAAACTTCAAGACAACACTGCTTTATTATAGCCAAATGCCACTGAGCAAGCTGGGCCCAACCCCACTCATGCCAGCAAAGGCTGAGTAGGGAGCCTGAATTCTTGCACTTGGCAGGCTGTAATGAGGCACCTCCACATTCCAGCCTGGGTAGTGTCAGAGGAGGCCAAATAGGATTCCTGAACTTTCACTCTTGCCAGCTGGTAATGAACCTCTGCCACCCTGTGTCAGTGGGACCATGTGGAGAGCCTGGACTTTCACTCTCACCCAGCAGTAACGAGGCTGCTCCCTCTACCAGCTGGGGTGATATCAGAAGAAGCCTGGAGGAGCATCAGGACTTTCACTGTGGCCCAAAGAGAATGAGGCCACCCCTACCCCACCGTGGTGCCAGTGGAGATCATAGGTAAAGTTAGAACTCCCACATCTGCCTGGATTGATGAGGAACAACCCCCTGCCCTGCCCTCAGGTGCCAACAGAGATGCTGTGAAGAACAGGAACTTCTACTTCCACCTGGTAGTAATGAGGCTGCATCCTGCCCTCTTCCCCTATGGGAGTGCTGACAAAAAAAAAAAAAAAAAAAAAAAAAAAAATCAGCTAAATCAGAACACCGAGGCTCAAAATGCGAATATCCCCACTGAGACAGGAAATATCACTTGAACCTGAAAATTGCCCACCATTCAAAAACCCAGGAAGATCCTAAACTGAAGGACAAAAGACAATTAATAGATGCCAGCACCTAAAGACAGAGATATCAGATTTATCTGAAAAGAGTTTAAAGTATCCATGACAAAAATGCTTCAATAAACAATTTGAACACACTTGAAAAAAGTGAAAAAAAAAAAAAAAAAAAAAACCTCAGCAAATATATAGAGAAGAACCAAATGGAAATGTCAGAACTTAAAAAAACCGAAGTAGATGGGCTCAATAGCAGAAGGAAGTGAGTGGTGAAAAGAATCAGTGAATTGGAAGAAAAAATAAGAGAAATTAACCAGTCTGAACACCAGAAAGAAAATAGAGTGAAAAAAATGGAGGCAGCCTGGTGCAGTGGCCCACGCCTGTAATCCCAGCACTTTGGGAGGCCAAGGCAGGTGGATCACGAGGTCAGGAGATCGAGACCATCCTGGCTAACACGGTGAAACCTCGTCTCTACTAAAAATACAAACAATTAGCCAGGTGTGGTGGCACACGCCTGTAGTCCCAGCTACTTGGGAAGCTGAGGCAAGAGAATCACTTGAACCTGGGAGGTGGAGGGTGCAGTGAGCTGAGATCGTGCCACTGTGCTCCAGCCTGGGTGAGAGTGAGACTCTGTATCAAAACAAAACAAAACAAAACAAAAATGGACCCATGGGAATCTAACAAAAGATCTAACATTCATGCTATCAGAGTCCAAAAGGAGAGGAGAAAGAGGGTGAGGCTGAAAAATGCACTTGAAGGAACAATTGCCAAAATCTCAAATTTGGCAACATAAATAAATCTACTGATTCAAGAAGCTGAGATAACTTCAAATAGCAAACACCTGAGACACATCGTAATTAAACTTCTGAAAACTAAAGACAAACAAAAAATATTAAAAAGTAGTCAGAGGAAAAAAACACCTTACCCATAGAAGTGAAGCAAATTTAGTGACAAAGAATTTCTCATCAGAAATCATGTAAACCATAAGGAAGTGGCAGAATACTTTTCAAGTTTTTAAAGGAAAGAGCTGCCAACCCAGTGAAAATTTTCTTCAGGAATGAGGGGAAAACCAAAACATTTTCAAATGAAGGGAAATCAAGATAATTTGACACCACCAAACCTACCTAAAGAATAGCTAAAATAAGTTCTCCAAACAGAATGCAAGCAATAAGAGAAGGAAACTCAGAACATCAGGAGAAAAGAAAGAACATAGTAAGCCAAAATATAGATACATAGAATAGGTTTTCTTTATTGCTTTGAGTTTTCCAAATTATGTTTGAAATCTAAAGAGGAAATATTTATGATAGTTATTTTATAAGTGGGGGAAGGTAAAGAGACACAAAGGGAGGTAAGACTTCTGTAATTTACTTGAACAGGTTAAATGATGGCACCAATAAGGGTGTGATAAATTTTGTGTATATAGTGTAGTACCTAGAGAAACCACTTTTTATTTATTTATTTATTTATTTATTTATTTATTTATTTATTATTTATTTTTTTTTTTTGCAACAGAGTCTCGCTCTGTCACCCAGGCTTGAATGCAGTGGCACGATCTTTGCTCACTGCAAGCTCCATCTCCCAGGCTCATGCCATCCTTCTGCCTCAGCCTCCCAAGTAGCCGGGACTACAGGTGCCCCCCACCACACCCAGCTAATTTTTTGTACTTTTAGTAGAGATGGGGTTTCACTGTGTTAGGAAGGATGGTCTCGATCTCCTGACCTTGTGATCTGCCCACCTCAGCCTCCAAAAGTGCTGGGATTACAGGCGTGAGCCACCACGTCTGGCTGAGAAACCACTTTAAAAGTTTTACCAAAAGAAATAAATACCATGGATAAATAAAAATGGAATTATAAAAAATGTTTAAATAAAAGTCAGAGGCAGGAAAAAGGAAACAGTAAGAAAAAGCAGAAAAAAGCTGAAAACAAAAAAATTAAATGGCAGAACTAAACCCTAACATATCAATAATTAAATTAAATATAATAGATCTAAATATTTGAAATAAAGAACAGAAATTGGAAGAGTGGATTAAAAATATGGCCAACTATATGCTGTCTACAAGATACGCATTTCAAACATTACTGTATAGGCGGATTGAAAGTAAAATAATGAAAACAGATATGTCATGCAGATACTAATTATGGAAGACAGAAGTGGCTATATTAATATCAGAGCAATATAATGTCTCAGAGCAAAGACAGAGAAGGAAATTATATAAAGATAAAAGGGGCCAATCTACCAAGAAGGCAAATACACCAAAAATAGAGCTGAAAAATATGTGAAGCAAACAGATAAAGCTGAAAGTAAAAATAGATAAATCTTTAATTATAGTTGAAGGCTTCAATACCCATCTCTCAACATTTGATAGAACTAATAGAGGAAAAATCAATAAAGAAACAAAATAACTCAACAATACCACCAACCAACAAGATCTAATTGACATATGTAGAGCACTCTACCCAACAACAGCAGAATCCAAATTCTTTGCAAGTGCCCAAAGATTATACAGCAACATAAACCATATCCTGGGCTGTAAAAGAAACCTCAACAAGTACAGGAACTGAAGTGATATTGAGTGTTCCCCTGCCATGACTTGATACAACTAGAAATTAACAACAAAAATACAACAGGAATATCTCCAAACACTTGGAAATTAAACAGCATGTTCTAAATAGGTCAAAGAAGAAGTCAAAAGTGAAGTTAAAAAAGTACATTGACTTCAACAAAAATTAAAATACAACATATCAAAATTTTTAGGGCTCAGTTAAGGCAGTGCTGGAATGGAAACGTATAGCACTACATGCATATATTAGAAAAGAAGAAAATGTTAAATTGGTAACTTCAGATCTCATTCCGGCCATGGCAGTGGCTCATGCCTGTAATCCCAGCACTTTGGGAGGCTGAGGTGGGCGGATCACAAGGTCAGGAAATCGAGACCATCCTAGCTAACATGTAGAAACCCCATCTCTACTAAAGATAAAAAAAATTAGCTGGGCATGGTGGCAGGCGCCTGTAGTCCCAGCTACTCAGGAGGCTGAGGCAAGAGAATCGTGTGAACCCGGGAGGCGGAGCTTGCAGTGAGCCGAGATCGCGCAACTGCACTCTAGCTGGGGCAACAGAGAGAGACTCCATCTCAAAAAAAAAAAAAAAAAAAAAAAAAAAAAACCAGAAAGATCTCATTCCAAAAGCAGAAGAAGAAGAGAAAGGAAAGCCAAAACCAACAGAAGAAATACTAAAGATAAAAGCAGAAATCACTTGAAATTGAAAACAGCAAAATAACAGAGAAAAATCAATGAAACAAAGAGCTGTTTCTTTGAAAAGATCAATGCAACTGACAAACCAAGCATCACTGATGAAGAAAAAGGAAAGAAGACACAAGTTACCAACATCACAAATGTCACTGTCACAGATTAGCAGAGACATCATTTAGACTCTACAGACATCAAAAGGATAGTAAAAGAATACCATGAACAACTCTTCATACATAGACTTTGCAACTTAGATAAAATGGACCCATTCCTCAAAAAACAACAAACTGCCCAGACTCATCCAACATGAAATAAATAATTTGAATTGTCCTATCACTATTAAGCAAATTGAATTCATAATTGGATTCATGAAAAAAATCTCAGGCCTGGTGATTTCACTGGTTCAGTTGACCAAATGTTTAAAGAAGCATTAATATAAATTCTGTAGAATCTCTTCCAGAAAATAGAAGTGGAGGGAACACTCTTCATTTCATGAAATTAGTATTACCTTTATACTAAAACCAGAAAAAGAGAGCAAAAAAAGAAAAAAAACTACAAACCATTGTCCCTCATGCATACAGATGAATAAAGGAATATAAAATTCTTTAACAAAATCATTAGCAAATAAGATGTAGCAATGTATTAGAAAAATTGTACACTGTCACCAAGAGGGTTTTATTTCAGGGATTTAAGACTGGTTCAATATTCAAAATCAATGTAATCTTCCTATGTCTGGAATTGGTGGGTTCTTGGTCTCATTGACTTCAAGAATGAAGCTGCAGACCTTCGCGGTGAGTGTTACAGCTCTTAAGGCAGTGTGGACCCAAACAGTGAGCAGTAGCAACATTTACTGCAAAAAGTGAAAGAACAAAGCTTCCACAGTGTAGAAAGGGACCCCAGCGGGTTGCCCCTGCTGTCTCGGGCAGCCTGCTTTTATTCTCTTCTCTGGCCCCACCCACATCCTGCTGATTGGTAGAGCCCAGTGGTCTGTTTTGACAGGGTACTGATTGGTGCGTTTACAATCCCTGAGCTAGACACAAAGGTTCTCCACCTCCCCACCACATTAGCTAGATACAGAGTGTGGACACAGAGGTTCTCCAAGGCCCCACCAGAGTAGCTAGATACAGAGTGTTGATTGGTGCATTCACAAACCCTGAGCTAGACACAGGGTGCTGATTGGTGTATTTACAATCCCTGAGCTAGACATAAAGTTCTCCACCTCCCAACCAGACTCAGGAGCCCAGCTGGCTTCACCCAGTGGATCCTGCACCCGGGCTGCAGGTGGAGCTGCCTGCCAGTCCTGCCCCGTGCGCCCACACTCCTCAGCCCTTGGGTGTTTGATGGGACTGGGCGCCCTGGAGCAGGGGGCGGCACTCGCCGGGGAGGCTATGGCCACACAGGAGCCCACGGAGGGCGGGGAGGCTCAGGCATGGCGGGCTGCAGATCCCGAGCCCTGCCCCGCGGGAAGGCAGCTAAGGCCTGGCGAGAAATTGAGCACAGCGCTGGTGGGCTGGCACTGCTGAGGGACCCAGTACTGCTGGGGGACCCAGTATACCCTCCGCAGCCGCTGGCCTGGGTGCTAAGCCCCTCATTGCCTGGGGCCGGCAGGGCCAGCCGGCTGCTCGGAGTGCGGGGCCCGCCAAGCCCACGCCCACCTGGAACTCCAGCTGGCCCGCAAGCTCTGCGCACAGCCGGGTTCCTGCTCGCGCCTGTCCCTCCACACCTGCCTGCAAGCTAAGGGAGCCGGCTCCGGCCTTGGCCAGCCCAGAAAGGGGCTCCCACAGTGCAGCGGTGGGCTGAAGGGCTACTCAAGTGCCACCAAAGTGGGAGCCCAGGCAGAGGAGGCGCCAAGAGCGAGCGGGCTGCGAGGACTGCCAGCATCTCATTCCTCAACAGCAGAACAAATTTACAATAGCATACATATGATCATGAAAAACATTTGGCAGAATTCAACAGCCATTCGTAATCAAAACTCTCAGAAAAATAGGAATAAAAGGAAGTTCTCTCAAGTTGATCAAGAATGAGCCTGTGCAAAAGGCCCGCAGCTAACATTATATCTGAAGATGAAAGAAAGACTGAATGCTTTACATCAGAGGTAAAGACAAGGATGTTAGCTCTTAAATCTCTTACTCAGCATAGTGCTGGAAGTTCTACCCTGTGTAAGAGTCAAGAAAAAGAAGTAAAAGACACACAGGTTGAAATGGAAGTGAAATTGTCTTATTTGCTGGTTGTCTGTGTGTAAATGCTCAAGAACCTACAGTAAAACTCTTAGAATTAATAAGTTACTTCAGCAAGGTCATAGGTGATATGATATGCTTAAAAATCAGTAGTATTTCTACATACTAGCAGTGCACATGTGGACAATAAAATATTTCTAAATATCACTCACAATCAGTCAAAAATGAAAATTCAAGACTTGAATGATAAAAAGTACATATATTGATGAAAGAAACCAAAAAAGATTTTAATAGAGAGACTGAGTTCATGGATTGGACAATTCAATGTAATAAGAACGTCAGTTCTTCTAAAAATGATACACAAGTTTAATGCAATTCCTATAAAAATCCCAGCAAGATGTTTTCTAGATAGCAACAGGATTAGTCTAAGATTTATATGGAAAGGCAAAGAAACTGGAATAGGTAAAACCATTCTGAAAAACAATAACGTAGGAGAAATCAGTCTACATGCTTTCAAAACGCACGACACAGCTAAGTAATCAAGACTGTGGGATATTGGTAGAAGGATGGGCATTTTTTTTTATTATTATACTTTAGGTCTTAGGGTAGATGTGCACAATATGCAGGTTTGTTACATATGTATCCATGTGTCATGTTGGTTTGCTGCACCCATTAACTCGTCATTTAGCATTAGGTGTATCTCCTAATGCTATCCCTCCTCCCTCCCCCCACCCCACAACAGTCCCCGGAGTGTGATGTTCCCCTTCCTGTGTCCATGAGTTCTCATTGTTCAATTCCCACCTATGAGTGAGAACATGCGGTGTTTGGTTTTTTGTCCTTGCGATAGTTTACTGAGAATGATGGTTTCCAGTATCATCCATGTCCCTGCAAAGGACATGAACTCATTATTTTTTATGGCTGCATAGTATTCCATGGTGTATATGTGCCACATTTTCTTAATCCAGTCTATCGTTGCTGGAAATTTGGGTTGGTTCCAAGTCTTTGCTATTGTGAATAGTGCTGCAATAAACATATGTGTGCTTGTGTCTTTATAGCAGCATGATATATAGTCCTTTGGGTATATACCCAGTAATGGGATGGCTGGGTCAAATGGTATTTCTAGATCTAGATCTATGAGGAATTGCCACACTGACTTCCACAATGGTTGAACTAGTTTACAGTCCCACCAACAGTGTAAAAGTGTTCCTATTTCTCCACATCCTCTCCAGCACCTGTTGTTTCCTGACTTTTTAATGATCACCATTCTAACTGGTGTGAGATGATATCTCATTGTGGTTTTGATTTGCATTTCTCTGATGGCCAGTGATGATGAGCATTTTGTCATGTGTTTTTTGGCTGCATAAATGTCTTCTTTTGAGAAATGTCTGTTCATGTCCTTCGCCCACTTTTTGATGGGGTTGTTTGTTTTTTTCTTGTAAATTTGTTTGAGTTCATTGTAGATTCTTGATATTAGCCCTTTGTCAGATGAGTAGGTTGTGAAAATTTTCTCCCATTTTGTAGGTTGCCTGTACACTCTGATGGTAGTTTCTTTTGCTGTGCTGAAGCTCTTTAGTTTAATTAGATCCCATTTGTCAATTTTTGCTTTTGTTGCCATTGCTTTTGGTGTTTTAGACATGAAGTCCTTGCCCATGCCTATGTCCTGAATGGTATTGCCTAGGTTTTCTTCTAGGGTTTTTATGGTTTTAGGTCTAACATGTAAGTCTTTAATCCATCTTGAATTAATTTTTGTATAAGGTGGAAGGAAGGGATCCAGTTTCAGCTTTCTACATATGGTTAGCCAGTTTTCCCAGCACCATTTATTAAATAGGGAATCCTCTCCCCATTACTTGTTTTTGTCAGGTTTGTCAAAGATCAGATAGTTGTAGATATGCGGCATTATTTCTGAGGGCTCTGTTCTGTTCCATTGATCTATGTCTGTGTTGTGGTACCAGTACCATGCTGTTTTGGTTACTGTAGCCTTGTAGTATAGTTTGAAGTCAGGTAGCGTGATGCCTCCAGCTTTGTTCTTTTGGCTTAGATTGACTTGGTGATGTGGGCTCTTTTTTGGTTCCATATGAACTTTAAAGTAGTTTTTTCCAATTCTGTGAAGAAAGTCCTTGGTAGCTTGATGGGGATGGCATTGAATCTATAAATTACCTTGGGCAGTATGGCCATTTTCACGATATTGATTCTTCCAACCCATGAGCATGGAATGTTCTTCCATTTGTTTGTATCCTCTTTTATTTCATTGAGCAGTGGTTTGTAGTTCTCCTTGAAGAGGTCCTTCACATCCCTTGTAAGTTGGATTCCTAGGTATTTTATTCTCTCTGAAGCAATTGTGAATGGGAGTTCACTCATGATTTGGCTCTCTGTTTGTCTGTGGTTGGTGTACAAGAATGCTTGTGATTTTTGTACATTGATTTTGTATCCTGAGACTTTGCTGAAGCTGCTAATCAGCTTAAGGAGATTTTGGGCTGAGACAATGAGGTTTTCTAGATATACAATCATGTCATCTGCAAACAGGGACAATTTGACTTCCTCTTTTCCTAATTGAATACCCTTTATTTCCTTCTCCTGCCTAATTGCCCTGGCCAGAACTTCCAGCACTATGTTGAATAGGAGCGGTGAGAGAGGGCATCCCTGTCTTGTGCCAGTTTTCAAAGGGAATGCTTCCAGTTTTTGCCCATTCAGTATGATATTGGCTGTGGGTTTGTCATAGATAGCTCTTATTATTTTGAGATACGTCCCATCAATACCTAATTTATTGAGAGTTTTTAGCATGAAGCGTTGTTGAATTTTGTCAAAGGCCTTTTCTGCATCTGTTGAGATAATCATGTGGTTTTTGTCTTTGGTTCTGTTTATATGCTGGATTACATTTATTGATTTGCATATGTTGAAGCAGCCTTGCATCCCAGGGATGAAGCCCACTTAATCATGGTGGATAAGCTTTTTGATGTGCTGCTGGATTCGGTTTGCCAGTATTTTATTGAGGATTTTTGCATCAATGTTCATCAAGGATATTGGTCTGAAATTCTCTTTTTTGGTTGTGTCAAGGCAAAAGAGTAGAGAACCCCAACATAGACCCACACAAATATGCCCAACTGATCTTCAACAAAGTAACAAAAACAATCCAAAGGAGGAAAGATAGCCTTTCCAACAAATACCGCTGGATTGATTGAATATCTACAGGCCAAAAGATAATGTACTCTGGACTGTCTTACACTTGTACAAAAATTAACTCAAAATATATCGCAGACTTAGATGTAAACTCTAAAACTTTTAGGAAAAAAAATTGGAGAAAACCTTTGTGATCTAGAGCTAAGCAAAGAGTTCTTAGATTTGACACCAAAGAAAGGATGACCCATAAGTAGAAAAATTGGTAAACTGGACTTAAAAAGTTTTTTTCTTTGTGAAAGACCCTGTTAAAAGGGTGAAAAGACAAGTTACAGGCTAAAAGAAGATATCTACAAGCCGTGTATCTAACCAAGGGCCAATATCTGAAATTCATAACACCTATAAGCCTGAATAATGGAAAAATGCACAATTAAAACATAGACAAAAGAGAGTAAAAGACAATTTATGGACGAGGATATATCTATATATATATATAGATATATATATATGTGTGTGTGTGTGTGTGTGTCAAAAGACCACATGGAAAGACGTTCGTCATTAGCTATTAGGGAAATGGTAGTTAAAACCACAATTAGATACTGTTACCCATTGATCAGAATAGCTAAAGCAAAACATAGTGACAAAACCAAATCCTGGCAAAAATTCAGAACACTTACACATTGCCTGACAGAATGTAAAAGTGTACAGCATGGTGGATTCTTAAGAAGCTAAACATGCAGGTGGCTTGCAACTCATAATGTGCACTTCTGGACACAGATTCTAAGGAAATGAAGGCCTATATGCACACATGTATGGGAATGTTCATAGTGCTTTATTTATAATGGTCACAAACTTGAAACAGTGCAGATGTCTTTCAAGGACTGAATGACTTAACAAACTGGGGCAAGTCCACAGCATGGGACACAAGTCATAATTGAAAGGAACTAACTGTTCACACACACAACAATCTGGATGAATCTCCCAGGAATAATGATGCTGAGTGAAGAAAGGCAATCCCAAAAGTGAGACTTGTTTGACATCTTGAAGTGACAAAATTATAGAAACAGAAACTAGATTAGTGGTTGGCTGGGATTAGGGAGATAGTGGGTGTGACAGGTAAATAGATGTGTGGCTACATAATGTCAAAACGTGGTGTCCTAGTATCAGAAATGTCTGTGTCTTGACTGTATCATGTCTGTATCATGCTGTGCTATTGTACTATAGCTCTGCAAGGTGTCACATTGGGATAATCTGCATAAAGGGAACAGGTATCTCTCTGCTGCGCTTCTTACAGTTGCATGTGAATCTACAAATTTCACAATAAAAATTTAGTCAAAAATGAATAGCATGTAAACCTTTATAAACAGATTAGGAAATTGGGCAGAAATTTGGACACTGTCAATTTCTCCTCTGAAGCTGAAAATAGATTGTATTGAAAACATATTAATAAAAGAAGCCAAGCGTTAGATTCATGAAGAGGTTCTTGGTCAATTTCAGACAAATCCAACTTTTTTTTGGCAATCACAGGACCCTTCCTTCTTTTTCCTCACATAAGGGTTCTGCCATGGTCCCTTTACCTCTCTGTAGCAGGGTGAGGGATATGAAGATTCTATAACCAAATATTTCATTTCCCCCTCACTTGTTGACCACACTTCTGGCAAATCAAGAAAGGTATGACAAGAAATTGACTTTGTGGAGTTTGCAAGTTAATTGGGGAAGTGTTAATAAAAGTCAGTGTGGAGGCTGGGCGCAATGGCTCACATCTGTAATCCCAGCACTTTGGGAGGCCGAGGTGGGCGGGTCACAAGGTCAGGAGTTCAAGACCAGCCTGGCCAACATGGTAAAATCCCACCTCTACTAAAAATATGAAAATTAGCCAAGCATGGTGGCAGGTGCCTGTAATCCTAGCTACTCGGGAGGCTGAAGCAGGAGAATCACTCCAACCCGGGAGGCAGAGATTGCAGTGAGCCAAGATTGCATCACTGCCCTCCAGCCTGGGCGACAGAGCAAGACTCCATCTTGGGGAAAGAAAAAAAAAAGTAAGTGTGGAAAGTTTGGGATCATCTCTTAAAGAACAAATATGAAAGCGACAGATACGGTGAAGCCTGGAGCATATAACAGCCTGCTTACTCTGAGTGGGTGTGTGTTCTCAGATCAAGAATAGTTGTTCATTGTTGCTGGAGGGAGAGGGGTTTTCTTGTAACAATAACAACAATAACATCAGCTGTCACTTAGTGAAATAAGTCCTACTGTGTCCCACAACAACAGTAGCACATTTATCAAGAGATCATTCCTAAGTGCTTTATACTTATTAACTCCTTAATCTTCACAATCACCCCATGAAGTAAGGACTATTATTTTTCTCATTTTACAGATAAGAAAACTGATTCATAGAGAGATTGAGTTATTTGCTGAGAGTAACTAAGGTAGTAATTGGTCAAGGTGAGTTGAACCCAGGCAGTATTTTGGAGACTCTAGAAAAGTCTTCCATTCCTGTTGGATGTCTGTAGAACGTGTGACACAATGTGAGTTTGGATTTGTCATTGAGGTGGGCTTTACATTGGCATTCGGTGTGTGGCTCCTGCAGGCAGCTCTGTGTGGATCCAGGATTAGCATCAGCTCTTTCTGCTGCAAGCACAAGGTCGCATCTCAGCAGCTGTCCTGCAAGTGCACCTATTCAAATACACAGCCATACACAGAGCTCTTTGTCTGGAGAAAAGGATATAAAAGTCAAAGTACTTTTCCTGCCAGCTATTTGGTTGATCAGGATGGAATATATTGTATTGTAGGACACAATTCAGATTTGTGAGTTATTTCCTCTCACCCTCCCCCGGCTGCTGAACACACACTTTTTCTTCTGACTTTTAGGAAGTGTTTCCTGTGCAACCACATCTCACTTTTTGCAGCATCTCCCACAAGACCACCTGGCTCCTTCCCACACCGTCCTCCATCCAGAGTGCAATTCCTAAGTCCCCTAGGGTGGCATTCTTTTCACATACATGATTCCAATCATAAATTTTCGCAGAGGTGTTCAGTGCAAATGGGACAGCTCCATTTCAGTGGGTGGGGGAAAGTTGGGGTGGAGGAGTTTCCTGAACCCTTTGCCCTTTTTGGAAACTCAGTGAGATTCTTTTAATCATCTGGATGAGCCCATGTGTCAAAGGCACAGGTAGCATGTGCTATCAGATCTATTGGTGCCTGCGTCCAATATGCATGTATAAAACTAAAATCTTTACTTTCCCCCTTGTTCTGTTTATGATGATGGGATCAGGAGTTGAGCCCTGGTGGCATTTAATTCACTGTTGGGGAAATGTTAGTTGCAAGTGCATTGCATTCCATGCTTGCTGTCTAGCCTGAATTTCATATTTTTATACAAAATCTTTTTTATTTATTTACTTTTTTTGGTTTTTATTTTTATTTATTTTTTGTGTGTGTGATGGAGTTTCGCTCTTGTTGCCCAGGCTGGAGTGCAATGGCCTGATCTAGGCTCACTACAACCTCTGCCTCCCAGGCTCAAGTGATTCTCCTGCCTCAGCCTCCCAAGTAGCTGGGATTATAGGCACCAGCCACCACGCCCAGCTAATTTTGTGTTTTTAGTAGACACAGGATTTCACCATGTTGGCCAAGCTGGTCTCAAACTCCTGATCTGGGGTGATCCACCCTCCTCGGCCTCCTTAAGTGCTGGGATTACAGGCGTGAACCACCGTGCCTGGCAAAGAAATCTTTAGGTTATCAACACACTTTATGTATCACGAATCTATAATATGTATTTTTACATACTCTGTGTCTTTTCTTCTCTGTTTGGATAAGGTATGTTTATGCTAACCTGTATTAGCAATGGGACTGGCGATTCCACAGCTTGCAGAAGCTACTGGAGCATGGGCAATAGGACCAGTGCTGGCCACGGCTTCTCCTTGTACCAAGTCCTCTGAGTGGCAGTGCCTGCTGACTGTCCTTCATTCCTTCTTGCTGGTCTGGAGGGAGTTCTCGGGCTGCTGAGCAAACGCTGCTGCCACATGACCTTTCCTGATGCGCCTGTGAATTCCTTCCTTCTGCCACTTCATTTTGGATACTCTCACTCTGATTTTTGCTCAGCGATGAATCGAATGGCCTGTCAGTGTTTTCCAGTAGAGATGAGCTATTTTCCACCCTAAGACATGGCTTCTGTAAACTAAATTTGCTTTAGTTTCAAAATCAAAAGCGAATGGGCCCACCTTTATGGTGGGAAGGTAGTGGGCACGGGAAGTCAAGGAACTCCCTGGGAAGGCCTGGCAGCAGCTCCCATGTCACTCCTCAGACAGTTTCTCAAAGGCTTATTTATCCTAGGTTGTCATGGATGTGTCAGCAGGGATGGTTTGGACACAGCTCTAATGCTGAGAACATGTAAATAAAAAAAAGGTCTTGGCCAGAGTTAGTTTCTGAAATTCCTCTCTCAATTATTGAGAATAGTTTTACTTTAACAAGCATTCCTTTCCCTTACAGTTCTGCTTCTCATTTGGCCCATCCTCTTGTGAAGTCATAATTTTGTGCTTATGATACAGCAGATAGTGACCAAGATGGAAACGATTATAATATCATAGGTGCCCAACATGCGTGTTTATAGCAGCACAATTCACAATTGCAAAAATATGGACCCAACCTAAATGCCCATCAACCAATAAATGGATAAAGAAAATGTGGTACATATATACCATGGAATACTACTCAGCCATAAAATGGACAAAATAATGACCTTTGCAGCAACCTGGATGGATTTGAAGACCATTATTTGAAGTGAAGTCACGTAGGAATGGAAAACCAAATATCGTATGTTCTCACTTATAAGTTGGAGCTAAGCTATAAGGATGCAAAGGCATAAGGACGATATAATGGGCCAGGTGCGGTGGCTCACACCTATAATCCTAGCACTTTGGGTGGCCGAGGCTGGTGGATCACAAGGTCAGGAGTTTAAGACCAGCCTGTCCAACATGGTGAAACCCTGTCTCTACAAAAATACAAAAATTATCTGGGAGTGGTGGCGGGTGCCTGTAATCCCAGCTACTTGGGAGGCTGAGGTGAGACAATTGCTTGAATCTGGGAGGCAGAGGTTGCAGTGAGTTGAGATTGAGCCATTGTACTCCAGCCTGGGTGACAGAGTGAGATTCTGTCTCAAAAAAAGAAGAAAAAGAAAAAGAATGATAGAATGGACTTTGAGGACTCAGGGGAAAGTGTGGGAGGTGAGTAAGGAATAAAAGAAAGACTACACATTGGTACAGTGTACACTTCTCAGGGTGATGGGTGCACCAAAATCTCAGAAACTACCACTAAATAACTTATCCATGTAACCCAAATTCACCTGTACCCCCCAAACTATTGAAATCTGAAAACAAATCACAGATGCCCAGCACTAAGGATGGACAGATGTGCAGGACGGAAGTAGAGACCTGCTCCATCCTCAGCCACTTGTCCTCTTCCCCACCCTGTCTTTTGTCCGGATCAGCTCAGGCAAACCAGTCTGCCTGCACTCCATCGTATTCTTACAATTTGCCAGTTGTGGCCTCAAAAGTTTGTACAACAATCTCTGGACCAGCTGTTAGCTGTTGTCTCCCAGGGCTCTGGGATTCCTCTGGGAATAAAATGAGGCCAGGCTTTCTGGGACACCTTTCAAGTGGGGAACTCTACAGCAGATGCGCTCATGGGCGGCAGCTGGAGGAAGTCTGGCAGAGATGACGGTACACGCCGCTGGGAACAGGAATGGAGCCTAACCATGTACTTGGATGGCTCGGAAAGAAAAGAGGATTTGGAAGGAAAGAGGAGGGAGATTCTGTATTTAAGATTAACCTTGGAGGGAAGCTCACACAGGAAGAAAACTATGGCCACCAAAATTCCAAGTTACTAAGCTTTTCAGGGGATGTCTTGGCCAACAAATTTAACCTTTTGAACAATTGCTCTTTAAAAGAAAACAAAAGAGGAGATGTTCACAATGTAATAACAGGAACAATGAGATTTTTGCTTGCGTGTACTGTTCTTGAACTTGATCTCATCCTACATTATTGTTCCCACCACAGTGGGTGACTGAAAACCAAACCACGCTGCTGCTCTCCTGGCCCCGAGGGTTCACTGGTGCTGGTGTTGCCCAACTTCTTAACCCTCCTCTGTCGAAATCCGAAGTGGGTGGATGTCTCTTCTGTCATTTCAGAGGAGGGAGGACTTAAACCTCACGGGCATTTTCACTGAAACACAGAAAGCTCTGCTTTTGCACAGAGGCTGGGCTTTCTGAGCACATGCCCTACAGCTGTCTCAGATATCTGAAGCCTTCTCAGTTTTTCACAGAATCATCTAAGTTCCGTAGCATATGAGCAGGGTTGGGAACCAGCCTTGGAAAACCTTCACTTCTTAGGTAAACGGAAATTAGCACGACTGGATGTGAATAGTCAGGGCTGAGCTAATGCAAACTGACCGAGCTTCTAGGCCAGTGTGGCTCAGAGTTTGCAGGAAAGTTCTGCCTGAAACCGTCTGATGAGGGCGTATGGGAAAGGCAACACTGATTTTGCCCTCACATGGACTTGCATTAGAGAAAATAACAGCCCTGGCCTGAAAAGATAATTTTGAGGCATGAGAAAACTGAAACATTGTTTGGCAGATTTGTTTTCTGCATTTTCCTGTTCGTGTATTTTAGTTTAAGTAAAAGTTAGGGGTTAGGAATCTATCCTGTTGCCCGTGGGCTTACTTTAATCAAGCAAACACACACTGTCTCTGTCTTGATGGAGCCTGTGTTACATGTAATTGGGGGGTAACCAACATAAAGAACTCTCAGGTTGAAGAATGAGGACTTTGAGCTTAGGACCACTGCAGTGTTGTAAACTATAATCCTTATTTCTGTGCAAAAAATCACTCATGAACTCTATAGAGAAGGTTGATGTTATAATAACTATTGGTGATAGGCATTCACCAGTAGATCACAGCCAGTATGGCTAACAGGACCCAGGTTTTCCATTTGAGAAGCGTTTGCTGGGAGGAGTTCCCCCAGGCAAGTGCTTGGTTCTGGAGTTGTCAGGGTCCATTTGCTGAGGGTCCATCACTGTTGTGATCCATATGCTTAGTGTCTTCCCGAGAATCTGCACAGCCCAGAGTTTTTGAAGATTAACAAATGGATTTGATTTCCACTTTGCAAAAACATTCCCTCAGTGGAAAATCGTTTTTGCTTCCCCATTAAGTGCTATGTGGGAGAGATCATCAAGTCTCCTTCTGGGAGTTTGCAAAGGAGAATTGTTAACAGTTCAGCCAGAACAGAGTCAAGACCTGCATCCCTGAGGGTGGGCTGAATTTTCCTCTGTGAGGTGGCAGGTTTTGAATAATTCTAAATGCAGGTGGCGTCATTTTCACTGGGTGTTATGTCTGATGGTCATGAAGGATTCAAGGACAACTTCAAATAGGGAATCAACGCCATAACTTCTAGCCCGTCCTTCCCACAGGCATGCTAACAGGCAAGATGGCTGGCAATTGTGGAAAACAGTCTCAAATGGCAAAAATGCAGTTTTGAGGCTGTTCCAGATAATTGCTGCTGGAGAGTTTAAGCTTTTGGTAGAAACTGATTTCATGGGCAGATGCTACTGTGGAGCCAGAGGTAATTTAGGTCTGAAAATTGGCCCCGTTCTGAAAGTGGTTGTTGTGGATGATTTCAGATAAAGAATCCACTCTGCCAGATTGGACAAAGCCTATTGGAGTATCAGATCTGTTGCAGTCTCTCTTTACTATTGCTGAAGGAATGATTCAGCTAATTAGAACTATGCTTACATGAGATCAGTGTATCAAATCACACTTTGTCTTTTGCCCCAAAATGTCTTTTTTTTTTCCACTCCGTTTGGTGGGCTTCTGGGACTGCAGAGCAAACCAGTGAGAACAAATGTTGTTTCTGTGTGCACAACTGTCCAGGCATCCCCTCCCGTGTGGAGGACCCGTGGTGGAGGGTGTCAGACGAAGTTTCTGGGATGATGCACCAGAAGGGCCTCTTACCATGTTGACTCCTTCTTTGAATCCAAGATTTTTGACTTAAGCATTAGTGTTTATCTTAACAGTAGTCTGATTTACAGTGGAGATTCTGAGTAATAGTCTAGCCTTGATAAGTCACTGAAAGATGAGACTCCGGGCTCTCTGATGGATGAAGGAGCAATGATAATGTTAGGCTGAGAGGCAGGAAGAAACCAGGGTTTGGGAACCTGCTTTGATAGGAAGAATTGCATCCGTGGAGAACGCCAAGTCGCCAGGCCTTGTTGGGCACACCTAGGTCTCTTTTTACTCTAGCCACTTGCAAGCTTGGGAAACACAGCCCTCTCCTCCTGTGCTCTCACACTGGATCCCCCAGCCCATCCTGCTTGCACATCATGACCAGCTCCAGGGTCGAGCCTCTCCCCTACAGCCACTGCTCCTGTTGCAGTTCAGCCTGCATGGCCTCTGGCCTCTCTGCATCATGGCCTTTTATCTGTTCTCACTCCCTCTACTACCAGTCACTTTCAGCTACTCCAGCCCAGCAGCTAGTTGCACTCATTGAGGACAGCAGCAATGATAGCGATAGCTACTGCCCAGTGCTTGCTTCCTGCATGGCAGGCACCTTCTAAGCACTTTACACATGTTGATCGATTTATTTATCCTCCAACGCTAGTATTATCCCCATTTCATAGATGAATAGACTGAGGGGTGAAGTCACGTAGATAGCACCTGGTAAGTTGCGTCTCAGGTCCCGATGTCATACACTCTAGTGAACCAAGTTACTTTTCAGCCATGGGTGGCCATCCCACATCCTCTAGGAACACCTGAGACAAGCCTACGTGTTTCCCTTTTCTCCTCAAATAGGCAGCACATCGGCCACGGGCAGCCTTGGACAAGAAACTGGAGTGTTGATCATCACATTGCTCCCTCCCACCCTCACCCGGGCCAGGAGCCGTGGCCGAGAAAGCCCTGGCCCGGATGCTAGACCTCAGCTTCGTATCCTCCCCCACTCCCAAGGGAACAGAGATGGTGAATAGATTCATCTTGAGTTCTGCCCTGGAGGACTGGCTGGGCTGTGGAATGTGTGTGGAGGAAGACCTTGAGGTGAAGTCTGCCCTGTGCCCAGTAGGGGAGCTATTTGCCAGCCCCACCTAAGGGCAGTTTCTCTGATGCTTCATTTTCTGTGCTCTGTGAGAATCACTGAACACACGGCCAGCAGTCTTCAGGGCATTTCTTTTCCCTGTTGGAGAGGCGCTGTTATTATGCTATTATTGGTCCACAATGCGCTGACTCAGTGGTTCCGGCATAACCCTCCCCTCCACGCTGACTCAAGCATTGGCCTGGCGTAGGCAAATGACTGAGCCCTTCTGGATGAACTCAGGGCATCTCTGAGGACTGCGGACCTGGCCCAGCCCTCCGCAGGGTGTAACCCTACTCTGGGGTGAGCTTTCATTCACTGTGGAGCAGGTGAAGGGCCCATGGTCACGGGCACCATCTACTTATCTAACGCTGTAGTTCAGTGTTCTAGAGAAGGGGAAATGGGCCAAGTTGATCGGTTCTTACACAGCAGAAGGCGTCACTGCTTGTACTGAGGTTTCAAAACTGTTACTGCCTCATTGATTCTGCAGTTTGATGTCTACCTTCTCAGTTGGAAAATAATGGACTTTCATAACTCATAAATGGCTTTATGAAAACCATTTCTTACCGTGGTAGCAGAAGAGATGAGCAGCTGACCAAGAAGGCATGACTGGGCAGGTCCAGGGTCAGCACTCCGGCCTCACACACTGCAGACGGGGTTATGCAGCCGTGGTCTCTTGACCATGCTGCTCTTTCATAAAGACTCCACAAACGGCTGCAAAAGCCAAAGGCTGGCCACCTTCTGTGCTGATGTTGTGACTCCAGAATGCTTGCAAAGGGGAATCCAGGCACAATCTTCAGCTATTGTGCATCCAAAAACGATTATGGAAATGATGCTGGTAAATCTCAATGACTTCCACATTGCCTGGCGCAGTTCCAGGACTGCACGGCTCCCCTCCCTCGCCTGTCAGACTGTTCCTTCGGTATCCCGTCTCCATGGGGCACTGACAGTAAAAAAAGTGCAGAGATATGAAATGTGGAATTGGCATTTCCCCCATAATTATCTCTCAATCAGACAGTATTTGAACAAGACTCCTCGGCCTCAGAGAGGGGGCTGGTGGAAGTCTCCGTGTAGACCAATCTTTTTGATTTTTTTTTTTTGCCTATTGTTCTGCTGAACCTGTGCAATACCATATTGTCCTTCCAGTTCTTTTCTTCCCTAAAACATGTTTTCAGGTTTCTCATCCTTTAAAGTAATTAGCATTTTAAATGTTTCCCACAGTTGGCAAATCTTAGTTTATATTCAAGGTGTGGAAGTTCTCATTCCAAACCATTTAATGGAAACAATTCTTCACATCTTCTAGGTAAACAAATGCTAGCCTTTTGTTAACTGTTTACTTCACCACACTGTTTATTTTTCTTCAGTTGCTCCACAACATTAGGTTTTATACAGCATTCAAATTCTGTGATTTCTTTGATTTCTCTTTTCTTTCTTAGAAAACAATCATGGGTGGGTAGGTAGAAGGAAACTACCCTTGGCTCCCGTGAGTGGCTTTCTCCTCCAGCACCAGGTTCTGGCTAACCGTAAAGTTCCTGGCAATGATCAGGTTCAGCCAGCATACCACAGAACACACAGCGTGCCAAGGGCCTTCTCTGGCTGTGGTGCCTTTCTTGCTCCATCCCTCCTTTTCCTTTTCCTTCTCCTTCACCCTGGGCCACCAGTTGGGGCTGTGTGACCTTGGGCAAGGTATTCCCCCTTACCATATTTAAATGGGAATCATAGCAATACCAGCCTCAGACAGTTGTCCTGAGGGTTTTAACGAGTAAATGCACACAGAACATTTATTATTTATTTATCTTTGGCTCTGTTGCCAGGGCTGGAATGTAGTGACACAATCATAGCTCACGGCTGCCTTGAACTCCTGGGCTCAAGGGAACCTCCTGTGTCAGTCTCCTGAGTAGCTGGGACTATAGGTGTGGGCTGCTGTGCCTGGCTAATTTTTTTTTTTTTTCTTCTGAGACGGAGTCTTGCGTCTCGCTCTGTCGCCCAGGCTGGAGTGCAGTGGCAGGATCTTGGCTCACTGCAAGCTCCGCCTCCCAGGTTCATGCCATTCTCCTGCCTCAGCCTCCCGAGTAGCTAGGACTGCCACCACACCCAGCTGTTTTTTTTGTATTTTTTAGTAGAGATGGGGTTTCACCGTGTTAGCCAGGATGGTCTCGATCTCCTGACCTCGTGATCTACCCGCCTCGGCCTCCCAAAGTGCTGGGATTACAGGTGCGAGCCACCGTGCCTGGCCGCCTGGCTAATTTTTAAGTTTTAGTAGAGATGGGGTCTTGCCATCTTGCTCAGGCTGGTTTCACACTCCTGGGCTCAAGTGATCCTCTTGCCTCAGCCTCCCAAAGTGTTAGTATTACAAACATGAGCCACTGTGCTGGGCCACAGAGAATATTGAGACTAGTCTGGTATGTGGCATGTGCTGTTCAAGTGTTTGTGATGATGCTCTTTATTGCTATGGTCATTCTCTATTTCAATTTCTCCTTGGCGCTTATCACCAGCTAACATACTATAGATATTTCCTTACTTAATTGTGTTTATCGTCTGCTCCATTAGAAGGTAAATTCTGGGCAGGGCCCGGTGGCTCACGCCTGTAATCCCAGCACTTTGGGAGGCCAAGGCAGGCGGATCACAAGGTCAGGAGATCGAGACCATCCTGGTTAACACAGTGAAACCCCGTCTCTGCTAAAAATACAAAATATTAGCTGAGCGTGGTGGCGGGTGCCAGTAGTCCCAGCTACTCGGGAGGCTGAGGCAGGAGAATGGCCTGAACCCAGGAGGCGGAGCTTGCAGTGAGTCAAGATCGCTCCAATGCACTCCAGCCTGGGCGACAGAGCGAGAGACTCGGTCTCAAAAAAAAAAAAAAAAAAAAAAAAGGTAAATTCCATTATTCCATTAGGGTGGAGATGTTTGTCTGTTTTGTTCACAACAGCATGTGGAGACTAGAGCAGGCATCTGGCAGGTGTGCTCCACAAATGTTTGTGGATGCAACTGGTACCACCAGGCTGTATAAAAAACAATTTAAAAGGCCTAGCAATTTTAAATAGGGTTGTGTCAGGGATGCCATTTTGGGGGCCTCCTGTTTTTGCAGACCCACCTTGGTACCTAGGATGCAGACTTATTGGGCTCCAAACCTCCAGGACAGGGCAAGGCTTGAAGTGGTTATTTGGAGCTAGTTCCCAGTGAAGTGTTTGCATCACTTGGAGTGTGGGCTGGAGGAATAGGGACACAGGGACCCCAGACCAAAGCCATGCGGGAATCCAGAACTCAGCACTAGGAAGAAGGGCTTGGGGGAGCCAGATTTTAGGAGAAATGTGCCATGTGTCTATTCAAATCAGCTACAGGAGGTGAAGGCAACAGCCCTTTCCCTGGAGTTGTTCAAAGCTGAATAAGATTAGAATCCAATAGCTATAATGCAACAGAAGGAAAAAAAAGCTCATCTATCACTGATAATTCCAATAAAACTCTGCACTTTCTTTGCAGAAAATGCATCTATGAGCATCAATTCACTGTGTCCTGTCTGGCTTCAGGGCCTCAGAGGCATCCTGAAGAGCATCCGGGGAAGCCTTAGAGCCATGGGCTTCTCTGCTGAGAACTGGTGATGTCACACAGGCCAGAAGCTGACAATTTAAGTCAATTCACTCTCCAAAAATGTTGCACCCCTACTATGTGTTAAGCTCATTAAAGTTGGAGAGTTGAATGAGCTAATGTTCATGAATCGCTGTGATGCAAACATGCCTTCAGAAGGGGAGAGGGTCCTTCCCTGGGGGCTTCCACAGACTTCACAGAGGGCAATGCTGTAAGGTGATGATCCACCGGAGGGGATAGAGGGTGGGGACAGGGAGATGGAGGCTTTGTCAGAATCCATGGCACACCTCCCGGGCAATTGGAGCTCAAGCCTGTATTTTGGCGAGAAAGTCAAGCAGAGCTGTAGCCCGGCGAGATGCATTAGTCAGTGCAACAGTAGGGAAGACGTTTCCAAAGAGGGTCGCCTTGCATGTGGAGAGATTTCTTGGTTTGATGAAAACACCTGGGGAAGGAACAGTGTGACTGGAGGGACTTGGATCAGGGTCCTCTGGCGCAGGTGGCCTGGGCCATGGGAAGCCCTGGGTGCACCCTGCTCCATGCTGAGCTGGGCTCTGGAAAGCCTCTGCGCTTGCGTCTCACCTCATCACCCTCTGAGCGTCGCCCCCGTCTTGCCACTCTCTCTCCCAGCCTCGTTTTGTCCCCTCTCCCTGCACACCAAGCTCGGCCTGGGCCCCTGTACCCTCCACATGGAGCTTGCACCCAGGAGATCTCATCCAGGGCCTGGTTTGAAATTCCATTTGTATACCAAGGACTTTTCAATCCTTTTTTCCATCCTTGGCAGGCCTCAGAGCACACTCCCCGCAACCCCCCAACAATTCCACCTGTCTTCTTGCCATGCCCACTGGGGTATCTAATGGGAATTTCAAAGTTAACAGGGATACAAGTTAGGTTTTTATCACCACCCCCTCTCCTTCCCCCACCCCCAGAATTCTCATTTCAGGAAATGAGACCACCACCCACTCAGTTCACTTGAGTGAAAACAATGGGGCTTCCGCGATTCCTTCCGTCTCCACTCCCACACACCCAGCCTGCTGACGAGCACCGCTTCCTCTCCCTCCAAGTGCACCCGGGCATCCTCCCCTCAGCTCCGGTGCCCTCAGCCCCCTCATCCTGTCCGGCCCAGGCCGGCAACAGGCCCCCACGTGGCTTCCCTGTGCCCCCGGCCTTCCACTACAGAGTCCCCAGGCAGCTGCCCGGAGGATCTTTTGAAACTGTCATCAGATGACTGCCCTGCTGCACAGGAACTCCCAGCGTCCTGATAACATCAGCGTGGTCCTTCTGCCCTGTCCTGGCTTACTAAGCTCTGATCTGCCCGCGTCTGCCCGCCTGACCATAGCTAGTCTTCCTTTTCCTGGAGCACTAGCTGGTCCCTCCGCGGGCCTGGCCGTTTCCTGGCCCAGGACGCTCCTGCCCTTGCTCCCTATGCCTGGGTCCTTCAGCACCCTGAAGCCAGCCCCTGCAGAGGGCTCTCTGAGCCGTAACCTAACGCAGCACCTGCTGTGGTCTCTGGGCTTTCCAGCCCTGCTCTGTGACTGTCAGTGTCAGGCGCGGCTCTGGGCGGTCTTTGATGCCTTCCTGTCCTTTTCCCCAAATCGCAACTGTGCGTATGAGCAGAAGGGAGTACTGCACACCCAGGCCCTGGGGTGGCACCTGGCTTGCAGCAGGTGCTCACTGCATCTTTGTGGAGAGCTTAGCTTTGGTGAACGCCCCCTGAGGCCCATGCCCCCGCGGACTCGCTGCAGGCTGGGTGGGGCACGGCCATAGCAGGTGTCTCCTGGGGGGCCGGCACAGCTCGGAACCCCAAGACCGCCAAAGAACTAGCTCAGGGGATCCCATTTCCCTTGGCTGAGGGGCCCACAGCCCGCGCGTCCCAGGACCAGCTCTCAGGATGGGTCTGTGCGCCTCTCCAAAGGCGCCTCCGTGGAGTGCTGGCAGGGGTCTGGGAAGGGCGGGAGACTGGGCAATGCTGGCCCCCCCACTCCTGCCAGACCCTCTCCCTCCCTCCCCTCGGAGCAGGAAGGACCTGATTCAAACAGCCCAGGAAACCTCTGGTGTCCCCAGCAGCCTTTCGGGGCCAGGGATTTTATTTTAGAGCTTTGTCAGCAGTGGACGGCAGGGACTCCCAGTGCGGGTCCCCAGTCGTACAACCTGAGCTAGGAGCTGGGCGCCAACTGTATGTGTGAGAGTTGTGAGTGTGGGTATTCATGTATGTGGATGTAAGTGCGTGAGTGTGTGTATTCATGTGTGAGTGTGTGAACATGTATGTGTGTGAGCATTGTGCATGTGAACATCTGTATGAGTGTGAGAGTGTGAGCATGTGGTGTGTGTGGACATGCATGTGTCTGTGTGTATAAGGATGTGTTTATGAGTATGTGTGTGGTGTATTTTTATGTATGTGAGAGTGAATGTGTGAGTGTGATGTGTGTAAATTGGCTGTGTGAGTGTATGAGAATGTGTGTAGTGTATGTAAGTGTGTGAGCATGTTCAAGTGACTGAGTGAGTGTGGTGTGTGTGTAGTGTGTGTCTGAGATGTGTGCAAGTGTGTGAGCTTGAGTGTGAGATGTGTGTAAGTGTGCAAGTAAGCGTGTTAGTATGTGTGATGTGTGTGTATAAGTGTGTGAGTGTATCTGTGTGTGATAGGTTGTACAAATGAGTGTGTGAGCATGAGGTGTGTCTGCAAGTGACAAAGTGTGGTGTGTATGTAGTGCATGTTTGTGTGTGAGCATGTGTGTGAGGTGTGTGCAAGTGTGTGTGTATGCTCTTGTGCAAGTGAGTGTGTGAGCATGTGTGGGAGGTGTGTAAGTGCGAGTGTGTGTGTGTGAGAGAGAGAGAGATGGATGAGGAGGAGAGCCAGTGGCTACAAGAAGCCGGGCTGTGGGATGTCTGAGGAAGAAGGGGCCTTGCTGAGGGGTCACGGGGGCTTTGGAATTGCAGGTGGTGTCCAGAGGGCATCGGCGTCTGTGTGTGAGGACCTGGGACACCATAAGGGGCGCAGGAAAGACAAAGAGGGCGGCACAGACCCAGGCTCAGGGCAGCTGCCCGGTTTGCCTCGTGCACACTGATGGGCTGGGGTTCTCGTCCTCCTCATTCCCAGCTTCTGGATCCCACAGCAGGCGCTGCTGATTCTCTTCTCCCGGTCCCGGAGAGTCACTAGGATGTGTGCGTTACCCCTCCCCCTCCCCACAGACTTTAGTCTACTTTATTTTAATTTTATTTTTTATTTTTTATTTTTTTTTGAGACGGAGTCTCGCTCTTTCGCCCAGGCAGGAGTACAACGGCGCCATCTGGGCTCACTGCAAGCTCCGCCTCTAGGGTTCACGCCATTCTCTTGCCTCAGTCTCCCGAGTAGCTGGGACTACAGGCGCCCGCCACCACGCCCGGCCAATTTTTTGCATTTTTTAGTAGAGACGGGGTTTCACCATGTTAGCCAGGATGGTCTCCATCTGCTGACCTCGTGATCCGCCCGCCTTGGCCTCCCAAAGTGCTGGGATTACAGGCGTGAGCCACTGCGCCCAGCCAGACTTTAGTCAGCTTTATTAATCATCTTTCTGGAATGTAATTTATAGCAATACCATTGACTCTAAGATGTTATCCGGTATGACACATTCCAACTTCTGAGGAGTGAAGAGGTGAAATTAGAAGAGATGGTGGCCTATTTGTCCTCTCCTGAGTTGGGAAGCGCAGGGGCTGCCAGGGGCCTGGCCACTGCCTGGGCTGCCAAGCTCAGGAGCCCAGCCCGGCTTCCAGGGCCTGGGGTGCACAGACAGGGTTGGGGTGGAGGGGCCCAGGGTTGTCCTGGTATCCTGCTTCCTGCCCCACACCTCAGCTGCTCTCTAGGGTCTGCTATGTTGGAGAAGCTTCCAGGAGCCCCTGGATCATTCTGAGCTGGGTCCAGTGTACTATTTTTCTGGAATCTTTGGGAAGCAACTTCTATTCCACAAGGATCTCCCAGTTCAGCTGCCCCCAAACCAATGCCCCCAGAGCAGTTTTCGGTTCATTTGGTGAGTACCTGCGGCACAGACCTGAGCCTCACTGCGGGCCAAGGATGACTCCAGGCTTGAGGGCCACTGTGCCTCCAAACACTTCCTGACGGACACACACATCCTGTCAGATACGATAGGTACTTAGGATACATATTGCAATTATTAACAGTATATTTTTATATCTTATAAAAATAAGATCACTTTGCGGCTTCACAGTCTGGACAAATTACACTGTAACCCTGTAAAAGAAGAGAGTAAAATAATGTTTGATTTTTATTTTTAATGAAGTTTTTATTTTGGATTAACTTTGTTTTTTTGTTTGTTTTTGAGATGGAGTCTCGCTCTGTCACCCAGGCTGGAGTGCAATGGTGTGATATCGGCTCAGTGCAACCTCCGCCTTCTGGGTTCAAGCGATTCTCACGTCTCAGCCTCCCCAGTAGCTGGGATTACAGGTGCCCACCACCACGCCTGGATAATTTTTGTATTTTTAGTAGAGGTGGGGTTTCACCATGTTGGCCAGGCTGTTCTCAAACTCCTGACCACAGGTGATCCTCCCACCTTGGCTTCCCAAAGTGCTGGGATTACAGGCATGACCTAACTTGGGTTTTATAGATAAGCTACAAGTACAAGAAGTTCCTGTCTACCCTTCACCCCATTGTCTCATGTATTAATAGCTTACATAATTGTACTATATTTGTCAAAATTAAGAGATTAACGTTGGTAAATTACTGTTAACCAAGCTCCAGACTTTATTCAAATTTTGCAGGCTTTTCCACGGATGCCTTCTTCTGTCCCAGGATCCCACTGAAGATACCATGTGACAGTTAATTGTGTCTCTGGAGTCCCCTCTGAGACAGTCACTCAGGCTTTCTTTGTTTTTCATGGCCTTGGCAGTTTTGAAGAGTAGTGGTCAGATAAACCTGTAGAATGTTCCTCAGCTTGGGTTTGTCTGATGTTTCCTCATGATTAGACTGAGGTTACAGGTTTGTGAAAGAATACCACAGAGGGAATGTGACCTGCTCCTATCAGGGGTACATGGTGTGAATATGACATCACTGATGTTAACCTTGATCACTTGGCTAAGGTGCTGGCCGCCAGGAATCCTCACCGCAAAGTCACCACCTTTCCCTTCCCACACCCTGTTCTTTGGAAGTGAGTCACCTGGTCCCACTCACACTGAGGGAGGGGAACAGAGCCCCGCTTCTGGGTGGGAATCTGCACAGATTATTTGGAGTGCTTCTGGAAGGACAATTCGTTTCTTCTTCCCCATTTATTTATTTACTCAATGATTTATTTCAATCAGTATGGACTCATGTATATTTATTTTATTCCTTAAGCTATAATCCAATGCTATATTTTGTGTTTTGATGTTCAGATTCTTCCAGCTTTGTCCACGGGCAGCACTCTCAGGATGGTTCCTGGTCCCTTTGGCATGCCTTCATTTGTTTGCTTTGTGAGCACTTCCTTGATTTCTGGCATTATTAGATGCTGAAGGTCATCTTATGTATCCCCTGCCCTAGGCCTAGGATCAGCCATTTCTCCAAGAAGCCCTTGTTTCTCTTATTGGAGGATGTTATGTAGAAACCAAGATCTGGCCATAGTTGTACTCATTGCTACTAAGGTATCATTCCATCTAGGCCTTCCCCAACAGACAGAGCTAGGAAATACATGAGTGGCTATTAACCCAGGTGTACACATGTATTTATAATTGCTTCTGGATTCATGTATATCTCTCTATATATAATGATAAACTAAGTGTTAAGTTTATACTGGTATCTCTGACTCTAATCCAGTAGTCCAGGGTTAATTCTAGACTGCCTCTCATGCTTTTTTTTAAATAACTTGTGTTGTGACAATGAGAAACCAGACCCCTATTGTCATTTATTCATTTATTTGTTCAGTCCTAGTATAGACATAAAGTACTTTCTGAATTGTTAAAACAGTTTTACCAACTACAGTATAGTGTATATACAGTTTCATTTTAACTTTTAAATAAACAATTTTTATAGGAGCTTTATATGTACAGAAAAACTGGAAATTATACAGAGAGTTATCATGTAGTCCATATGCAGTTTTCCCTGTTATTAACATCTTATATTAGTATGGTGCATTTGTGATTAATTAATGTGACAATTAGTGATCTTAGTACATTTGGGCAGCTGTAAAAAAACACCATAGACTAGGTAAGGGAAAAACAGCAGGCATTTATTTCTCACAGTTTCGGAGGCTGTGAGAAAATCCAAGATCAAGGTGCCAGCATAATCAGTGTCTGGTGAAGGCTTGTTTCCTGGCTCATAGGTGGCATCTTCTCTGTGTGTCCTTACATGGTGAAAGGGGTGAGGCAGCTCTCTGGGGCCTCATCCCATTCATAAGGGCTGCACCTTCATGAGCTGGTCACCTCCCAAAGGCTTTATCTCATAATACCATCACATCAGGAATTAGCTTTCGGTATATGAATCTCTGGGGCATACAAACATTCACAAAGCCAATACCTATTTCAGGTTTTCTTGTTTTGACCTTTTTGCATTATTTCTGTCCCAGCATCCCATCTAGGATACCATATTACATTAGTTGACATAGCCCCTCATGGCAGTGACAGTTTCTCAGACTTAGCTTGTTTTTGATGAGCTTAGCAACTTTGAGGAATGCTGGTCAGGTATTTTGTAGAATGTCCTGCTGTTGAGATTTGTCACATGTTTTTCTCATGATTAGACTGGTGTTGTGGGTTTTCTGCACAGAGATAAACTGCCATTTCCATCATGTCATATCAAGGTTACATACTATGAACACGACTCATCACTGCTGATGTGAACCTTGGTGACCTGGCTGCAGTGGTGGTGCTCAGGTGTCTCCTCTGTGAAGCCACCCCCTCCCATCCTGTGCTCCTTGGAAGGAGGTGACTGCACAGCCCACACTTAAGGAGCGGGGAGTTAGGCTCACCCCCTTCAGGGTGAAATGTCTACATAAATTATTTGGAATTCTGCACAGGAGTTGTGTCTCTTCTTCCCAAGTATTTATTTGTTTATTCAGGCATTTATTTAGTTATATGAGTATGGACTAATGGACATTTATTTTATACTTTGAGTTATGGTCCAACACGACTTAATTTTGTTGCCTGAATTGTTACAGTTTTGTCCAATGGGAGCTATTTCAGTTGGCTCCTGTGTCTCTTTCACATCAATTAAAAAAATTTTTTTTAGCACTTTCTTACTTTCTGGCACTACAAGATGCTCCTGGCTCATGTTACATATTTTACATATTTTCTGTCCCGGGCCTAGACTCAGCCATTTCTCCAGTGTACCCTGGTTCTTCTCATTGGAGAATGGTATTTAAAACCATGCTGGTGCTCCTGGGGTGTTTTTGTTTCTGGGTCCTCTCAGCCTACATAGTGTGGAGGTATGTGTGTGTAGTAACTCTGGTATATACACTTATCTATAAATAATTATATGTAAAACTAGCTGTGTCTATTTTAAGCAAAACAGAAATTCATACTGATGTCTCTCATCCATTACCCCATGAGTAATTCTAGCTTTTTTCTTTTGCTTATCTCTAACCTCCCCCTTCAACAGTAAGAAGCAGGAAGCAGGCTCCCACCATCTGCCATCCCTTAGTTATTCAGTTCCAGTGTTCATCTATAGCAGTATCAGAATTGTTAACCAGTACCCCCATGGGAAACAGCTTTATCAACTAAAGTAGAGTGCTTACCAACAGTTTCTTTTGTCTGTAGTCCTATAGACCCTGCTCATTCCTAGAGTTGCTTAAGTCAACACTTTTCCACCCTAACCCCTTTGGGGAGATTGTTTGTTAATACAGCTAGATTCTTTTGTCACATACTGCATTCCATCCTTGGGTACCTCGACCTCCTGAACAATTTTAGTTTTAAATTAGCATCCATTAAGATTCATTCTATATGCCATAAAGTTCTATGTGTTTTGACAAATAGCACTCTGTATCCACAATTATAGGATCATACATATTATTTCTGTCTTGCCTTCTAGATAACATTTAGTATTATCTGGTTTTAGGATCTTCACCTTTCAATAGGTATGTAGTAGTAACGTATTAAAATATTAATTTGCATTTTTATAATGATAATTGAGGTCTACATGCTATTTACCATCTATACATCATTGTTGAAATTCGCCCCTCTTTTTAGTGTTATTTTTTATTGTTGAGTTTTAAGAGTTCTTTATAAACTCTGGATATGTTTCTTATCAGATATATGATTTGTGGGCCAGGTGAGGTGGCTTGCGCCTGTAATCCCAGCATTTTGGGAGGCTGAGGTGGACAGATCACTTGAGGTAAAGAGTTCAAGACCAGCCTGGCCAACATGGTGAAATGCCGTTTTTACTAAAAGTACAAAAATTATCCAGGCATTGTGGCACACACCTGTAATCCCAGCTACTCAGGAGGCTGAGCCAGGAGAATTGCTTGAACCTGGGAGGTGGAGGTTGCAGTGAGCTGAGATCCAGTCTGGATGACAGAGCAAAACTCCGTATCAAGAAAAAAAATAATAATACATGATCTGTAAACATTTTCTTTCAGTCTATGGTTTGTCTTTTCATCCTATATTAGTGTCTTTCATAGGTGGAAAGTTTTAATTTTAAATTTTTTCTTTCATTAACAGTGCTTTTGGTATAGTTCTTATCTTGATCCCACTCTTTTAACATTTGTGGATTGGATGTGTGAAGTTTCTTAGATTTAAAAGTTACCTTGTCAGTTTAAAAAATATTCTTTTGGAATTTCAAATAACCCAAGAAGAGTCATTCTAATTACATAGCAAAATTGAACCTGGTTAATAATTATAGAAAACACCACGAAACTTCCACAGTCTTTTAAAAATGACCATATGTATTGTTTCTTGCAAAAGTTTTGAAAACTAAGCTAACATGTTTGTGTATTGTAAATTTTTTTTTGAATTATTATGATACTATATTTATATTAAATTTCTTTATGGATTGCACTAGTTTAGGTGCTCTTTAAACAGGCCACTTATATAGAGTCTGCCTTTTAATACCTGCATTAATAACAGCAGCACCTATTTATTAACTCCCTCTGTGTGGAAGATATGCAAAGCACTTCACATGAATTATTCTATTCACTCATCATTATTGAAAACAGTCAGCATTACTGTTCCTGTCTTTTAGTGGGGGACACAGTGCAGAGAGGCTGGATGCCTTGAACTTGCAATTCACAAGTGGAGAGCCAGGGAACCAGATAAAGTCCATTGCCTCTATAAGATGCCCCTGAGAAAGCAGGAGTACCAATGAATGGCTCCATGGAATAGCTGCTTGGAATCCAGATACAGAATTATAGAAGCACAGAGCTGAGAGGGACCTTGGACTTCTTGTAGTCCAGTGTTGGTGCATTTGGCTGCACGTTGGAATCCCGTGGAAAGATGGGATAAAATACGAACACTGCCCAACCCCAGCTGTAACCTCATACCTTTAACCATTTCATGCCACATGGTTCCAAGATTTCACTTTGCCACTGGCAGACTCTGATTTGATTAGACAGAGGTCTGGCCTGAGTAGAGAAAAATGTTAAAGCAGCCAGATGACTCTAATGTGCAGCCAAGGTTATGAACCACTGGTGTAGTCCAAACTCCTGCTGAACGTTGGCATTCTTCTTCAGAATTCTCAGGCAGCCTCTGACTTGAAGATTTCTAGCAATGGGACACTAAGATGTGTTGACAAAAGGAGCATATTTCATGTCAGGCAGCACTTTCTGTGCCTCGTCGCATTTAATTCTCTTCAAACAATCATGATGTACTGTTAGTCGTACCTGTAGTAGGAATCCCATCGTACAGATGAATGTGTTACCATCCCTTTTTTTTTTTTTTTTTTGAGACAGAGTCTTGCTCTGTCTCCCAGGCTAGAGTGCAGTGGCGGGATCTTGGCTGGCTGCAACCTCTGCCTCCCGGGTTCAAGAGATTCTTCTGCCTCAGCCTCCTGAGTAGCTGGGATTACAGGCGCACATCAGCACGCCTGGCTAATTTTTGTATTTTTAGTAGAGACGGTTTCACCATGTTGGTTAGGCTGGTCTTGAACTCCTGACCTCGTAATCTGCCTGCCTTGGCCTCCCAAAGTGTTGGGATTACAGGCGTGAGCCACTGCGCCCGGCCTGCATCCCCAGTTTTCACAGGCTCAGTGCCCGAATGAGCTGCAGTGCAGTCTGGCTGGCTCCCCAACCTGTCGCACAGGCCTTGCTCACCACTCCTGACTTTTCAAGGCAGTTGATTTCACTGTTGAATAGTTCCCTATTCGAATAAAGCTCTTCACTCCAATGTTATTCGTTGCTCCGGGTTCCGTTTGTAAAGAGGAAGGCTGCACAGACCTGTCTGCTCCATTGAGACAGTGAAGGCCATCTCACAACCGCACGTTGAGACTCGCTTCCCCATGACACTTCTGTTCCTCTCACGGTTCCTCACAGCACCAGGGCCAAGATTCTCTTGGGGCTGGTTCCCTGCCTCGCAGTCCTGCCTGACATTTTGGGGCTTTGGGGCAGTGACTCGGTTCGAAATGGGCAAGTCCTACGGCTGAGTTTTGATCCTCTCGGAGTTCAGTGGGTCTCACCCCATCCCCCATTTTCTGTTGTTTCTGCAAAGGTTTCATTAGCCCTCCAGACAGCTCCATCACAGAGTGGCTCATATTGACGGATTTTTGCTCGTGAACTTCTGGCAAACAACCTGGTTTCCCAAACTTGCATTTAAATAGTTGGCTTTTTTAGGGTGGGTGTGGTGTCTCACGCCTGTAATCCCAGCACTCTGGGAGGCCGAGGCGGGTGCATCACGAGATCAGGAGATCGAGACCATCCTGGCTAACAGGGAGAAACCCTGTCTGTACTAAAAATAGAAAAAAATTAGCCGCCTGTAGTCTCAGCTACTCGGGAGGCTGAGGCAGGAGAATGGCGTGAACCTGGGAGGCGGAGCTTGCAGTGAGCCAAGATCGCGCCACTGCACTCCAGCCTGGGTGACAGAGAGGAACTCTGTCTCAAAAAACAAATGAACAAAAACAAACAAATAAACAAACAAAGAACTTGGCTTTTTAAAAAACCCCAAAGCAGAACTCTCATCTGTTCTTATTAAACTTAAACATTCTCGTTTCCTACACATTATTCTTATCTATCCAGATCGTTTCATAAGATTGTCAAATATACTACCATCACCAATTATTCAGTTTTCTCGCTGGGTTGTTTTTTAAATATTTGTTATACGCTTCAATAAAATCCTGATATATATTTTGTAGATACTAATTTGCTTTGAGTTATGCAAGCTACCATTTTTCCTTCCAAATTTTGAGGCATTGTACCTGACCAATTCTGCTTCACTTACTCTGCTGTCCCAATTATCTTTAATCAGAATGGGGATTACTTCAGGCTTTCTACAGAGGTGGGAGAAAAAAGCCAGACTCAAGCAATCTCTGATCCATCCCCTTCTAAGTTCACATGTTCCATCCATGTGGCATCATGTATTAGTCATCCATTGCTGCCTAACAAATTGCCTCAAAATGTGCTGGCTTAAAACAAGAAAAATGGATGATTTCACAGTGTCTAAGGGTAAGGAATTCACAAGTGTCTTGGGTAGGAGGCTCTGGCTCAGGACCCCCCTCATGAGGCTGCAGGCAAGGTGTCAGCAGGGCCTGTACCTTCTGAAGGCTTCCCTGAGGCTGGGGGCTGCTTCCCAGAAGGCTCACTCATGTGGCTCACAGCTGGAGGTCTCAGTTCCTTTCCACAGGCTTCACAGTGACCTCTAGACAGGGAGATTAACTTCCCTCAGAGTGAGTGACCCAGAAGAGAGAGACCACCATACCTTTTATGACCCAGTCTGTGATGTCAGTTACCGTCACATCTGCTTTATTCAAGTCATTCAAAGTGAGCCACTAAGCCTAGCCCACCCTCAAAAAGAGCAGAATTTGATTCCACCTCCTGCAGGATGGAGTGTCAAAGCATTGTGGACATATTTTTAAATTAGTACACAACAGATATCAGAATTTTTCTCCCCAGTGCAAATAAATATTTATAGCTTTGTATGCATATTTTTGAAACCAAAAGCTAGCCCTGGGTGTGTGATAAGGAAGGCATGTGCAAAAATACAGCTGGAATGTGTATTGCTACACAACTAGCATAGAACACTCTCCTTTGCTCTCAGAGTACAGGACTCTGCACCCTCTGATCACTGCTCTTCTCTCCCATAGCAGTCATTGTCCTGCCACTTTTTGGAGAATTCTAAGTAGAGATGGGCGTCTTCTTTCCCAGCATGTGATCATGTGTTTGTGTACTGCTATGGCTTAAATATAGTTTGTCCCCACCAAAACTCATGTTGAGGTTTGGTCCTCAATGCAGTGGAGTGGAGAGGTGGGGCCCAGTGGAGGAGTTTGGGTTCTGGGGCTAGATCCTTTATGAATTGATTGATGCCATCTCTCAGGAGTGGATTTGTTCCTGAGAGAGTGAGTTATAAGGCAAGGCTGCCTCTCCTGTTTAGTCTCTTTCACAAACACCTTTTTTCTTCTGCCTTCCACCATGAGTTGAAGTAGCACGGGGCCCTCACCGGATTGGCTGCCTAATCTTGGACTTCCCAGCCTGCAGAACCATGAGCTAAATAAACCTCTTTTCTTTGTAATTTATCCAGTTGCATGTTGGTATAAGTTCCATAAGAGCAGATGAAGGCTTTACCCAAAATGTGAACCATGCCTAGAAAGTTCATTTAAAATCACCCTTTTTCTTGTTTCATTTCTTATATTTAAAAGTAAACTTTTAACTTTAGAATAGTTTTACATGTATAGAAAATTGCAAATATAGTACAGAGAAGTCCAATATGCTCCATACCCAATTTCCCCTATTATTAACATCTTACATTTGTGTTGGTATAATTTAGTATAATTAATGAACCAATATTGACACATTCCTGTTAACTAAAGTCTATATAGATTTCCTTGTTTTTACCTTATGGGCTGTTTCTGTTCTGGGGACCTACGTTACATTTAGTCATTTTGTCTCCCTAGGCTCCCATTTGCCATGACAATTCCTCAGACTTTGCTTGTTTTTGATGAGCTTAGCAACTTTGAAGAAAGCTGGTCAGGTATTTTGTAGAATGTCCTGCTATTGGGATTTGTCAAATGTTTTTCTCATGATTAGATTGGTGTTGTGGGTTTTCTGCACAGAGATAAACTGCCACTTCCATCACATCATACAAAGGTTACATACCATGAACATGATTCATCACTGCTGATGTGGACCTTGCTCACCTGGCTGTGGTAGTGCTGGTCAGGTGTTTCCTCTGTGAAGCTACCCACTCCCCTCCCGTGCTCTTTGGAATGAGGTGACTGTGTACAGCCCACATTTAAGGAGTGGGGAGTTAGGCTCACCTCCTTCAGGGTGAAATGACTGCATAAATTATTTAGAATTATTTTGCACATATTTGTCTCTTCTCTCTCATGATCCAGTATTATTTTATTTTGTTGCTCAACTTTATTCCAACTTTGCCTAGTGGATACATCTGGCAGCACTTTTCACATTCCCTGTTCCAGTCTTTGAATCAGTTTCTCCAATGAGTTCTGATTCTTTTCCTTGGGCAGTGGTGCTAAAAACCAAGATCTGGGTGCTGGGTGTGCTTATTGCTATTGTGGTGCCTTTGCTTCTGGGTCTTCTCAGCCTACAGAGCAAGAAGATACGTGTGTGTACAGGAACCCCTGTATATACACTTATCTATACATAATTGAATATCTATTATCTATCTATCTATCTATCTATCTATCTATCTATCTCTCTATCTAATAAATATGTATTTAATGAAACAGGAGTTTCTTCATCCAAATGTCTCCACTTTCATCTATTACCCCGTGGACAATTCTAGCCTTGTCCTTTTGATTACCTATAACCTCTACCCTCCAACAGTGAGAAACAGGTTCCCACCATCTGACATGCATTTGTTTCATTGTTCAGTTCCTGTGTACCTCTTTGCAGTATCAGAATTGTTAACACACGCCCCCATGGGAACAATGCTATTAATTAAAGTGCTTGTGGACAATTTATTTTGCGTTTACACCTACAAACTTCATTTATTATTATTTTTTCATTGGTCTCTGCAAACCTACTTTTCTTTTTTCATAAACTTCATTTGTTTTTAAAGTTACTTAGGTCAGCACCTTTATTCCTCCAACCCCTTCACTGAAGTATTAGAATTTCTGGTGGATAATCTTATTTTATGTGAGTTTCAGCTCAAAATATTTGGATAAAGATGAATAAGTGTCTGAATCCTAGGATATAATTTGGGATTTGTTCATTGCCACTTAAAATAACCCTGATGTGTTTCAGAGTCTGAAACGTTGACATGAACTCCTCATGGATTTCATCAAACAGCATTTGAGGGGAGAAGCTACATGACTATTTTTAGCATTTATGAGGTCAGCAATAGGTAAGGGTGTCTTGGATGAAAAAGAAAGAAAGGGGGAAAGCTAGACTTGGTGGATTCCTTGTGTTCTGTGGTTTATGTCCACACAGGCAGAAAGGCACATGGAGTTCCCGTATCCTTTGTAACATTGGGGATTTGTGTAAAGGAGCAAATGACAAGGGTTCTTGATTCAGAAGAGAATAAATACATTGTATTGCTCTGGAGCCCTGAATGATGAAGAGATTCTTCCTGTGCTCGACCATTATTTATGTTTCTTCCGTTGAAAATTTTGCTCTAGGAAATTCCTTCAATATTCCCCCTTTTCTTATGTTAATGAATGAAGTCTCCTCAAAATAAAATCTGGGGGTGTGAGTTATTTAAAACCCTCACAGAGTAGCCAAGGCTGTACTATTCCTTGATGCACAAATATGTGTGCCATGTTGGAAAGCTACCCGCAATGCTTCTATCCCTGTGAGGTGGTGGATTTCCCCAGATTGAGCACAAGCCATATTCCATCCTTCTGGTCTCCTACTTCACTTTCCGATGTGCTTTTTGAGTGAGCACCTAAGGATAGGGCGAGGAACTCACCCTTCGCTTTGCCCGTTGCTGCTCATCCTGAGCCTGCGCCCAGCAAGTGCACATCACTTGACCCTTGCAGCTGAGCAACTTATCGGTCTAGCAGCATTCACTTCAAGCCCACGTTGACATTCACTGAGTTCCCAATGCCAAGTATTTACTGTTCCCCTAAGATTTGAGCTATCAGCCAAAAGAATAATGAAGAATGCCATCCAATCCCTACTTTAGAATTTTTTAAGTTCCTATCTATCTAAAACGTCGGTTTCCCATGTAACCTATCAGTCCATGCCATGCTCTTCAGTGCTGCTTCAAATCCTATGTGACCACTTGCTTCTATAGCTTGGGAATTCTCCCTTTAATATTGCAATAGCCCTGTCTGGGGATAGCTGGATGGAGCTCCCCTTGGGCACTGCTGTGACCTGGGGGTGCCTGGGTGTAATTGACCCTGAAGCTTTTTGCTTATTCCACGAAACGTACCTCGTGGTGATATTGAAAAGTCCCAGAGCTGCAGGTTTTCAGAGGATGACTGTTTTTATCACTGCTGCATATGTAGGTGCTCTCTTTCATTGCAGACCAGGAGCTGGATTGCTAATACTGACACTGTGACCACCTGGCGAGCTAGAAGCTTCTGGATGTAATGGTTATGCCACCCTTTTGATAGGGACATCAATGCCTCCCAACCAAGCTTAACATCTTATTCTACACTTTTTTCTCAAATGTGAATACCATATTTGGGAAGAGTCCTTGTCTACTAGAGGTCTTGGCTGCATTGAGAACCTCCAAAGCTCTGGCAATACTCATGGAAACAACCTTGGGTGTTCATTCATGCCAGGCCTCCCTCTCTTGGTCAAGACCCACACCAGAGCCAACCTACATGCACCGGGAGCTGCATGTGATGTAAGGGAGAATGATGTGAGTGTGCCAATCAGTTGTTTTCCTGTAGCCCCCACCTTTTGGCTCTTAACCAGGAAGACATCTTCAACTCATGCCTCACACCTTCTTTCTCACATTGAATTCACCAAAATCCTGCAGACATTTTGGCCTCAATATTTGTGTCTTCCCAGTTCTACTACCATTGGCCCTAATTTTGCCCTTTTTCAAATCTAGCAGGACCCTGTAGCCATCCACCCCCTAGTTTTGTTCTCTTGCAATCCATCCTTCACTCAGTTCTCAATGTGATGCAGCCCTCATTGCTTCCCATGACCTCCACAATGAAGTACTTGAAGGATTTTGTTTGACTGCCTGCTTACCTCCTGAGCTGTGTTTAGACACTCCTCACCTCATATTTGTTGCTCTAGAATGGTGCTGTCCAATATAGGAGTCACCAGCCACAGTGGCTGCTGAGCACTGGAACGGGGGCCAGTCCAAATTGAGATGTGTCACCAGTCTAAAACACATAGTGGGTTTTGAAGACTTGCTATTTGAAAAAAAGACTGTCAAATGCCTCCTTAGTAATTTTTATATTGGTATCGTGATGAAATGGCAACATTTTGGATCTATGTGGTTAAGTAAGATATACTTTAAAGTTGATTTCAGCTGTTTTTCAATTTTAGTACAGCTACTAGAAATTTTTAATTTTAGTGTGGCTATTAAAAATGTTTAAGTTATACTAGCAGCTTGTATTTGTGGCTCACATTAGGTTTCTGTCAGACAGCATGCTGTCTAGGATCAAACTGCTGTTGTTTCCCTGAACACATTGTGCTACCTCATGCTTCCATACTTTTGCTCTTGGTATTTCCCTTGCTTGAAACCACTCCCCACCTTTTCTGCCCAAATTCCTTATTGGTTAAAATTGAGTCAAGTAACCCCTGTGTGAGCTTCCAGAGTGCACTTGCTTACCTTTATCATAGCACTTACAACAGGAGATAAGTTAACATATTTGTCTTCCCTGGCAACAGGAACAGGGATGATGTTTATTTTTATTTATTTATTTTTTTGTCACAAACACCTGCCACATGCACCTAATAGGCCTGCATTAAATGTTGCAGAACTGAATTATGGAACAGAGCTCCAAGTCTTATAGGAGAATGGGATAGCATGCTATCGTTTTGAAGTCCATAAAATTTAAATGTTGATGTAATTGAGCTTTACAATCATATTATGTCTCACTTGTAAATATACACTCACTGGCTTATGAAAAATTAGTAAGAATTTATGATACAGTGAATGGACTAAGATGTAAATCTTGTTTATTCAATATATAAATCAGACACTAGCAATTAGTGAGACTCTCCCTTGTATATAGAGCACTCACTGGTATGTTTCACTGATTCTACAGTTCTTCCACTTAGGGCAGAAATCATTTGTGTGGGCTGATGATTCTTTAAGATAATCTCAATTTCATTATTATATAAAGTTTGGTTGCCCTTATTTAAAAATTATGTAAGATACTCTGGAATTTTCTACATGATAAAGGCCCAAAACTATGAAAAGTATTTAAAAATAGAAAGCACTTTTTTTGTTAAAAGCCCCAGATTCCCAGGCACTCTTAGGCATCTCCTATAAGGTTGACCTCCCCGTTACTGAGTCCACTGTAATAAACATCTCTTTTCCCATGAACATTCTGTCTGCTCCACCGTGGGGTGAAAGCCCTCCCAGTTTCCTGTGGGGAGCCAACCTTTTCCCACCTCAGTTCCTTTGGGGACACTTCACTTTGGGGAGATCACAACCTCAGACCTCCCCCATCACCACAGTTCATCTACCTTGTCACAATATTTAGTTTGGGAATGCACATAAAATCTCCTTGTGGCCAATACATGCTAGGAATCTTCTCAAGTTGCTAGTGCCAGGGGGTCCTCTCTTTTTGTTGGCATTACTAAGTATAAGGGCTGTGGTGTCTAGGAACTGACTTTGACACCATGGTGGGAGCTGATTGGCCTCCCCTCTTGTGTGTACTAGTTTGAGTGGGGTTATGTCACCTGCATGCAGAGACTCCTGGAATATCATCAGGTGAACCTGAAGCCATGTGTCCTTAAGCCGTTATGTCCCCTGAGTCCCTGGGCCCTGTGTTTCCTGGAATTGACACCACACTGCAGGCACAGACAGGGTAGCACATAGAGACAGAACAGTATAGCTCTCAGGCTCTGAAACCAGTCTGTGTGGGTCCAGCCTGACTCCACCCATTCCTACCTGAGTGAACTTTGCTGTTTTCTCCACGGTAAGACTCGGTTTCCTCATCTTTTAACAGGGAGTAACCAGAGAACCTGCCCAACAGGATTTTTAAATAAAGATTAAATGAGTGTATATATATATAAAATGTATATATGTATACATATATATAATGTATATATGTATACACATATATATAATGTATATATGTGTATACATACATATATATACACACACACACACACACACACCACTTAGTATTGGATTTGGCTTATAAGTGTTCCATAAATGCTAGCTGCCATGAAGCTGGTGGTGATGAAGATGACATTCTTATACTTCTCCCTGGCAGTTTCTAGGGTCTCTGAAGACACCTGAATGTGTAAGATGATTGTGTAACATGGAATGTGTAAGTTGGTTGGAGATGGAGTCTTCCAGAATCAGGCACTTCTGTTGTTGTTTTGGCTCAAACCTCCTACCTGGGCCCTGTCTCACTAGCAGATTGACCATGAGTACAGAGATCTGAAAGTTCATGGGTATTTAAGTTCATGAGTAATTAATGCAATTTAAAAACTTCCTGCAATGATTCTTTCTGCAAAATTCAAGCCCAGAGAAATGTTTTTGTCAATGAACCACCTTCTTAAGACGTTGCATTAATATCTTACAAGTGACAATGGTTTCAGCCTTTATGATGAAACGTGTGTGTGTGTGTGTGTGTGTATATATATAGTTTCTATATCTGTATCTGTGTCACAGTAATCTGCATACTATGATACAGATTATAGGGACATGAAACCCAGGATGTCTTTTTGACAGCATGCTACTCTAAGGAAAGCCAGTTCTTCCCTGCCTATAGATACTTGACAAATGATTAACATCCCTCTGGTTGTAAGTAATAGAGGGAGTTGGGGGAATTATAGAGAAATGAAGAACAGTTTTCATTTTAAAACATCAATAATTAGATACCTGTTGCCTTAAGAGAGTGCTTTTCATTCTAATGGAAGTCCAGAAACTGTGGCCAAGGGGCTGTTTAATTATGGGCTAATTGGTAGCAAAAGTACCTTTTGAAAAGAGAATTGCTACATCTTTCCTGCAGACAGTAACCTAAGAAAAAAAAACCCTGGAAACCGCTGGGGCTTAAGAAAGAGCAAAATCCTCTCCAAAGTTGCTAAATTACCCCTTTGTATTTAAGTGATTCATCTTGATAACGTTAAGTAGGAATTCAGACTCTTCAAGATTTTCATGTTTTTTATCTTTTGAGTGATTGGGAACATTCTAGAGTGTTGTGAAAATGTGTCTGCATGTCCTGCACTTGGAAGGCTCCCAGCCCCTGCCCTCTGGCTTATCTCCCTGGGAAATGTCAGCTGGATTTCTTGTGGCTCTGGGATCCTTCACTGTCCAGCTGGACACTGGTGGAATGTCCAGCTCTGCAGCCCCAAGCGGCTCTGTTCTTAATCCGACAAGGCAGAAGTGCCAGGAGACAAGAGGCGTGAGCTCTGAGGAGCCAGGATGGCATTTCTGTGGCTCTGGGAAGTCACTGATATTCAGAACTGGGGTAAAGCTTAAAGAATCTCCTCCTGCTCCTCATTCGGAGATAAGAAAGTGAGGCCTGAAAACACTCCCTTGTGCTGAGGTCGTGTAGTGGGTGGATGGCAGAGTGAGGCTGGATCCCAGGTCCCCAGACTGTAGGAGCAATGTGCTTGCCTCTGAAAGGTTTTCGTAGGAGAATTCCCTGATGGGCAGAGAAACAGGGAAATAGAGGAAATACACACGAGGGAGCTGAGATTTTGACAAAGAATAAAATGCATTTTTTCAGAGTAAACATAAGTGAAAGGCCATTATTTCCTCTTGACAGTAGTGATGCAAACTTTGGTGCACCTTCTCGTGCTAGAACTGGGAAATGCATCATTTCATTGGGAATAGTGTGCAGACGTGCACTGACTGCAGGTTGCACAGCAGGACTTGCCAGATGTGGAGTTAGGTGGATATTTGTATGCAAGACATGACTGGGGGCTGGGCACGATGGCTCACGCCTATCATCCCAACACTTTGGGAGGCTGAGGTGGGTGGATCACCTGAGGTCAGGAGTTCGAGACCAGCCTGGCCTACATGGTGAAACCTCGTCTCTACTAAAAATACAAAAATTAGCCAGGAGTGATGGTGCATGCCTGTAGTCTCAGCTACTCAGGAGTCTGAAGCAGGGAGAATGGTTTGAAAGGGGAGGCAGAGGTTGCAGTGAGCCGAGATTGCACCATTATACTCCAACCTGGGTGACAGAGCAAGACTCCATCAAAAAAAAAAAAAAAAAAGACATGACTGGGTGTCTCATTTCTGTGTACTCCATGGTAAAAATGAATTCTTTTTTTAGACTCTTCATTGTGTTTGTTGAATAGACCTATTGGGAGAGAAATTAAATGTGCTCAGGCTCTGAGCTCATTTGAACTACATGATGAAAGTCTAGAGCTCAAGTGAGAATAAAATTATAGGATTTTAAAATTCCTAAGACAGAGCAGTGGAGCAAATGGGAACCCTCCTGGAAGCTGCGCTCCTGGAAGACAGAAACCAACTTTGGTAAGAATGAAAATCAACAGCCCTACCTGATGACCACGAGCAATGGACTTTTGAGTTAAGATGAGCAACTTTAGCATCAGACATTTGATGAACAAACCTTGAATTTGGTGAGGACCATTTGATGAAGTCCCAGAGAGAGGAGGTTTCAGGTGTGGGGTGAAAGATGGTTGCTGTTTTAAACTCAATTCTTTCTGGTTTTCCTTCTTTTCAAATCAGAATATTTTTGCATCCTTCCTTGATTTCTGGTTATAATAACAATGTTTGCAAAGATAAAATTTTTATTTTATAGCATGCTTTCACATATATTATTTATTTAATCCTTACAATAGTCCTGTAATGTAGGTATTATTAATCTTATTTTACAGATTAAAAGACAGACCCAAAGAAAAGGGCAGAACGTGGTGGTTTAGAGTCCATGATACAGAATCTTGGGGCTGTATTCCCGCTCTTTACTGTCTGGGTTGGGCAGGTGTCATCTTTCAAAACCTGTTTCCTCATCTGCAAGGTGGGCATCACCAGATTAATGTCATCAAAGGCAGCTGAGAGAAGTGAGGAATGCATGAATGCATGCCAAGTAGTGAGCACAGCTCCTGGACACAGCGTGCATAAGCAAGGGCTGCTGCCCTCACCACCGCCCTCTACCAGAGCCTTATCATGTGAAACCATAAGTGTCAAAGCTGGCACCAGTTTCTCCCATGCAACTCTGTGCTCATTCCAACAAGGCGCATTTCCACAGTCACCTCCTGGATCCGTGGGCCTGGAAGATGGGGTTTCAGTCTTCCTTCCTTCCTCTGTCTCCTGCTCCTCCCAGTCCCAGTGGGCCTGGGATGCCTCGCTGTGCTTTGGATACCACTGCCATGAGGAACGTGTGCAGCCTACCCAGAGGGTTTGGAGCCTGGAAGGCAGATTTTCGGATGGATGTTGTCCATTGTCGGTCTGTAAGGACAGTGGCCTCGTCCTTTGTTTTTCAGGCATGTGCTGGGCTGGGCGAGGGCAAGGATGGGCCTCCCTCACTCCCTGACCTCCCACAGGGGGTCTACTCCAGACACCACTTGCCTGGGCAGGATATATGGGGGCTCCATCTGCCCACCCAGCAGGTGTTGCTCACTGCCACCCTCCCCTGTAGGGGTTCCCTGGACGATACCTGCAGTGTCTTCGCCTCTGAGGCTGGGCCCCAGTGTGCAGGAGGGACAGGGTGGGGATACCACCTGACCTCTTTTATGCAGAGATGATTTACAAACTCTTGTGGGATGGAGGGCCCAGTGCTTATTTCTTCATAGCTGAGAACAGCTGACAGGTTCACATTAGGGGGTTCATGATCACATCTCCTTCAAGTCTTATGGTTTGAAAAATGGGTCAATTCCAGTCAATATCAAAAGAGGAGGCTGGCAGGAACAGAGAGGGGAAGAACATGCATGCCATCCCCCATTCCCCACCTCTCTCTCCTTTCTCTTTTTTAAAGCATAAAAGCCAGGAAGTCAAGCAAAACCAAAAACAACCCAAAACTTATAAAACACAATCTTTAGAGTCCTTGTATTGATCACATACGTTTCTCTCGGGATGGCATGCCAGCTTATTTGGGCGCTTTGCAGGGTCTTGCATTTTCTACTCCTGATGTAGGGGGTCCAGGCAACAGCACCTCCCTGGGATTATGTGGCCCCATCTGTCTTTACCCTGCAGTCAGACCAATGGGTAGTTTCAGTTTGCACAAGTTGCTCACAAGAAGTGGGCATTTGCTGTTTCTGACACTGAGAAGAGTTACAGGAAGCGGAGGGAGAGGGACGCTTGTTCCGAGATGCAGCCCAGGCCCGCTCATTGCTGGGCAGCCCTGGCTGCAGCTAGGGCCAGGTCTGCTCTTATCATGCTTTATTCCAGATGAAGGGAAAGTCTTTAAAAACACAGGCTTTGTTTTCGTAATCCCCGTGAAAAGCTCACAGATATGTCACCGAAATGGAAACCAAGCTTTTAAGAAAATTTGTAGATTTTGAAAATCAAATTTCCAATTTCCATGTAATTCTAAAATCCAAGTTACTTGCATATGTGGCAGTTTATTATAGCACTGGGAATTCAGGAAAGCTTACATTTAGGTGCTCAGATGTCATTTCAGATCTTTAAATTGGTCTGCAGGATGAGATGCAGTAGAAGCAGAAACACACACAGGTTTTCCTTTTACTCCCATCCCATCCCTCACTCCCACTCCGGACCATGAAGAAGCAGGGCAGGCTCTTCTGAGCCCCAGGCTCGGATCCTCTGGGGCAGGGCTGTCTGTCACTTCATCTGTTCCTTCCTTTCCTTGCTACGAGATCCCAGCTCATTGAGGACAGCTTTCAACACCCAGCACTCAGCATAGCGCCTGGCCCATGGCAGGTGTTCAGTAAATCCTACTGGAAGGCAGAAAGGAAGGACATTTGGTGGCTGTGGCACGAGGTGTGGACGTCAGCCTGAAGAACATGGGAACTGCAGGCACAGAACGAGGCTCTCAGATTCCTGCAGCCTTAGGTGGGCTCAGTGAAGGGTGGTGTGAGGATGGAGCCAAGGAAGTGTGGAAGGACCTCCCTGGCAGGGGGAGGGTAGAGGAGCCCACTGGAGGAAGGAGACAGCAGGCTGAAGCCCAGGGAGGTAGACCAGAAGACCTGCCGAGAATCGCTGCTTCCCTATGAACCAAGTGTGCCTGGTCTGGGAAGCCCGCTTTTGGTTTTGAGATGTGAGATGCTTATGGGTAACGCTGAACATGGAGTTGAGAACTCAGGCAGCTTGGAGCCTGTGCAGCACCAATGAGTTGTGCCTGGTTTTGTGCAGGTTACAGAACTCTAAGCCTGGGTTTCCAAATTTCTAAAATGGGCATTGAAATAGAACCAACTTTAGGATTCGGTGAGGAAAGTGCATGTGGAGTGTTTATTTGAGAACCTGGTCTACATTAAGTGTTCAGTTAGTGAGAGTTGCCATCAAGGTCTTAACTGTGATGGACTTTACTGCGTGGAGGAGAGGCTTTGGTGGTGAAGGAAAGGTTGAAGATTAGCAGGGAAAGGAGATGATGGATGGAGAGAGGCCTGCACAGGTGTGGGTGGGAGCGACAGGCTGGGTGCAGAGAGCAGAGAGGAGGGCAAGGTGTAGCTGTGTGTGGGGTTCCCTTTGCCTCCCCTCCAGGCTCGGCATTCCTCTCCTTCTGCAGAGCCTTTATGGCACGCGAGAAAGGTGAGCTTCTATGCACATCCTGGGATCAGAGACCCTCGAGCACTCCCAGGACCACATCTGGGTGTGAATGAAGTGTGCCTTCAAGTGCATATGTGCATGCGTGTGTGTACAAGTCAGAGGCTGAGGACAGGAAGAAAGTCTGCAAAGCCATTGGGCCTTTCACTTCTATGCCACATTCCTCTCCATTTCCCTCCCAGACTCTTGGAAGACCGTTCATGTTCGGCACAGGTAATGGGCCTCAGAGGGACTGTGACTCACGAGAGCTGTGAATCAGGTGGTTTTTGGACCTCTCCTGAGCCACACCTGGCTCTGCACTGGGGGCTCTCAGTGGCCTGTGGGCCCTATTCCTGAACACAGGCATCGGCTGGGTGAGCCACTTCTCCAGTTTTCTTTCCATCAGAGTTGGCACCTCTACCACATGTGCGATTCAGAAAGCAAAACCTCCTTCTCGGTAAGCAGCCTGACATGTGGCGCACGTATACAAAGAATTCATATACAGACGGGAGGAGGAGGCTTGGCTGCACACTTGGATCACTTTTCATATGATGCGTGCAAAAATCCTCACGCACTCATCTTTATATTTAGGAGGTGATTTCACATTTCCGGAATCCTTTTGCAGTAGTCCCAGTTGCAATGATACATCCTTCTTCTATATAGTAATGAAAAGAGATAGGTGGTTCTTAGGATACAAATAAAGGAGGAGAAACAAGGGAAGTGTGATCATGAGGAATAACCTCTCCCATCTCTGTCCCAGTGAGATGGTCCATATACTGTTTACTCTAAGTTCATTCACCTCCGTTTCCAACTTTCTTTCTTGCTAGGTTCAGATTGTCAATAGCCAATTTGAATTTCATCTCAGAAGTTCTAAAAAAGAAGATTTGGGAGTGAATTACCCAGGGCATCTCAGGGTTTCCATGGCAAAAACGCATGTCGGGGGTACGATTCCAGTGCCAGGCCTGCTGACTCCTTCAGACTCCAGGATTCATTAAATATTTTAAAATAACAGAACAAAGAATGCTTATGGCAAAAGTCTGTTAAGCACTGATGTTTGTTAGGCCAGGAAGGGCTTTCCCAAGAATAACAGAGCAGCCTCATGGTGGAGTAGAGAAATCCAGGCGAGGCTGTTCTTTCTGGCCTTGCGGTTAATCTTTTGTCCATGAGTCTGAGGGTAAAGGCTCCAATGGCTTTGCTTTCTGAAGAACAGACACAGTGTACTAGGACTTGTGTTTTACTGCTGTGTTTTTTTTTTACAGGGAACGAGGACACCGTGTAGACTGTGAAGCCTGTAAAATACCAAATTGCATTTGGCAGCATGCAATCCTGAAGATGGGAGTATAACCTTTCTTTATCCCTGGGGAGTTTCCACAACTTGTGATGATTTATATAGCTGGGGTCTTCTGTGCTTAATGTAAAGGATTTTGCCCTCTCTGAAGCTCCTCTGTAGCCCAAGGTGCAGCCCGTAAGGGGAGAGCCGGAGGCCAGCTGTGGGCTCAGTTCCCTGAGGCCCCCGAGCAGGTGGTTTGAATTCTACTGACAGGTGTTATCTACTTCCTGTGTCAAGGACAGCAAGCTTGCTCTCTCTTGCACAGATACTGGAAACAAAATATTTCTTTTTAAGGAAATCTTTTCAAAGCCAAGCAGATTTATTTCTACCACAATCTGGAGGCCAATTCCCTGTGTGATGTTTGTTACAGCCTTAATTACACAATATCAAAAGTGCTAGCTCTGCACCTCACAATGTGCCTGTGGAATCACTTGATTTGTTTTGGCCCAACTCTTCTCGCTTGCTCAATAATATGAATCTTGGCAAAGAAAAGGGAGCCAGAGTCCAAGTTCATATGACTTGGAGTTTGCAACCCAAGGATATGTGAGGTCTGTGTGTATGTGCATGTGTGTGCATGTGTACATATGCATGTGTGTGCCCGCTCACTTACCACCTTTCAAACAGCTCTGGAAGTTGGGTTACAAAAATATTTAATTTGTATATATTGGGGAAGAAAAAGAAAGGAACGAGATGGTGAAGCAGTGACCAGGTGTCTACACTGGCTGCAAAGGGTGCTTGCCGAGGGCTGTAGTTCAAGCAACCCCAAGCCCAGGCAGAAGCCAGCACCAGCCTGAAAAGGAGCACCCAGGGGCAGGGTGGGGAGAGCAGGGCCCACACCCTCTGGCGTTCTTCTGCACTCTTGTCATCGGCATTTTGGCGCTCTTGTCACCTGCTGATCTCCGTGGTATGTTTGACACCAGTAGGGGCATGATGGCCACTGGTTCTAGAGAGGTTTCAGGAGCATTTGCAATAGGGGCCAGGGGATATCAGATGACAGGCAGCTCCAGACAATGCTGTGGATGGCACCTACTCCTTGAGTGGAATGTCAGGGGTCTTCATCCAGAACCGACCTTCTTCAAGGTCATGACACAGCAGGCCTCAGCCGGGAGGGTAAGCAATGACAGTATCTGATAGGGAGTATACATGTGTGAGAATTGAGGGTTTTTTTAGTTGATTCAAGTTATTATAGCTGGACTAAAGTTTGCACATTCCAAAATATGTTGGAAGGAACAAAATAACTTCCGGAGAATTGAGGTTTGGTGCCAAACACTTACAAGGGGAAAATGCACAGGGGTTTTTGGAAGACAATTCTGAAAGTGATTCTGTAGCAACTAGTTTATAAACTGCTTTTGACCAGAAAGAACTAAGTATAAAGAAATCTCAATAAATTCATTATTTTGAAATAATTTATGGCTTTTATATCTACTTCTAAAACGTACTCCAAGACAGGAAACAATCTTCTCCAGCAAGATGAGAGGATGAGAAAGGTTTACAGAACACTCAAGGATAAAGAGACCTACTGAAATCAAAGCACAAAGTGAGTCATAAAATGACTAAAGTTTGTATTCTACTTTAAAGTTTAAAAATTCTTTAACATGCAAAGAGTCTTGGGCACAGGAATAAAAATTAAATGGTGAATAAACTTCTCTTCCTTTCTGCAAAAATTCTGGTGCTCCTAATTTCTTTGGTTGTGAAAGTAACACTATTGAAAATTTAGGGAAAGAAGCATTGAAAAATGAATTCAAAATCACTGCTCCCATGACATGAAGATAATAGACCATGATGAACATTTTGGAATATTTACTTCTGGTTAAGGTAGTGTCTAACTACAAAAGGGGAATCACGTTGTTCTGTACCCACTTTTTTCATTTACATCATGGTACAAGCATTTCCTCGTGCCGTTAGATACTTTTTACAATCATGAGAGGAGGCAGGGTAACTGTTCAAATCTCTGGTTCCATGATGATTTCATCATGCAGCCTGAGCTCCCACTCCCCTGACTGCCAGCTTCAGGGTCCTCTATCAAATGGCAACTGAATAATAGGACCTTCCTCCGACTGTTGTTACATCATTGCTATTCCATGAACTCTGGTAGTGGGAATAAAGTCTTGCTGATACCATGCACCTGCACCTGTGAGCTACTGTTCCGGATGGTGAATGGCTGCATAGTGGTCCGTCGCATCGAATCATCTGCATCCTCATTCTGAAGACCACCTTTCTGTTGTTCACAATGGCTCACCCAAATAAAGAACACTGTCTAGAATATTCCCACACATACTGCCAGGGGTCCTCTCTGCTTTCTTCATTGAACCCCCACCCATCCAGAACAGGTTCTTGGAGTGGATTGCTGCATGGCTGTCTAGAACTGTGTTAGGACTACCTTAACAGCTTGCCATTTTCATAAACAAATACTTTTCCACTTTTCCAGGAAGAGTTTCCCCTTTCATATTTATCTCACCACACTGTGATGGGAAGTGTGTGCCTGTATTTTCATGGATATGAAGGTCTGTGTGGAAAGCAGAGGGTGTGTTTGTCTTAGGCGGTCTTTCACCTCCAAGCCCAAGATCCACAGGAGCACTCAATAGTTTGTTCAATGAACAAGGTGAATCCTCAAGTCATTTTAAGTGAAATGGCTTCAGATGTGCCAGAAAAGTGTTCATTTCCAGAATGTTTGGAAAAGAATTTGTTCAGAAATCACCCTAATTATGATGACCTCCTTTCTACCGGGATGCCCATGGCTGCTCCAACACCACTTTTTCCTCTCGGCCATCCCCTTGGCCCTTTCTCTCATCCCCCAGCCCCCAGGTTTCATTTCCAGCTGGTTCTTTCTATTCTGCCAGAGCACCGAAGCCTACCTTGTCCACCACAACAGCCAAAATAAGATACAACTCCAGTGCTTCTGTCACACTGGTCCCATTCTGGGTGCTCAGTGGGCACCACCAGGGCTGGTGCAGAGAGAGGGCGTTTCCCAAGGAGCAGGGAGTCAGTTGGATGGTGCTGGGCTGTGGGCCATTGGGAGGCCCTCCCATATCACTGCATCACCTCCTCAGGGAAGGCTGCCTGGGCACAGTCCCATCATAGCCCTGTATACTTCTTTATGAAATGGATGACAGTTTAGATCCATCGTTTACTTGATCAATTTTTTTTTTTTTTTTGGAGACAGAGTCTCTGTCGCCGAGGCTGGAGTGCAGTGGGACAAACACAGCTCACTGCAGCCTCAATCTCCTAGGCTCAAGTGATCTTCCCACCTCAGCCTCTTGAGTAGCTGGGACTAATGGCTCATGTCACCACACCCCACTAATTTTTTTAAATTATTTTTTTGTAGTGATAGGGTCTTGCTATGATGCCCAGGCTTGTCTCAAACTCCTGGACTCAAGCCATCCTTCTACCTTGACCTCCCAAAGCCCTAATATTACAGACATGAGCCACTGTACGCAGCCCTGACCATCTTTTTACATATGATTCCTCTGGCATTGAAACTCCCCAAATACAAGGATTATAATTGCTTTATTCATGGCTGTATCTCTGCATCTAATCTTATATCTGGTATATGGCAAGTTCTCAGTGTTTAGGGAAAAAATGGAGGGAGAGAGGAGGGAGGGAGGCCACGTAGAGGCAGGCCGCTGCCTGGAGTGGAGGCACTGTCTTGAGTTGGTTCAGGAAATGTGACATTGCCTCATGGTTCTGCAGTTGTGGCCGCTGATGTGGGCAGAGGATGACTGGCAGTTGATCAGAGAGGAAGGAGCAGATCCCCAGCTTTCTTTCTCTTCCAGCTCCCCAAGGAGCTGAAACCTGAACTGGAGGAGGAAACTGGAGAGGTTTGGGTTGGATAGGAATCTATGTTCTCTTAACAATGTGGTTTGAACACTTCAGTCTTAGGAGGTGTCATGAATAAACACATGTACATGCTACTATGTATTTTTTTTCTAGGCTCTAAAACTCCTCAGCTTAGGTTGGAGATGTTTTCTAAATATATACAGTAACTTAAGCTCTTGGTAGTGTGCTTGAGAAAAGAATGGATGGTAAAATCCTATCCTAGATTTGTTATTGTCTAACACTGAGACCTATTCTAAATCGTTAGCCTCCGTGGGTTTTAGATTATCAAATGGAAAGTAAAATGAAAACCTGGATGTGATGCACTCTGGAGAAGTGTGTGTGTGTCTGTATATATATAAATTTTTTTAATGGAAACACAATGTATTATATACATGCATGCAATGCAAGAAACACATATATTCTCTATATATGACAGTACAGAAACACTTGCAATATATTCTATGAAAATATGGCCTTACAGAAACACTCATAGTCTTTTCTATGCGTATATGGCATTAGAGAAGCACTCAGACTTACATGATGAATCTCTCATTCATAAACTACTGAGTGTTTCTTTAGTGTATTTAGAATCCAGTCACATTTCCCTTGCACCCTTCCTGGAAGTGCCTGGAACTCATGAAGACATCATTGCATCATTTGGTGATTTCCTTGCCCTTCACTCATGTCCAGAGGGTGCCTCATCTGAGGTTGCTTTGCTCTGGACTTGCTAATTCTAAGTCAGACACCAGATTGTCCAAGCACTGCCCTTTGCCTCTCCAGTGGGTCAGGAGAAGGGAGCTGGTGGGTAGGAGAACACAGAGGACTGGTGGGGTGGCTCTGGGTGCCTCCAGAGTGAGGGGCAGCAGGATGGCCCTGGGCTTGCATAGGAAAGAGGGCACTGCTGCCTCTTGAGTGTGCAAGGCCCAGGGTGCGTCTCACACTCACACTCCACCTCGCGCCCTGGGCCGTTGAGACCATCTGGAATGTCTCACATCTCCCGGAATTGTTGCTAACCAAAACAATTTTGCTGGTCGGCCGGCTTCACAGACAGGCCACTGCATAGTCAGGCCCATCACTAATATATTAAATATAGCACCCAGTGTCCCAGACACAGGCGGTTCCTTCCTTCTTCCTCTCTTCCGTTAACCTTGCAGCATTCCCATGATGACTTAGGGTAGAGTTTTGTTGCTTATTTCAAACCAGTTTTAAGGCATGCATTTCTTCACCCTCCACCCTTGGGGTTTTTCCCTTTAATAAATGTTTATGAGAATGCACTGTCAAACAACTCCAGGGACCTCAGAGAAGGGAGCACAGGCCGCCAGGAGGTCGTGTACTGTGTCTGGAGAAAGAGCACACTGGTTAGCACTGTCCTTCTGCTGACTTGCACCCATGCTGCCATTCCAGGAGCCTCAAAGGGAGTGCCTGTCCTGCAGAACTCTCATTTCTTTACTAAAACATCTGTAATTTTCCTTTAGATAATATTTGAAGCTTAGAGGAAGGTTGAGGTCAGCTCCTATTTTTTTCTGAACTAATATTAACCTAGCCTTAATTAAGGAACCGGAAAAGAACAACTGCACATGGCCCGGCATTCACCTGGTCATCATTCAAAGGGCAAGGCTAGTGTGGAAATGACACTGAGGCCATGAACTAAGCTGAACACGCCAGGAGATGCGTGCTCCACACCGACTCTGGCTCTCCTGCACAACCTGAAAGACACTGGAAAGAAACATGGATGGGAGCGTTCACCTGAACTGTCTACTTCCAGGCTTGGCTTTATGGTCGGTCATAATTAAAATGTATTTTATATCTATTAACTTATTATCTATAAATTTGTTTATTCACAAAACATTTATTCGGTGCCTGCTTTATCTCAGGTGTTGTAATGAACTGTGGCAATGAAAAGAAATTCAGAATTCCTCCCATATCAGTAGGGAGACAGGCTGACTCTGGTAGTAGCAATTAGTAGCAGAGTGAAGGAGGGATTTGAAAGTGTGTGTACACAAATGAGCAACCTGAAAGGCTTGGGCCAGACCATCAGACACAGAATCGGTTGTAAGCATGTGTCCTTTGCCATCAAGAACTGGCATAAGCTTTTCTAAAATGGTGGAGCAATAACCACAAAATTCCATAGAATATATTAGGAACCCATCCTATTCCATCAGTATGCTCTCCAACATTTACTTATTTTATTTTATTTAGTTATTTATTTGTTTTGAGACAGAGTCTCACTCTGTTGCCTAGGCTGGCATGCAGTGGTGCAATCTCAGCTCACTGCAGCCTCCACTTCCCGGGTTCAGGTGATTCTTCTGCCCCAGCTTCCCTGGTAGCTGGGATTACAGGACAATTTTTGTATTTTAGTAGAGACAGGGTTTCAGCATGTTAGCCAGGCTGGTCTTGAACTCCTGATCCCAGGTGATCCGCCTGCCTCGGCCTCCCAAAATGCTGGGATTACAGGCGTGAGCCACTGTGCCCAGCCCCAGCATTTATGCATTTTTAAAAAATTTTCCCAAAGGAGAGAGAATATAGGATGTTGGGCATCTTCTGTGTGAAACTCTGTGATGAAGCATTTTATGAAGTCGGGAATTAATTGTCATTCCAAACCTTTGCCCCCATTTGTAAGTTTATTGTTTTAAAATCAGATTTTCATAAGCATGAGCATGCTATATATCTAGATCTACATCCATCCATATCTATAGCTGTTGCAAGAATATAGGTTACTATTCATTTAGTTAGGCAAAAGATTCTGTGAATCAAAGGCTAAGACAATAAAAGTAGAAGATTGTAAGTGATAGAGTTCCTAGTGGCTTTGCAACTAGACCTGTTTGGCTTGAATCCAACTTACGCTTTTTAGCTTGTTTCCTCATCTGTAAACAAACAAACAAAAAAAACCAAGTTATTAACTACTTTCTAGGTTTGTTGTGAAAATTAAAAGTAAGTTTATTCACAGAAAGCATTTAGCAATGTACCTGGCATTTAGTAAATGCTTGCTACATACATGGTACCTTATTTTACTGTAGCGGGTTTTAAATGAGATAATGTAAGCAGAGCATCTAAAGGAGAGATCTGTTGGGGGATCAGCAGGGAATAGGAGCCTTTGCTTTCACCCAATTACATGTGATTGCAATGTGGGGTTTTATCTCTCTATATTTTTTCCTGAATTAGGCAATCTTCCTCATTGTCTTGTGCTTGATGACACCATTCTCGAGGAAACACTAGTTTTTGAATCTCTTAAATAGATAAGTAGAAAATAACTTCCAGATTGACTTAACTCCAATTCTCTCCAGCATGGGTACTCTTCCTGGCTGAGGGTCCCCAGTAGAGACGGTGGGGGATCCACCTTCCATGTTCTGCTCAGGTGAGGCAAGGAAGCCATACAGCTGGGCTTTCCTGTCCTCAGGAAAAATAGGGGTCACATGCCGCCCACCACTGTGTCACCTCCACATTGGCTAGGTTGGAACTGAGCTGCTGGTGCTGACTCTGAGGATATCCTAGACAGGATGCTTTATTCTGACGTAGTGCCAAGTGTTTCACAGGACCTCAGACTCCTTCTGGACCAGATCTAGAGCTTCGCCATACAATAGGATGGTCACTAGCCGCAGAGGGCAATTTACAGCCAAATTAACTCATATCAAATAATACTGACAGTTGAGTTCCTCAGTCACACTGGCCACGTCTCAAGTGCTCAGTAGCTGATGTGACGATTGGCTCCCTATTGGAGAGCACAGACGCGGAGCCTTCGGTCATCACAGAGCATTCATGGGACAGCCTCAGTCTCTGGATGCTTACTCCATTGTCAGTTTGGGACAGTTTGTGCTTAAGATCAACAAATTCAAGATGCCCCATATCATGTTCAACTTCTGTTTATGCCACATAGCACATCAAATCACCTTTCTTTCTTTAAAAGCTGACAATTTCACTTTGGGTCAGATTGTATTTTTGAATTCCCTTTTCCATCTTCTTCACTGAGCATCTGTGAAATAACCCAAGTGGCACAGGCATTTCAAAACTTGGAGCAAAATGGAGATAAAAGGAATCTGTCTGAAAGAGTCACAGAAATCCAGAGCTAAAGCCCTCGGAACAGTGACAAAGTCTGCAGGAGGCAGCCGAGACAGCCCGGAGTAAACTCTCACCAAAGACAGGAGCCTTCCATGTACACTGCTATCGGCACGAGCAAAGGAAGTCTTGGGTGAACGTGATGAATATGCAAGTCTAGAAGAATGCCATGCCTTCAGCCAGAACAGAGGAAAATCCTTTCATCAGCTAAGAGACACCTCAGAACAGACTTCAGCAGAGCTTCCCACACTCTGCATTGGAATTCTCTCTAGCTTTATTTTCTTAGATATTTAAAAGACAGTGCCCATATTCAGGAAATACAGTATTACATAATTAATTAAGATCCTTCCTCTTGTTAAAGAAAAACAGAAATCTTTGCAGTTCACCTGAGAAATGAAAAAAATGAGGAAAGAAAAAATCCTTGGTAAAAGAAAATGGAAATATCTTAAATCTAGGATTCAATGAATATTATTTAGTTGTACATTATTTTGTACTCTGTATCCCTGGAATTCTTAATAAATATGATTTTGAGATGGAAGCTCTTTTTTCCCTTTTGGCAATAAACTTAGGGGTGACTTATAATTTCTTCAAAATAGTTGTACTTGAAGGTATTTTAGTTTTTGGAATTGCAGAGTCATGTGGAAAACTAAAAGCCATTTTCCTATAATTGCAAGCAACTTAAATTTTGAGACACATCAGATAATATATATGTTATATATAATACATATAACATATATAATGTGTGTATGTATATGTGTGTGTATATATGTGTGTGTATATATATATATACACATATATATACACACACAGCATATATATACATATATGTATATATATATAATACATATATATACACATATATGTATATATATATCTATACACAGCAAACTTGGAGAAAAAGAACATTAAAAGCAGACCAGGTGAATGAGTTTGAAATGGCACGTGGAACTGGAAGAGAGAAAAGGTTGCAATCACTGCTCAAACAAGTTCATATATATATATACACACACATAAATATATATATAAAACATACATACATAAATATATATATATATATTCCCTGATAGTCCAGTAAGCATTTGATAAATATGTGTTGAGTAGATGAACTGTTTGTTGGGCCCTGGTGGAATGTAACTAGAATGAGAAGTAAGCTCAGAAATTCCATGTACAGTCCCTATGCCATAGGGTCTTGGTACGTAGGAAAACCTGATAGAGTTGGCTGACCTGTAAATCAGTGATGCTCAAATTCAGGTATAGATAGAATTGTAAGGGCACATAGCCCAGCTCCAACATCAATCAAGCAGAATCTCTGGGCAACTGCCTTTCTGTGACAGTTTTCCAAATGACTCTGATGCTGTATGAAATTTTAGGACTCATTGCTATTGTTGAATCAGGTGACTAATTTTAGGAATCTAAAAAGACCTTATGATCCATCATCTTTTCCTTCATCTGCCCACAATCCGCCAGCATTGGCCAACATGGCAAACTCCCATCTGAGTACCTTGGAATTTAATCAGTGTGGGGCAGAGAACCTGGAACGGATAGGCTGTCCGGGGACAGTGACAGGACGGCTGAGGAGAGAGAAAGGAGACAGGCCAGGTGTTTCCTAATGCCCTTGCTCAGTACAAGCACTGAACCTGAGATCTCGGTAGGTTTGTATGGATCTACAGAGATCGCCCTAGGTTGGGTTGCTATGGGAGCAGGCCTTTAACTGGAGGAGTTCTGAGAACGTTTTACCCTCTCTGGAACCATGAGGAAATTCTGGAGGGCAGACATGTTCTGTCTCTAGCTTAGCTCTCACTCCTTAAGGTGGGTCGGCCACCGCTGAAGTGCCCCCTTGGGTGGTCTGTGAGACTCCTGCAGCAGCTCTGCACGACTTCTGGGGTCCACAGTCCAGGACAGATGTGAGGTTTTGGCATCAACATATTCTGGGAGGCTGCGTCGTCCTATCACAGTGAAGAAAGAAGAGTTATTTTGTGAGTTTTACCTAGCAGTTTACATAAATCAATTTGCAGCAGAGTTGGAGAAAAAGAACATTAAAAGCAGACCAGGTGAACGAGTTTGAAACGGTACACGGAAATGGAAGGGAGAAAAGGTTGTGATCACTGCTCAAACAAGTTCTTCCTTCCCTCCAAGAAATGAGGCGTGGGCTGTGGAACCCATTGCGGCTAATCGTAAACAGGTGCATCTTAAACATAGGATGCCAACCTGCTCCAACATGCTGGGCACCGGGCTTAGCTGCAGCTAATTACCCGTGCGCTCTGACCGGGCGGCCCACAGCGGCTCTGCAGGCTCAGCCGGGCGAGCGCAGGAGGCGCGGGCCCGACACGCGTGTTTAGACCTGCGAGGCTGTCGGGGGTGCGCCTGGGACTGAGCTGGGCTCGTCTTCATTTCCTTCAACTCCCAAAGCCCTGCTTGACACCCAGAGATGCTTCATCAGGCTATGAAAGTATTCCACTTCTAGAGAGCTATGGGAAGTGTTTTTAGCGATTTTTTAGGTCCCAGAATTCCGACACAAGCCAACCGTAAGGGTATCATTTTTGTCAGATGGTCCTCGGGTTACCTCGGGGGATGATTTTTGCAGGATGACGGATTTGAACGAGCGTGTTGCCTCTTGTTCTAGTCTTCAGCCTGCGTTCTCACCTGCTGTATTTTCTGACAACTTATTCCCCTTTTGTAGGATCTGTAAGTCTGCCTGGGCGAAATTCCTGCAACTTATACTCAATTCTCAGAAACGGTAAATTTCCTAACCCTGTGAACTGACTGCTAAAGGAGGGTAAGAAATGTTTTCCCAAGCTGATCCAGAGATGAGGACCCTGAAGCTGAGGAAGTACAGCATCCGGGTCCTTCTGCTGAAAGTGAGGCTCTCCCAAGGCTCCTAACTTAACTTTGTGTGTATAACACTATATTTTCATTTCCGAAAAATATGCAGTCTCTAAAACTGTACAAGCTGAGGGTCCTTCAGAATCTGTGTCTGCCGCTGAGTTGATCATTAGGGTACAACCTCTAAAACAACTTCAGTTTGAGAGTCTCACTGACGGTATAACAGACACTTGAAAAGAGTGGCAATACATAAATAATATGCCCAGCATGATCTTTAAAAGATAATTATTATTTAATACACTTTTTAATTTTAGAACAGTTTAAATTTATAGAAAAGTTGCCAAGGGATCACAGATGATGCCTGCATCCCCTGCATCCAGCTTCCCCTATTGCTCACATCTGTCACAATGGATAATCCAACACCTACATATTACTCACTGAAAATTGATACTTGGTTTAGATCTCCTTAGTTTCACATCTCTTTTCTATCCTGGCATCCCATCTGGCACCCCACGTTGCATTCACTTGCCTTGTCTTTGAGGCTGCTCTTCACTGAAGGTTTCTCAGACTTCCCTTGTTAGATGACATTGGCAGTTTTGAGGACTGTTTTTCTCATGATTAGACTGGTATTATGGATCTTGGGGGCAGAGAGCTTGTAGGTAAAGTACCATTCTCATCACATCATATCAAGGGCACATATTCTCAACATGACATCACTTCTGATGTTAACCTTGATCACCTGGCTGAGGAAGTGTTTGCCAGGTTTCTGCCCTGCAAAGTTACTTCCCCCAGCTTTTCCATGCTGTACTCTTTGGAGGGAAGTCCCTTTGTGCAGCCACACTTAACAGGCGGGGTTATGCCTACCTGTGTAAGGAGTCGGTATCTACATAAATTACTTAGAATTCTTCTGTATTAGAGATCTATCTATTGTTTTCCATGTATTTATATAGTCAATCCTCGATTTGTATCATTAGGGAATCATGGATATTTGCTTTACATTTGGGGGTATTTATTTTGTTGCTCAAATTGCTCTGATGATTGCCATTGGGAGCTCTTTCTGTTAGTGCTGGTATCCCCCTGTAATAGTCTATCACTGTGGGTTTTTTGTTGTTGTTGTTTTTTGTACTTCCTGACCTTCTGGCAACACAAGCTGTTCCTGGCTCATACTGTGTATTTCTTACCTCACACCTAGAATCAGCCATCTCTCCAAAGAACTCTGGTTTCTTTTATTGGAGAACAGCATTTAAAACCAAGGTCTGGTTGCTAGGTGTGCATGGTGCTAGTGGGGATGTCATTGCTTCTAAACTCTTTCCTTTACAGAGTAAGGAAATATGGGTGTATATGCTAACATATTTAAACACTTATGTATAAATATTTCTATAGGAAACAAGCTGCATCTATATTAAGCTAAATATGAGTTCATATTGATGTCTCCAGCTCTCACCATTACCATGTAGAACATACTGCCTTCCCCTTTGCTTGTCTATAGCCTCTTGACCCCGCAGTTTGGAACCTCCTCCTACCATCTGTCATCCATTTACTTAATTGTCCAGTGTACATGAACAGCAACATTAGAATTGTTAACCCCTGCTCACATGGGAGGCAGCCTTAACAGCTAGAGTATAGTCTATAGACAGTTTCTTCTACCTTTAGTCTTATAGTCCCCATTCATTTCTAAAGTAACTTAGGTGACCGCCACTTTTTCCTCCAACCATTTCACTGATGAACCTCAATGAAATTGCTTTGTAGACGTATCAAGTAGTTAGATTCTTTTGTCACCCTGTCATGATTCTACATTTCATCCTGGGAGCCCCAGATCTCCTAAATATGTTTTTAAAGAATTGCGGCCGGGCGCGGTGGCTTATACCTGTAATCCCAGCACTTTGGGAGGCCGAGGGGGGCGGATCATGAGGTGAAGAGATAGAGACCATCCTGGCCAACATGGTGAAAACCAGTCTCTACTAAAAATACAAAAAATTAGCTGGGCATGGTGGCAGGTGCCTGTGATCCCAGCTACTTGGGAGGTTGAAGCAGGAGAGTTGCTTGAACCTGGGAGGCAGAGGTTGCAGTGAGCCGAGATCGTGCCATTGCACACTCCAGCCTGGGCAAAAAGAGAGAAACTCCGTCACAAAAAAAAAAAAAAAAAAAAAAAGAATTGCATACATGAATGTTCACTCTGTGCTCTAAACTTCCATGATTTTGAAAAATGAGTAGGGCCATTGAGCCAACACTTACAGTATCACACAGAATACTCTTTCCACCTAAAAATATTCCTGTACTTTACCTTCCAACACCCACCCCAATCCTCTGCAAACCACCTGAAACCACTAATTTGTTTTTCCAATCTATACGGTTGCCTTTTCCACAATGTCAGGTTTATTAGTCTGTTTTCACGCTGCTGATAAAGACATACAGCAGATTGTATAATTTTTAAAGAAAAAGAGGTTTAATGGACCCACAGTTCCATGTAACTGGAGAGGCCTCACAGTCGTGGTGGAAGGCAAAAGGCACATCTTACATGGCAACAGACATGAGAGAAAAATGAGAGCCAAGTGAAAGAGGTTTCCCTTTATAAAACCATCAGATCTCATGAGACTTATTCACTACCACGAGAATAGTATGGGGAAAATTGCTTACATGATTCAGTTATCTCCCCCTGGGTCCCTCCCACAACGTGTGTGGGAATTACGGGAGCTACACTTCAAGATGAGATTTAGGTGGGAACACAGCCAAACTATATCATCAGGTAAATGGAATCATGAAGCATTTTCAGACTGGCTTTTTTCACTGAGTAATATGCACTTAAGTTTCACTAGTATTGTTTGTTGTGGGGATTGATATTCACTTCTTTTCATCAATGAATAGTATTCCATTGTGTGTTTGTACTACAATTTATCCATTCACCTGCTAAAGAACATTTTAGTTGCTTCCAATTTTTGGCAATTATGGATAAAGCTTCTAAAACTTGTGTGCGCACATTTTTGGAGGGTGAACAGAAGCATAATTGCTGGATTGGATAATAAGACTGTTTAATTTACAAGAAACTGCCAAACTGTCTTTTATCATGGCTGTATCATCTGCATTCCCACCAGTAATTAATGGAAGTTTTTGTTGGTCCACATCCTCACCAAAAATTGGTATTGTTAGTCTTTTTTGGGTTTAGAACATTTTATTATGTGTGTGGTGATTGTTGTTTTAATTTTCATTTCCCAAGTGAAAGATGATGTTGAATAGCTTTTCAATGTTTATTTGTCATCTGAATATCTTCTTTGGTGAAATGTTCAGTTCTTTTGCCCATTTTAAAACTGGGGTTTTCATTTACTTATTGATGGGTTTTAAGAGTTCTTTGTGTACTTTGGATACAAGTCCTTTATCAAATATATATTTTGAAAATATTTTCTCTGAGTCTGTGTCTTTACTTGTTATTCTCTTAACAGTGCTTTTCACAAGAGAAAGGCTTTAAATGCTGATGAGGTCCAGCTTATTAGTTTTTTTTCTTTTATGAATCATCTTGCAGCTCTATTAGTTTTTGTTTCATATAATGTGAAACTCTGTTACTAAGTCCACAAATAATTAGGACTATAATGTTCTCTTGATGAAGTGAATACCTTAAAAACTTCATTTTATCATTTCTTATCGTGTAAATCCACTGGCGATGAATTATTTCAGCTTTTGTAGGTCTTAAAACATCTTTATTTCACCTTCATCTTTGAAAGTTTTTATTTTTTTTCCTTTTCTGGGTGTAGAATTCTATATTAACAGTTTGTTGTTTCAGTATTTTAAAGATGTCATTCCACTGTCTTCTTGCTTGTATTGCTTGTATTGCTTCTAGCGAAAAGCCTGCTGTCATACTTATCTTTGCTCCTTTATAAAATGCTTTCTCTGGCTGCTTTAAAGAATTTTCTCTTTATCAGTGATTTTGAGCAATTTGATGATGATATGTCTTGCTCTGGTTTCTTCATTTTTTGCCTTGAGTTTTGTTGTGCTTCTTGAATCTGCATGTAAATTTATAGTTTTCATTAAATCTGAATTTTTTCCAGATATTTCTTCAAATACATTTTCTATTCTATCACCTTCTCTTAGAACTCCACTTACTTACAGAAGAACCTTTTGAAGTTGTCCCACAGCTCAATAATGCTCTGTTAACTATTTTAAAACTCTTTTCCCTCAGTTTTGTTTTGAATAGTTTCTATTCCTGTTTTCAAGTTCATTAATATTTTCTTCAACAATGTCTGTCTTGCCGTTAATCCCATCGAGTAAATTTTTATCTCAGGCATTGTAGTTTTCATGTCTAGAAATTTAATTTGTGTCTTTTAAAATATCTTCCATATCTCCACTTAACTTTTTGAACATATGGAATACAGTTAATTTAACTGTTTTAGTGTCCTTGTTAGCTAATTTTAACATATATGTCAGTTGTTGGTTTTGATTTATTGATTTTGCTCATCATTTTAGATTTTTGCTGCTTCTTTTTGTGACTGACAATTTTTAATTAGATGCCAGACATTGTGAATTTTATCTTGTTGAAGACTGGATATTTTAAACTCCTATAATATTCTGAGCTTTGTTCTTCAATGCAGTTGAATTACTTGGAAAGAGTTTGATTCCTTTGGGTATTGCTTTTAAGTTTTAGGTGGGGCCAGATAGTGCTCAATTTAGGGATAACTGTTTCCTACTATGGAATTAATACCATTTTGAGTACTTGGTCCGATTCCTGGTGAGTTGTGTTTTTTTCCATTCTGGCTGGTGGGGACAGACACTATTCCCAGCCCACGTGGGAGTAGGGTACTCTTACTTCTATTTCTTTCAGATGGCATTTTGCCCAGCCATGCTGCACTGATCAGTCCTCATGTAACACATGAGCGAGACCGTCTGTGTATTTCTTTAGTTCCTCTCCTCTCCAGCTCTGCCAATGCTAGCCTTCTTGGTCTATGCAAAATCTCAGCTTCCTCTTCTCAACTCAGGTGTCTACCGGCTCTCTGCCTGGGTTTCCCCTTTGCATGTCGTGGCCAGAACTCTCTCAAGGCAGTCAGCTGGGCAGTATCAGGGCTCCCCTGGTTTGTTCCCTGTCCCTCAGGGGCTAACGTTCTTTGTTGTCTGATGTCAGTGTCTTAGAATTTTTCTTTCACATGTTTTGTGTGCATTTTTGCTGTTTCAGCCAGGAGGGTAAATCAGCCTGTTATTCCCTCTTGGTTGGAAGCAGAAGTCCTGGGCAATGTTCTATTTGCCTTGACGGCATTGTTTTACTTAATCCTTATGACAATTTTATAAGATAAGAATTATTGTTATACTCAGTTTTTAGCAGAGAAAACTGATGTCCAGACAGGCTAAGTAGTTTTCCCTTGGACCCACAGCTAATAAGGAGGGGATTCAGTATTTTATCCCTGTGACATATAGTTCTGGAGCTTGCAAGATTTGTGACCATTTTAGAGATGGTTCTAGATTAACTTCCATAAGAACATTTTATAATTGCTTTCATCATTGTTTAAAAAATGGCCTAATGCTGTTACTAAAATTTGGGAAAATAAATAATCTTGGTTTCTGAAATTTCCGCTGCTATGATAAAAATGATATTTCATTGATGTAACTGATAATGTTTTAAAGAAAGGGCTTTAGAACACTCAGGTAGTTGGCACTTTCTAACAGGCACTTATAGAAAGTTTGACTTTTTAAATTTTTAAGTTCTAAACAGAAACTTCAGTCAGAGTATTATATTTAGATAAAAGTGGAAAGAAATTATCTGGTAACCCAGGTTAAAAAACAATCTCTTGGCCAGGCGCGGTGGCTCACGCTTATAATCCTAGCACTTTGGGAGGCCGAGGCGGGCGGATCACGAGGTCAGGAGATCGAGACCACGGTGAAACCCCGTCTCTACTAAAAATACAAAAAATTAGCCGGGCGTGGTGGCGGGCGCCTGTAGTCCCAGCTACTCGGAGAGGCTGAGGCAGGAGAATGGCGTGAACCCGGGAGGCGGAGCTTGCAGTGAGCCGAGATCGCGCCACTGCACTCCAGCCTGGGCGACAGAGCGAGACTCCATCTCAAAAAAAAAAAAAAAAAAAAACTCTTATATCATGGGTTTAGAGGCCCACATTCAGAGGGGATAAAAACAAAAAAGTACTTTCTTTTCCATGCTAGATAGAGTGATTTTAAGTGAAATCTGAACAAGGAGAGGAGTGACCCCTAGGAAGAATGCTTCCAGCAGGGAGAACAGCCTGTGCAGAGGCCTGGAGCTGGGAGTAGCCAGGGATGCTGGACCCAAGACCATCAGAAGGGTTCTGGGATATGAGACTGAAGGTGCTGGGTGGCCACACGGGCTCTAGGGGGATGGTCAGGGCATGGCCTTTATTCTAATAGCAATGCCAGGCCATGGAAGTCGAAGGGCATTTCATAATCTATGGCCTTTCAAGTTCAATGAAATATGGTGTATTGAGTCATACAGGAAGTGCCTGCTGCTGTAGTGACATCTCCTCATTTAATCCCAAGTACGATCCTAAAGGAGGTAATGGTATCTCCATTTGGACATGTGGAGTCAGCCTAAGAGTCTGAGGGATTCCATGCTGATGGACTTTAAGTGTGGATTTACATCCATCTACTTCCTTCCTGTTATTTCATGCTGCATCCTACAACACCATCTTTATCTGACTCTAAGATTTTGGAAACTAAACTTCTCATGTACAAAGGTTGAGTTTCCTCTTGTGATTTTAAAATATTGAGTTTTGAATCCCTAGCATCTAGACTGTGATATCTAAATATCATTGCCGGCTGGGTGTGGTGGCTCATGCCTGTAATCTCAGCACTTTGAGAGGCCAAGGCAGGCAGATCACTTGAGGTCAGGAGTTTGAGACCAGCCTGTCAACATGGTGAAACTCTGTCTGTACTAAAAATACAAAAATTAACCAGGCATAGTGGTGTATGCCTGTAGTCCCAGCTACTTGGGAGACTGAGGCAGGATAATGGCTTGAACCCAGGAGGTGGAGGTTGCAGTGAGCCGAGATCACATCATTGCACTCCAGCCTGGGCAACAGAGGCTGGTAAATAAATACCATTGCCAGTGCCCCTTTGAGGATGGCTAATGCCAGGTCTGGGGCAGGAAATGTGCAAGACAAGACCAGAACATCTTGCCATTCAAGAAATCAAGAATACTTGCAAAGCCTTCTGGGGTTTTGTCAAAAGGACTGAGGAGCCAACCTGAAGGGGTTGAAGATAGGATAATTTGTGGATCATTAAGGATAGTAGCTTTAATAGTTTGAGACCATCGGATATTGCTCAGAAATCTTCCCTGCTACCCTGGTCTGAGGTAGAAAGTCCCATCTGTTTTCTTAGTAAATGGAAGTTCTTCCATAGTATTTCTTTCCATCTGCACTTCCAAATTGGCCCAAAGAACCCCTAAGACAGGGGATATATGTGTCTTACCTACCAGTGGATCCTACATAGCCACTTGAAGCTGAAATGAAAGTCCTTAACCCCTCTGGCAGATTAACAGGCCCTCCTTTGGCTAAAAGAACCCCAAATTGTAAGTTCCTGGCTGTATTAGTTCATTTTCACACTGCTATAAAGAACTACCTGAGACTGGGTAATTCATGAAGGAAAGAGGTTTAATTGACTCACAGTTCCACAGGCTGTACAGGAAGCATGACTGGGAGGCCTCAGAAAACTTACAATCATGGCAGAAGGGTGACAGAGAAGCAAGCACATCTTCACACGGTGGCAGGGGAGAGAGAGAGCAAAGGGGGAGGTGCCACACACTTTAAACTATCAGCTCTTGTGAGAACTCACTTATTACCAGGAGGACAGCAAGGGGGAAATCTGCCCCGATGATCCAATCATCTCCCACCAGGTCCCTCCCTCAACATGGGGAATTACAATTCCATATGACATTTGGGTGGGGACACAGAGCCAAACCATATCACTGGCCATGGTGGGATGGGAGTCTGGTCACATCCCATTTTCTTCCAGCCCCCTTCCCCTTACTAATCACGACTAGATTTTCTCAAAAGCCAGCTTGAGGGAATGAAAGGCTCAAAGACCACTTGGCTTAGATCAGCTGGCTGCCCAGAGCTGTGCATGGGTCTTCTTCATGAATATTCATAAACTTTTCTCATATCCTGTTAAATATGTACACCCTGCTGCTCCATTTAGCATATTTACCTGTCTCTTCTTCCTTCTCCCTGAAGCAAGGTTCTCTAGTTTAGCCTGAGACTTTGCTTCCTGCCTGCATGTTGTAACTGCCTTAGAAATAAAGGTCTCCTTTTAAATTTACCGACTTTGTGACTCTTTTCACTCCACACAATCAATAAATATTAGTTGGATAATAAGTAAGTGAATAGACAGAATAAAAACATCATGTATTGAAATGGTTATAGTAAAAGGAAAGGGTTAATGGGCTCTTACTCTTTTTAAGGCAAGGTGACCCTTGGATAGCTAAGGGAAGAACAGTCCCTTCTCTCTAGGAAAATTCACATATGCACATTACAACACAAACACAAAGTTTCCTATACAATTAAAAGAGATTCAGAGATTCACAGTAATCTGTCTAACCTCCATTTTCAGAAACCATGATTTAGTGTATGGCAGTTACTTTCTTATCAGGTTCACATATATATTTTTTTAAATTGAAGAATGAGAAGGAATGTGTGAAGTGAAATTACTTCCAATATGATTAGAAGCCACACCATAAGATCTTGCACTTTACCTCATGTAGCGCATAACATTTTGATGGATGGCTAAAAACCTGGAGTCTAGCTAGGTAAGCAAAAATCCCAGTTATCTAACATCTTTATTTTTTGTAATACAATTTACTGAAATTAAACCTAAATTTAAAATTTGAATGATTGTCCAGAAAGTTTCAACAAGTACAGTCTCAGGGAGATTTTTTTTTAAGCTACAGAATACTCACATCTCACGTATACTTGTAGCCAACTTTTCAATGCACACTTAGGGAAAGTGGTGTGGCATGATCCAATAAGCAAATCCATACTCATTCAGTCAAAATACACCCCATTCCCATTTTTCCGCCAACATCTTGCTCAGCTTTTTTTCCTCTTTCCTTTGCATCCCATGGCCCATTGCTTAATTTTGGTCTTGAAATCTTAGCCACGTCTGACAGCTGAGTCTTTCCATATGCAGAACTGAAAGCACTTCTCGTGGTCAGGTTTATACTCACAGAACATTATCTACATAGAAGTTGCTGTTAACTGCTGTGGATATGACATCAGAGAGAATGTATATTATTCACAGCCTGAAGACGCAATGTAAGATTATATGAAGCCCCCAGCCCTTTGGATGTCTACAATACTCCACAGTTGAGGCCGCTTGAGCTTACATTTCATTTACATCAAAGGCACATCAGAAAACATAATAATGTTCTCTGGAGCAGACAGTTGTCTTTTGATTAGTGCATGTGTAATGTGTCCAGAAACCCCTGAGCTTCTGTCCTTGACGAGTATAAAGATAATTTAGGATTTCAATGTGGGTTTACACAAGAAAAATTCTACTAGAACATTATAGAACATAATTGAAAACTATATTAGAACATTGTAAACTGCCCCCCCCCCATTAAAGCCAGTAAATCCTATGTAGTGAACCTTACTCCAGGCTACAGAAGTGCTGCTTCAGTAACTCTGATGTACTGTAACAACAGACCTTTTTCTATTAGCTGTTCAGTTCACTTTGGTTTGTTTCTCTGTTATGGCTTCAACTTACAAATATTCCCAGGAGGATACACACTCAAGGCTCAGTGTGAGGAGGTATAGAACTTTGAAGTGAGATCTATCAGGATGATGAATTTCAGTCGCTTTCGTTTCATGGGGAAGAGATCACTAAATCAGTAAGGCACACAGCCAGTTTCTAAGGGTGATTTTATTATTAGGGGTAAGGCTGAAAGTTTGTATCAAAAGTCTAGGCAAGAAGATGTTTGTTTAAACGTCTATTTTCTTGTTCTCTTGCCTAACAATGGGTGAGATTCTGGGAAGGGTGTGAGCTAGTAGATGCATCTTTGATTAAGCCGAGGATATCCATAAGTTGGTGATAAACCCGTTGGCCCATGTTAACCTTTGGTTTGCAGATCCTGTTGGGGCATTAAACATACAACAACTCAGTTAGCTTTCATCACTTGAATTGTGTTCTCTGACACCCAGCAAGACAGTTTTCAGCCAAAAAGCAATTGGTAGTTTTTCGAACAATAACAACAACAAAGGCAAAAGAAGAATGTTCCATTGTTTCACTAACTGCTATAAATCAGGAACATTCAGTGTCATGAGCAGGATACACAAAAAATACACAATGGTGCCCAGCCTGGCTCCCTGCAGGATGGTCTCCCAGCACTGCAATGTGGAAGATGGCCCCGGGCAACCCAGTGACCTCACACTCACTTAGATTTCTTTGGAACAGAATGTTTCATTTGCAAATGTGAAAATGATGATGAAGTTATTTAGGGTCTGAAGGGAATTTGGAGTTTTGAAAAATGGAAAGGAAATGATCACAAACAGCAGATAAAAAGCTGAAGGGTTTTTGTTGACTCCTTGTTCCGCTCCCAGCTGGGGGAGACGATGGAACAACGGACTCCTCTCCCCGTCTGATTCAGACTTGATAAGCAGGTGATGTAAGGCTGGGGCGGCCTGAGCACGAGACCTCCTCCTCATTCTTGCATCCCTGAAGTCGAGATTCGTGTCTATTTGGACGTGGCCTTAACCAACTCACATTTGTGTTTCCCAGAGTTTTTTCCTCAACAGTAGCCATATACATATGTGCATGAAGCGCTGTCAGCCCCATACTGGGCTTCCTACTGACGTTTGGGTGACGCTGAAATGATAGTGCTGTCTCTGGGCTCGCTGTTGGTTTCTGTTTGAAATCATCCCCTCATTTCCATCGTGGGCACCTCTCACCGGCATCCAGAAGTCCGTTTTGGCAGGCGAGGCGGGTTTCCATCTTCCCTGTGCCTCTCGGATCTAACTGGGCTCAGGAGTTTATTTTCCTTCCTTTCCTCCCACCTCTCACTCCTTCACTGCAGGCTCTTAAAGACAAACTCTGAATGTGATTAATGGTGGCAGAGATTGGGAACATAAAGTGCAAGCACTGGAGTGTTTATTTGTTTAAGAGAGTTGTTTTGGGGCTGTTTCTTCATGCAGCTACATGGCCACTAGAAGAACCTTGGCTCTGCTGTGAGCTGGAAGAGTCCTTCTTAGAGTGCAGAAGAGAAGGAGAGGCAGGGGAGAGGCTCACTCTTCTGAATAACTCCTTTCCATCTTTAGCATAATCTTTTTTTTTTTTTTTAAGAGATGCCCAGGCTGGCATATAGTGGTGCGATCATAGCTCACTACAGCCTTGAACTCCTGGCGTAAAGTAATTTTCCCACCTCAGCCTCCCCAGTACTTGGGATTAGAGGCATAGGCCACCACACCCACCTAGGATAATTCCTCTTTCAACCTTTACAGGGAGGGAGATGCATTTTTTGTGAGGTTTATCTCAATGTTATCAAGTCTTGCAAAGGCTGGCATCTGACTGCTGGATTGAAGTGTGTCATTGGATCAGCAGTGGGGGAAGAGGTCTTAGCGAAGCTCGAAGTTAAGTGGAAATACTTTTAGTATATGCTTATCATATCACCAGCTATGTTCAGAAAAGGATTCTATTCAAATTTTGCATCTGGGGCTCCTCATTCCCCAGATCTGCTCCTCAGCCGACTTGCTGTAATTCCCCAGAGAGAGATTTCAGAATAGCACGTTTCTTTCTAAAAACAAAGAGAGGGCAGCAGTCTCTCCAGGCAGTGACTCCTCAAATGCCCCGCTGCGTTCCCACGTGGCTGTGCGTGCGCCTGTGTTCCTCCGCACGACTGAGGCCAGGTGTCAGGTGTAAGGTCTGAAGACTGCACAGCAGGGGAAGCCACCCAGGTACATCAGTAGCTCCTTCTGGAGGCGAGGCCTTTGGGCTGGGGCAGGTAACCCACATTTCATGTGTGGTATGGGAAGGAGGAGAAGTTCACAAGTGTGTTGGCTAGATTTCCACCAGCTCATTATTTGTTTAGCTCAGATATTAATAGTTTATGTAACATATTTGAATTTGGTACCTACACACTTGAACAGGATTTCTTGAGTTCACCTGTCTGGCTTTCCTCACCCTGAGCTGCTGTGCTGTTGGACACCACTGGGCAGGTGTGGCCTGAAGGGTAAGCTCCTGCTTGGAGCAGGTGGTCTTGTCTCACTCAGGAGGCTCCCTTGCTGGAAGTCAGGCTCCCTGTAAATGCAGCCTCTGCACTTCATGACTTCTCTGCCACGATGGCAGTGTTTTCAAGGGAAAGACGCTAATGTGTTCTCCTTTATTTTAATGTTTTTTTCTTTCATATTCAACATGATGATTACATTAGCTCTAGATTCTGCCTTTGCAAAATGCTCCCTTCTGTTTTCTTTATTTGAAAAGGTTTTGAAATTGGAATAAAGTGATTCCTCATCGTGCTGCTTTTCTTGAGAAGAGGGACTATGGACTCTTTCAATTATTTATTTGCTTAGGCAACTTTAAATCTTTACTCTTTCTCCTATGTCTGCCACAGTAAACGCTGACAAACTACAGGAAGAAATAGAAAAGTTTTAACATTAAATTTCTGAGGATATTTCTTCCCACACTTAAAAATCTAGGATTGTTATTCTTCATAGGTCGATTGCCAAATAGTTCTTTAAAATTATAGCATTTGCTTCCTGTTTTCAAGGGTTATCTGAAATCAACTATTCAAATATAGACTAGTTGCAAAACACAGAGCTTAAATTAGACTTTGTGGGGACTGTAGGGACAGCTCTGTCCCAGGGCAGGTGTGGAGGCTCCAGCATGCAAACACAGCTACCACATTTGTGGCAGGGCCTGACCACCACAAATAGCCCACCCCACATGCTCCAGGCTAATGTGAGTGTCCACAGTCCCCTAACCCCCTCCTCAGCTTGGTGTCACTGGGGCTCTGAAATCCAGAGGTCAGACTCCACTCAGGAGGTCTTGGTGGTTTTCCTGGAAGGTGAGTGATTGCCTGAGTTCCTTTATACATTTGTTGCCCCCAAGTAGAAATAAAGAGAAGAAATTGATGTTCCTTCACACATTTCTTGTGTGGATCATATCTTCAAGGAAGGTATGATCTTTCCTTGTGACCAGACATACTTATAAGTATTCTCTCCATGTTACATTTTCTGTAGGAGGCTCTGTATCAAATTACTGTATTATTGCCTTTCCATTCAGTGGTAAAGGCAAATTTTGTTCTCATTAAGAGTGCTCTTATATACTAAACCCAGTAATTGCCCAACAAATAATAGTAACTGAATTAGTTCATGGTTCTGATAATGCCAGGGATTTCCGGGAAGAAAGGGTCAGTGATATAGAATGGATACATGTGGTTCTGTGAGCAATCTTGAGTAGGTGAAATTGTTGCATAGTTATCTCTCTCTGTAGCCTAATACTAAAATGCCAGCCCAGCTAATTCCATTTATTCAACACTAAAAACACCAATGTGATATTGATATTAATGGTCTGATCATCCCTCAAGACAATTTCCTCTCATTTGATAACGGGGCCACTGGCCACATAGTTCTCCAGCAGTGTCAGTGTGCAGACATCACCACTCAGTGACCAGCATTATTTGCAACTTTTTGTTGGCTGGTCCCCAAAGCCCCGCTGCTTAACTTCAAGGCAAAATGCCCCAGACACCATACATGCAGCAGTCTCTTCACTCAAGATGCCTAAGTTCTTACCTCTCATCACTAACTTACTTCCTGTCAGGTGCTCAGCTGGTCAACGTGCTGGATGGTGTCTTCTGTGTATTATAGCACTGGTACTGTTAGGGAGCCCTTTCACCTCAGTTCACTGCATATCATCTGCTTGGATAGCTTACTCTGGAAGGATGTCTTCTGAATAATTCCTGTGTGTTCTTGTAGTTCCATGTGTCTGTGGCTTGTCAAGAGAAACCATCCACATTGGGTTTCTCATCTGAAACCCCAACAGCACTTAACTGGTGAATGTAAGCTGCAGTTCTGCTATCTGACACAGCCTGAATGCATCATCTTGCCATGTGGCCTGGTCTGGCATGGGTGTGTGTGATGATGCTCCCATGGCCAGCCTTGGCTACACACCGGCTGTATCCCTGGGGTGCCCAGGGGCCCGATGAATCGGCTGAAGGTACATTCCTCACTTGCTTCTTTTCATGACCTTGGAATTCAGCACTGAAATTACTGTCTACACATCTTTACTTCCCATTCCTGATTCACTTGTGGTTGAATGTCTGAGGGCATTAGACCACAGGAGAGTCTGTATTTAGCTCCAGGAATATTCTGAGGGCTGGGCACCAAAGCCGGTGGCAGCGTGAGTGTCCACAGTGCTGCTCTGCATTCCACCTTGCAGAGGTGGGCGCCTGGTGACCTGAGTGGTGATGAGGAGCTGGCTTCCCAGACCAACAGTTCAGAGGGGGATGCATCTCCTTTGTCTCCTTCTCACCTGCAGGCCATGTGTGTGTCTCACAGCTCAGTGGCTCAGCATGACTTTGTTTCCAGACATACAATTGCTGTGGGGTTCGTCGAAGAGTTAGGAAATCCTTGTCATTCCTCATCACTATTAAGCAATCAGTTTCCCTGGAATCCTACTTATGTTGGACCAGATAAGCTGTCAGCACTCCAAGTGGCCTTTCACTGATGTGCAGCCCCTTGTCCCCTGTTTACTTAGAGCCCGCCTAACGGTCAGAACCTGTCAGATGTAGTGGGTTCACGGGTTGTCTCCAATCCGCCAGCCAGGCCTCCCTCAGGTGCATAACTGAAGGGAATAATTAGAAGAAAATACTAAAGGATGTGCAGATTGACTAACTCCAGTGGGGAGAGTGAGAAAGGAAGTCTGCATTATGGGTACCGCAGCTACGCAAAGCTCAGCGGACCGGCTGCATCGCTTGGCCTGGGGCTGGCTTTCTTCTAGCAGATAGAGACAGAGAGCAATTAGCGTTTGAAAGCATAAGCAAGCCAATCTGTTTTGTTTATACAGAGAGTTTCCCCCAGAAGTGAGGCAGAAGCAGAGACATCAGTAATGAGCACATGTGTTTGGAAAGAGTATGAGGTACTTATAAATATTATAGTGGCGTCGCTATAGTTAAAGGTCTGGCAGCATTTCCATTATAAACTCTCAGTGTCAGGGGTTTAAAACTCAGCTGTAAAAATTCCAGGCTACAGTTTGGCATCCCAGGCTCTGCCTGGGAACCAGGCCTGCATCCGTGACCTCCTGCAGGTCTCTGCTGGTGTTCCCATGCTGTGCTGCTTCTGTCTTTGTGCTTCTGGTCCTGTTTGCACCAACTAGGTGAGGAAAGAGCTGACTCTCGAGCTTGTATGGCAGGGTAAGGCCCCCTTGGTTATTGGAAAGGAGAAGCCAGACAAGAGGTATCCACTGATTTCATTGACCTCTGTTTCAAGCTAGAGCTTGGTTTGCATAAGACACCTTCCAGTTGTTACAAGTGGCTCCTGTGAACCACAACGCCAAGGGCCAGATATCACTGGACATGCAGTCGGGTTAGGAAAATGCAAGGACAATCACGCTAATACTTGACAGCCAAGCATTTTACATATGCAGCTCCCTTAAGGTTGCCCAGCCATTTTAAGGGAAATCCACCAAGGCTATCCAGGAGACTGTACTCTCCAAAGAGAGCACTGTACTTTATCTTTGGTCTATAAAGCTAACAGTCCAAAAAATTGATTAGCAAGTTGGGCACAGGGTTACTTGCAGACAGTTAAAATAGATGTAGAGAGTTCCAGAATTAATAAACAAACCATCTTGGCTAACACGACTTTTGAGAAAAACATTTTTCCCCTCATTTTGTGATAGCAGCATGTGTGGAATTTAAATCAACAAATGCTCTTTCCATGATGAGCGTTAGCCTAAACTGAAGACCAATCAGAGCGACGAGCATCAGTCTCCAGTGAGTGGCCACATCCCGTGATCTGTGAGAGAAGGGCTCACCTTGTTCTCCAGATGGTACACAGATGGCTGTGACTATACAGAAACTGTCTGGACCTTGCGGGAAGTGGAGGCTGGAGGCAAGCTTTCCCCTGCAATCTCATCTCATCTAGTGCTAGCAACACCCCCCCTTTTATCATTACATTATCCCTGCTGTTGTTACATTCCTGTAACAGCTACACATTTTCCTTTTGTAATAGACTGACATGCACTGTGTTGCCAGAGATATCCTGAATTGTTAAGTGAAAAAAAAGTTTGTTTTTTAGAGATGATCTTGCTCTGTTGCTCAGGCTGGAGTGCAATGGTGTGATCATAGCTCACTGCAGCTTCAACCTCCTGCGCTCAAGCCATCCTCCTCTCTCAGTGACCTGAGTAATTGGGACCACAGTCATGCACCACCATTCCTGGCTAATTTTTATTTATTTATTTGTTTATTTTTTTTTTAGAGATGGAAGATTCTTAAGATAATACTTCAGAAGGCTTAACAAAGTTTAGGAAAAGAGCCAAACAATTTATTTGGGACCCGAGACTCCGTGAATTCATAAGAGTTCAAGTGCCAGTGTGAAACTTAAGAAAGCATCTTCCTTTGTCTGGGCATAGTGTCTCATGCCTGTAATCTCAGCACTTTGGGAGGCTGAGGCAGGTGGATCACCTGAGGTCAGGAGTTTGAGACTAGTCTGGCCAATATGGTGAAACCCTGTCTCTACTAAAAATACAAAAAGATAGCCAGGCATGGTGGTGGGCGCCTGAAATCCCAGCTACCTGGGAGGCTGAGGCAGGAGAATCACTTGAACCTTGGAGGTGGAGGTTGCAGTGAGCCGAGATCATGCCACTGCACTCCAGCCTGGGCAACAAGAGTAAAACTCCATGAAAGAAAGAAAAGAAAAGAAAAGAAAAGAAAAGAAAAGAAAAGAAAAGAAAAGAAAAGAAGAAAAGAAAAGAAAAGAAGAAAAGAAAAGAAAAGAAAAGAAGAAAAGAAAAGAAAAGAAAAGAAAAGAAAAGAAAAAGAAAACAAAGAATCTTTCTTCTGTTCTCAGTCATGGAATCCTATTTGATCCTAAGCTAATGTCACTCTCCAAATCGCCATATCATGTCTACATGGGTAGAAACAATATTTATCAAAGGGAAAATTTCTAAGAATCATTTGCTACAGTCATAAAACCATTTGCTGTTTATTCTATTTTGTGAGAAACTGGATTTAAGCAAGGTACAGTCAACTGATTTAAATCACTAAGAAAGAAAGATATTTGCTGTTAAAATGGACACTTCAATCCTAGCTGAGCCCGCAGTATAAAAAAGTAAGAGACAAAAGCCAAACTGTGTGGGGTAAACATAGTAAGCTTGGGTTTCCAGCCTTGCTCTTGGATGCTTTGGCTTCAGGTGAGATCTGAGGAAGTGCAGGATGAGGGCTGAAGACGATGCTTTCATTACAGACACACTTTTCCCTCAATGGCATAGTGAGGGCTGGGGCTGGGGCAGGCATAGAAACCATGCTGAATCCAAAATAAATCAGGAGTAAAATTCAAAGTTCCCTTTTGGGGTGGGGTATAATAGATTGGAATATTTTTAAAGAAAATTGAATACCTTGAAACATGCTTCGGGGTTTTTTTGTGTGTGTGTGTGATGGAGTATCACTCTTGTTGCCCTGGCTGGAGGGCAGTGGTGTGATCTCAGCTCAGTGCAACCTCCGCCTCCTGGGTTCAAGCGATTCTCCTGTCTCAGCCTCCCAAGTAGCTGGGACTACAGGCGCCCACCAGCACACCTGGCTAATTTTTGTATTTTTAGTAGAGACATGGTTTCACTATGTTGGCCAGGCTGGTCCGGAACTCCTGACCTCAGGTGATCCACCTGCCTCGGCCTCCCAAAGTGCTGGGATTACAGGCCTGAGCCACTGCATCCAGCCAAAACATGCTTCTTATCTGATCAGGCGCAGTACTTTCTGCGGCTACGCGTTGCTGATGAATTGCACGTTTTCGTTTTGTCTGGAGACAAGAGAAGGATCCATGGGGTTTTCAGGTGGCATACCTGCCCTTCCACCCCTTCCTCTGGGCTTGCCCCCCTCCTCTTCCAGAAGCTTCCTTTACCGTCTTCACTCTCATCTTCACTTCTCAGCATCATTTTTAAGGACCTATAGCCAGCAAGATACATAAAAACATTTGGACGATTACTTACAAATGAGCGCAGCAGACAGACGAAGCAAGAGGGTGGCAGCACGCGGCCCAGGCTGGGCCCAGGGTCTCAGAGCCTTGGGTCTTCACAACTCACCTGCGGTTTTCTCCCACAGGGTTGTAGGCCTGGCATGCGAAGACATCTAATTGTGTGCAAAACCTACACACACCGTGTTGATTTGGGTCACACACACAGAAAGCACTGTTACTACATTTGTTATGTAATTAATAATGGCTTGAAAAATTTGTTCCTCATTCTTAATGAATTTCTCTTTGAGGGACATTTGAAATCTATTATTTCAAGCTTAAGTCTTGCAAATTTATATCAGCTCTTTGCAGCAATACTTTTCTACCATATTAACATAACACACACACCCTTCTCAGCAGAGCAGTCACAGAACACATATTTCCTTTCATGAGCCAAAAGATTAACATCGTCTTCAAATAGTTCCTGAACTGATTTTTTTTTCTTGTACTGAAGATGCTGATTAAAACGACAGTACTTTACTCTAGCTACTATTTGTTTCTTTTTCTACCATGCTGGAAGAATGAGCCTTTAATCCTAAAGTTCCCCAGCGCCTCAGGCCATCAATAGTGTGGGAGATCCACTTAAGACTATTTTTTATTGCTTTTTTTCTTCTCATGGTAAACAACCAAGTTGGGGATAGGCCGGCAGTTCATCACCGGGTAAAGTCTTAGTAGCTGCACATCTGTGGATGGCCATGAGTCATCATATTGCACTGGTTAGGATAGGCTGCTGGAGGGGGCGCCCCTCAGGCTTTCAAGTACAACGGACCCACCTTGACCTTGGGACATGGGGTCCTGCACACCTTCCATAGAAGAGCAGGGAGCTAATAAGGTTAGTTAAATAAGGAATGCAATTTGTAATCACTAGTTGATTCTGACATAAGACCTGAAGTCCTTTTTCCTTTTGAAGACTGCCTTTTTGTAATACCATAACTAAATACATATATTTCTCTACGTGGAAGGCCGCTATGTTCCCTACAAAGTGTGAGAACTTTGTAAAGTGTGATTCCGGGGAAAGTGCTCACAACCCTTGAAGGCCATATGTCCAGCGATGGAGAGCCATGTATGGATTTGCCTCCAGTAAGTGCTTTACTACCAGACCTCTGTGTCACAGTTTTAGGCCCTTTCTACCACAGGATTCCAGTATTTACCTTCAAGTTTTAGGAGTTATATGTAAAAACTGGAAAAGATGATAAAAGAAAATTGTAAGGGAATTTATTCGAATATTGGAATTGGACATAAGTTGAGCTAATGTGACTGTTTTAACCTAAAGAAGAAAAGCCTACATTTGTTTTCAAACATTTGGGTGACAAAATAATGTAGCATTTTACAGAAAACAGATTAAAGAGAAGAACCCATCAAAGAATGAAATGGATCATGTAACAAGTCCTGTATATGCTTTAACCTTGAAAATCCTGCCAAGGCCCTTTCAGTACTAGAATTTTAGGGCAGTTTTGGCTAAATACTTTCTCCAAAAGAACAAATATTGCTTTCTGACATTAGGATCACACAGGAGATCATAACTATTTGGTAGTTTGAAGACATAATCATTGTTACATTAGTAAAAATGGAAAAGTACATATTTCTTACAAAAATCCTACAACTTGGAGAACTGCCAAGTACCTGTTGGCCGGGAAGGGAAGCTGATCTGACCGGCTTGCTTCCTTCCCTTGGTGTTGTTTTCTACAGAAATAGAGTAAAATGCCTCCCACAGTGCCACTCCTCCACTGTCAGGACTGCTGGAAGCACTCCTAGCCCAGAACAGAAACAAAAATGATGTGCCCTTTGTTGATTTCTCCTCATCGTCAAATGGCCAGTGGCCAGGAGGCAGCCCTTGGCAACTAACAATGAAATCGGAAATGGCTTGTGGTAAATATTTCCCTTCAAGGCCCTTTTCCTACCACAGCGCTGGTCAGGTTCAAGATGGACATACTCAGATGACTAATGTGTGGCTTTCCAATGATTTGAGCTTGTCTGAGGGATGCTGTGAAAATAAATTATTGTTTTCCCCACGTTTAAAAAATTGAGACCAAAACTGACGAGGTAACCACCTTAAAATATTTTTTAAAACTCTACAAATTTAGATGAGCACAGTGGCTCACACCTGTAATCCCAGCACTTTTCGAGGCTGAGGCAGGAGGATCGCTTGAGGCCAGGAGTTTGAGACCAGCATGGACAACATAGTGAGACCCTCATCTCTACCAAAAATAAAAAAATTAGCTGTGTGTAGTGGTATGTGCTTGTAGTCCCAGGTACTTAGTAGACTGAGACTAGAAGATTGCTTGAGCCCAGAAGGTTGAGGCTGCAGTGAGCTGTAATCGTGCCACTGTACTCCATCCTAGGTGACAGAATAAGACTTTGCCTTAAAACAAACACACAAAAAATCCACAACCTTAACATCTCATAATATTTTATTTTTAAAACCTTTCTTTAATGCAAGATATTAAATTGTGAACACAAAAAGATAATGAAACAGCTCAACATTAGAGAAAAAATTGCATAAGCCAGTGCCATTCAAGATGTGATGGATATGGAATGTTTAAAAAAAGATACACCATCAATTTTTCATTATGTGGCTGCAGTCCTGGGGTTTGTGCTAGTTGGAACCTGTTGGAGGGATCAGCACTAAAATTGTATAAAATTAATACAAATGTATACTATCCTCATCATTAAGCTTTTGTCTATCTTAAACTTTGTTTCACAATGCTGCTTATGACCATTAAATTACTAATGTACTTACTCAAGCTAGGAAACCTTCCTGAGAGACTTCCCATTTTTGGACTTAAGTTGAATACTGTCAGTTGCTTTGCATGTCTTTGTCCATTTGACATGTTGCATCTTAGGATAACATTCACTGGATAGGACATTTCTGTATAATTTACTTTTTTTCTGAGTCAATAGCCTCTTTGCCTTCTCAAATGCATCAAATTTTCTACTTACGGATGTTGGAATCTACTTAGTCTTCTAAAGTTTTGTGTAATACAAATTATTAACCATTGTCATCTGCACAATGAGAAAAGTAATTAACATCTTAGATATTAGTATACTTTATAAAGTAAGCATTTCTTGATCTTTTTAGAATAGTAGAGTATATTTTCCCATGCCGATCCTCCTACCTACATGTTTTACAGGTCTGTGAGTAGCAAAAGTGAAGAAATGAGAAACAAGTTAATTAGCTTTCTTTCTTGCTGGCTGACTACCTGCGCTTTTAGCTGCATCTCCGAAATTCTGATTAATCTAATCTTGTAATTTAACCTGCTTCATGGCAAACTGGTATAAAATCTATAAAAACTATTTATCAAAATCGTTAAAAGTGGCAGAGGTGCTGGACGCACATGTTCTTTATACCTCAAAGTTTTTAGAAAATCTTTCAATTGTCTTAAGTCTTCACTTAGAAGAAAAACCCACCAAGCCTCCTTCCCTCTTCAGATTCACCCTCAGCCTGGAAGGAATGAGAGTTTCTGCCTCAAGACTGATCCTAGGTTCATTCCCATTTTCTCACCCAACAGAGTCCTGGCATCTTGGCTCCCTGATGTTGATGACTGAAGACACAGATTGTTACCTGTTTCCATTTTTTTAGGTGGAGTACTTCTTTTTCCTTCTTGAATGTTTAGAAAGTATGGTCAAGTTAGACTTGATTTTATCTTGCAAATGTCAATATAGATCAAACAAAAGATTGAATATGAAAATGGATTTATGATTTGGAGAGAATCACAAATCCAAATATGATTTGGAGGTTTGGTTTGGTGATTCTGTTGGAGGAATTCTGATGTGAAGATTAAGAAGCATGTTATAGGCAAGATACTTAATGGAAGGACAAGAGGTAGATGGAGCAAAAGAAAAAAAATCCTTAAATCCCAGAGTTAAAACAAGGTGGTGCTTATAAAAATCATATTTGCTTTGTATAAAATTTCATCATCTATAATTTATTAATCAGTAAAATTGTAGGTATTTTGGATGCCAAAAAAGATTAAAATTCTATTCTTTCTAAACAGATTATTTGATTTGTTAATGTTTTCATCCTATAGAGAATCTGAGTATAAAGTTACCTAACTTTTAAAAACACATAGAGATCATAACGTAATGTCCCAACACACAGGGGCTCAGTTTCTTTGGGCCCTGGGCCTGTGTGGACACTAGAGGTTGGGTATAGAGGGAGAGTTAGAGAAACACACATGTAACCACTTTCATTGTGAACCCCCAAATGAGGAGGCCTCCTGGGAAAAATATAGTTTCTTTGCAAGACTTCAAGATGCATGTATCTGCGCATATCACAGGATCAGAAAGTTACTCTCATCTTGGTCGGTACAAAATCTCTATGGCTAAGCCCCTGGGGTGGGCTTTACAGGTTCTAAAACCACTCGTTCTTCTAGGTAATAGGATAAATGTGGCAGAAAAAGTGATGCCCTTCCTTCCGTTGAACCATGTGACCTCGTTAGTGTTACTTGATATTATACAACCAGGTTATTTTGGGCCCACTTACATATGTTTATTTCGATTACTTAGTTTTCTGTGGTAATTTCGTGATTATTTCTTAAGATATCCAGAAACGTACTCTTCCTTCATGCCCATGCTCTTCATAGTCTGATTTGGTAACCATTTTATTTTAGCTAAAAGATAGGCATTTCAATAATTTGAAATGAGTTAATGTGAGCCTAGATCCCAATCAGAACCAACATTTTAAGTGCTCATAAAAATGTGAAACCCTGCAATAACATTAAATTCCCATATGCAGAGGAAAACAATTCACATTTTTGTGGCACTGGCAGTGAACTTGCAGACATTTCTGCCTGGATTGTCTGTTAAGCCTCCTACTATATTAATGTAGCTTTGGAAGAAAAGGGCGAAGTTAGGTTTAAAACGTCACATTCAAAACATTGTGCGTATAAGAAATATAACCTCAGGGCCAAAAGTCACCAATGAAAAGAAATTACACTGGTTGTGTAAACACTGTGTTCTTGAGGCAAGGAGGTGATTGTTTTTTGGTGTAAAGGAAAAATCTATTCCATTAAGGGAGGGAGGTGAGGCCTCCCAGAGAAGAGCTGGGAGCGTCAAATTAAAGAGAGGCTGTGGGTGGTGCGGGTTTGCATGTGCCTGAGGGAGGCACAGCTGGGCTCGGGATTAGGCGCCTTGCGCTGCTATGTGAAGACAGGCTTTCCCTTCTCACAGCTCCTTCTGATCTTTTCCTAGCAGACTCTTTAGTCCACCACGTCGCAAATGGGACGCTGCTTCCTTTGGGCCTTTCCTGACCCTTCCATTGTGGATCAGTCTTCGTTTTATGAGCTCCCTTAACGCTTTGTGCTGATCTCTCAATCGCAATGGCAGCTACAAGGATGTAGCCTAGGGCACGTGCCTGGACTGTGCGGCTGCCCCGCTGCCCGGTGAGTGGCTCTACTGCGCTCTGCCCGAGGCGCCTTCTCATGCACCTCCAGCGTTCTCAGGAAGCACTTCTGCCAGCAGTTTACAAAGCATTTGACAGCAGGGGATTGGCCTCCTGCACAGGAAGTATGTGGCTGATTACAATCGTGAGTGTATAAATAGCTCAGAATTTATAATTAATATTCAAATTTGTTGAAAATTGTTGAGAAAAACAAACCCATAGTTCTCAGGGATGGATGCTCTAAGGAATAATAGAATGGAACTGTTCTAAGAAGCCTGCCACTGACCTCTGGTGTAAAGCCACTAGGTAGAGTCATAGGCCACCTTCTTCTCCAATTTTAAGACATAAAAATGCAGGCGATCCCTTGTGTAAGGTCAGTGGGTCACATCCACAGACATTGTTCTAGAAGAAAACGTGAGTTAAGTGGAGCCCAGTCTCATTTCTGAGGCTCTGCAGGTTTCTTAAGCTTATATGGAAGCCACTTTTCCAACTACAGTGGGATGTGTTATGGACGTGGGTACTCCTTGGGAGTCGATGTGGTAATATATGTGAATGGGCTTTGCGTCCTCAGGAGACTAGAAGATATAAAATCCAAGGTATTACTGTAATTACTTGGCCTACAGTTAAATTGAGACTGTACAGCTGTCTCTTGGTATTTATTCTCAGGGAGGTCATATGCTGTCTAACTAAGGAAATGGGAAAACGATAGGACACCCAGTCCATGTTTCTCGGGAGTGATTTATAAAGAGTGCAATGGAGGTGGAGAAAAGCTCACTGTTTAATACAAATATTTTTTCATTTAGGCTCAATTATTTTACATAATTCTAGTTCTCGTTGAAGTCTATGAATAGATGCAGCTATTTTCTTTGCTAATCAGTGACCTGAAGTTAAAATGAGTGGAGAGGTTTTAGGCACAAGTGTATTAGTTTTGCTTCCTCCATTTCATGCTTCTCTAAAAGCCAAAGTCCTTGAACAGATGTTCCTAAGATTTTTCCACAATGTAAATAAGTGACCCCTAGAGAAAGAGAAAAACCATAGCATGGAAAGTTTTCGGGAAAAAATACTTTGTTTTTCAGAAAATTATAAATGAAAGTAAATAAATATGAATATGATGAGAATATTTATGAAATTTAAACTTTAACATTCTCTTCCTAATGTGTGGTTTTATCTTTTTTACAGGTATTTCTTTTGTAATTTTGGTCATCAGAAACGAAAATTTGTTTCTCATTTGTTTTTGACTTGAAACTCTGCTTTATTTTGTATTAAAAGATTAAAAAATCTCATTACTCTATTCGTGTTTCCATGACAGCATAAGATGTTTTTTTTTTTTTTTAAAAAAGCATCAGCATTTCTGAAAGTTGTACGGTATTTTCAATTGCATACCTAGGGAGCAATTATAATTATAGTTTCAAGAGATGGTTTGGAGCTTAAACCATCTTAATATTTGCCAGTAGAACTTTAAGTCTATTAATTCACTAAAAGACAGATTTCATTTTCTCAACCCTGAACATATAATTTTAAACTTTAGTCAAAACCATATATTCTCTAACCTGCCATTGAACTTTCTTGGGTGCAAGCATATTACCTGTGGAAAGATGATAGCTTGCAAAAGACTCTGAGGGAAGGGGAAATATGGAAAAGCAGGTACGGAGTGGCGATGGAGCATTTGACTCGTTCGTAACTAAATGACTCATGATTCGAACTAAGGTGTATCTGCCCCATCCCGCCGCCACTGAACGCGAAGCCGTGCAGAAACAAAGATGAGATTTTAACTAAAGGAACTGAGATTCAGAAAACAAGCTAGTCCAGAAAACAAGGGTCACTGCCACTTCACTGCTGTCTCTCATCTGTTTTGCAACATGTGTGGCATCTATCTTCTGGGACAGTTATAAAATATGGGCTAAGGAGGTGAAGTTGCAGGATGGTAGAGAAATAAAAAAGTGGCAGATATACAAGAAGGGAGGAACTAGTGCAAGTAAGAAAAACGTACAAATCCAATTTTATATGGAGTCGATTGCTCTGGGTCTCATTGACCTTGGCAGGACTCAAAGGGTCATATTTTATGTAGATGAAGCATCTTCAATTTCTCCTGCATCTCTGGAGCATGCAAATGTTTTTTTCCATCCTGCATCACTATGTTCCTTATATTCCTCAAAGTTCTTTTATATTAATAGATGTTTCTTGACATCAAGACATGTTTCTTGACATCAAGACATGTTTCTTGATGTTTTTTGAAACTATCTTGACATGATCTTTTTTATTATTAAAGAAAAGTATCTTTTTGATTTTGCCTGAACTTTTGAACCTCTAGCCTCTGGTATGATACTAGAGCTTTCCTGACAAATTCTCCACTATATTTCAGAAATAGAATAACATAATTAACTGAGTTTATGAGTCACATGAAGTCACCGTCCTCAGATGTCATCATTAAACATGATGGTGCACCTCAGTGTTCTTTTCTTGATGGATTCTGACTTGGGGAGGTCATCCTGGTGGAGTTACTGCACATCTGCACTGGGCAAATATTTCTAGCAGGATCGTTTTCTTGACCTCATCTTCCCATTCCTTATTGGGAGCTGTATTAATTTAGAGAAGTACACTCAGATGAAGTTAAAGATAAGGGAAGGGGATGGAAACACATTCTTCCTAGAATACTTCTCAGCAATCACATATGAAAGAATGCACAGCTCCCTGGCATGCTCCCGTGTCCCTGGTTCACTATCACCAGCTGCTGTGCCCCCCAACCTGTGGATAATATCATTTTCTACGTGTAAGAGATCAGGCTGACTTAATCCTTCAGGCTGCAAGTGATGATAGCACTTTGTGTCACAGGAAATTTTTCTAGATGCAACATACGTTTTTAGAGTAGCTTGGGCCAGTGCTTTTTACATCTTTGACATACAGACAAAAATTAGTAAAGATTTATTGAGTTGCAAATAAGAGAAAACTCTAACAATAAAGACATTTAGCATCTCAGAAAAAGAAGTCCAGAAATAAGACAGGTTTCAGGTTGGTTGATTCAACACTCACGGGTGTCTTAAAAACCAGGCTTAGTTCATCCCTCCCTCTGCCTTCTGTGTCAACCCATTCTCACCTCTGAGAACAAGATGTCTGCAGCCCTTTCAGGTATCACATCCAGACCAAGGATGTCCAAAGGCAAAAAATGGGCTATATGTCCCAGGGTCTCCTTAGGAGTACAAAAACCTTTCGTAGAAGCCCCCCAGAAAGTCTCCTTTTACATTATATTGCCCAGAAATGGATCACTTACCAAGAGAATCCATTGACAAGGTGAATATTACCATTATCACTGGCTTAGACCAATCACCACTCACACCTAGACTTGGGGAAAGGGTAAGCTTACCCATAGTGGTTGACATTTAAGCTAAATATGCACTCTGCCTTCTGAGAAGAAATTGAAATGGAGACAACAAAGAGTAACTGCTACACTCACAAACAATTTTGAGGAATATTTCACAGAGATCTTAAAAGTTCTCTAAATCCACAGATTCAAACCACAGAAGGAATTTTATATTTGAAAATAAAAATTCTGGCCTGCTTTTGTGTATCTATGTCCAGTTACTGCTATGTGATGACTGTATTCCATAGGCACCCATTGGAATTTCAACATTTTCAAATATATTACCACAAAACAAATATATGCGAATTAATAGTGAACTATGTCTGAGTAGAGAAGAAGCTAAATGCCTCCCATTTACAAAACCAAATTTGTTTCTCATAAAATTTCCATGGCACAGATATTAACCCATTTTTCATGTAGACAAATTAAGGCTTAGAGAAGATAAAGGCTTAAACAAAGTCTCATGGCCAGTAGGAATCCAGATTCAGTATCTTGATATTTTAAAGATATTAATTGAAATGAGTTAACATAATCTGGGCTTCAAGTTTTTTATATAATATGCATATTCAGTGTTGCCAGTTACAGATGGTTGGATGCAAGTAATCCATTTACCTTTACTGATCTGATATGGTTTGACTGTGTCCCCACCCAAATCTTATCTTGAATTGTAGTCCCTTAATTCCCATGTGTTATGGGAGGAACCTGATGGGAGATCGTTGAATCATGGAAGTGGTTTCCCGGTAATGTTCTTATGGTAGTAAATAAGTCTCATAAGATCTGATGGTTTTATAAGGGGAATCCCCTTTCACTTGGTTCTCATTCTCTCTTGTCTGCCACCATGCAAGACATGCTTTTCACCTTCCTTCATGATTGTGAGGCTTCCTCAGCTATGTGGAACTGTGAGTCCATTAAACCTCTTTTTCTTTATAAATTACCCAGTCTTGGGTATGTCTTTATCAGCAGAGTGAAAATGGACTAATACATGATCCATATTCTCTTGCAGGAAGGGCTTAGTATGTGCATATAAAATAAAAATCCTAATATTCACAATTTGCCTTTCTTGGAGGTGGTGTTTGCAAGGTCCACAAAAGAGCATGTAGGATGTGCACAAAGCATTTATCTTCATCTGTAGGTAGTATCATCATAGGTGTTAATTACAGAGCACTCTTCCCCTGGACAGCTTCAAGCAGTCCTTGGAATTTACTCTGGTGAATACTCTTGTGATTAATATTACTATCCTTCCCTTTTGATACATGATAAATAAATGGAAGAAACACAAATGTACTCAGTTGTCTAGTCTTTCACATTGTATAGACTAGTGAACTGAAAGAAAAGTGATGTGATGGTCTTCATGGAGCAGGGAGCTGGTTGGGCTGGAATGAAAGTCAGCCCTCTCCCTTTACTGCCTGAGGCTTTCTGTTGGAGTTCAGGCTTCATCTGTCCGTTTGAGATGGCTACACAGAAGGGGCCACCATATCTACCCTCTGTGCCCTCATGGAGCTTAGCACCTTACTGGAAATCCACACACCTGCAGCTCCATGGTTAAGCAAATGTGTGCTGTTGAGCCAGTGCTACCCATAAGAATATCTGTGCAGATAGATGCACAGGAGAGGTGAGTGTAGTGGGGGTAGTAGGTGGAGATTCAGAGGCAGTTGGTGGGGTAGTTGGTGGGGACGCAGAGGCAGTTGGTGGGGATGCAGCCACCATCCCATGTGGTGGCTTCTAGATGGGGAGCTGTGGATGGTGGCCCAGTGGCAGGGTCTGTAGCCAGGCAGAAACATGTGTGGCCAGAGGGGAGAATCAGTAAAGCAGAAACACAGGAGAGACTGTGCCTCCAGGACACCATCCTGCTGCCTACTACTCTGCCAACTGCTGGGACATAGCACCTTTCTATCTTGATTTCTTAGTATAATAAACCCTTAGTAATCTCAGTAATACTAATCGTATCAGTCCTAATAACCAATGATGGGAACAAGAGCATTATTGATAACCAAGCACCATGCAGAGTTAATTTACAAGCATGACCTCATTTTATGATCACAACCAGCCTGGGAATTAGGCCTCATTATCCCTACTGTGTATATTAAGAAACAGAGCTTCTAAGAGGAGGTGACACTTGTTCAAGGTTGAGCAATCACTAAGTGATAGAGTCGAGTCTTGCACCCTGTCCACTTGATTCCCTAATTAAGGAATGAGAGTTCTAAATAAGCACACAGACACTCAGTTGCCCTACAAATATGGTCTTAGAATAACTTTGAGTGACTATTCCTTTCTTAGTTATTATCTGAATAGACCTCATTCATGCTGGCTGCCCATTTATGACGCCTTTTCCCATTAAGGCTGACCTTGATACAAAGAATAAGACAAACAGCCCACAAACTCCTCCTGTCCAAAACCATCTGGTTGAAGGCAGCATTGTGGGGTAGGCAGAAGATGAGTGGTCTCTCCCACACCTGTGGTCATCAGCGAGGCCAGCATGGCTCCATACAGGTCTGTTGACTGCTCTCTTCCACTTCACTACATTTCACTGCATCTGCCACTCCCTACTCCTACTCCTGGAAACTCCCTCCTACCCTGGGCGTCAGACTCCGGCAGAATTCCCAATAGCTTGGCTTTGGAGTCAGACAGACTCAGTCCCGACCCCCACCTGTTCCCAGGGATGTTGTCTAGCCTTACAGCTCTGTGCCCACTCTCCTCGCAGCAGCAAGAGAAAACAGCAGGACTTGCTGCAGAGGTTCCTGCAAGGACTGGGTGGCGTGCTTGTCACAGTACCTGGTGAACCCTGCAGTGCAGGGAGCACTCACTCCTCCCAGCCTGGGGGAAGGGGGTAAGAACGAGGATCACTGGTCAAAATGAGAAAGCAGGCATGCGGTCGTCTGTGCTAGCGCCTGACCTCTTCCTGCAGCAGAGGATCGTGGGAGTCATTGTTGGTCCCTCCCCTCTGTTCTGAGATGGCAGGACCCCAGTGGCATCAAAGAAGCAGAGACCTGAGGGGTAGCTGTCTGCCCCGTGAAGCCTGAGACCCCCTGTCTGGGCAGCCCCTGCACTGGCCACCACCTGGGAGTGCGTGGATCCTTCTAGTTAATGCCTACTCCCAGATTCGATGTGGAGTGTTGTTTATTGTAGACATCCATGTCTCTGTCTCTCCAACCAGGCCTCCTGGGCGGCTGGAAGCAGGGGAGATATTTATTCTCAATGACATATACAGTAGGCATTCAGTAAACCTTAGCTGGACTGGTGAATTATCTTTCAATCACTCTTTGTCCCTGTGAAACCATGTGAAAGAGAGAAATGTCAGAAGATTTCTGCCTGTTGTATTAATTCCTTCAAGGCAGGGATCCACAAACTTTTTCTCTAAAGGGCCAGAGAGTAAATATTTAGGCTCTGTAGGCCATCCATTCTCTGTCAGAACTACTCAACGCTGCTGTTGCAGTGCAAAAGCAACCCTTTACACACGTAAATGCACCAGCCCTGCTATGTTCCGGCAAAACTCAGTTTACACAAACACAGGTGGGCTGAGTGGGCACAAAGGCTGGAGTCTGTCTACTTCTATTGGAAGGGTTGCCACAGAGCTTTTAAACTCGGTGCCGTAAGAAAATTCCCATACAATGCGTCTTCCAAACCTAAAGCCTTCAAGCAACTATGCTAACCCTGGGGGCAGGCTCCACATATCATTCATTCATTCATGTGCTAAGTGATTCTGGGCCCTCCCAGGGCCAAGTGCTTTCCCAGGTGCAAAAAGAAACAACCCCCAAGCTAGAACTTCAGGTTCCTAATTGGTCCCGAGAGGCGTGCTCCGAGAAGCCTTTCTTTGCTCAAGATTTCAATTAGGTTGATCCTCTGGCTTTTGAATATTTCCTCAACTGGTATGGCTTCAACTCAATGAGTCCTCAATGAGACCCCTCACTGCAGCCTTGTCTCTGTTTTGGGGACATACTTTGGGCTTTCTTGGGCAATGCTCTTGTGGGATTGTGCTAGAGCTGGCAGTGGAATCTTGAACCCTTCCCTGCTCCACTAGGCTGACCCTGCGGTCTGAGCTCCTGGGAAGAAGCAGATGCTAAGTGTGTTGGAACATCCCTGTGCTCTCTGCTGAAAGAGTACAGTATGTATAGGTGTATTTATACATATATGTATAATTTTTAAAAATTACACTAAAATTTTAGGAGAAACAAATCCTTACTTAAACAAAAATGATGAGGTATGTAAGATCAGTAACTGTTTAGACAAGAGTATAATTTTATTTTATTTTATTTATTTATTTTTGTTTTATCCTCACAGAATGCTTTCGTTGATTTTGCTGAAATCTTGTTTCTGTAGCCAACCTAATGTTGCAGCTGATGTGCAGATGTGACTTCGACATGAATGTTGGTTGATATTTTCATAATAATACCAACAAGTGAGGTGAAAAGGAAACAATGAAGATGTGTGTTGGAACATCACTTGCACTTCAATGATGTGAGCTATTTATTTGCTGAATTGGATAATGGGTTCTGAACAGAGGAAGAATATTCTCTCAATTGCTGTGCTATTTCACAATGTAACAGCTACCTACGCAACACGCTTTTAGGTTTAATCTGCATTATAAACATTTTATTCTTCACTTTCATAGGTCTAACCAATGCATGAAGCTATAAATAAAGCTCTGATCTGTGGCATTTGCTGATTCCAGTGGTGTAAATACTCCCACCATGGCTGGTTTCATGATACGAATGAGACACCACAAGCTCAGAGCTGGAACGAGATGTGCAGTAGCTTGCTGTTAGGCTATGCTTCCACCACACAGATACCAGACAACTAGAACGTGCTAAAGTGGAGTAAAATATGGACAAAGTAGTGATTTTTTGAGTTCTTACTAATTTTGCATTTAATATAAGTCATAAAGTTATAGGTCTATATAATTTGACATTTAATAATGGCAGAGTTTAACAAAAAGCTCACATAATTCCTGATGGTTTAATAGGTGTTTTTTTTTTTTGTAAGCCATTATGAGCTAGTTCCAGCATACTATTGTTCCTTGCCAAATATATATTTTCTACTGATGCTGTGATTACTGAGCTGAGTTTGCTGAATGGCTCAACAATTAAAATGAGAAAAAACTTTTAAAAAATTGTAACTTTTTTTTTGCTGAAATATTCACAATGGCTCCCAACAAGAAATGCTGTGTGCATTTTTTCATGGAATTACCTTAGAAACTCATATTGCTTCTGGTGACTCTTACTGTATCAACATAAGTATACATATTGCAATAATGAGACAACTCATTGACCTAATTACCAATGGTAATATTGGGGATTATATATTGACAATAATGCAATAATGAGACAAATCATTGACCCAATTACCAATAGTACATATCGGGGGTTATATATTGATTCTATATTCAGTGAACATAGAATTACATTAAACATAGACTGCAAATTCTATGAGTGTAAGGACTGACTCCTCTAAGTTCTTGTAAAATATCACTTATATATATTTGGTAATGTATGTAAAATTATTACCGTCTATCATCATGATAATGTGTAATTCAGATTTAAGCCACTTAACACAGGTAAAATTAATCATGAGACCAATACAAAAAATATCTCACCTGAGTAACATAATGAGACATCATCTCTACAAAAAAATTTAAAAATTAGCTGGGTGTGCGGGCATGCACCTGTCGTCTCTACTACTGGCGAGGCTGAGACAGGAGGATGGCTTGAGCCCAGGAGGCTGAGGCTGCAGTGAGCTGCGATCAAGCTATGATGCACTCCAGCCTGGACTACAGAGTGAGATCCTGTCTCAAAAAAGAAAAATGTAGAATTTTGATTGAGTGTTGGCACGGAGTGATTATTGAGTAATTACTCAATGAATGAATGTAGATAGGAAAAGAATACACCATATATTAAATCTTTGAGTCTCTGGACTACTTTAAGATTTGCTAGGAGGTTGTCTAATTATTCAAGTGAAATTAACACAAAGTAGTTCTTTCAGTACCCACTTCTTTCTGTTCTGCTTCCTTATAAGACATTTGCTACTTGATTATGAATTAGGATGGTCGTGAGTGTTGGGAGTAAAAATGCCCCAGGTGCTCGGTGTGCAGGAAGTGTAGGGTGATGAATAGATAGCGTTCAAAGTGGATGAACTCCAATAATGATCTGCTGGAGAAGATAGAAAGGGGAGCCCTGTCTCTGGAGCAGAGACTTTGCCTCAGACCTGGTCAGTCCCATTGCAAATGCAATCTCGAGCCAGGATTGCATGTGTGTGGGGCAAGCCCTGTGCGCTGGGCTGGGGCGGCCCCTCCTCCAGCCTGTAGCACCTCGTCACTGCTCTGCAGCAGGCCTGCGCAGGCTCATCTGTGCAGGTGTGGCCTGCAGTCAAATTTAAGCAAAACAGGTACTCACTTTTCTTTTTTTAAAAAAGAGAAATAGCTTTCTCCCTAACTTTTTCTTTTGGTGGGCTACTTGTATTTACTAAATTGGACTTCCCCAGTGGGGTGGGATGCACTGGTCTGTGGTGGCATGGGTGCCGCTGGGTGTTCAGTGTGGGTTCTTTTTGGGCTGCTGGCCTGTTAGGAAGGTTTGGGACTCCAGCAGTTGTGCTGCGGGCAGAATCCCCTCTGACCTTGGCTGCAGAAGCAATGGCTGGGCAGAAAAGGTGCTGTCACGTGGCTTTATGATCCCCTGCCAAAAAGACACAGGTAGTCCATGTGTACAACAAACACAGCTAATGAATTCAGGAGGAGACTGGGCCCAGCCCTCCTTGGCACTGTTAAACCTGCAGCATCAATCACTGTGAAAAGCTGGCTTGCTCAGTTCCCATGCTATAAGCTGGGTTCCCAGATCTCCTCCACTCCAGTGAGTCCTGTAGTTCGCTTTAATTGTTCTGTCTATAGAAAGAATATATAATCCATTTATGGTAATAAGAGGTGAATCTTGGAATCTTTCACAGGAACAGGTTCCCATTCTAGAGCAAGTGACTGCTGGAAAACAATCCTGATGGTTTACCCCTTCATGCCCCTCCCCTCAGCTGGAAACAAAACACCCCATGAAAACAAACAAAATCATCACATATACATACCCACACCCGCATCAGGGACACATGCGGGGCCGTGACAACTCTGTAGTGTCCATTTCACAGGGTGGTTGATATATTTCAACAAATTTCGTTAAATTGCTATGGCTTTTAAGGAGATCTGATAAAAAGGAAGTTAGATTATTTAAACTGGCCAAACATAAGAATTAACTAAGCCTTTCTATGAAAAACAGCATAAAAGTGGGGTAAGAGTCGAAGGGAACCAAAACAGTATCAGAGAAAATGCTTTTAAGACCTGTTGCACTAATAATATTAAGCATGATACAAAGAATAGCTGAACACTTGATACTACTCTAACTACCTAACGTACTGACGGAAAATTACTTATTTGCTCCTCTAGAATCAACATCATCATCCCAAGTGGGAGACCAGAGTCTGTAATCTCGGAGAGGCTGAGATGCTGCCCTCCAGTGTGATGTGAGAGATGAGTGTTGGGGACATAGCAGACGATAGCCTCAGTTTCCCTATATTTGTAGAAGAGCAATAAAGGCCCATGCACCTCAACAGCATAGAAGAGGAACTGGAAGGGAGGGAGGGAGGGAGGGCCTTCCAGCCATGGGGAGCTGCCTGAGCAAGGCTTCCCACTGTGGCAGGCTAAGGAGGGCAGGCCAGGCAGCTGTCACTCACATGCTCTGGCCTGCATATTTGGGAGGGGAAGAGCACCTCCTTGCCAATGCTGCAAAGTGCTCAGCCATGAGAATTGCCACAAATCCTGTGGAGCATGCGCCTTTGGAAGCATCAGGCTGGAGCTTTGACACACAAAAGAATGTTGGAAAGCCAAGTGGCCCTTGCCAAAGTTTTAGAGCTGAGATTTATCAAAGGCTTACCTGCCACACTACTCATAAGGAGCTCCAGGTGTCTGGGGCTCACCTGAAGCCACCTGTGATTTCCGTAGGGCCATGTTGGGAGCTGTGGGGAAGCGCCTACTCTAGCTCTTGGGTAGGCCTACTTTGATCAAATGTTCTTGCATCATAAACATTAGTCATAGGAAAGTGAGACTTCAGTGCTCTCTGTAGGTTTGTCTTCTCCTGAGGAAGTGGATGCCATGTGACATTTTGCAGATGGATCAAGTGCAGGAGGTAAAATAACTCCCTCAGCTTCCCTGATCTTAGGGTCTTTCCATTCGTCATTCTTTTTCTTTCCCTTGGAGAACTGATTTGCATAGAAATGAGAAGTTTACTCTCTTGCTTTTGGATCTGTTGCATGATCGCAAAGAAAAGAAATGCCTTACTTGATATTTCAACATTAAACTTTACAATCTGGAGAATTTTTCTTCCAGCACCTCGTCCTGGGTAGTTGAGTATAACGGCCCCCATATTTTGACCAGGAACTTAAATGAACCCTATCCAGGGCTTGCTTGGGTGTGGAAACCTTTCAGACTCACAGGCAGAGCAGAAATCCTCATGCTGCACTCTCCCATAGAGCAGAAGTCACAATCTGTGGGGAGTCATGGAGAGGAGGAAGTTGAACTTCAGTGTGCTCTGAAAATAAGACATTGTGTGGTAGAGTGTGGGCCAGCAGCCTGGGTAAGACATGGCCCAGGTAGAGAGCTCAGGATGACTGGGTGTCTTCCCTCAATGCCACTAGGAAGTGAGTTCGCTCCCAGACTCTCCTAGGACCTCAGTCTTAAAGAGCAATCACAGCTGCCTGTTAACCAGCCTGAATACAAAATGTGAAAAAGCATTGCCTTCAAGTGGAAAAGAAGGGCTCCTTTGAAGGAGCTGCTGCAGAGAGGTCACTGGAGGAAATCTCAGCATCCCCCACGCCCTCCCTTCCCTGTGGCTGGAATCCATGGGGGGCCTTTCATGTTAGGTCAGAGGCTTCCCCACAGCCCCTTTCCCTTGTCTTGGAATGTCTGTGTGAGGGAGTGGCTGGCAGAGTGGCTGGAAGTCCACAGAGTGAGAGGAGTAGGTGCGGGACCTGGCATGTGGACTCTGGGCTGTGACTCAGGCCCAGGTAGGGTGGGTGGGGAGGGGAGTGGTGGGGACATGGGGTCCTGACGGAGGTCGGGAGGCACAGGGTGTGGGTGCTGCTTGTCTCCCCAGCTTCTCCACCGCACCATGTGTCTGGGTCTGTGATTACCGGAGGTGACTCACAACAGGCCCAGACTCGCCTGTGTGCATAGCACTAAGGGTAATGACAACACCTCCGTGTGTGCAGGTGCCTGCTGGAGACGCAGAGCTCCGCAGCAGCAGGTGAGCTGATGCTGCAACCTGCTAAACATCGCTCCTGAGGAGCACCAGGGCCCAGAGTGCACATGGCTCTCAGGCTCCGTGAAAAGCTTGCAGTGAGCTCAGCCACTGAAAAGTCACTACGAAGATGGAAAGCAAAATGAAAACCGAGTCCCCGGTACCCTAAGTTTATCTGTCTCTAAGAGAACATCCTCGGGTTTATTTATGATTTGAGTACTTCATAAGAAAAGTAGTATAAAATAGAAAATAATGTGTTGATGTCCTATATAAGTGAATCTACTCAATACAATTTATAAAGCATACGCTTCTACAGAAATGTCTTTGTACTTAGAAATGACACTTTAATTAACTTCTTAGCCAGTCCTTGGACATTTGAGTATAAAACCAAATGGAAGTGGCTCCAGCCAGCACCAAGAGGCCCTGGGAGGTTTGCACTGTGTGCTTTGCAGGGGCCAGGTATCCTTCATCACAGCAGCAGACTGCGTGGCCCAGCACAGCCTGCAACTGCAGAACCAGAGCTCACCGTGGCTGCTCCCCATTTACAGTTTATGCCAAAATCTGTCACTTGAGTTCTCAAGTGAGTTCTTAATCAGGGAGTAGATGGATAAGGCCTATTTTAATATTTTTCTTTAATCCTATTTAGTTTTGCGTACTTACGGCATTATCCTGAGAAGGAAGTTTGTAGGTTTCATAGGAGCCAACATGGTTCACGCACAGTGACAGGCCAAGAACCCCAAACATGCCATTGGAGAGCAGCCAGGGCTCCCAGGATTGACCCTAATCCCTGCCTCTCTTCAGGCCACTGCCTCCCCCAATCCCAGGATACCTCAGGCCTGGCACTTAGGCCCACAGCGGAGGGCATGTTCCCCCACTTCAACCTACCCCAAGACAGGCCTCTCCCTGTGAATACTGACAATAGAAAATGTTTCCTTCTGCCAAGGGAATCCCGTGGCCCTCACAGGAGTGTGGGTTTGGCCTTGGGTCTGGACAGATGGCTGCATGACTGCCTGGGGTCATGTTGCTCAGAGGCTGAGCGCTCTAGCCTGCAGGAATAGTGTGGATGGGGTCTACACACCAAGCCCTGGTGGGCTGTGTTGGGTGGGGCAGTGTCTTCCTCAGTCTGTCTTCAAGGAGGCTGTAAAAAAACTGTGGCTCAATCTCATCCATGGCTACAGAGCTGCGTGCAGAAGCCAAAGGTGCCTGGTTTTGCCTTAGTATTTTTCATGTAGAAAGAGAAGAGACAAGTACATTCGTTTAGAAGAAACTCACCAGGAAAAGCAAGCATGGACTGACTTTGTAGGAGAGTGAGCTGGATGGGAGGAAAGGCAGTGGCTGGGTGGAGGAGGGGGTGACTGTTTTGCTCAGAGCCTCCTTCAGTTCAATTAGTCCGTCTTCCATCTTCACCTGCACCTGTAGACACCGCTTCCTGGAGCTGTTCTGTGCAGAAGCTGAGTGAAGATACTGCAGCGAGCCCTGGGTCCGAACGCCTGTGTGCTGACTCTAAACCTGCTCCTCAGCCCCAGTTTCCTTCTCTGAAAAACCAGGATTCTAGCAAAACCCGTACCCCCATTCTTCTCAGTCCTGCACCCACCAGCGAGCTGCAAGGCCCGGGAGCTGCTGGCCCTGTTTTCCTGTCTCCAGGACTAGCCTTTGATTTATGAGATGTCCCCTGTCTCCCCCGATTCTGACCTCCCAGGATGGCATTTGGTGATTTCTTGATGTTCTCTTGCTTTGGCACTAAAATACGGATGGGAGTGTCATTTCCAGATCTTTTCCAGACCTGTGCAATTCTTTCCATTCTTCATAACAGCCCATGACCCACCTTCCTCTGTTTCAGCCACAAAGCTAGCGATGCCTGTGTGTGCACTGCTGCTTCTCATTGTTAATATTTTAACTGTTATTAAAAAAAACTTTCTTTTTAAACTGTGTGTGTATGGTTTTAAAAATTGACGCACTTCCAGAGCTCTCAACTTCTGCAGTCTTTCTGAGGTCCGTGTTCCTCTTCTTCAGCTGGGAAGCAAATGCTTGACTTAATCCCTTCCCAGGTTTTCTTCTACAACTCCACATGGAAAAAAAGCAACACACTGAGCCGGAAATGCTTGCCCAAGAGGATTTGTTGCCAGCCTGCATGGAGGGGAGTCCTTAGAACCTGGGCAGCCTTCACCTCCCCATTCCCATCGCTCCCACGCAAGTCTTCCTTGGACAGCAGGTTGGGGCATTGTTCAAAGAAAGTCCCTGCTAATGAACAGAGTATGGCTTCCCTCATTATTACGGCAGATTTCCTCCCACTTTTTTCTTTTGTAAAATGGAGAACTCTTCACACTACAATTTTTATGGGAGATATTCCTTCTACCTTGGGTGGATGTGTGAAAAGCAGCCAGAGGAATATATGATTAAAGAACAGGGTGGCAGAAGTTTTGGTCAAGCGAAATATTTCCTGAGAGCCCTGTCTCTTCTCTCCAGGTCTCCAGTTTCCAGGCAGGTTGCATGGGAGAGAGGCAGGTGTGTGTGTGCATGCAGAGGAAAGAGAACAAAGCCCGAGGGATCCAACTTCCAGGAAATCTCTGCTGCGCTGGTGCAAAGGAAAAATAACCCCTGCTCTCCTCTCAACTTCGAAAAATTTTTTTTTTGGTTTTAGTTTATAGAAGTCTAAATATTAAGCAGTTTCATGGTGATAATGATGCAGCCACATTTTCGATAAATTCTTTGAACTTTTTAAAACCCTTTGTGTTTTCCTAATAGTTACTCATAGAAGGGCTAGGATAGGAAAAATGCAGGCAGGCCAGTGCCTGCTCCTGAATGCCCATTTGAGCAATCGTATACCTTACAAATTCGGCTCATCACTTTTTTTTCCCTGGTGGTGGCAGGGTCAGGTGACATGGTGTCTGTGCCCTGATGGGAGCTGCTTGTCTGTGTGAAGACAGCTAGCAGGACACAGAAGGCTCAGGGCAGCCAGGGTCACTCCACTCCTAGCAGGCCTTCCTGCACCTCCCTCACCTGGGTGTCCTGGATGGGGGCGCTCACACGGCCCCTCTTCCCTCCAGATGTCTCAGGTCAACTCTGGGCTCTGATGTCCTGGGACATGTGCTGGGTGCTCCTGGCAGGAGCTGCTGTCGCATCTGAAGTGTCCCTGTGGCTGGGGCTGGTAGGCAAAGGGCCAAGAGATGTTATCTTTATAACATCTGCCGTCATCTCTGCTGTGTGGGAACTAATGGCTGTGTTTGAATAATTAGGCCTTGCACCATAGCACAACAAAAGCCGGTATTGCTCCATTAAAGCAAACATAATTACTGTAGCTCACACATTCAGAGCCCCTTTCATCCCTCCAGAAGCTGCAGAGTTGGGAGGATCTGAGTCTCTTGCTCAGGTCCCAAGGAGCCGGCCCCCTGGGTGTAGTGTGGGCATCAGGACGGTCTGTCTTTCTGTCTCCTCTGTGCTTCCCAAGCACTCCTGGCAGACCTCTGCTTTGGCCTTCCTCACGCTTCCATTTGGTCCCACAGGCTGTTGTTTTTTTGGGCCCAGCGCTGCATCTTGCCCACATTCATTTCCCTTAGGCAGATGTTGGGGCTGAAGTCTCCTGACCTCTCTGTGCCTCAGTTTATTCATCTGATAATCACCACATCTGCCCTGTCAACTTCCAGGATGGTTGTAAACATCAAACGAAGTCATGGATATAAAAGTGATTTGCAAAGTATAAAAATGCCACACAAATGATAAAAATCTTACCGTTACTCAGGTTAGGGCATGGAGACTATTTAACCAGCCACCAGTCCTGGGACTCAGCATGTGGCCCTTCCACTGACAGCTTTTGGAAACTAGGCTTCATTTTCATGGTGGCCAGGATAACCCTAAAGACTGATGGTCATGTTCACTAGAAACTCTGGCCTTCAACTTCCTGGGAGATGTTTCCTTTCTCTCAGTGATCAATGTGTTCTTTTCATTAGCCAATTAATCAATATTTTTGGAACACCTATACCAAACAAGATTCTGTGCTAGTCAATGTTGCAATATGAACATGTGTGAGGGCAGTGGTGAATACAAATCTCTCAAGTCCTTTATCTGAAAAAGTTGTGCCAAATTGGTGATAAAGACAAAGATGGCTCTGGATTTGGAGAAGGGACTTCCTTCATCCTTCTCTTATTTTCAAGTTCTGTTTCTTTATTGATGAATCTAGGGTTGGGGATGTGTCATGGAAGAAGTGGAAGTTGATGTACTCCTTCAAAGAGGGATACACTCTTAGTCGGCAAAGGAAGGATGGACTTGTAACGTCATTCATTGAGAGCTCAGATGGGAATCATATTTTGGAATTTGCCCTAAGACACCCAGCCACCCATTGCTTTCCTGGGTGGCACACCTCTCACAATGGATGGGTGAGAATCCTGCAGGCTGTCAGTTGTAAGAAAACCCAAGATTAATCTGACACAGTCTTTAAGGAGCAGTGATTGCATTGTGGGCAAAAGGGGAAATGTGGGTAAATTCTTCACACCAACTTCTGTATGGACATGTGTTGGGTTCTCCCAGTTGAATTTCAAGCCTGTAGAGAAGGACACACAGGTTTGGTTTTCTTTACTTAGCAATCTTCCTGGAGTGCTCTAACTTTCCAAGGATCCAGATAGCTCTTTAGCCTCTGCAAAGCCCTCTGCTCTACAGACCCGCCCCAGGCAGCTTGTAGAATCTTCACACGGGGTGGGAGTTTACTGTCACATATCGACATGGAAACTGCAGGTAAATGAGATCTATTTTGTCCCTTGAGGAGTTTATATTTTGTAGAGTGTAAAGATACACTAACAGGAAATTGTGTTTTACAGGGCCAAGTACGACAATAGGGTAACAGGGGAGTGTGCTGACCCTATTAAGGGAACACAGCTCGCCAAGAGCCACCAGAGAGAATTTCTGGGAAAAGACAATGCCAGGAACATGTCTGGTGCGTGAGAGGGAGTCACTCAGATGGAGAAAAGGCACGAGGAATGCCCAAAAGGGAGGAGGGAAAGCGGCCAGTGTAGGCTGGAAAACTGGGAGAAAACGTCAGGACCGAGGTAGGTAGTGGGGGTGATTATGACATGGAAGACAAAGTGCAGTTTGAGAGGAAGAAGTTGAGGAGATGGTGTTCAAGGTTTAAAATAATGAAGATTCAGATTGTGGAGGGGAACACATTCCAAAGGCGGCCAGGTCCATGGGGTGCATGCTTGCTGAGAGGCCCTGGCACTGTAAGGCTCCCACAGATGGTTTGCTACAGGACATTTGTCATTTACAAAGGAAGAGCTGAATTCTGGGGATGTATGGGGAAATTTCTGAGATTCTAACATCATGAGTTTGAGCTGAGCATGCTCTTCATTTGTCATTAGTTTAATGCAGGCTTATCATATACCAGACAAGAGCACTGTGGAGAATGTGAGTCCCATGCCTCATGACATCAAAGTTGATAATAAGTGTGATCCTCTCCCAGGCTGTAAGAGATGCCTGCACAACACACTCAGGGTAGCCAGACTTCTTGGCAGAGGCTGGAAGGGCTTCACAGGGGAGGGAGAGCAGAAATTTTCCAGGCAGAAGGGAGAAAAAGGGAAGGAAGTCCATTCCTGCAAGAGACATGGAGGTGAGGGAGTGTGGACAGGCCTAGGGTTGCAGCATCATGGCAAAGGCGACTCAAAGGATCTCCAGAAATCCATTGTCTTTCAGAGAGTTGTAGTGTATGCCAAAAACCTCAACAGCCTTTCAGAAGCACCCGGTTGCCCTAGCACCCTCTCCTAACCTCCTGACTGGCTCAGAACCTATCCTGTCTAAGAATAACAGTGCCTGCTGAGGAAGGGAGAGAGTTTCTTAGTCAGTGTAACGTTTACCATATAAATTCCTATTCTGTTGACCTGCACGTTTACCTCCTTTGAAAGTTATGGTTTTGTGGTTAGCCGAGTGCTAAAAACCTATAGGTTTCAAACCCCTCATCATTGTAACTTTACCAGGAGGTTGAAGATGAATAGAATCATCACCCTAGTGAAATCCTTCAGTTACCTATACCTGCAGGGGCTCATCTTAGGAATCATAGAATATCTCATAGCTTAGTTTTTAAGTTTCACACTGATGTTTATTTCTTAATGCATTGTCATAGCTTGTTCTAACCTTATCAATATAATAATCGATTTAAATCAAATCAAACTTATTATACACTTCAGTTTAGTCTGTTTACTTTACTTCCATTTTTTTGAGGATATATTCCAAGTAATAAAATTCCACATGCTGAGTTCAAATAAAGGCATTGAATCAGCCCTTGCTCTTCTCCGGGCAAAGACATGCTTATTCCAGTAACTTTGCCAGGTGTGCGAGTGTCTGTGGTTAACCCCCTTTTGTTCTCCAAGGGTTTTGCTTTATCGCCCAGCCGGGAGTGCAGCGTTATGGCCTCGGCTCACTGCAGCCACGACCTCCTAGGCTCAGTGATCCTCCCACCTCAGCCTCCCAGGTAGCTGGGACTATAGGCGAGTGCCACCACGCCCGGCTAATTTTTGCATTTTTTTGTGAGACAGGGTTTCACCATGTTGCCCAGGCTTGTCTCAAACTCCTGGTCTCAAGCAATCCTCCCACCTTGGCCTCCCAAAGTACTGGCATCATAGGTATGAGCCAGCACATCCAGCCTACAGGGGCATTTTTAATACCAAATGAAACAGGACCAAAATGAACTGGCTGCTACTGCAGCCATGCATGGATGAGTAGAATGGAGACATCCATTTCTGCTCTTGGTTTCACACAGCACATCAAAGGCTATCAGAGCTGTAGGCCGTGGAGAGTTACCAAGCCCCGAAATTTGTATTTGTTGGGTGTACAGTGGTGTCACATCTGCTTTCTTGAAAAACAACATTGCCTTGAGCACACACACTCTGTTGACATTCAGGTCAAAATAAGTTTTCCACTAATGCTGTGCCGTGGGGTTCGATCCTTCACTCATTCATCAAATACTGACTGAGTGCCCACTACCATATGGGAAGACAGCACAGAAGAGGACTGACCAGGGCCATGTTTTCATGGATTTACGTTCCATAGAAGGGAAAAAAAAAGAGAAACATGAACAGAAAAAAATGCAGCAGGGCATGACATCAGGGGTGCATGACTGCGGCCAGCCGCGTGCAGTCCCCTCTGTGGGCACAGGTCAGATCTGGTCCTCCCTGCGACTGCACTGACATGGCTTGCCATAGCAAACTGTGGTGATGGCATTGTTAAGGTCACATTTATCTTCTAAAGTGTTGCGAGCTTGACATGTCTTCCTTTTTTCACAAAATAATGGAGGGAAATATTAAATACTGGCCAAGGACTGAAGCCTGTTGCAGACAGCGAGGGCTGGATCTGAAGGTGTGTAGGGCTCCCCGTCTAACTTTCCCAGACATCAGGAGAGAGGGGCACCCTCCTAGGGGAAGAGAGGCTGCCCCAGGACTGGCAGAGGAGTCCCTACCCTGCCTCCTCTGGCATAGGCTCAGCCAGCCCACACCAGCACCCTGGGATCTCCATTGCTTGCCCCACCTCCTCCCACTGCCCCTCACTCTGGAGCAGCCCCTGTGTGTCATCAAAGCCACCAGAGCAGGAGACTCCACACACCACTCCCTCCCTCTCGTCCCCTCCCAATGCACACCATCATCTTGCAGCCAGACAATGAGCATAGGACAGCTATTCAGAAAAGCGCGTGGCTTTGGAGGCTCAGGACATGTCCTGGCGGCACCTGCAGGTTTTCTTTTCCTGGGGCCGCAGGCACTGGCAGTGCTGCACCTGCCGTGGGCCAGCGCCCTGCCTGTCAGCCACATACCTGGGCGCTGGTGCAGGCCCTGGCCTGCTCCACATCCTGCCCTGCTGCGATTCTGTCTCTCCACTGCACCACCTCTCAGTAGACTCTGTGGAGCATGGCTGTCTCTCCCAGACCTGCTATTTGATTTTCTAGAATCTTGTGGCCATGAAAGGAGAGAGAAATACCACCCTTTTTGCCTCTCCCTCCCAGCCACAGGCCAGGGCAAAACCTTGCTTGCCTTCATTCAGTCTGTTGTCAGTCAATTTCTTTCCTTATTATGGTGTTTCAAGAAGCAAACCCACCTCACATATATGGGCTCGTGTTGTGTTTATACTAGTGCATATCTCAGAAGAGAGGTGAAACTCATCGTTTGGTGAAAAAGGCATTTGTTGACATGAGAAGGCCAGTGTTCATGAGAACCAACATTTATGCTTTTTATAAAACCAAAGGTTGTGTGCTACTGGATCTTGAAAGATTTATATAGTTTTTTCAAGCTCTAAGATATGTCTGCAGAGATGAGCCTGTTCAGAGAGCCAGGGAGAGGCTGACTCAGAAGTGGCAGCAAACAACTCTGAGCAGGGGCCTGGCTGAGAGCAGAAGAGGGGCATCCCTGTGGGTGTGGGAGGCCGGTCCTCTGCCCTGGGAGCTGTGTCTGGTTCACAAAGCTGGACTCCAGGGTCTGCAGTCTTCGCCCCTGTGATTTGTTCCTCGGTGCTAGAACAATGAGGAAGTTTTGCTGTTAGTGGTGGAGCGGGTGCCACTGACTTTGTGACCATAGCGGTGATTGAAATACTCCAAGTATTCTCCAGTGACAGGAGTGAAAAATCTCGTTTTCTGCTTTATTGGACCTCTTCACACAGGCTGTGCGTTTCATCTAGGGTACGAGAATGCTCTGTCCACTGCACAGGTGACAGGCAGTTAAGTGACCATCGTCTAGTCAGTGGATGTCTGATGGCAAAGGGAGGGAGGCCGTGACAGTGCACTTCAGCGGGGAAGGCGCCCGAGTTTCACCCACGTAGATTAATGTCCTCTCACCCGGCAAACCCCGCAGGCCCAGAACTCTGTGTGAGTGGCTGGGGCCCCATAACAGGGGCAGTGTGGAGCAAAACAGGCAGAAGGGAGGCAGAAATAAACAATGGGATGTGTGTTAGGGGGAGGAATGTTTTCTTCCGGGACTAAGTGGCAGCATGAGGTGCACAGCAAGCCATAAATTATGGAGGAAGGGGCCACGCCGTGCAGCACCCATGCTGAGGCAATGGCGTGCAGACATGAGAACACATGGAGGGCGGGGTGGTCTGGCAAGTCCTGGGCCTTCCCCGTGCTTCCCCCAAACTTTCCAGTCAGAGACCCATGTGTGGCAGTGCACTTGTGGGTGAAAGGCGGTGAGGGAGGCCTCTGTCCACTTGATGGGCACAGTGGGGATAAATCTCTTTTTAATATTAGATGTACTGACAGGACTTCCAAAGTAGATCATTCCTCTCTTCCCAGCTGGCAAGCCCACTCGGCCTTCCAGGACCACTGCAGAGGGATGCTGAGGAAGGTGGTCTGCCTTACTGCTGGCAGGGCCCATCAATGTTCTTCCTCATTGTGGCTGGCCATATTATTTCTAACTGCCAAAAAAGACCATTTGCTTTACTTTCCCTGCTTTCTGCTCATGCTCATCCAGCTTGATGCTGTCCATCAAAGGGCAATTCTAGGTGCTACTAGATGGACTTGTACAGTGAGTGCTACTGTGGTCTCATATCTGCACTCTTTCTTGATTGTTTATAAGGAACCAACTTTGTATGGCCACATAGAGTTTGTGTGGCCTAGGGGACTATGGCATTACTTTTCTACCCTCTCAGCCATGAGCATCAGCCAGCTGGTCGGCTCACCTGTGCCTGCCCACCTGGATCTGCTCACCTGCATCTGCCCACCCGCACCTGCTGCTGTCAGAGCCGAGAACAGCGCTGCTTTTGCAGGTCAGCCTTCAGGAGCCAGTGGGCAGGAGCAGCCTGTGGCCTGAGGCTGTAATCAAAGGCCTGAAGGCACATCTGTTGCTCATGATCCCAGGACTGTCCAGCTCACCTTTACCATGAACTCTATTTTCCCATAACCCTCCATGAAGTGACTGGAATAGTCACAGGGCGAGTAGAAAACCATGTGCATTAATCTGGAGGCTTCCTCAGCAAGACATGCAAGTAAATGCAAAGCCAGGTGGAGGTGATGATATTGGAGATCCAGAGAGGGGGTCCCACCGCATGTGTGAGCTCATGCATGCATGCATGTGTGGATGGAGGAATACACAACACACATGCACACACACACGACCAGAACTTAAATTAAGACCAGATAACAAAGTGCTCTAAAACTCACATAGCAATAGGTTTCAGTTGGGTGGTTAGTAATAGCTACAGGAAAAGATTTCTTCACAGTAAGCTGTGAGTTTCTGAGGCACTGTTTTCCTAAAGAGAACATCCCTGGATGCTCAGCCAACAGGGATACTGATTTGACCAAGAGTCAGCATTCTGTGGAAGTAGACACTGCATTCTTAGCTTGGCAATTTTGCAGGGAAGGTATTTGTATATCATACAATGAGGAATCTCTTAATCACCTACTCGTGGCAGCTGAACTGCACCTTGGCTCCTGCCAGGCCTGCCCACTTAGGACGCGGATCCCTGGAGGAATTCCAGTCCTACCCTGGAATAGCTGCAGGTGGGCTGGCAGCCAGCAGCATGCACTGAGCGCTGCCTGAACGCTGGGAGGTGCGACCCAGGTGGCATGCAGGATCAGCATGGCTGTTCTCGAGAGCGTGACACTGAACAGAACACTGCAATGCATATGGACTTTTGCATTACGTCAATCACAAGAGTTGACAAGTACTGAACATCTCCTATGTGCTGGGCACCACTCTAGGTGCATTCATTCTATTCACCTAAATCTTCCCCACCCTTCATGGCAGGTGTTCTGAGGAAAACCCCACCCCGCAATGACTGTGTAAAGTGAGGCACCGAGTGCTCCAGGCACCCAGGCTGCAGTCCCGCCTGGCCGCTGCCTCTCCTGTAGGGTGCACGCAGGGGCATGGTGGGTTCTGGAGGAGGGAGCCCTGGCACGGCGCTGAGTTCTTGCTCAGTGGCCCAAGCAGAGGTGTGCTTGCTCCATCCAGGGGGATCAGCTGTGAGCGCTGGGTTCAGAGCACAGGGCAGGGTGCAGGGCTCAGAGCCCCTTTTCAGGAGGCTGCAGCAGCGGCCCTGTGAGGCCGGAGAACGAAGGAAGGGCTTGGGTGCACCTCTAGCTGGGGAGCAGTACTCTTGTCCCGGGGTCTAGCTAGGAGCACTGCTCCTCTCCCAAGGTCTAGCCAGGAGCACTACTCTTGTCTCTGGGTCTAGCTGGGAGCACTACTCATTTCCCTGGATCTAGCTGGGAAGCAGCCTTTCCCTGGATCTAGCTGGGAGCACTACTCCTGTCCCTGGATCTAGCTGGGGAGCAGTGTTCCTTTCCCTGGGTCTAGCCAGGGAGGATTGCTCCTTTCCCTGGGTCTAGCCAGGGAGGATTGCTCCTTTCCCTGGGCCCAGCCGGGAGCACTACCCTGCCTTCATTCCTGCCTCCTTGCTCCTTGGCTGCAGTCAGTACGACAACCACCACAACACGGAGTTAACTTTCTACAAAGACAAAATGCCCTCCATTCCCCACTCCCCCAAAATGTATGCCAGCCCTCTCTGAGGAGGGCGGGAGATCCCCTTGATCAGGTATTCAGAGCTGGCAAAAGACAAGTGGCTCCATTGCTTTCTCCTGCTTCCAACTGAACGTGATAATTGCTTATTTTTAGAACTGCCTCTGGTGACAGGTCATGAGCGGGCTGAGAGGTAACTCAACAGAGAAGCCCCGGAGCACCTACAGTGTGTGCTAACCCATGTGTGCTCCTGGCATGTGCAGAGACTCAGGCAGCATTTGTAAATTCTTGGGACTGTGAGTACTGAGCTGAAATGCTTAGAGCCAACGTGCCACAGATGGCTGAAGGTAGACAGAGGAGAGTCCCTGGCATGTAGGGACGGTGGATCATACTCACAGGGGTGCTCTGCAGTCAACAGACTGCCGGCGTCCATGCAGCCTGGGAGAGAGGGCCGGGAGGGGGCGCTCTCCTGGGGGAAGAGGAGCTGCCCCGGGACTGGCAGGGGAGTCCCCACCCCGCTCCTCTGGCACAGGCTCAGCCAGCCCACACCAGCACCCTGGGATCTCCACTGCCTGCCCCACCTCCTCCCACTGCCCCTCTCTCTGAAGCCACCCCTGTGTGTCATCAAAGCCACCAGAGCAGGAGACTCCACACACCACTCCCTCCCTCTCGTCCCCTCCCAATGCACACCATCATCTTGCAGCCAGACAATGAGCATAGGACAGCTATTCAGAAAAGCGCGTGGCTTCGGAGGCTCAGGACATGTCCTGACGGCACCTGCAGGTTTTCTTTTCCTGGGGCCGCGGGCACTGGCGGTGCTGCACCTGCCGCGGGCCAGCGCCCTGCCTGTCAGCCACATACCTGGGCGCTGGTGCAGGCCCTGGCCTGCTCCACATCCTGCCCTGCTGCAGTTCTGTCTCCACTGCACCACCTCTCAGTAGACTCTGTGGAGCATGGCTGTCCCTCCCAGACCTGCTATTTGAATTTTTAGAATCCTGTGGCCATGAAAGAAGAGAAAAACACCACTCCCTTAACTCTCTGCTTACCTGTTTCCCTTTTTAAAAAATTCATGGCATGAAAGCTTTTTTCTCCACTCAGTTAATCTTTTTCTTTTTCCACCTCCCCCTCTCCCCACGCCATGTTTTTGTTTTCTTCCTCCCTTTTTCCTTTCCCTTCCTCTTCCTCCTCTTTCGTTTCCAAGACAGCAAACAGCAACTCTGTTCTTCTAGACTGAGTGCTCGGTGCGGGTAGGGGCAGGGCCAATCCTCCGCAGCGCTTCCTTTGTCTGGGATGGGGTCTGCTGGGGCTGGCTGCAGGGGCTGCGCACATCACTCACACATCCCACGGGGTAACCGCCAGGGTCCCTGGAAATACGGAGGGTGCACCCACTTCCTGGTTAGCGACTAACTTGAATTTCTGGGGCTGATATGCTTTTTTTGTGTTTTCATGGATCAAAATACAGTACCAAGTAATGAGAGATATGAAGAGGGAAGCAGCTTGCCTTGCACTTAGTCAGATTCACACTATCCCAATTAAGAACACAGCAAGTGGACCACGGCATGAATTTGGCTTGTTGGAGCTCACGTAACTTGGATGCAAGTTCATGTTTATCTAATGGGATTTTAGACTTTTATCCTTTCATACAAATCATATCTCATTAATTTCTCTTTGATATTTTAGCACCTTAGAGCCAGCATAACAAACACATTAAATCTTGAATGTGGTTAATCAGAACCCTAGACATGAGCAGTGTGATGCCAATTGCTTTAGAATTAGTGAACTCTTGATGGGATGAGAGAGATTCAAATAACTCTACTGCATGTGGTAAATGGGATACACTATGGTGTGTATGTCTGTATGTTCTGAGTGTGTCATGAGGGAGATGTGTGTGTGTGTCTGTGTGTGTGTGTGTGGGGGGACGGTAGTTGCATTAATGCTGACTCCAAGAGGGTAGCATTCAGGAGCATTCTGGTGATGTTTATACGAGCACTTTACCTGACTTTCATGAAATTCATTTTTCTAAATTCAATTATTAAAGATACTTGAGAAACATCCTTCAACTTCCTTATACTAGTAAGAGACTTAAGCAATGCCATGCATTTATTACAGGGAGGGATCCAGAAACCAGGGTTCCCCATTTCCAGGCTTTTGGTGCCCATACTTAATTACACATGAGCACCTATGAAGAACCTAAGCACACACTAAGATGGGCACACATGTCACTGTCCTGACACACCTACAATAATCTATGCATTCAGATCATACTTACAGTTTATTCAAAGGGGGAAACAGCTTCCCTCTTTGTAACGTGATGTAACAGACATTATCTCATTCAATCCTGCCTTACAGAAACCCTGCGAGGTAGAGGCAGAGAGAGCAGATGTTATTCCCATTTTACATAAATGTAATTTGTGGAGTAATTCATAACCTATAAATAGGGTGACAATACATCCTGCTTTGCCTGGGACAACCCCAGATTACATTGTGCTGATGTAACCAGGAGCATCTCTTTTTACGATAGCATCCCATTTGGGATGATAAATGCCGTGGTTCCTACCAACTTATAATCACTTTTCACTTATATCAGACTTTCAAAGTTCATGTGACCTGTGCCATGCCAGGTGGTATCTTGTGACAGTAAGAGGCAGTCAGGGCTAGAACATGGGTAAGGGCCTGGGCTACAGGTCAAATCTGGTGCAAATCCCAGCTCTACCATGTCCCAGCTGTCTATCCTTGGGCTAGTGACTGGCACCTGGAAAGCACCACATTATAATTTATTATGTTTGCCACTTCATTTCATGGCCTCTTATCATTGGCATCTTCTTCTTCTCTAGGTAGAAGCCTTTCCCTGCCATCATCCGAGATGGCTCAAAGAAGCATTCCGTGTCCCTCTCTAGTTGAGGAGTCCGGCTTCCACCATTCTCCTCACAAGCAGGTGGTGGTCTCTGCCTCTCCTCCCCTTAGCATAGTCTGTTGACGCTCCTCTCACTCTGCCTCTCTTGGTGCCAACAGAGTTTTCCAGTCTAGTGACCACTCCATGTTCTCCACCACATCTGAACTCTTGGTAAGGCCAGGTCCCAGCCTAATGTCCAGATTCTTATCAGCACAAAATATGAAAGGCATTACATCCAAGCCGGAAACTCCCACTAAAGAAAGCAAATCCCAAGGTATGTCCAGATGAGAAGAGTGGATGGGAGAGGAATCAATGATCTCACAATACATGTGCACCACATAGCAACCCTGCCTGCAGCCACGAGGGTCTGCTGGGAGATTCTGGAGCTGGAGACACTCACTCACTCCACAGGAGTAAGTGGAGGATATGTGGCGAGAACAGATTTGCTTTAGACAAAGGTCTTCAGCATTAGAACTAGATAAGGTCTGAATCTTGGCTTTTGCCCTTTTCTAGTTGAGATACATAGGAGGTTCCTGATTTTCCGAAATCCAATTTCCTCAATCTGTAGGATGAAAATAGTAAGTAATGTTTACTTCTTAGGATAGTTGGGAGAAATGAGTGAGACAATTCATGTAAAATGCTTAGCCCAATATCTGGAACAAAAGCACTCATTGGATTTTCATATCATGTATTATTGAGATTATGGGGATCTTAAAAATTTCATTTATTCAATTTTCTGACTTTGTCATGTTTCTGAAGGATTCATGAAGGAAGACATGACTAAATGGTTTTAATTAACCTCCCAGACTTCCCAGTGCTTTTGAGCTGATTATTTCTGCTGGGAAGCAGTGACTCAGGCTCTAAATGCCACTCACAGAGAGGATTCCTAAATCCTTCTGCTTACTTCCACACTGTTCTCTGTCTTCAGGCTGTGTGGCTCCGAGTGGTGGTGTCCTCCCTCAGGGAACAGGCTGCTTAGGTCCCCTTCATCCACACGAGGCCTTGGAAATGCAGATGGGAGGTGGGCAGGTGCAGCTCAGGCTAGGAGAGGGCAGCCTGAGTTTCAGCCAGTGCATCCAAATGTCCTCCACACTGACAATCTCTCACCCCAGGGACCTCTGTGAGCCTAGCTGGGACCACATAATAGGGGCAGCGTGGAGCAAAACGGAAAAGAGGGAAGTAAAAATAAATGAGAGGATGTGTGTTTTAGGCAGGGAATATTTTCTTGAAGGGTCAGGTAGGAGGCTTGAGGTCCACAGAAAGCCACAAATGACAAATGGTGGAGCTGGGTCAGTGAGCTGCTGCCCGGACAGTGATGCCGATAAAGGCACTTCAGATGCAGACGTGCGCCCAGCCTCATTCAGGATGCCTCCGTTAGATTTCCTGCCTTTATTACTTTCCCACGAAACTGAGAAAGTTTGGCTGGGCGTGGTGGCTCACACCTGTAATCTCAGCACTTTGGGAGGCCGAGGAGGGCAGATCACGAAGTCAGGAGTTTGAGACCAGCCTGACCAACATGGTGAAACCTTGCCCCTACTAAAAGTACAAAAAATTAGCTGGACATGGTGGTGTGTGTCTGTAATCCTAGCTACTCAGGAGGCTGAGGCAGGAGAATCGCTTGAACCCGGGAGGTGGAGGTTGCAGTGAGCTGAGACCGTGCCAGCTTGGGTGACAGAGTAAGACTCCTCTGTCAAAAAAAAAAAGAAAGAAAAAGAAAAAGAAAGAAACTGAGCAAGTTTACTTGAGATATATCTGTGAGAAGTGTACTTTGATTTACTTGCTACCTGTTTGGGAGGGCTTCTCCCTCAATGGCAACTTAGACTGGAAAATACTGCAAGACACCACCTGCCTCAATCTCTGACAGAGAGGGCAGTCACTCCATCAGAAAATGCAGATCTATTACTTCTGCCTCTTTTGGAAATATTACCAAACCATCCTCACAACTTGCTAAATTGTAATTAATGTATATGTGGGTTAAATTTCTATTTTATTATGTATCTTTTGTAGTCTCTCTATGTCTAATGCAATTCCCAATCCTCCCTTGGTTGCACTTGGTGAGAACTAACCACTAGCTGTGAACGACTGGGTGAGCGTCAGAGGTGACTCTGGGAGGAAACGGCCCCCTGAGATAAGACACAGGGTCAGGAAAAGCACAGGAGTTACAGAGCAGCTCAAAGGAACTTTCTCCAGGTGGTTGTCTTCATAGTTTCAAAGTAATTGATTTGAATCCCCTTTAACAACCTTCTTTAATATAAATGATGTAACTTTGTGGGGGGAGGCAGGAGAGGTGCTATTAACATGAATCCAAGCAGTGACAGATGACGACACAAGCGGCACATGGAATTATCACTTTACACGGTGAATGGGGTTAGGGCAGGGACAACCGACTTAGAATCTATTAAACCTCATGGTGTTGCACAAAGTAGGAACTTAGTGAATGTTTTGGATGATTTTATGGTGCAAGCAATTGCAGGCCTGGTTTCTTACAAGTGCAGTCTTGTACACAGAGATATTTACAGGTTAAGAATGCAGGACTACCAGTTTTCAGTGGTGGTTTTAAAATCCTGTAGTTAAAAAAAATAAAAATAAAAAACACTTAATTGTTTCCCAAATAGAATTTCTCCGTGCTGCTTGTGAGGTGATGTCTACCTCTCCTAAACAGGCCTAGCCTGGCTTTCTGGTACTCCACACAGAGTGCTGGGAGGAGAAGGGGAAGCCAATGAGAGGAGCCAGTTAGAGGAAGGCTATCGCTAATCCCCTAAATTATAACTGTTTATCCACAGTCTTAACCCAGCCCCCTGCAAACCCAGGCAAAGACCAAGGTCAGTCAGGTTGGCTGTACTTAGCGGGGAAAAAAGTCAGGCCAAGCCTAGCAGTCGGGAGGTGAGGGCATAGAATGGACAAGAGGGGAGAGACAGCTCTTCCTTTAAGCTACCCCAAGGGTATTCAGATACCCTTACTATGTGGTGAGTGAACCTTCAGTGTTACAATCATTTCTGAGTTGGTACGGTAGTGAAATTAAGAGAATCCATCAATCTAGATATTGCAGCACAAGGAAGTGATTTGGGCAGTTTATGATGAACAGCAGAGGAGATGTGTTCTAGATATATTGAGATGCTCTTGAACAGAGCTTATGAATTCTTACAGTCAAGTGCCATGATCATCTTAAGCTGGATTAAAATTATTTAGGTTTTTTGTTGTTAACATCTTTTAGGTTTAAATAATGGCAAGTAATAAAAGAGGGTTATTCATATGGAGGTCAGTATATACTCAACATACAGTAAAAAGTTTAGGTACAGATGTCTAAGATTAGTACTTTAAATGATAAATTAAAATCATGATCATGACGGTCCGTGATACTGGTAAGGAAATTAAAAGAATGTATATTGCAGGGAAAGGGAGTCTCATACATTGGGGATGGCAGTTCAGTTGGAAGCCTTTCCTGATGAGTGATCTGGCAACATGTGCTAGAAATCTCAGAATTATGCAGAGACTCTAACCCAACAATTCTACTTTTACAAACTTATTCCAAGAAAGTAAGCACTGTGCTATGTGAAAAGGTTTATCTACAGGGGGTGTTCAGTATTAGAATTATTTATAATAGCAAAAATGTGGAAACATCTGACATGTCAATGGCAGGAAAGTGGTTTAATAAAGTCAGTCATGATGGAATACCAGGCAGCCATTACAAGTCAAGCTACAGACAAATAATGACCTCAAAAAATGTTCACAAAATAGTAGTACACCAAGACAAAAGTGCATTTTCAATGTGATCATCTGAAAAATACAGTATTCTCTTTGCAAAAATGTAGGTGCACTTACAAATGCATTGTAAAAGTCTGGAAGGATTTACACCAGAATATTAATCGATATTTTCATCTTATTTTAAAATTTCCTAAATATCTGAAATATTCTTCAGAGAACCTCAATTACTTTGTAATCAGAAAAATTAGTTAAAAAATTAAAAGCAGACAAATAATATCAGCAAGATGATACACTAGGAGATCCCAGCTCTTGTCTCCCCAACAAAAGCAAGAATTTAACAGCTACTTGCCAACAAAAATAGCTCTGGGAATACTCCAGAGTATAATGAAGAAACTGCAGGAACCCATTAAAGCACCCCCAAACCAAGGACAGCTGTATATAAAAGTGTTGGAAGCGTTTTATCTGCATCACCTCATCTTCTACCCTGGCATAGCTTGGCAACAAAGGAGATCGTTTTGGCTGTGACCTCTCTCTGTGGGGAAAAAGGAGAGCAGAAGTCCAGCAGCCTTCACCCCTGAGGACCCCAGCAGCTTTTGTCACCATCATGGACACCCACAGTTTTTATGACTGATGGTGCCCACAGTCTTCACTGAGGCTGACTCCAGCTGATTAAGCTGCCCAGATTCCAAGTTGTATCCACCTGGAGCCAGAGCTGTCACACCCCAGCTGGTGCCTTCATACCCGCCAATAGGTGAAGGTCTTTCCCCACCAAAGCCAGCCCATGAAAGTGTGGAAGAGGTGACTGTTCCTTCGTGTGTAGATATAAATGCAAAGCTACAAGAAACATATAAAACCAATGAAACATGACTGATTTTCCAGTAACCAACCCCAAGGAAATGGAAATCCTTGAATTTCCTGACAAAGAATTCAAAATGATTGGTTTAAAGAAGCCTAGTAAGCTGTAAGCCGCACACCTGCACTCCTCAGCCCTTGGGCAGTCCATGGGACCAGGCGCTGCAGAGCAGGGGGCGGAGCCCGTCGGGGAGGTTCGGGCGGAGCAGGAGCCCACCGGGGCAGGTCGGGGCTGGGCTGGGGGGTGGCGGGCTGCAGGTCCCGCCCCCTGCCCCTTGGGGAGGCAGCTGAGGCCTGGCGAGAATTTTCTAGCGCTGCTCAGGCGGGCCGGCAGTGCTGGGGGACCCGGCGCACCCTACGCAGCTGTTGGTCCGGGTGCTAAGCCCCTCACTGCCCAGGGCTGGCCGCTCCGAGTGCAGGCCCGCTGAGCCGGCGCCCACCCGGAACTCGTGCAGGCCCTTAGGCACCATGTGCAGCCCCGGTTCCAGCCTGCCTCTCTCCCTCCACACCTCCCCACAAGCAGAGAGAGCCGGCTCTGGCCTAGGCCTGCCCAGAGAGGGGCTTCCACAGTGCAGTGGCAGGATGAAGGGCTCCTCAAGCATGGACAGGGTGGACTTCAAGGCCGAGGAGGCGCCAGGAGCCAGCGAGGGCTGCTAGCACGTTGTCATCTTTCAAGAGAACACGGCCTCAGACAACTCAATCAGGAAAACAACACATGAACAAAACTATAAGTTCAACAGGGAGATAAAAGTCATTAAAAAACCCAGAATTTCTGAAGCTGATAAGTACAATGAATGAAACTGAAAATGCAACAGACAGCCAGCCTTAAGAAAAGATTCAATGAAGCAGAAGGAGGAATCTGTGAATCTGAAGACAGGTCATTTGAGATTATCCAGTCAGGGGAGAAAAAGGAAAAAAAAATAAAAAAGAATGATGAAATCCTACAGGATTTATGGGCCATAATCAAGTGAACCAATATATGCATTGTGAAAGTATCAGAAGGAGAAGAGAGTCAGGAATTTTACTTAAATAATTAACGGCTGAAAACTTCCCAAATCTTGGGAGAGAAATGAACGCCCAGATTAAAGAAATGCAAAGGACCAGCCTGACCAACATGGAGAAACCCTGTCTTGACTAAAAATACAAAATTAGCCGGGCGTGGTGGCACGTGCCTGTAATCCCAGCTACTTGGGAGGCTGAGGCAGGAGAATCACTTGAATCCGGGAGGCAGAGGTTGCAGTGAGCCGAGATTGCACCATTGCACTCCAGCCTGGGCAACAAGAGTGAAACTACATCTAAAAAAAAAAATAAAAGAAACACAAAGGGCCTAAAAATAGGGTCAACCCAAAGAAGGGTACAATGAGATACATTATAATCAAATTGTCAGAAGTCAAGAACAAAGAGCATTTTGAAAGCAGCAAGAGAAAAGTGACATCACATATAAGGCAATGTGGATAAGACTATCAATGGATTTCTCAGCAAAAACCCTGTAGACCAGGGAAGAGTGAGATAACAAATTCAAAGTACTGAAAGAAAATAAAAAAACTCTGCCAATCAAGAATACTATACCTGCAAAATTATACTTTAAAAAGGGAGCGATCAAGTCTTTCCCAAATAAACAAAAACAGGAAGTTTGTTACAACTAAAACTCACTTACAAAAATGGTAGAGAGCTCTTCAATTTGAAATAAAAACATGGTAAGCAGCAACATGAAAACACATGAAAGCATAAACTTCATTGGTAAAGATAAATATGTAGACAAATACAGAATAATGCAACACTGTAGTATGTAAATTACTGTTAACCCTAACATAAAAGTTAAAAGATAAACATTTAGTAAGAGACACACAATGTACAAAGAAGCAAACTGATTACAAGAACATAAAATGTGTGGGAGGATTAAAAGTATAGTTTTTGTGTGTGATCAAAGGTAAATTGTTATCAGCTTAAAATAGACAAGATATTTTATGCAAGCCTTGAAATAACTACCAAAACCCCTATAATTGATATATACACAAAAAAACCCAAAATCAATCATTACAAAACATCATCAAATCAAAGAGAAAACAACTGCCAAACAGAAAACAATAAAATGGCAATAATAGGTACATAGCTATTAATGGTTGCTTTAAATGATTATAGATTAAGCTGCCCAACCAAAAGGCATAGAGTGGTTGAACAGATTTTAAAAAGATCCAGCAACATGCTGTCCACAAGAGACTTGCTTTAAATTTAAAGGCGCATATAGGAGGAAAGTTAAAGGATGGAAAAAGATATTCCATGCAAATGGTAACCAAAAGAAAGCAGGGGTGATTATGCTTATATCAGATAAAAGAAGTATTAAGTAAAAAGTTATCTTAAGACAAAGGACTGAGAAATGGTCAATTCAACAGGCACATATAATAGTTTTAAATATATATGCAACCAATATTAGAGCACCTAAAGTATATAAAGCAAATATTGACAGATCTCAATGAATAAATTTATAGCAATATGGTAATAGTAAGGTACTTTAATATCCCACTTACAATAATGGATAAAACATCCAGACAGAAAATCAGTAAACAGATGACTTGCACAACACTATGGATGAAAAGACCTAACAGACATGTACAGAACTTTCTATCCAACAACAAAAGAATACAATCTTCTCAAGCATACATGTAATATTAGATCATGTTAGGTAACAAAACAAATCTTAACAAATTTAAGAACACTGAAATCATTACAAGTATCTTTTCCAACAGTAACAGAATGAAACTAGAAATCAATAACAGTAAGAAAATGGGCAAATTCGCAAATATATAGAAAGTAAACAACACATTTTTGAACAGCTATTTGTTCAAAGAGGAAATCAAAGGGAATTTAAAAATTATCTCAAGACAAACAAAAACAAAAACACAACACAAAACTTATACAATGCAGCAAAAGTAGTACTGAGGAAAGTTTACAATGATAAATGTCTACATTAAAAAAGAATAGAGATCTCAGGTAAAAAAAACCTAACTATACACCTCAAAAAACCAGAAGAAAAGAACAAACTAAGCCCAAAGTTAGCAGAAGGAAAGAAGTAATAAAGATAAAAGCAGAAATAAATAGGGGACAGAAAAAAATTAACAAAACTAAGACTTGGTTTTTTGAAAAGATAAACAAAATTGACAAACACCTGGGCAGACTAAGAAAAAAAAAGACTCAAAATCATAAATGAAAGAGGAGCCATTACAATGGATGCTTCAGAAATAAAAATGATCATAAAAGGCAATGAAAAATTACTATGCCCAAATTGGATAACAGAAGAAATGGATAAATTCCTAGAAATATATAACCTACCCAACTGAATTAGGAAGAAACAGAAAGCCTGAACAGGCCAATAACAAATAAGGAGACTGAATCAGTAATCAGAAAGTTCCTAATAAAGAAAGGTCCAGACCAGGTGGCTTTCTAGGTGAATTCTACCCAACATACTAAGAAGAATGAATACCAATTCTTTTATTTTTAAAACTCCTCTAAAAAAATGGAAAAAAAGGGCACACTTTCAAAAACTCCTTTCTTGAGGCCAATATCAACTTGATTCCAAATCAGACAATAATAGCACAAGAAAAGAAAACTACAGGCCAATATCCCTGATGAACATTGGAACAAAAATCTTCAATAGAATACTAGTGAACTGAATTCAACCGTGCATTAAAAAGATCATAATGCCATGACCAGGTGGGATTCATCCCTGGGATGCAAAGATGCTTCAGCATATGCAAATCAATTAATGTGATACAACACAATCACAAAAAGGAAAGCAACCTCACTATCATCTCAACAGATGCAGAAATAAAGCATTTAACAAAGTTCAACAACCATTCATGATGAAAATCCCTGAATAAAATAAGTACACTAGGAACTTACCTCAACACAAGAAAGGCCATGTATGAAAAGCCCACAGCTAACATCATCGTTAAAATAAAAAAACTTTCTGTCAAATATCTGGTAGAAATGGTGCTCATTCTTGCCATTTCTATTTTACATAGTACTGGAAGTTCTAGCCAAAGCAATTAGACAAGTAAAAGAAGTTAAAGCATTGTTGTGGGAAGTCAGGGACCCTGAATGGAGGGACCGGCTAGAGCTGTGGCAGTGGAACATAAATTGTGAAGATTTCAGGGATATTTATCAGTTCCCAAATAATACTTTTATAATTTCTTATGCCTGTTTTTACTTTAATCTCTTAATCCTGTTATCTTTGTAAGCTGAAGATGTACATCACCTCAGACCACTGTGATAATTGTGTTAACTGTACAAATTAATTGTAAAACGTGTGTTTGAACAATATGATTTCAATGCACCTTGAAAAAGAACAGAATAACAGCGATTTTTAGGGAACAAGGGAAGACAACCATAAGGTCTGACTGCCTGCGGGGTCGGGCAAAAAGAGCCATATTTTTCTTCTTGCAGACAGCCTATAAACGGACATGCAAGTAGGGAAGGTATCACTAAGTTCTTTTTCTAGCAAGGAATATTAATACCCTGGGGAAGGAATGCATTCCTGGGGGAAGGTCTATAAATGGCCGCTCTGGGAATGGCTGTCTTGTGCGGTTGAGATAAGGACTGAGATATGCCCTGGTCTCCTGCAGTACCCTCAGGCTTACTAGGGTGGGGAAAAAACTCTGCCCTGGTCAATTTGTGGTCAGACGGGTTCTCTGCTCTGGAACCCCATTTTCTGTTGTTTAAGATGTTTATCAAGACAATACGTGCACCGCTGAACATAGACCCTTATCAATGGTTCTGCTTTTTCCCTTTGTCCTATTCCCTCAGAAGCATGTGATCTTTTAGACTCTTATTAGTAGTTCTGCTTTTTGCCCTTTGAAGCATGTGATTTTGTACCTACTCCCTATTCTTACAGCCCCTCCCCTTTTGAAACCCTTAATAAAAACTTGCTGGTCTGAGACTGAGGTGGGCATCATGGTTGTACTGATATGTGAAGTCACCCCCGGTGGCCCAGCTGTAAAATTCCTCTCTTTGTACTGTCTCTCTTTATTTCTCAGCCGGCCGACACTTACGGAAAATAGAAAGAACCTAAATTGAAATACTGGGGGCAGGTTCCCCCAATAAAGCATCCAAGTTAGAGAGGAAGGAGTAAAATTGCCTCTATTTTGAAATATCATCATCATATATGTAGAAAACCCTACAAACACAACAATGACAACAACAACAACAGCAACAACAACACACTGTTAGAACAAATAAGTGAATTTCATAAAGCTGCAGGACACGAAATCAACTTACAAAAATCAGTTATGTTTCTACCCACAAATGAGCTATCTGAAAAAAATTAATAAAAGACTCATTCCTAATGGCAGCAAAAAAAATAAAAAATAGTAATAAACTTAACCAAAGAGGTGAAAATCTTATACACTGAAAATTATAGAGGCAATGACGAAGGAAATTAAAGAAAATACAGACCAATAAAAGGGTATCTCATATTCATGAACTGGAAGAATTTATATTATTAAAATGTTTGTACTACCCAAAGTGATATACGGATTCAATACAATCCTTATCAAAATCCCAATGGCATTCTTCACAGAAAGAGAAAAAACAATCCTAAAATTCATATGGAACAAGAAAAGACCCTAAATAGCCAAAGCAATCCTGAGCAAGAGGAACAAAGCTGAAGACATCATACTTCCTGATTTCAAAATACACTGCTTTAGTAATCAAAACAGCTTGGTACTGGCATAAAAACAAACATATAGACCAATGGAACACAAGACAGGCCTAAAATAAATCCAAGCATCTACAGTCAACTGATCTTCCACAAAGGTGCCAAGAATACACAACAGGGAAAGGAGAGTCTCTTCACAAAATGGTGTTGGGACAATTGGATTTGCACATCAAAAGAATGAAATTGGACCCCATCTCACAACATATACAAAAATCAACTCAAAGTGGATTAAAGACTTAAATGTTGACTTGCAGCTGTAAACCTATTAGAAGACAACACAGAAGAAAAGCTTCATGACATTAGTCTGGGCAATGATTTTTGGATATGATGACAAAAACATAGGCAGCAAAAATAAGTGGGATTGAATTAAACTTAAAAACAAATCTGCACAGAAAAGGAAATAATCAACAGTGAAAAGGCAACCACTGGAGAAAATATTTGCAAATCATATATTTGCTAAGTGGTTAATGTCTAAAATATATAAGAAACACCTACAACTCAATAGCAACAACAAAAACCAAACAAACATAAACCCCCCAAAACCTGATTTAGAAATGTGCAAAGAACCTGACTACACATTTTTCAAAGATAATAGCAATGATCAACAGGTCTATGAAAAAGTGATCAGGTAAATGCAGATCAAAACCAGAATCAGATATCCCCTCTTACAGAGGCCATTATCACTAGGATAAATGATAACAAGGGCTGACAAGGATATGGAGAAAAGAGAATCCTGTAAATTACTGGTGGGAATGCAAATTGGTACAGCTAGTATAGAAAGCAGTATAGAGACTCTTCACAAAATTAAAAGTGGGACTACCATTTGATCCAGAAATACCACTTCTAAGGTATACAACCAAAGAAAATAAAATCAGTCTCATGAAGAGAAATCTGTGTCCTTATGTTTATTTCAGTGTAGTCACAGTAGCCATGATATGGAAACTACCCAAATAACTGTCAATGAATAAATGAATATATGAAATACATATATGTATATGTGTGTGTGTATATACACATGGCACAGTTTTCAGTGTATCCCTAGAGTCCTTCCAGGCAATCACTGCCCCGTGCATTGCAGTTGGGGGCAAAGCCCCCCTCTGTCCTGGCACCCAGTATCCCTCCACCCTAACTCCACATTTTGCCCCATGCCACTGCCTAAGTGCATCATAGGGTCCCTGTCTCCCCATTACACACACACACACACACACACACACACACAAATGAAATATCTTTCTGCTTTTAAAAAGAAGGAAATTATGTCATTTCCAACAACATGGATGAACCTAGAGGACATTATGCTAATCGAAATAAGCCAGAAACAGAAAAAAACAAATACTGCATGTTCTCACTTATAAGAGGGACCTAAAAGGGCAAAACTCATAGCAGGAGAGAGTAGAATGGTGGTTTTCAAGGGCTGGGGATAGTAGGGTGGGGCAAAATGGGGGGATGTTGGTAAAAGACTACAAGATTTCAGTTATGAAAGATGAATAAGTTCTGGAGATGTAATAAACAGCAATGTGACTATAGTTAAGAGTATTATATATTTGAAATTTGCTCTAAGGGTGGCTAACACACACAAAAAGAAAAATGGTAACTATGTGAGGTGGTGCATGTGTTAATTAACTTGACTGTGGTGATTACTTCACAATGCATACAAATATAAAAACATCAAGTCGTATACCTTAAATATATACAGTTTTAAATTGTCAATTATCCCTCAATAAAGATAGAAAAGCATTGTGTGCTGCATTATTTATATTTACTGCAAATAGAAAAATTGTGTCAAAGTCCATCTGTGTAAGAATCTAAAATATAAAAAAACTTGGACAGTAAAATATGTTTTCTTTTATTTCATGGATCTGTTTATTCCATTTATTAGTAACAGTGCATTTTTTCCACACAATATTCTCTTTTACTTAAACTTAATGCATATGTAGTAAGAAAGATTTACTATCCCAACTAGCCTCTCAGTATTTAGATGAGGATAGAACAGATACGGTGTAACACGCCTCTCCACTGCTTACTGTGTGTACCAAGAAGGCAGAAAGCAGCTCACCCAAGCCTAACCTGGCCCTGTCTTTCTCAGGCTTCTCAGGATGCCCACAGCTCGTGCTGGGGAGCCGGATGCAGGGAGAAGCCAGGTCTGTCTTCAGGAGGTCACAGCCAGCAGGGCACAGTTAGGACGTGCCCTGAAAAGGGGGTACACAAGGGGAACTCCAGGCAGTTGGGGGATGGAGACACTATGGTACACTCAGGCAGTGGCAAGGGGGTAATACGTGGAGGCAGGATGGAGGAACACTGGGTGCCAGGACAGAGGGGGGCTTTGGCAACCATCTGCAATGCATGGGGCAGGGACTATCTGGAAGGACTGCAGGGATACACTGAAAGCTGTGCCAATGCATTAGCCATGAAACCTAAGAAACTCAGTACATGTTCTCCCTCTGCTCACCAAGAGTTTGCATTTATCTTGTGGTACTTTTTGGTTTTCAGTCCAATCTACAGTAATTGTGGACAGCCCATTGTATGCAGAGGACTAAATGCTATGGAAGACAAAGATGTGGTGGATAAAACCCTTGCCTTCAGGTGCTTACAATCAGTAAGGTTATTTAGCCAAAGCCTCAAACAATAATGCAAGTCATACTACATTTCAATATAATATGATTTCCATGTATCTTTCATCTCCCTAGATCTCCCTCAATGCCTACCAGAAAGGCGTTTCAATGCTCAATAAGAGAATACTCTTATTCTTTTGATGCCATCTTCATTATTTATTGTTTCAAAGGAAATCCAGTAGTTTCAATGATTTTTCAGTGTACACTCAGCTTCTTTCTGACATGCAGAATATTTGTATTAACAATTCATAATTACGTAATCTCTCTATTCATTTAATGAACCCAAAGGTTTTATGCCAGTTATGTGCTTCGACAGATAGTCTATGTGACAAAATATCTATAGAAAAGTTAACTGTCTTGCCAAACCCATCATCTAATAAGGGACTTCTTGTCTTCCATCTATTTTAATTGCATCTTACAGTGATGTTAAATGATATACATAAGTGAACCTCATCTTCACCCTGAAACACACAATTCAACATCATTTTTCTGAACTAAATAGAAAAAATAAGCAATACATATGTGCCTCCTTTTTTACTCACTTGAGACAATATAGACATTTAGATATTCACATATCATTGAATTCATTTGGATCTTTGAATACTTGAGCTTCAAATTCCATCTGGCTCTGTAAAAAAAGGTACGCAATTTAGTATAAATTTCCAAAAAAGGTAGAACAACACAAAATATTCTGTATGTCTCCTTAGTGTAGAGAGAGGAAAACTGAGGGTGAGTGGGCATCGAGAACTTCTGGTGTTCATTCATTTCATTCACAGATCTCATGACTACACTCAAAACACAGTGCTCGGTTATGTGGCCACAAAGATGAGCAAGACCAATTGACCCAACTCTCCAAAAGTCTCCAGCCTGGTGGCAGAGACTGGCCAGAAACTGGCAAGAATCAGTGAGGGCTGCATGGGTTATGGTAGGGAAAGGCCCATGGTGGACTATGGGAGTCCAGTAGGAACAATCAAGGCACAGCCAGGCCTTGGTTGGGAACGAGGCACTCTCTGGAGCAGGAAGGCTGTACTGAGAACCGAGGGTGAGGGGGATGTGGTTCAGTAAGGTAAGAAGCCAAGAGCATTCAAGGGATTTATTCACAAGGTGGGAGGGTGACCTTGCAATAGCAGATTCAGGGGTAGATGGGAAGAAGTGATAGTAGTTAGGTATTAAATCTGGACAATTCTTTCAAGAAGCTAGGCTTTGAGAAGGAAAGCCATTATATAAGAAATAGAAGTAATAAGTGTGAAATTAAGGTAAGTTCTCTCCTTTTCTTTCCTTCTTTCTCTCGTTCTTTCATTTTGCTTTTCAGATGGGACAGTTTTGAATCTTTTAAAATTCTAATGGGAGCCGGGCGCAGTGGCTCACGCCTGTAATCCCAACACTTTGGGAGGCCGAGGTGAACAGATCACTTGAGGTCGGGAGTCCGAGCCCAGCCTGACCAACATGGAGAAACCCCGTCTCTACTAAAAAATATAAAATTAGCCAGGCGTGGTGGTGCATGCCTCTAATCCCAGCTAGTCAGGAGGCTGAGGCAGGAGAATCACTTGAACCTGGGAGGCGGAGGTCGCGGTGAGCTGAGATTGTGCCATTGCACTCCAGCCTGGGCAACAAGAGTGAAACTCCGTCTAAATAAATAAATAAATAATAAAATTCTAATGGGAAGGGAAGAGATTGAAGATGTGGTATAAAGATAAAGGTAAATGATGAAATAGCTCCTGAGGAGATGGAGAGATCCAGAGCTCCCCATCCGACACTTCTGAGACCCACCCACCCACCTCACCCATCCATCCGCCTCATCCATTCATCCATCCACCCATCCATCTACCCACCCACTCCATCCATCCATCCATCCATACACCCACCCACCCCATCCACCCATCCATCCACTCATCCATCCATCTATCTACCCACCCTCCCATTCACTTCATCCATCCATCCATCCATCATCTATCCATCCATCCATCCATCCATCCATCCATCCATCCATCTATCCATCCACCCATCTATCCATCCATCTACCTACACAGCCATTCACCTCATCCATCCGTCCACCCACTCATCATTTCATCTGCCCATCCATTTATTCACCCACCTCACCCATCCATCTGCTCACCTCACCCATCCATCCACTCATCCATCTACCTGCCCACCTACCTCACCCATCAATCCATCTCATCCATCCATTCATCCATCCATCCATCCATCCATCCATCCATCCACCCATCTATCCATCCATCTACCTACCCACACATTCACCTCACCCATCCATCCGTCCTTCCACCCACCCACTCATCTTTTCATCTACCCATCCATCTACCCACCCATCCACCTCACCCATCCACCCACCTCATCCATCCATGCATCCATCCATCCACCCATCCACCCATCCATCTACCCACACACCAACCTCACCCATCCATCTACTCACCTCACCCATCCATCCATCCATCCACCCATCCATCTACCCACTTACCCACCCACCTCACCCATCAACCCAGTTCATCATCCATCCATCCATCCATCGTCCATCCATCCATCCACCATCCATCTACCCACTTACCCACCCAACTCACCCATCAACCCAGTTCATCATCCATCCATCCATCATCCATCCATGCATCCACCCATCTATCCATGTATCTATCTATCCATCCATCTATCTATCTATCTACCTATCTATCTATCTACCTACTCACCCACCTATCCATTCACCCACCCACCCATCCAACAGTCCATATAACCAACCACCCACTTCACCTATCCACCCACCTCATCCATCCAGTCATCCATCCATTCATCTATCCATCCATCCACCCATCCATCCACCTCATCTATCCATCCAGTCATCCATCCATCCATCCATCCATCCACACACCCATCCATCCATCTACCCACTCACCTCAACCATCCATTCATCCATTCACCCATTCACCCATCCATCTACCCACCCACACATCCACATCACCCATCCATCCATCCATCCTTCCATCTATCCATCCATCCATCCATCCATCCACTCCATCCATCCATCCATCCATCCATCCATCCATCCATCCATCTCTCATTACTAGACACACACCATGTGCTACACACAGGGAATGGGGAAACACAGTGAAACAAAGACTAAGTTCCTGGCCTCAGTAAGCTGACATCTACATGGTGAGACAGATATACCTAGGTAATAAAAAGAGCTGCTAAGAAAAAGAAAGAAAGCAGGGCTAGGGGATGAAGAGGGAAGATTGTTAAGATGGTCAAGACAGGGCTCTGTGAGGAAGTGGCATTGGAGCAGAGACTGGATGAAGTGAGAAAATGAGGCCCAGGAGGGTCTGCGGAAAGGGCTTCTGGACAGAGGCAGCAGCAAGCACACAGGCATGGAGAAGGCACATGAGCCAGAAGCTGTGGCTCCAGCAGCAAGAGAGAAGGGAGATGATAGGACATGTGGGTAGAGAGAGGGAAATGGCCCACTGGGTCCACTTCAGAACCCTCTGGGGGGTTTTGAGCATGGGAGGGGCCTGACAGCATTTGCATTTTAAACATACTGGATATTTTAGAGAAAAATCAGTAGGGGATGACAGTGGAAGCCAGAAAGCTAACAATCTAGGCTAGGTAACATGTGACAGTGGCTTAACTTAGAGTGGTGGCAAACAGATGTGAAGAGAAGAGGCTATATTCAAGGACATATTTTGGAGGTGTAGCTAACAGTGTTAAAAGAGAGAAATTAAAGATGGCCCCTAGGTTTTGACTGAACAACTGGGCATATGTGGTTGCCACTTATTGAGATAGGGAAGACTGGGGGAGGGGTGAGTTTTGGGAAAAAGTAAAAAATGTGTTGAGGAGATCTAAGTGGACATGTTGAGTAGGCGGCAGGAGACACATGCTAGGGCTGGGAAGAGTGACACTGTTTCTATATCATATCACACCACCTGCCTCAATCTTCCAGGGATGCCTCATCACCTTCAAGACTAAATCTGAGCTCCAAGCTCCACAAGCTGTGCTTCTGCAGCCTCATCACCAGCCTCAGAGCACGCCAAAACCTCGTCCAGTGCAGATGCACTTGCATCTCTTGCTCCATCTCTCTTTCTTTCTCTCTCTCTGTCTCTCTCTGTCTATCTTTTGTGCATACATCATCCATTGCTCAGATTATTTTTCCCCATCTGACCTGGCTATTTTGTCCTTTGAAAACCAGTTACTCTGATAAGCTTCCTGCCCTACCAGCCATTTACCAGTCCTCCCATACAGCTGTGTAGATGACCTCTTCTCAAGTTCCACAACACTCTACACATATCTCTATGACTCTGGCACCAGAGTACCCAGGGTATTCCACTAATAAGTGAGTAAACTTGGACAAGGTGCCTAAACTCTCCAAGCCTTGGTTTCCTCATCTGGAAAATGAGGCTAATATTACTACCTACTTCACAGGGTTGTTATGGGGATTAAATGAGGCAATATGAGGCTTAGTGTTTATAACGTTGCCTGGCATTGATGAAGAACATAAAAGTAATTAAGTATCATTGTAATAATACGTATCATACTCTTGTGTAATTATTTTCACCGGAAAATATGAGCCCTTGAGTAAAACCACTGAGCCTTTCATCTGTGCTTCTGGCACACATTAAACCTCATTAATTGTTTCTGACATAAATGAGTTAATGAACGAAACACAGCACCGGACCACAACAGTACCATGAAATGAATCAGCAGGTTATTCAGTGGGCTTTCTGTATTTAAAAGGTGTTCTTTCTGGGTGGACAGGATTTGTCTGATCCACTACCCATTAAATCAAGAAGTACTGGGTTGTTCTACATTCTACTTTGGTTACTGTTCAGGGAAAGTCATATCAGTACCTTTGGATCAGGAAGACATGGCCCAAAGGCCTCCAGTAGAAGAGTCTCTTCTCTCACAGCCAGTTCATAGTCTGCAAAAGACAGCTTCCCATCATGGTCATGATCCTAGAGGAATGAGAAACATGTTAGGCAACACATAAAATGATTACGGCAAATACATGCCCTTTTCATACTCAAGTGTTAATTTAAAAAAATGTGCTAGGCTGGGGACGGTGGCTCAGGCCTGTAATCATAGCACTTTGGGAGGCTAAGGCGGGGTGATTCCTTGAGGCCAGAAGTTTGAGACCATCCTTGGCAACATAGTGAGACCTCATCTCTATTAAAAAAAAAATTAGCTGGGCATGGTGGTGTGCGCCTGTAGTCCCAGATACTTGGGAGGCTGAGGCAGGAGAATTGCTTGAGCCTGAGAGTTTGATGATGTAGTGAGCTGTGATCATGCCACTGCACTCCAGTCTGGGTGACAGAAAAAAAAAAAAGAGGTTAGGTGGTGAAACTGAAAAGAACTATTAATATTATATTGAGGAGCATAATTTATGTGTTTTATTTAAGCAAGCAGGGAATTGAAAATTATAATAATTTGAATTCTTATTTCTAGCCCATATCTGGCCCACAAATTTTAATAGAAAACTTGACATTACCCATATTTACCATTTTCTTAAGTGTTATTTCAACCAAATCTTTAATTCCTTCATCAGGGTCTTCCTCAGATGGCTGTTTGAGAAGGCTGTTCTTCAACATGTGAAACATTTCCTCCTTTGAAATGAATCCATCACCATTCAAATCAAACACTTCAAAGCAATCTTTTTAAAAAAATAACAAATTATGAATTTGATGCTATCAGTAAGGTAATATTTTCTCTGATAAAGTTTTCAGGGCCAAGTTCTATCTTGATGCTGTACCCACAGGTCTTAGTGCAGCCTGATTTCCATTGTAAGTGTCAATGTATAGTAGGATATATACAATAATCCTTAGAAAATATTTCCTGACTCTCAATTATGAAAAAGCATACCAAGGAACAGTAACTTGAATATCTTCACCTTGAAACTCTTGGAAAACTGATTGAAATATGCCTCATAAGCAGAGTTCATCAGAATTAATTGAGAGTTAATTAAGAATAAGAACACTTGAATCAATATTCTCTAGTTTTATGGTTACAATTCAAGTAATGAAATCTGTCAAATGCTTAATATATAAATGTATATGTACATAATTAGCGTGTGTAGTAATGCCTATGGAGTATTCCCAGGCATAAATTACTCCTCAGAATCACTTGAGTTTTCTTTTTATTAACTTTCTTTCATATTTTATTGACTTGAATTCATTCCATAAAATAGGCTAGTGGGATTCAAACCAACTAACCAGCCAACCAACAAACCCACTTTACTGTCTGGGTTGAAGGACACTGATTTAAGTGCTTTAGATATGTTATTCATAATGTACGAACCAATAGGACAACCTGCAATCTTACATTTCATTTTTTCTTCCAAAGATCCTCGAAGAAACAGTGATAATCCGTGAATCCACTCCAATACATTTACACAGCCATCATTATCTTTATCAAAACTTCGGAATACTAAAGGGAGAGAGGTTAAATGGAACACCTGTCCTGCATGATAACTCTCAGTAAAGTATCTACATTGGCATCACTCACTTTTAAAATTAAGAGAACACTTCAGCTTGTACAGTCCAATATTCTCATTTGACGAAAGAGGAAACTAAGACATCATAATATCATGAAACTCTAATTAAACATTCAATTTTTAAAATGTTTTTGTGGGAACAAATACAATTCTCAAAGTCTAAGTATATTAATCATTATTTAATAATAAGTATGTTGCTATAAAATATGTTGATCATATTAATTAGATGTTAAATATACTAATATAAATAAAATACTTTATATTTTTGTTACTCAAGTCATTACTTGATGCATAGAATTATATCTTGTCACTGAAATATCTTCTATGATGTAAAGAATGTAAATGTCCTTTTAAAACTATTCTATTTATTATGTTTATTCAGTAGAAACCGAAATGTTTTAGGTTTTCTGATATAAGGTAAGAGAAAGGTAGTTAGTCAACATGACTTTGTCGTCTTCTTAAATACACAAAATAAAGCCAATATTACCTCCTTTTCTATGATCTTTTCAAAATTAAATTTGTATATTCCAATGACACTGGGAATGCAAAACACTAAGCTTCCTACCAAGAGGATGTCCAAGCACCAAACCCTTTTTTTTTTTTCCAGTTATGGCTGGATTTGGCTAATTTGAATCTTGTGCATCTCTTACCTCTGTCCATAATCATGTCATCTGTCATTCCAAATGTCACATGCAGGATGTTTCGAAATGCATTACGATCCAGTCCATTAACCAGACCTTGCCTCTCTACTCCTCCCACCAAGTCATAAAAAAGCTTTATAAGACAGTTCACTTCAAATTTATTAACTGAAAGAATAAAATAGATATAACAAAAATGAATACTTAATCTTTAAGTTCTAACTTAAATTTTGCAATAAGTTTACAGACAAACAACATCAAAGACATCAAATAGGCAATTGTCAATAGAAGACTCTCCTGTTTTGAGATTCATGACCCTTAACTTAATAGAAATAAAAAAAGTAGCATACCCTCCAAACAGGAATTCCCATGTTTAGGGAAAAAACACGATACTATTAGCCAAGTTACTAGAATAATGATGGTGGTGTTGGATTCTAAACTCTACAAGGCTGGTAGAAATATGACTCAAAATAAGAATGGTAAGATTAAAGAATGGTAACTTCTTCTTGGTAGTTTTACTATGGCATTCATGAGATTTACAACTTCTTTTCCCTGGAAATAGATGTCAGGTTCATGAGAACTAGGTAACAATTTTCATTTCACTTTAGGCTTCATGAATTCATAAGCCAGATTTTGGAAACTAGAGTCACCAGTTTTCCAATAAAAAAGCTTTAAAGCATATTTTAGCACCCAATATGGCTCTTCTTGAGGATTATGTAAAAATTAACATGCAACTATTCAGTAATAGTTTGGAGGAAGGAAATTTTTATTTAAAGGATATATACACACACAGATACTTGCTCATACACATTATTGTATAAAGGACCATGGTTATAAATACCAAGTTAATTATTTGTGTTCCAATCCCCATTTGAGAATGTAGGTGGAAGGGTTATTGCCTGGTCTTGATAATATAAAAGCCCAAATACCAAGTATGGGCGGAAGTTGGGGAAAATTTATTTTGAAACCAGTTGAAACTGTGATTGAGCATTTTAACAAACAAAGACAAAACCTGTGTGTGTATAACAGAAGACAGCATCTAGGAATGGAAAAATCACACCTTATCCTAGAGGTCAGTACAGGCATTTGTGGGATTTCTGGTTTGGAGAACCACATTTAAAGAGAAACAGTAAAAACTCTGGGAAAAAAGATTCAGCAAATAAATAGGAGGAAACAATATAATGGTTATGATCTCAAAAACAGCTGTTAGTCGCTGTGGAAAACAGTATGAGATAGCTCCTCATAAAAATTAAACACAATTATCGTGTGATCCAGGAATTCTAGTTCTATTTACATACTCAGAAGAACTGAAAGCAGGAACCTGTACAACAATGTTCATAGTGTCATTATTCACAACAGTCAAAAGACAGATGCAAGAGTCCATCAATGGAGGAATGGATAGACAAAATGTGGCGTATTCATACAACGAAATATCATTCAGCCTTAAAAAGGAAGGAAATTCTGACACATAGATGAACATTTATGGACATTGCACTAAGTCAAATAAGCCAGATAGAAAAGGACACATATTGTATGATTCCTCTTATATAAGGTACTTAGTCAGATTTACAGAGACAAAGTAGAATGGTAGTTGCCAGGGGCTAGGATGAGGAGGGAATGGTGAGTTAACATTTAATGGGTAGAGTTTCCACTGGGGACAATGAAGAAGTTACAGAGGTGGATGGTGGTGATGGAAGCAGAACAGTGTGAATGTACTTAATGCCATGAAATTAAGCACTCAAAATGGTTAAAATAGTAAATTTCATGTTATATGTAACCACATACACACACACACAAACCTCTTAAAAAGCAAGAGCTGTTAGTGGTTGGGGAAGAAAAGCCTGCATGAAGAATGATGTACTCTGTTCATGTATATAAAATGGTAGCAGAGGGGATGTTGGTTAGCCATTTTTCCATCTCAGCTGAAATAAAAATTTTTAAAAATTAGTTTAATTTATTACCCAAAGGATCAAAGGTTAGCCATAAGAAAACTTTTATTGCTAAACATTTCTTAAATTCTAGAATACAATATTAAATGAAACTGAAGAAAATTCAAGAATAAGTTTTCATCTTCTTGGAATGCTGTAAATGTGTCCTGCAGAACATATCTGTAGAACGGTGCATGAACTAGATGCTCTCTTAAGATCTTTCACTCTTCTTTGATTCTACAAAATTTATCCATTGAATCTTGATAGCTTTATTGTCTTGCAACTAAAACAAAATTTAACTTTAGGGGAAAGTTCTTCTGTTAAAGAAAATTTAAAATTATTATAATGTCCATGACTTATAACTATTTCTATAGACTTTAACTAATAATCATCTAAGTTTGTAAGACTCATTAAAAATTTTTTAGTAAAGAAAAGAAATCATGAGCAGACTTTTTCCTGCCATATTTTTACTTACCTTTAAAAATATACACTCACCTTTTGATTGTTCACAGAATGATTGTTTGCAATGCATTCAAACTTACTGAACAGAGACTAAATCAAATTCAAACTTACGGAAAGGGACAAAATCAGTATTGTGTATAGCAGCTATTGCAATGTTTTTGAATATTCATCAAAAATGTTTACTAGATGTTTACTAGAATACCTATTCTCCCAGAAATGAAAGTGTTTTAAGAAAAGCAATAACAGAACAAAACTCTCATCAGAGTATAGTAGTCGTAATAATACCTTAAATTACAGGATTTTTTTCCTAAACATTTTAAGATGCGTACACACACCATAACATTCATTTATGTCACCATCCACTAAGAGAGCATTTCTTACCAGGTATTAAATCAGATACTAATGATAATTAGAATGCACTAGATCTTATAATTTCTAAAACTACATCAACATGTTTATTCCTTCTTTTTTGAGCGACTCGGATATTTGGGGGATTGTTGCTTCTGTTTCTTCAAGTGGCCAGTAGTTTTGCAATTAGCATACAGAACTTCTAAGTTTGCTAGACAGGCAATTATCTTTCTTATCTAAACCACACCCACGGCTTCCTTGCTAAAGTGCAATTATGTTTTTCAGTCTGAATATAAACTCAAAGTTTCCCATGAAATTCTAGGACCACCCTTTCAAATGCGAGATTAGAGCAGGTGCCTTCAAATAGGGCTCATCTTGTCACCTGCAAAGTCTCCTTTATCTTTCAACACCAGAGGCCACTGGAAAGTGGGAGTCTAAAGTTGGGAACCCATTCTTTACCACTTGTTTAGTTGTGCTGAACTCTGGTTTCCAAACAAATCTTGTTCTGAGGCACAGATGAGATGACACAACTAATCTCTCCTAAAGATGTTGAGAAGTTGAGCACCTTTTTCTCCTATGGGTCTCTTGGTAAGCTTCCAGAACTTGGACCTGCGGGTGTATGTGCGAGCTAGAAAGCGGGGTGAGTGCACGGTCTACGTTGATGGTGCTACTTTTCTTGAGACCAGTGGGTTTTAGCATTTATTTTACACCTCACTGAGGCTAACATCACATGTTTCTATCAGGTAAAAGAAGAGGCTTGGAGAAGCAAGTAAATGCATGTGTGGGAGTGTAGGTAGCACTACAGGCGGTGGCCTGGGTTCCTAAGATCAAACCCAAGGAGCTAGCACCCCGGGATTCCCTCTCTGACTTCTGCTTAAGGGGCCGGGTTGGAGGGGCGGTAGGTAGCCCACAGAGGCCCAGGAGGCGGGAAACAGGAACAACAGCGGACCTTAGCACAGGGTGGGACCCAGGCTCGGCCCAGGAGCCTTGGCCTGTCCAGCACTACATTCTTACTTACAATGCTTGCAATTTTTAGTTAAGGTGTCCGTCAGCTTCTGCAGCTTCTTGCGGTTCATGCCTGGCGCTCAGAGAATCGGGCCGCGGCTGGGGCCTCGGGGCGCGCGGCTGCCGAGACCCTCGCGGGGCCCCAGCGAGCCCTGGTCCTGGGGCAACGCGGTGAGATCTCAGTTACTGATCGCGTGCGCGGCCCTAACAAACGGTGTAGCCAAGGCAACGGCTCGGGCCCGCCGCGGATGGGCTCCCAGGCTCCCTGCGACGTGGCCAAGGCAACAGCTGGGCCCCGCCCATCGGCTCAGCGACGGCGCGCGCTCGGTCCTGGGTGCGCGGTGCCGCCAGCAGGGTCCCAGCTGGCCGCCTTGAAGGCTGTATTCTGATTGTTGATGTTGGAGTTTAAATGTTCAGTTGTTGCTGGCTTTTGAGTTCACAGCCTCTTTGCTTGATTGCAGTGTAAATCATTAAAATCTGAAATGTGGTGTGCACGCTGTATGAGAGGTGTTTCGGGTGGTGAGCGTCACGCCTCAAGGGGAGGCCTAAGATTTTGGACATCTTGGGGGCTGGAGGAGCGTCACAAAATAGCAAGGTGCTGTCCAGAGGACCATCCTGTCAGAGGGCGAGAAGCTTGCTCTTTCGGCAGAGCCACTGCTTAGGCTGTCAGTCTTGGTGCGGTAACAGGAGGCAGTCTGTCACCTGAGGTCTTCAAGCTTTTAGTTGTGTTTCTGAAAGCAAGGGGAAATTGGAATACAGCCATGGGTTGCCTAAGGAGGGGGATGCGTTCCGAGGTCACTAGGAGATTTCATCACTGTGCGCACTTCACGGTGCACCGGCACAAACCTAGATGGCCTTGCCTACTACACGCCAGGCTGTATGGTACAGCCCATTGCTTCTGGGCTGCACCCCTGCACAGCAGGTCACCGCACGGAATGCTGCAGGCAGTTAGAACAGAGTGCTAAGCACTCTGGGGAAGGTGCAGTGTTCCAGTACAGTGTTACATCTTATGGGACCACCGTCTTAATGTTGTCTGACGTTGACTTAAATGGCGCCATGTAGCTTGTAACTGTAGTTTTTTTTTCTTTTCCCACTGCTCTCATCTCACTCTCAAAAGGTGGAGGTTGTCTGTGGAATCTGAGGAAAGCCACCAGGAACTTTTATGCTGCTTAAATAGGCATATTCCCCCCAATGAAAACGGGCTGACAACACCACTTGGGTGTGGGGTGCAGCCCAATCTTGCTTCTCCGGAAAATATCTCAGCAACCTTTGTCCTTTACTTATTTGAAAGACAGGTTCTGTGCCTGCAGACAAAGGATGTTGCTTACATCTTCAGGGTGGGAGGACTTTCTGCTTTTCCTGACCACAGAGGGGATATCCTCTTTCAGCTAAGGCAGCAATAAAAAGGGGTGGCTTAGCCAGGATCACCAAATCTACAGTATTCTCTAGAGTGTCTGCTTGTTTAACTTCAGAGGGGAAAATTACAAACTATGTTATTGTACACACACTGCCATTTTTAGACTGAAGGCAGAAAAATTCTACTAACCATGAGTAATAATCCAAATGAAATAATTCCAAAGTCGAGGCCTCTGGTTTTTCTTTACTGTTTCATTTGTTTATGGAATGAAGGATTGGGATGCTGCTTGAAACTAGAGCAAAGGGTGCTTGGTAAAGGCATGGATGGTATTATCCTAAAGCAAATGTCCTAACAACAGTTACCTGACATGAATTGATGGTGATTATGAGTTTGTAACAGTAGTCTTTTTAAACAGTGTTTCTACGTATCTCCTTGTCTAGAAGAGTGAAATTCCTGAGACCATAGAGAACAAAAGGGAAAGACTGGACATATTTGAATTATACTTACCTGTGACACCTTATTCATTTCTGTTAGATCACAGAGCTGTAGCAAATACTTAATTCCTAGAGATTGCTGCACTGCTCACTTCAAGAGACAAGGAACCGAAAGAGTGGTTGTCAGTAATTACTAAGAGATGCTGAGGGCTCCCCATCTGATGTACTAGGTCTGTGTTGGGGAGCAGACCTGCGCTGGTGGTGAGCACATTGGTGGTTATTTCTGGTGGCCTGGGGAGATCGCATACACCGGGTGCTTGCTATAGGTGAGCTAATTAGTTATTCCTTCACGAGTTTCAGGCCTAGAGCCCAGCAGCCATGTTCCCTTAAAGTTAAAAAAGTAATAAAAAGATGTAGGGGCAATATCACAGATTGTTGAAATTAAAATATGCCAGGCCAAAACTCCTTAACCTGTTGAGCAAACTTTGTAAGTCACCTCCTCCTCTTCCACTTCTTTTCTCCTCCAGTTCTTTCTTCCATGTTGTTCTTTTAGCCAAAAAACCTATCTATCTATCTATCTATCTATCTATCTATCTATCTATCTATCTATCATCTATCTATCTATCTATCTATCTATCTATCTATCTATCTATCTATCTATGCAAATGCATTGTTTTGTGAATCTCACTTATCTAAGAGAGTGGTTTGCAGAGTTGACCTTACAATAAGGTCTTACCATCTTTTTCAGGAAAAGCACAGTGTTTATTTAGAGTATGTTTTGTCAACATATCGGTAAACTTCAGAGCTTTCATTACATTCTTGTGAAGTTTTGGAACTTAATATTTTTAGACTTTAGAAACAAGATGCAGGCCTGATTGAGTCAGTGAATAACATTTCAAAGCAAGTTGAAGTTTCTATTTGTAGTTTTAGTTGCTTATGCTGAGTAGACACAGGACTGATTTCCCCCAAGGGCTTTCTCAGAGTAAGGCAATTAAGCCTAAGCGGCTACTTCATATTTAATCAATCAATAATGGAATAATAAAGGATTGTGTCTAATTCGTATTGGACATAAATTTTACTGTGCATGAAATGATCATAGAACTTTCCAAAAATCCAAGCAACCTCAAGATGAATATCTTTGTAAACACAGAAGTACATTAAAGTGACTATTAATGCTATGTTTCCTTTAGTTTTGTGTGCAAAACAATCTTCCCTTTGACTCAGCATTCACTGGATTGTTGCCATGATAAACAGCTTGGACCTTGACTTGATGAAATTGTTTTCCTTAATGTGGACCTTTTATGATGAAGGCCTTTGGAAACCGTTGAGGAAATGACATCATAGAATTGATCTCCAAGTATATCACAAATTTATTATAAAATTGCTTGAATAAAAGGGAAATAGGTTAGTTACCTGCATAATAGAAATTCAGCTTTACTAATTTTATTTTGTGGAGACAGTGATACAAAAATCAGAGTTATATGTGTGACCAGTTGTTTGGGTGGTCGAATCTCCAAATCTCCACTGCTTGTCACTCTCCCCTTTGCTGTAGGGTTGTGGTGACAAGCTAGAGTCTCAGTATTCAGACCTACAGAACACTGTCTCATGCACAACTTCTGCATATTTTTCACCCCAACCACTCCCAGTGGCAACTCTTCAAAGAGTTCTTTCTGATCCCCTATGTGAAGTGAACCCTTCCCCACCCAGCCATTCTCTTCCTTGATACTATTTTTTTAGCACTTGCTACTGTGTGAAACAACTTGTTTTCTCTAACCTCTCCTTCCCACTAGACTAAATCACATGATCTCTCTCTCTCTCTCTCTCTCCATATATTTAAGTCTATTTCACTTGCTGTATCTCTGCATTTGTTTGTTTCTCATCTGTCTGTACCTCTGAAATTTGACCACACGGTCCATGTTGTGTGGTCTGTATTGATGGAAAGTGGTGGGAGAACCACTCCAGCAGGAATGAACCCCTGGTTTCCCTGCAGCACCCTGGGGCTGAGTCCCTGGTACAGTAACCACAATGGAGCCTTTAAAGGGAGCTGGGCAATATAGAAGAGCTTTCATTTAAACTGACCTTTCTCCAAAATTCACACTTGATAGTCACTGGTATTGACGTATTTCTAGACTATTTTTTTTTTTTTACTGTAATCAAGTGACCAGCCAGTAAGACAAATGCCTAAGGTTTACTAAGGATAGGATTCTTGTATCTTAACATGTAATTTACACAATTGTAAATTAAGATGTGGCCTGTGACAGTTAATTATTATGATAGCCATAATGTCAGCAGGTTTGAAGTTTTCAGTAAAGAATCTGGCTCTTCGAGACCTGGCAGAGCTGAGCAAGAAATCCTGCTGAATGTGCTGGGCTTGATCCCCTCAGCACTGGGTCATGAGCCACCGTAGCCACAGTCATGGCAACTGTACTACCTGCAAAGCTGCCTCAGAGACAGAAGATACCCACACCTTTTTCTTACCAAGCCCAAGGCATCTTGCAACATTTGAGCCCTAACCAGGGAATTCATCAGCATCACTAAGCACAGAACAGGACCTGACCTACCCACAGACCCCACCAGGCAATGCCTGGCCCTCTTAGGCAATGTCAACCAGAAAATAACTGGTATCACTTCTAATACTTGCTACCATTGTTTAAACCACTTCCCCCAACTCCATAGTTCTTGCTCCCTAAATGAAAAGGAAGCACCCAAGATCGCCTACCCTGAATCATCTTACCCCTTTAGTAGACTCTGTTTATTAGCCTGCACTCTCTAACCCCTTTCACTCATATCCAACAAAACTCATTTCAACAGTGAATGTTTACCTTACCAGGTCCATCTTTCCACAAAGCCAACTCTCCACCTTTCTTTCCTAAACCTGCTACTCCCCTGAAAATATTGTTTGTCCTGTAGTTATTCTCCAGAAAAAACTACCCATTTCTTCAAATCTACTCACTCATAGCCAGAAGAAAGTCAAAATTATCTGGACCATCATCAACTTTCCATGATCTTACGAGCTCTATCCATTCTTCTCTACACTTCTTGGAAAGTGCAAGTGCTGCTCCCCTCTCCACTGCTGCACCTCTTGTTTTGTTCATCCTCTATGCTCCTGCCTGTTTCCTGAATTTGCCTGCTGTCTTCCATCTTGTGCTCCTCAAAACTGCCTGCTGGGTTGCCAAAGTGATCCAACCATTTCTTCCTCCTGCTTAATATTGAAAGGCCTTCCCAGTGCCAGCAAGATGGAGTCCAGATCCAGTAGCATGGTTCCGTGGTTTTCCAATATGTGGCATCTGCCAGGCTTGAATGCCTCTTCTCTGACCAGTCCCTGTTTTTAAAGGCTGGAGCCCTAGCAGCCCTGTTAGACTATGAGGTTCACTGGGACTTGGGGCCCCTCAGACTGTCGCATTAACTAGAAGAAGCTGTGTCTCTCATACTGTGGGCACTCCTCAAAAGGCATATGAAATTAGCTTGTCTCATTTATCCCATTGATATTTGGGGTTTCTCGAAAACTTTCATTTACACCCAAACCTGCAAATGCATACTTAAAATGAGAAAGTTGGACATCATTTATTAAGAGTCCTTTGAGCTTTATGATTCTTGGAAACAAAACTAAAGTTGATATCCATATACTCTCACTGTCCTTTCACGAGGTCGACCTTATGAAAATGTCAGCAATTGACCACCATTTTGACTACAAAAAAACTGCAATTTCGTATCAATCTAATGCATGACTGTATCTTTTTATGTTTACTCAATATTTCAGATGATCTAAGCAAAGCCAAGATTCATCTGCAAATTTAAAGTAGCTGTGTTATTATCAGTCATTCAAATTCCCTGTGATTTCCACTCTAGGTGTATGTCGTGCTATAGGAAGGAATTTTGGATTTGCTTTTTCTGCTTGTCTCCTGTGTTGGTGGGGAATACCAAATGGCTGTACCTGGAGCAAGTGCCTTAATATATATATATATATATATCCTTTCATTAAAATTAATGTTGCCAACCAAACCACTTAGAGTACACTTTGTCTAGCACTTAAGAAATGCAAGTCTGTTTAAAAAGAAATCTTTTTCCTGCTCTGATGTAATCTTTAACATGGGGTTACATTTAGGGGAATTCATTTTTTTTTTTTTTAGTACTAGAAACTGGAAAATTAGAAAAAGCGATTTCACATCCATAAATGTAGGAAGTATTTGGTCCTCATTGTTATCTTTATGTTTGTAAATATGTGTTCGGTCTGTTTCAGGGTAGCCGTTTTTCATATGATCCAAATCCTAGAATCAAGTGTCACACGGTGCACTTGCTGAATCCACACATCCATCTACACAGTAGTTTTGGATGCCTGCTCTGAGCCAGGTGTGTCATGTTAGGGCCTGACAAATTACCTCTGCTCTCCACTTGCTGGGCACTGACCCTTTTTGCCGGAACATGGGTAACATGGTCTATATATATGAGGCTGGGAAGATCAAACTCTGCACAGTATGGTTCCACAAAGGAATTCAGTCCTTGGGACATGCTAGTCCAGGGAACACTTTCTAAACTCTAGAGTGTGGGAGGGCTCAATTTGTTTGCTTACTTAAATGTTATAATGAGATAAGATGTGATTGTGCATTATGATAAAAGATTGGAATCTCTTGGGGGAGCAGGGCCCTGGTAACTGCTGTGCACGTTGTCCTTTTGGTTTTTTTGTGTGTCTTATTAGTAGCGTCCTATGGTTTCATACCTGGCCGTTTTCACTTAGCATGCTTTTGAGATTCACTCATGCTGTTGCATGTGTCATGGTCTATTTTATTTCTCAGCAGCACTTAGACTTGCCAGTCTTTTAGTCATTCTGGTGGGTGTGCAGTGGCATTTCATTGTGTTTTAATTTGCATTTCCCTAATGAATAATAGATTGTTCATCTTCTTTTTTTTTTTTTTTTTTTTTTTTGAGAGGGAGTCTCACTCTTGTCACCCAGGCTGGAGTGCAGTGGCATGATCTAGGCTCACTGCAACTTCCACCTCCCAGGTTCAAGCAATTCTCCTGCCTCAGCCTCCCGAGTAGCTGGGACTACAGGCACCTACCACCATGCCTGCTAATTTTTGTATTTTTAGTAGAGACAGGGTTTTGCCATGTTGGTCAGGCTGGTCTTGAACTCTTGACCTCAGGTGAACCACCCACCTCAGTCTTCCAAACTACTGGGATCACAGGCATAAGTCACTGCACCTGGCCTATTTATCTTCTTAATATTGGGCTGTATGTTTTCTTATGGATGAAATATCTTTATCAGATATTAGTCTGTGACATCTTTTGTTCTCTTGTCAATGGCATTTAAGAAGTGAAAGTTTTGGCTGGGTGCAGTGGCTCATGCCTGTGATCCCAGCACTTTGGGAGGCCGAGGTGGGCTGATCACTTGAGGTCAGGAGTTCAAAACCAGCCTTACCAACATGGTGAAACCCCATCTGTAATAAAAACACAAAAATTAGCTGGGTGTCATGGCGGGCACCTATAATCCTAGCTTCTTGGGAGGCTGAGGCATGAGAATCACTTGAACCCAGAAGTCGGAGGCTGCAGTGAACCAAGATCACACTACTGCACTCCAGCCTGGATGACAGAGCGAGACCTTTTCTCAGAAAAGAAGAAAAGAAAGAAAAAAAATGAAAGTTTTGAATTTTGATGAAGTCCAATTTATAGAATTTTAATTTTATGGTTCATGCTTTTTGCATCCTATCTGAAAAATCTCTCCCTAACCCAAAACCACAAAGATTTTCATTCCTTTGTTTTCTACATGGTTTGTAGTTTTATCTCTTACATTTAGATCCCTGGTGCATTCAGTTAATTTTTGTATATGTGTAAGGTAAGTGTTGATGTTCATTATTTTTCATGTGGCTATCCAATATCAGAAAATCAGAAAATAAGACAATCCATATTCCATTGAATTACCTTAGCATTTTTTTTGGTCAAATAACCTAATAAGTGTGGACTTAATTTTGGACTTTCTATTCTGTTCCATTGATCACAGTGTCTGTCCTTATTACAGTATTGTACTGTGTTGATTTTTGTAGTTTTACTGTTAGTTTTTAAATCAGATAGTGCAAGTTCTTTAGGATAGTTCTTTTTCAAAATTGTTTTGCCTAGTGAATATTCTTTTATTTTATATGTATTTTAGAATCAGCTTGTTCATTTCTACAAAAATACTGCTGAGATTTTTATTTGGATTGCATTATACCTATATAGTAATTTGGGTAGAAATTACATCTCAAAAACACTGGTTTTTCTCATCTATGGACATGCAGTATCTCTTCATTTATTTAAGTCTTCATTAGTTTCTCTTAGCATTGTTTTCAGGTTTAAAGTGTACAGGTCTGCACATCTTTTGTTAGGTACATCCTTTATATTCATAGTATTTTTGATGCTAATATGAATGCAATGCTTAATATAACTCTATTGTTCTTCGACAGTACATAGAAATATAATATGATATTTTTATATTGGCTATGTATGTTGGAACTGTGCCAAACTCACATATTACCTCCATTAGATTTTTTGTAGTAGATTACTTAAGATTACCTACAAATAAAGGCAGTTTTACTTCTTTCTTTACTATCTGTATGTCTTTTAAAATTTATCTTCCTTTATTAGCCTGGCTAGACCCTGTGGTACAACGCTGAATAGCAGTGGAGAGAACTGTCATCCTGGCTTGTTCCCACCTTCAGGGGAAGGAAAGCATTTGCTTTTTTCCATTAAGTTTGATGCTAGCTATAGGTTTTTTCCAATGCCCTTCAAAAGGTGAAGGAAAGTCCATCTATTATTACTTTGTTGATACTTTTTATCCTGAATGAATGATGAGTTTTTTCAAATGCTTTTTCTGTATCTATTTTCTGTATCATAGGTTTTTCTCTTTTAGTCTGCTAATGTGATATATTACGTTGATTAAGTTTGGAATGTTAAACCAACCTTGCATTCCTAAACTCTTGGTAATGATGTCTTATCCTGTTTATATATTCTTGGATTCAATTTGCTGTATTTCCAGTAATGATTGTCACACCTACCTTCAGGAATATTGGTCTGTAATTCTGTTTCCTTGTAATATAGCTGGTTTGGGTTTCAGGGAAGTGGTAACTTCATTAAGTAAATTTGGAAGTGTTGCCTCTTCTTTTATTTATTGTAAAAGTTTGTGTAGCTTTGGTGTAATTTCTTCCTTAAATGGCTAGTAAAATTTGTAAGTAAAATTATGTTCCTGAAGTTTTCTTCTAGGGAAGGTTTTTCATTAACATTTTAAATTTTAACTAATAGATGTAGGATAATTTGAGTTATCTATTTTTTATTAAGTGAGCTTTGATAGTTTGAGTCTTTTAAGAAATTTGTCCATTTTATATAAAATGTAGTTTATTGGCATAAAGTTGTTCATAATATTCCCTTATTGTCCTTTCAATGAACATAGGATCTATAGCAGTGTCCACTTTTTAATTTTTATTATTGGTAATCTGTGTCTTCTTTCTTTTTCATGGTCAGTCTGGATAGAAGTTTATCAATTTTATCAACATTTTCAAAGAACTAGCTTTCGGTTTTATTGATGTCCTCTATCATCTTTCTATTTTCTGTTTTTTTAATTTCTGTTCTCATCTTTTTTTTTTCTTTCTTCTCCTTAATCAAGGTTTATTCTTCTCTTCTTTTTCTTTTCTATTTGTTTATTTATTTATTTATTTTGAGATGGAGTCTGCTCCATCACCCAGGCTGGAGTGCAATGGTGTGATCTCAGCTCACTGCAACCTCTGCCCCCCGGTTCAAGCAATTCTTGTTCCTCAGCCTCCTGAGTAGCTTAGAGGCACACACTGCCATGCCTGGCTAATTATTATTATTATTATTTGTATTTTTAGTAGAGATGAAGCTTCACCATGTTGGCCAGGCTGGTCTCAAGCTCCTGACCTCAAGTGATCTGTCCACCTCGGCTTCCCAATATATTGGGATTACAGGCATGAGCCACTGTATCCAGCCCTATTCTTCTCTTCTTATTCTAGTTTTCTTGATGGAAACCTAAATATTACTATATAGAAGCATCTAATGTTCTACATTTCTGTTTAAATACAAAATTAAATTCGCATCCCACAAAACTGACATGTGCTTTTATTTTCATTCCTGGTAAACTGGAATAGACACTGAACATTGTGAATCTTAGATTTTTTGTTGCTGGCTTTTGTTGTGTTGCTTTAAGTGAAGCTGAATTTAGTTCTACCACCCAGTTAAGTTACTTGGAATCAGTGAGATTCTTTGAGGTTTTTGACTCTAGAGCAGTTATTTTCTAGAGCTAATACAGTCCTACTACAAGGGTGAGACTGCTCTGAGCATTCCACCTGATGCTCCAGTTAAAGTTCTTTCAATCAGACTTGTGAGACCATGGACTATTCCCAGCCTTGTATGACCTCTAGGGATGATTTGGTTATTTGTTTGCCCAGTCAGGGGTAATTTCCTGTCATTTTTTATAGATCAGTACTCAGCCAAAAATCAAGGTGACCCCTCTGTGATGCTGTTCCCAACATCCAGCCATCTCACTCTTCATGAACTTCCATCTGAGTCTTAACCCAGTGAGAAGCTCAGCCTGTTCATGCATTTTGGCCTGGGCATGGTCTCCAAGGGGTGAGCTGTTATCACTGTGGCCTCCCAACCCTTTGCTTATCTTTTTCCTGGGGCCATGATCCTCTGCTACCTTCTCTCCAAAGCCCAAGCCATGTTTAATGTATTTTGCCTGCTTTTCTAGTTGTTTAAGTTAGGAGAATAAATCTGATCCCTGTTCCTTATCTGGGCCAGAAGAGAAAGTCCCACTGTATTTTATTTTCTTTTTCTTTTTTTTTTTTTTGAGACAGAGTCTCGCTCTGTTGCCCAGGCTGGAGTGCAGTGGCATGATCTCGGCTAACTGCAAGTTCCACCTCCCGGGTTCACGCCATTCTCCTGCCTCAGCCTCCTGAGTAGCTGGGACTACAGGCACCCGCCACCAAGCCTGGCTAATTTTTTTGTATTTTTTCAGTAGAGACGGGGTTTCACCGTGTTAGCCAGGATGGTCTTGATCTCCTGACCTAGTGAACTGCCTGCCTAGGCCTCCCAAAGTGCTGGGATTACAGGAGTGAGCCAGCACGCCCAGCCAGTAATTCCTTAATATATAATAACCTCATGAAAAGCAGCCTTGATATACTTTCCAGCATTTAAAATTGTTCTAGATCTCTACACTTTTATGGTTTCATTATATCTTTTTGAGAAAAAAATCCACATATTTTCAAACATATATTTTTACATACTTATATATTATGTACATTCATATACATGTATTTTATATTAATGCATTTATGAATAATAAAGCATATACATCTATAAAATCTACGTTTATATACATTTATAAAATGTATAAAAGCATATACATTTTAAAATCTTTTTTTGTCTGATAAAAATTATTGCCTAGTGAGAAATGTGATCAAATGTGCTTTGCATTTCAAGATCTATTTTGTTTTTATGAAAATCCTGCCGGGGTTATGACTGGGATACCTTCAAGTCTATTGACTAATTCTCAGAGGACTGAGACCATAACTGTATTAAAATCTTCCCGTGTATATGCATGGGATATCCCTTTTATTTTAGTCTTCTTTAATTTTCTCAGCAACATTTGATAGTTCTAAAAAGCATATTCTGAAACGCATATGTTTTTGCTGCTGCCATATATATAATTCTTTTTTTCAAAAAGTTTGCTTCCTATTGTTTGTTGCTAGTATATAGAAGTACAATTGATTTTTGTTGACCTCGTATTCTTCAAACATGCTAAACATCCTTCACTTACTAGTTTTGGTAGCTGTTTAGTAAGTTCCTCAGGATTTTTAGAGAAGCAATCACATTGTTCATATATGTTGACAATTTTACTTATTTCTTTCCAAACTTGATGTTTTTTTTTCTTCTGGCTTTATTGAACTGGTTAGGTCATTCAGTACAATGTCGATAAGTGGTAAAAGTAGACATCCTTGCTTTGTTCCCTCCACCACTAAATATGTTAGCTGAGGATTTTTCATGGACGTCTTATAGCAGATTGAGAAATTTGTGTTCTATTCCAAGCTTCCTGGGAGTTCTTATCAATGGGTATTGAATTTCTTATTGCTCACCCCCATTTGCTGGAAGCAGCACAAGTATCTATTAGGTGATAGCTGTATGTTAGAGAAAGCATTAACAAATATCAAATGCTTCTCTTCTAGTAAAAAAAAATGATGCATAACTTACTCTTAAATTTGACAGCTTTTTGAAACTGTGCCGCACTATGATCAGCAAACATGCGTGTGGCACAAAAAAGACACATAATCTCTCCCCCTCTTGTTATGAATTGTCAAGATTTCACAATTTTTTTAAAGCTCTTGTTTTTATAAAATTGAGTATTTCATTGGCTTTGTTCACTTTGGATTTAATTTCCTTACTAAAGTAGTTTGCCCATGACTTATGGAATAGAGTCACTTGATAGCCCTACCTAGTCGTTTTTGTTTTCATTCTGGTTAAAAATTCATAATTTTTTGGTAAAATATCGTTTTTATTTACTACTTCCTTTTGTGTTAGATATGCTTTCTTTAGCACATCTGTCCCTTAGAGGCTCACAAAATTTCCTTCCTGAAATGAATTGATCACATACTACAAGCTTATACATATTAGAAATATATGTGGACAGTTTGAAACACACCTTTATTTTTCCTCTGAGTCATATGGGAAGATTACTCTTCTCAGCCTCTTTGCGTCAAGATGAGACAACGTATCTGGATTCTGGCCAGTGGAATATGAGCAGAAACAAGAGCAGTTCCATTTAGGCCTGGCCACACAATGTCTCTTGATCTTCTGCTTGGCTCCCCCTCTCTGTGCTGCCAGAAGCAAAGGATGCTGCATGGTGTCAGCACATGACAGTAGGAGCTTGGGCCCCTTTGGTTAACCCTTGGAGGGCAGCCATTCAGGATATCTTCACAGTCCAGGGTCCCCAGTGGACACTGGATAAGTAAGAAATACTCATATATCTTCATTACTTTACAACACTGGGATTTGGTGGTTGTGTGTTACAATAACCTATCCTGACAAATACATACATATATATACACATACATATATATACACACACACAATACATATGTGTATATATAGTATATATACATATGTATACATATGCATGTGTATATGTATGTGTATATATAGTATATATACATATATACATGCATATATACATATACATATATACATAATATATACATATATGTGTATGTGTATATATGTAAAATTAGTGTAGCTAATCTTCCAACCAGGTAACAAAATTTACTCCTTCTTTTAATGCTTTAAATAAATATTTTATATGCATCTTCTAGTAGTATTTACTAGCAAATTGTGATGTTTAATTTTAGGTGTCAGCTTGACTAGATGAAGGAATACTTACAGGACTGGTAAAGCGTGACTTCTGGGTGTGTCTGTGAGGGTGTTTCCAGAGGAGATTGACATGTGAGTAAAGATCTGCCCTGCCCTCAATGTGGCAGGCACCATCCAATTGGCTGGGACATTTGAATGTGTCCCCCAAAAGAAGCATGTGTTGGAAACATAATCCTGAGTACAAAAGTGTTGGGAGGCATTTAGGTAATGAGGGCTACCCCATCATGAATAAATTTAATGCTGATTATGGAAGGGCTTGGGGTTATGAATTTAATCTCTTTTTCTCTCTCACGATCTCTTGCTCTTCTGTCTTCCTTCCTGGGATGATGCAGCAAGAAGGCCCTCAACAGATGCCGAGCAGATGCTGACATCATGCCCTTGGACTTTCCCACTTTCAGAACTGTGAGCCAAATAAGCTTCTTCTTTTATAAATTGCCCAGTCTGTGGTATTCTGCTATAGTAACATGAAACAGGCTAAGACAGAAAATTAATACTGAGAAGTGGGTCTGTTGCTAAAGCAAATACCTGAAAATGTAGAAGCAGCATTGGAACTAGGTAATGGGTAGAAGCTAGAAGAATTTGGGGGACAAAGCCAAATTGCTGTGAATAGAATGTTAAGGGAAATTCTGGTGAGGGATCAGAAGAAGACGAGAATGTTGGAAAAGTTTGGTACTTTTGATTACTTAAGTGGTTGCAATCAGAATTTTGGTAGAAATATGGACAGCAAGTGTCATTTATATGAAGTCTTAGGTGGAACTGAAGAACAAGGTATTGAAAATTAGAGTAAGGGCCATCTTTGTTATACAGTAGCAAATAACTTGTCTTAATTGTGTCCATGCTTGAGGGCTTTATGGAAGGCAGAATTTAGGAGTGATGAACCAGGATATGTGACAGATTGAATTTCTAAGTGAAATATTTAAAAAGTTGCATGGCTACTTTTAAATCACATATAAGATGTGAGAAGAAGGAAATGATTAAAAGATGGAATTTATAATCCAAATAGAAAGATAACATAAAAATTTGGAGAATTTTCCAAATTCTGGCCATGTAAAGAGTGAAAAGGCATCTTTGAGAGAGCAAACAAAAGGTCTGCCCAGTCACTTTTCTTTTTTTTTTTTTTTTTTTTTTGAGATGGAGTCTTATTCTGTCACCAGGCTGGAGTGCAGTGGCATGATCTCAGCTCACTGCAACCTCTGCCTCCTGGGTTCAAGCGAGTCTCCTGCCTTAGTCTCCTGAGTAGCTGGGACTACAGGTGCGTGCCACCACACCCAGCATATATATATATATATATATATATATATATATATATTTTAGTAGAGATGGGGCTTCACCATGTTGGCCAGGATGGTCTCGATCTCTTGACCGCATGATCCACCTGGCTTGGCCTCCCAAAGTGCTGGGATTACAGGCATGAGCCACTGCGCCCAGGCTTCCTAAGTTATCTTTTGCTGAAGAGATTAGTATATATAGAGGGGAGCCAGATGCTATTGATCAAGACAATGGGAAATGACCCTTAAAGCACATCAGAGATCTTTGAGGCAAGCTAGGATCTTGAGGGCAAGATTTCCAGAGGGGCACCTACAGGACCTTCACATGTGCCTCCTCAGAACACTGTTCCTTGCATTCTGGTGCAGTGCTCTTCTGTCACCCTAGCCTTGGCTCAAGTGGGTCCACATGTGGCTCATTCCACTTCTTTGGAAGGTACAAGCTGTAAACCTTGGTGGTGTCCACGTGGTGCTAATTCTGCAGGCATGCAGAATGCAAGAGCTATGGGCCATGTTGAATTCCACCTAGATTTCAAAAGATGACAGTCTGGAGATCCAGACAGAGGCAGATCTGAGTCCCCATCAGGGCAATGACTAGTGTTTCATGGAAGCGAGACCACCTCTGAGATCCCAGAACTGGTGTTCAACTTTAGCTTGGGAGAGTTGAAGGAAAAAGATTCCAACTCATGATACCTGAAGCATGGGCTGAACTCAGAAAAGCTATGAGGATGGAGGTTTCTGAGACCTTGGAGGCCCAAACCCTGCCCCAGTGAATGAATATTCTGGAATTTTAAGATTCAGTGTCTGCCCTGTTGGATCTCAGGCTTGCTTAGGACCAGTTACCCTTTCTTATTTCCAATTTCCTTTTTATAGGATGGGAATGTCTGACCTATGCCTGTCCCACCATTCTATTTTGGAAGTAGATAACTTGTAGATTTAACAGACTCAAAGATAGAGGGGAGTTTGTCCTATGATGAATCTTGACTTGAGTCTCATCCATATCTCATTTAGATGAGACTCTGAAATTTGGAATTTTGAGTTGATGCTGGAATGAACAAAGACTTTTGGGCCTAATGGATGGAAGTAGTTTTGTATGTGAGAAGAACATAAAAATTGGGGGTTAAGGACAGAATTCCATGGTTTGGATGTGTCCCCCAGAAAGCATGTGTTGGAAACTTAATCCCCAATGCAATAGTGTTGGGAAGTTGCACTTAATAGGGGGCATGTAGTTCATGAGGCCTCCATTTTCATGGATTAATTGATGCCAATTATAAAGGGCTTGAGGCTGCCAGTTAAAACTCTTGCTCTCCCTTGTGGTCTCTTGACCCTGCCTTCTGCCATGGGATGATGTAGCAAGAAGCTGCTCACCAGATGCCAAGCAGATGCTGGCACCATGCCTTGGACTTTCCAGCCCCCAGAACTGTGAACCAAATAAATGTATTTTCCTTATAAATTTATCTGTCTGTGGTATTCCATTATAGCAACATAAAACAGACTAAGACAAATGAATGATTTAAACATTGTTGACATTGACATATCCATTTCCATGTACTATTTCAATAATTTTTCAGTGGCAGGAAGAACAAATGTTTTCCCAAAGCTATTTGGCTTTTCTTGGCCTCTTTTATTATCTACTGAGATGCCATCAGCAAGACTTACAAATATTTCTCATTAAGTTAATAAAAATTTGTAAAGTGCAGTATTGAGTATTCTTGGCTTTATATATCTTTCAAAAATTTTGAAGATTTTTCTCTGTATTCTAGATAGCTATTTTTAATTATCTTACTAACCATTCTATCATTAGTTTATATTTTAAATCACAGTGCACAGTTAGTTCAGGTTTCTCTTCATTTGAATCCCATAAATCAAATGATCTTTCTAATAAATTTGTATTTCTTTTGGTCAGCATCTTACAGATCTGGCTAGATCATCACTGATATGACCTCATGTTGGTGACAGTGAGCTTGTGCTGGGAGAGGGAGAGAGGATGGCTCTGCCACTCTTGTTGTTGGCTAGTGCTTTGAGTGTCAGTATTACCCTCAACTCAGGGTTTCTGTGAAGGAATGATTTTAACAAACTTGTCCTTTTTTGTCAGGGTTAGTTTAGTTAAAACCAGGTAATTTAATCCATACATTTACTTAGCCAGGCAATACCTATGATATTTCAAAAGCAAATAAACAAATGAAGATGCTACTGTTACTTCCTCCATTTTCTCAGAATACTTGTCTTAAGAATACTGTTGTGGACTGAATGTGCTTCCCTAAAATGCATCTGTTGAAATCCTCATCAGAAATGTGACACTGTTAGAAGGTGGGGATTTTACAAGGTGATTAGGTCACGATGGTTTTGCCTTCATGAATGGGACTTGTGCCTTTATAAAAGTGACTCCAGAGGGCTCCCTCACCCCCTCTGGCATGTGAAAACACAGTGAGATGGCCCCTTAGGAAGCAGAAAGTGGACCCTCACTAGAGACTGAATCTGCAGGAGCCTTGATCTTGGGTTCCCCAGCCTACTGTGAATGATAAATCATTGTTGTTTGAGCCACCCAGTCCATGGTAGTTCATTATAGCAGCCTTAACTGGTTAGGGCAGGTATGGCTATTCTCTATATGTATAAGAGCATGTTATTTTGAGAACCTGCCTTCAAATACACCCCATAACTCAAAAACAAAACAAAATGAAAACCTCGGCTCATTCTAACTTAATAACCAATGTTGGAGAAATTCTCCTTTCAGTAGTTTGTGAGATGTGTCGTTGCATTTTGTGTGTTCCTCGTGGCACTCCGTAGGTGTCACATCCTTCACACAGGAAGTAGAGGTCATCCTACAGAGTCCTGAAACTCTTCCCTCTTTTCCTCCTCTCTGAGCAATCACATTTACCCTTCCTTCCTGACTCATGGGAAGTGTATTATCGCCCTGACAAAAAGTATAATCTTAATGTTTCCAAAAAGCACATAAAATTCTCTTCAGTGTTTTAGCTTATTTTCAAGTGTACTTTTGAATGACGTCCTCGACGCTTTGAAAATCAGTTTTCTATTTTTTTATTTCTATTGTTTTTGAGCATCTGCCTACCTTAACTGTATTGTATTCTGTAAGGTGATATCATGTCCTGTACTAAAGATATATCATATCAAACAATAAAAAGTTCCAACTAGAGCTTTAGTTATAATGACATCATTTGACATGTCAAAGTGGGTTTTGAATGTGCAGATAATTAGTTTCCTGTCATTATTTGGTTGTTCATCATCCTGCTGTTGAAGCCTCAGTATTGAGCCAGCCTCAAGATCAGCGAGGCCTTCACTTTCTCTTTCACATTCCACGCTGAATGCAACATGAATAGAAATAGAGTTACTTGTCCTGGCACTGTGGCTCGTGCCTGTAATCACAGCATTTTGGGAGGCCGAGGCAGGTCAGAAGTTTGAGACCAGCCTGGCCAACATGGCGAAACCCCGTTGCTACTATAAATGCAAAAATTTGCTGGGCGTGGTGGTGCACACCTGTAATCTCAGCTACTTGGGAGGCTGAGGCATGAGAATCAGTTGAACCTGGAGGCAGAGGTTGCAGTGAGCCAAGATTGCACCACTGAACTCCAGCCTGGGTGACAGAATGAGACTGTGTCTCAAAAAAAAAAAAGAAATAGAATTTTTTGTCTTCCAATTCCTTTTAGCTATACACACAGTTTAGCTACACTTGAAGAGTTTAGAGCCAAGAGATTCTTTACTTTAATAAAATATTGACTTTTATAGGGGCCACACAATGACCTTGGTTTGTTTAGGGAGAGCTTAGGAGGAATCAAATACATTTTTCTTTTTCTTCATTCATCCCTGGTGAAATCAGTTCCTCACTGAGGTCAAGTTTTTAGTTTGGCAAATCTAAGAGTCTCTTATTAAAACCCTGATGGCATACACATGACTTTCAAGAGTCACAGTAGGCAAGGGGTCATGGCACAAAGGCTGATGTTGTTTCTGCTTCTTTCCCCCAAAGTATCTGGCATGTGGAAAATGTGTATCAATTGACCCTGTGTCCTGAAACCTCACAATGGATGTGTCTTTTGAATTCCCCTGAAGCAGTGCCATTCAATTTAGACCCGTGGTTCTATGAAACAACGTGTGACTAATTCTGATTTTGGAGGGCATAGTTAAAAAGGCAACTGCTATAGGTGATTTCGGGGAGAAAGGCAAACTCCCTACCTATGCAGTGTTGTTTTATAGTCACTATGACATCAGCTGATTTTCTTTAGATAGCGATGATGCATTTGAGAAGCTGGCTTTGAGACTGGGGAGTGTGGTTGTTGTTAAGTTTAGGAATCGTTATAGGACTAGCAGGGACTTGAGAAATTAGAGACTAGTGAATCTCTGTATAAAGAGTGATTCAATTTAATGTCTGCTTGGAAGCAACCAATGGCTCATCATTAAAAAGGTTGTCTGTGATTGGGCTGTGCTGCAGTAAGCTAATTGAGGAATCCTGCAATTTCAAATTCAATCTATGAACTTAAATATTGTCTCCTTTTAGTGGTCAGAGAGCCATGCATTTAAACAAAAATGAGCCAGTGTTGTAGAAGCCTTTTATGTTGACAGAATCCTGCAGTGTTTCTTGTTCTGGATTTCAACTTTTTAAAAGTCTTTGTTTCAGTCTTTTGTTTGAATTGTTGATGTCTACAATACACATATTAAAACTTAAACTTATTTTACCACTCTGTGTATATATCGATATAACCAGTTAACAGTTAATCAAGTCATACCTTATTTAGATTAAAAATTGGTTCATTTTAGTGTTTCCTTTTTACTAGCAAAGCTCTGGATAATGGAGCAGCACAGCACAAAGGGTAACTGACTTATAAAAGCACTTTATGATGCCAGGAGCAACAGAACACAGTTAATGTACTCCCCTTCCTTGCTTGGGTCTTCACATAAGATCTTCTGTAAGGCTTTGCTTTCAAAATAATGCCAGCCTTAATAGTAGAATTGTGAGTTTTTTGTAAACAAATATACTTTACAGCACGCTGGGGGTTATTCTTCTAACAGTTGTTGAACAATTGTTACTTAAACTAAGCCACAGTGTCTCTGTGATGAGTGTCTTCACTGCAGTTGGCTCTGTAGTGGCTGTTACCATTTCCTTTTCATAAACAGGGCTGTAGGGTGTCTTCAATGTAGACAATGGGTTGGGCACGGTCAGTACTCCTTCCCATGCCACCTTTGATTTCTTGGGCCATCTTTTGGACATAATTGTTTGGAGGTATTCCCTTTTCTTTTTCCTCTTGGGCTTACGGATCTTTAAGCATGCCAGGTCTGTGTGTGTGAGTGCTTCAAATAAATGTAGTACCTGTGTTTACATTTATAGCTGCATTAAAAATAAAATAAACTGTAAAATCATCCAAGTGTTAACCTCTATGGTGGTCATGAAATGCCCTACATTTATTTTTCTTCTTATCACCGAGTAGTAATAAGGATGACTGCCATCTTAAGGAAAATTTGCTAATTCAGAGAAATGTGTATTTCCCCAGGACCAAATTCGCCCTTAGCTGGTTGCCGTGTGCCTCCCCACATTGGTCCAGGTCCTTTCCAATGTTTATGCCACCTTCTGGGTTCCAGTCTGCTTTCACTGGTCATTACTTAATTTCATCCTCAACAATACCCTCTGAAGCTACTTCCTGCTTTTCTAGGGAAAGAAGCCAATGATCAGAATGGTGAATTGATTAGTCCACAAACCAGCCAGCCAGTGGCAAGAGGTTGGGCTTGAACCGGGAAGGGCCCTGCTGCTTACCCCAGCCCCGGGGCTGTCTCTCTCTTCCTGCTTTCCTGTCTAATTGAGATTGGATGCTTGTTTTCTCTTTTCTGATGTTTGGCTAGACCTCTGTTTACTGGCTTTTGGTAGACCCCACCAGCTAATCCCTCATGTCTCTCAGTTAAACCTAACGAGCCCTAGAAAGAGGGGTGCATGTGCATCTATTTCTCCTTTTTTATTTTAAATTTCAATGTTAATTATTTTGGTGCAAGTTCCACAAGCACAATTCCTGGGAAAGCTATTAATTTCTGATGGAACTGGGGCCAAGTCTGTTGCTGATATTCAAAGTCTCTTCTCTCACCAGTCATAGGCTTATAGCTGGGCACACAAATGCCCTGCCAGGTCCTGGCTCAGCCTGTATTGTGCATACAGATGGCTATAGGAACAAATGGATCTGTGCACCCCAGGGCCTATGATGTGAAACACTGAAGCAGTTTCACTCTCCCACGAACTGAGACGAGGGTGTCTCCTGTCACTCAGCCTCAACCATGCAGGGGATGGTGGAGAATTTAGATGCAAGAGCTCCAGTCCTTGAAGAATCTCATGGCACAGAGCCCCCTGCCGGCCTGGGACACTTACCTTGGGTCTGAGAGGAATAGCTACTTGTCCTAGTCTGTTTAGTGTTGCAAAAAGGAATACCTGAGACAGGGTAATTTACAAAGTACCGAGTACGTTTACTTGGCTCATCATTCCGCTGGCTGGAAGATCGGGCATCTGGGGAGGGCCTCAGGCTGCTCTGATTCCCGGTGATGGGAAAGGAGCCGAGCCGTTGTGTGTGCGGAGATCGCATGGCTGTGGAGGACGCAGGAAAGAGGGGGAGGCGCCGGGCTTTTTTTAACATGGCGACAGAGGACGCCGGAGAGTGTGGGAGGCGCCGGGCTCACCTTGGGTCTGAGCCCTGGCACGAACAACCAGCCCTGGCACGAACCAACAGAGGCAGAATCCACTCACTCCCTACCTTCAGGAAGGGCATTCATCCATTCACAAGGGGTCGGCCCCATAACCCAAATGCCTCCCATGAGGCCTCATCTCCCGCCACCTCCACAATAGGGTTACATTTCAAAATGAGATTTGGAAGGGTTGAGTATCCAAACCGTTGCCCTGCCTACCTGTTTTAAGCCACTAGGTTGTCGCTGGATCTCTCCCCAGCGAATACAGTTTACAGTGCAGGTAGTAGTCCAGGACCTAGCCAATGAAAACTTCCCTCATGGAGTTCTCCTGCCTGAGACAGACATAAACAACCAGAGATGAAACATGTACAATGTGAGATAGTGGTGAGGGCTGTTGGGTCAAGGAGCAGCCTTAAGGAAGGAAAGTGAAAATGTTAGGGAAAAGGGTTGCAGTTTCAGATGAGGTCAGGGAAGGCCTCCTTATGCTTGAGGTGCAGTTGTATTGGTTATCTACTTCTACAAAACAAATCACCTACACTTTGGTTTAAAACCACAGTCAGTTATTAGCTTTCAACTCTGTGGGCTGGCAATCTGGGCTCGGCTCAGCCAGGCAGTCCTTCTCCTGGTCTCAAGTGAACAGAGGCTCCACAGGTGCCAGATGGCCCAAGATGGCTCCATCAGGACACGTGCTGGTTGGCCTTGGTCTCTCTCACCAGGTATCACCCTCATCTTCCAGGAAGTCAGCTCGGACTTCTTTCCATGGGCATTGCAACAGAACGACCCTGAGTGCATTCTACTGGCCCCTTGAAGGCATGCTTCTGAAGACCTCACATTCTAATTGTTGAAACAAGTCACAAGGCCAGCCCAGACTCAAGAAGTACAGAAGTTGCACCTCTGGTTGGTAGGAGTGGCCACTTTGGAGGGGTTAGGGGAACCACCGTGGCCCTCTTGACAGCCTTTCTACTGCAAGAGTAAAGGAGGCTGACAAGGTTAGAATGAACCAGGACCCAACCATGTGGTTCTGTGAATTCTAGTCAAGATACCTTCTTCAGGTTTTGGCCAACTATTTTACAGAATCTCCAAAAATTACTGGGAATAGATTGACTGAATGAACACTATGTGACAAGGAACTCTGACTGGTGGCAGGCAGAATACTACCACTAAACAGATGACCTGTATGGCTCACTCTGCCGGCGCCGGGAAAGACCTTCTACCCATAACTGCACTTAATTCTGGGCAGCACTGTAGGTAAGGAGGGGGGTAGGGGCGTTCCAAGAAGGCCTATGTGGCAGAGCTGGGACTTCCACCCCACCCATGTGTCCAGAGAGCTTGAGCCGTCCAAGAGACCCCTCTGTGGCCATTGAGTTCCCACATGATCCAGAACGTCCAGAAGGCATGAAGTCAGAGGTCTCACCCTGGGAATACTATATCCACAGGGAGGAAGAACTCCTAAAAATAAACTGGAGAGATTCTAAAGGAAGAGCCAAGAGGCGGCCCTCCCATGCTTCTACTAATATGGACTTTCTTCACCACCAGGAAGGACTTTGTTTCGAAAACAGCTGGGGCTTTTCCCGGAGGAACCTTGGCGCTGTCAGCATCTGCACCAGGCCAACACTTAGGGGCTGCTGCAGGAGGAGGGTGGCCGCTGGGAATGCCAGCACCGGCTTCCTCGTTCCTGCTGTGGCCGGGATTGTCAGGCCTGGGGAAAAGGGGACCTGGAGACCAGCAGGAGGGGCTTCCCCTCTTCCTTTCCTAAAGTTGGAATTGTTAGTGCGGAGCAGGCATCTGAAAACACAGCTGAGAAACTGGACAAGTTGGCTAAGGCTAAGGATTTGTCCTAAGAACAAACTTTGAGCTTGCCTAATTGGAATTTAGCAGCCTTTGTAATCACGGATTCTTGTTTTAACAGGTAAAAAGTTGGAGGTAAAGGGTAGACATCAGTAAGGTGGCAAGGAACAATGAACATTTTGTTCTAAGAACAAGCTAACTTTTAGCAAGTGCTTACTATATGCTAGACACTGTTCTCAGCATTTTATATGTACTAAAGCATTTAATCCTCATGAGGACTCTAAGAAGTAGGTACTATTATTTTCTCTGTTCTGCATTTGAGAAAAGTGAAGCTCAGAGAGATTAGTAAGGTGCTCACTATCACAAGCTAGAAAAGGCTATCTTTAACTTCAGAGGGGCTATGGTATCCTGCCCAAATGTACTGATGATGGTTTTTATGCCGTGTGTGTGCATGCATGTGTGTATGCATGTATACTTTCATGTATGCACGTGTGTGTGTGTGTGTGATGTTTTTGGCAGGCATGCATTTGCCTGCATAACTTCCATCAACATTGTACTGGCTTTCCCATCCTCAGGGGGCCATTTGTCTTTGATGCTAGTGGTCCATTTATCACTTGCCATTTCTTATCAGCCTGCGGTCCCTGGAAAGCTATTTCCCTGGGAAGATGGATGTGGACAGGGTTTTTTGGGGAAAGCGTATGTTCTGTTTCCACAAGCCCCACTGCAGGGTGTCTTTAGCAGATGTGTATGTGCTGTGATCTGAGCACCATGTTCTGCTCTAAGTTTGGTTTGTGGACTGCCTTTTTTTTTTAGCTTAGGTGCGGATTTAATTTATATCATATGCATTATAAAGCAGGCTTCTTTCTGCAGAGAGAAGTTAAAGGTGAACAGTAGAACCCAAGTGTCTGAAAAATAACCATATATTGGTGTATGAGCATATTTGTTTCCTTTGTATACTTTATCACATTTAATATTATGTTTAGACTTGACCTTCCTTGGTAGCAAGGAATTATCTTTTTTAAAACAAATAAAAGTTTTATTTGTGTTTATAGCTGCAATGCATCATTACACTCCATCTTATCACATAACTTAGCTTGGCTACAATTTAAATTTGTAATATACCTGTAGACTTACTTGCTTTAAATTCATAATACAAGCAGGGTTTGAAGCTGACATAGAGCATATTAAAGATAACATTTTTGTGTTCTTCCATATATGCCTTATATTCAAATCAATCTCATTAAGTACAGTGTAGAATTAATTACTCCTTAGCTTCTTGTGAACTAACAGTTCAAATTACTAGATGTGCAATTACTTGAAAGAATTGACACAAAATTTGGTAAAAATGTATTATAATCCAAAGTATTTATTATTTAGACCCTATCACTGACTACTCTGTTTTCTTATTATTTTTTATCCATATACTCACTTTGAAACGCTTACTGGGCCCTATTTTAATTCTGATGGGGTTATGTCTCATAAACTCATCGTTAGTTGAAAATATTGTAAGTCAAAATGCATTCTCCACCCCAATAAGCCTGTTGTAAGGTCAAAAAATCAAATCATCTTGAGTTGGAGATGATCTGTATCTTGTTCTTCATCTGTCTTTTTAAAAATTTTATTTTTAATTGACAAATAGTAATTGTATACATTTATTATTGGTCTTTCTGAACACAAACTGATTACTTTCAGTTAGCAGTGGCTCAGCTCAGTGTGTTCTGAAACTGAGAGTCTCAGGGGACCTATGTCTTCTTGGATCCTGGCATTTGCTCAGACTTAGTGGAAACTGCTGTTGATTATTAAGTGTTTGGTAGCATGCTCCATGGAAACTGTCTGTGTCTACAATTACCTTTTTAGGATACTTTTGGTTACAAATAGAATTTTTTTACTAGTTATAGGGCTATTCAAATTAGATATTTCATATGGTTGAGTTGTGGTAGTTTGTGCCAAGGAATTTGTCCATTTCATATAAGTTGTCAAATTTTTGTGTGCAGAGTTGTTCATTTTACTCCTGTATTATCATTTTATTATCTGCAGGGTCTGCGGTTATATTCTCTATTTCATTCCTGATACTTGATAATTTGTGTCCTTTCTTTTTTTCTCTGTAAATCTTGCTAAAGATTTGTCGATTTTGTTATTTTCAAAAGAAAAGCGCTTTTTTTGTTTGTTTTATTGATTTTCTCTATTTTTGTTCTGTTTTTAATTTCATTGATTTCTGTTCCTTTCCATTATTTTCCTTCCCTCTGCTTTCTCTGTGTTTAGGTTTCTAGGGTCTTGAGATGGGAGCTTATTGATTTGAAATCTTCCCTCTTTTCTAATATAAGCATTTAGTGCTATAAATTTCCTTCCCAGCACTGTTTTAGCTATGTCTCACATTTTTTTTCTTTTTTTCTTCTTTTAAAAAATTTGTATAAATATAGAGGTACAAGTGCAGTTTTGTTACACGAATATATTTTGTAGTGGTGAAGTCTGGGCTTTTAGTGTAACCAGCACCTGAATAGTGTACATTGTACCCGGGAGGTAATTTCTCACCTGTCACCCCTTGCACCCACCCATCCTTCTGAGTCTTCAGTGACCCGTGATACACACTCTATGTCTATGATGTGTTGTTGTTTCATTTTCATTTAGTTTGATGTATGTTTTACTTTTTCTGAGATTTCCTCTTTGACCCATGGATTATTTAAAAGTGTAGTCATTAGTTTCAAGAGTACGGAGATAGTTTTCCATTATTGATTTCTACTTTGGTTCCATTGTAAGTGACATGCTGTATGATGTCAATTATTTTAAATTTGTTTTGTTTTCTGGTGGAAGATATGGTCTCCCTTGGTGTGCTGACTAGATTTTGTTGGTAGATGGTACTGAGTTCTTCCATATTCATGGTGGTTTTCTGTCTAGTTGTTCTATCAAATATCGAGGCAGGGTATGTGCTGAAATCTCCCACTGCAATTGTGGGTTTGCCATTTTTTTTATCAGTTCGATCAGATTTTGCTTCATGTAACATGCATCTCTGTTGTTTGATACACACATTCAGAACTTTTATGCCTTCTGGTAGCTTGACACTTCTGTCATTATGTCATGTTCTTCTCTGTAACTGGTTATTTTCTTTGCTCTGAAGTCAACTTTATCTGATATTAATATAGCTATTCCTCCTTTATTTTGATTAATGATTGTGTGCCATATCCTTTCCATCCTATTATTTCTATTTACTTATACCATTGTATTTCAAGTGAGTTTCTTGTAGGCAGTACATACTTGGGTTATGTTTTTGTAATCCTCTCTGCCAATATATTTTAATTAGTTAATTAACTATTTCAGACAGGGTCTTCCTCTGTAGCCCTGGCTGGAGTACAGTGACTATAGCTCATTACAGCTTCAAACTCCTGGGCTCAAGCAATCCTCCTGCCTCAACCTTGTCAGTAGCTGGAACAGTGGGTGCATATCATCACATCTGGCTAATTTTAAAAATTTTTTATAGATACAGGGTCTTGCTATATTGCCCAGGCTGGTTCAAACTCATGGCCTCATGTGATCTTTCTGCCTCAGCCTCTCAAAGTGCTGGGATTACAGGTATGACTGATGTGCCCTGCCTGTCTTTTTAAATCATATATTTAGACGACTTAAACTAAATTTAGTGTAATTATTGAATTGTTAAACTTAAGCCTGCTATTTTATTTTTCTTTCTGTTTCTTCTTTGGTTTTTCATTTTTCGGGGGTGTGTGTCTTTTTTCCTGGCTTCCCATGGGTTAATTGAACTGATATACCAACAAACAGGCTTTGAGCTCCTCTTTTGCTCAAGGCGTGAATGTATGTGTCATTGAGGCATAAGAAGCTGTATTAGTTTACAAGGGCTGCCATAACAAAGCACCACACACTGAGGGGCTCAAACAACAGAAATGCATTTCCTCACAGTTCTGGAGGCCGGAAGTTGAAGGGTAAGGTGTCAGCAGGACTGGTTTCTCCCAAGGCCTCTCACTGTGGCTTGCAGACGGCCATCTTATCTTGTGTCTTCACATGGTCTTCCCTCTGTGTATACCTATCTCCTCATCGCTTCTTATAGAAACACCAGCTGGCCAGGTGCGGTGGCTCATGCCTGTAATCCCGGCACTTTGGGAGGCCAAGGTGAGTGTATCACCTGAGGTCAGGAGTTCGAGACCACTCTGGCCAACATGGTGAAACCCTGTCTCTAATAAAAATACAAAAAAAAAAAAAAATTAGCCAGGTGTGGTGGTACGTGCCTGTAATGCCAGCTACTCGGGAGGCTGAGGCATGAGAATCACTTGAACCTGGGAGGTGGAGGTTGCAGTGAGCAGAGATCGCACCATTGCACTCCAGCCTGAGCAATGGGGTGAGACTCTGTCTCAAAAAAACAAAAAACAAAACCAAACCCACCAGTTATATTGAACTAGGACCCAACTTAATGACCTTATTTTACCTAAACTATCTCTTTTAAGGCTCTCTCAAATACAGTCACAGCATGAGGATCTGGGGGTTAGGGCTTCAACATGTGCATTTTTAGGGGACACAATTCGGGTTCGGCTCATAACTTAGGATTCTGAGACAGCCCATTTAAACGGAGGACACAGCACCACACCTACCTGTCTGCTGCCCCTGGATTCAGAGGTCAGCCGGGCCCAGATTGCCCATGGAGGCTGGCTGCCTAAGGTAGACGTTATGCTGGATGTTCAAGGGAGGTTAGGCCAGCTTTCAGGAAAAGATGGCTCCTAAGTGAGAGAAGGCCTCTCGCTCTTGTTCTGCTCAACCTCCTGCTTGAATCAGATAGGGTATTTTTCTCTCACAATAAAGAATACAGGCCTGGGGCATGTGTTCCTGTGCACTGGGATAGCTGCTGGCTTCTTAGAGCCCACGGTTATCCAACAGTTCCTGTACTCATAAGGATATTTCATAATTTTTGAAACGATTGATGGGTTTTTTTCTGCTTTTTAAAAGAAAACTGATTCTTAAATTTTAATGAAATATAAAACAAACGATGTATTGCAATAGATCCTTTTGCTAAGAATTCACATATTCTGAGGATAGGTTCCTGTTTTTTGTTTGTTTAATTTTAATATAACATTTGCACTTAGATTTAGCAATTGGATTTTCTTTGACCTCAAAAATCCATGTAAACCAAAGCTCCAAGTATGAACTGCCTCCCCACCCCTTTTTTGCCTTCTACCTCCAACACATACACATTTTCTTTTGGATTCAAAAAGCCTAGTGAAGTCTCTGAGCAGCAGTTGGTAGGGAAAAAATAGCAGCATAAAAGCCTCCTTCCAGACATGTTTAGCAAATTCTTTCTTATTTTAATCTTTCATTATGATTTATTGACGTATTCAAAGTTTCTCCCAGCGACCCATCCCAGCAGCCCCAGCCTGTAGAGATAAACATCCTTGCTGACTCTTAGCTGCGTTTGGCCATCTATTCATGGCTAGTTTTTACTGCACCCCTAAGGAAATAAGAGCACTGTGTATTCTAGGGAAAAAAAACACTCTTTTCAAATATCCCTTCTTTCCGCAGCTCTGTGTGTGTGCCCTGCAAGCAGTCCTTGGTGGCAGTGAACAGAGTGGCTTTCTGTGGAGCCGCCGCTCCTGTCTCAGGCCGCCGACTCAGTGTCTGTGCGGGGAATTCCTGTTCCTGGCCCAAACCCACAGGCCTTGCTTGTGAAGGCCTCTCACACACTCTCTTTTTCTTGCTTGGATAAGAATCTGTGCTCTGGAGACTCTTCCATGGAACCGAGAAAGAAAAAAAAAAGAGAGAGAGAAAAGCTTTCACTCACATCTGTGGCTGGAAAATTCAACTTGCTCTTTGTAAAGCAGACTTTCCCCTGGACATTTCTACTGGGCAGTAGAATGCAGATAAAAAGCCACGTACCTGCCAGACTCTGCTTTCTGGAGGCTGAACCAACTGTGGAAACCATAATTCCCACTCCTTGTCCACAGCCCCGGGGGGTGCTGCTCTCACCCACAACTTACTCCTTTCCCTTTCCCCAGGGTCTTATCTGAGTGGCCAGTGAGTTACTCTGCCCTATGAAGCTGACCAAGGCTCTGTCTCCAAGGACCGCTTCATGTCAGATTTAAATTGACTCACCGAGAAACTTCTTGTTTCCAGAGCTGTGTGCTAGCGTCACAAAGTATACGCTGCTTTAAGAAGCAGTGGCCTTTGGGCAGAGCTGCATTCTTACCTCTTTAACCCTCCACGGCCAATCAGTGAGCCCCTCCACCCCTCTTCTGAAGAGAACTCACTGGGCTGTGAGAGTGAACCCTTGTCGCTGTGTCTTGTGAGTCGCGGGGTGAGAGGAGGAAAAAGCAGCCCTGGAGTCTGGAGCCAGTTTTTGCTTGCAGGTTTTGCTGGTAACTATCTTAAAGATAAAGGAATCAGGTGATGCCTGTGGCCTCCACACCTTCCCTGGCTCATTAGAATTGCTGTGGACACTTTTGAGAAATAAAGACTCCTAAATCCTGGCATAGGAGAGTGTGATTCATAAGCGTGTTTGGGAAGTGTCCCCTGAAAGTGTATTTCTTAAACGCTCCAGATGTGATTCTAACTTCGGCAAGACTTGGGAACCATTTATTCTGGTGAATTCTAATGTCCTCTGAAAAGCAGTTGCCTGGGAAGGAATGATTCAGAAGAGGAATCCTTCTGAGTCCAGCCCAAGTCCCCATGACTCCTTCTATTTTTTCTTTGAGAGAAGGTCTTGCTCTGTCGCCCAGGCTGGAGTACAGTAATCGTGGCTCAGTGTAGCCTTGACCTCCTGGGCTTGAGTGATCCTCTCACCTCAGCCTCCTGAGTAACTGGGCACATGCTACAGGCACATGCCACCATGCCTGGCTATTAAAATATATATATATTTTCTGTAGAGATGGGGTCTCCCCATGTTGCCCAGGCTGTTCTCAAGCTCCTGACCTCAAGCAATCCTCCTGCCTCTGCCTCTCAAAGTGCTGGGGATTTACAGGTGTGAGCCACTATGTCTAACCACCTCCTTCGATTTTTGGTGAAAGACTGGGAGTGCCATGGAACAAAAAACCCTGAGTGGCTGCAGAGCTGACATTTCCAAGGGGACGCTTTCAGTCTGCTGACAGGGGCCCAGGAGCAAGGATGGGCAGGAAGGCTTTTCTCTGCAATGCACTTGCATTTCCCTCAGCACAGTGGGGCTGGGCACATTCAAATGCACTCAGCAAATGGTTAGTCCCTAGGAGACTTTATCTTGGTAACCTCAGGTATGCACCAATTGTTATATTTTTAAAATTCTCTTCTGTAGAGCCTAACACCTTGAGAATCAAAAACCTCTTTGTCAAATTGCATTCTTCTTCTAAGCTTGTTCACATACACTTTGGGATGGGGGCCACTGACTCTCTGAGGAAATAATTGGCAATATGTTGGAACATTTCTCTCTCCTGCACATCAGGGATAACCTTGCATCTCAGGAGGTGAGCTTTATGCTATTGAGAGGTAGTTTCCATTGGGACAATCATAGAAGCTGTTCACTGGTGATATTTTAGTAGAAACTAAAATGCCTTTATACAAGCACCTGGAATGCTTACACAGAAATAAAAAGAGGTAGCCTGGTGCTGCCATATTAACACTTTAATGTTCACTAATATGCATTGTCACTATCATGGGTGGCCTGAGATCTAGGGTAGCTTAGCTGAGTATTTATTTGTGTGCTTATTATTCATTCCTTTTATTTATGAATTAGGTAACTTATTTGTTTAGGGTAACTACTGAATTGTTATTAATTATTTATTTAGGATAACTTAGTTGAATTAACTTATTTAATGCCTCTGTGTTACTAAAAATACTGGGAATTCATTCTGAGACTTGGGAAATATTAAATCCTTACTTCTGAGAAATGACATGATCCTCTCTGAAAAAACAACAAAACAAACCAAATAATCAATCTAAAATCAAACCAGAAATGGTGTCCCATCAAGACAGACAGAGAACTGAGGATAGGGTTGAGAGAGGCCACAGCAGTGAGCTGTGCAGGTGGCTTCAATACCTTTCTTTAGCTTGAGGTGTCTGGAAAGAGGCCATCTTCTTTGTTCAGACCTGATGTGGCTGCAGAGAGATTGAGATATTAGAGTGGCACTTGTGCTTCCTGGAAGGTGAATTAGATGTGCTTTCCCTATTCCTCTCACCAAGAGCAACTAGATGCAATGGACATTATACATCAAACAAACAAAGGAAGACTCAAAGGTGGAGAGAAGAAGGCGACAGGCTAGGGGTCTCAGGACCTGCGGGAGCTGTGGCAAGTTGCCTGATGTTGTGGTCCGAATGTCTGTGTCCCTCTGAAGTTCTTGTGTTGAAACCTAACTCCCAAAGTGATGGTATTAGGAGGTGGGGCCTTTGGGAGGTGATTAGATCAGGAGAGTTGGAGCCCCGATAAATAAGATTAGTGTTCTTATGAAAGAGGCCCCCAAGAGTCCCTTCCATCATGTGAGGATGGGGTGAGAAGGTGCCATCTGTGAGCCAGGAAGCAGGTCCTCGCCAGACTCTGAGTCGGCCAGTGCCTTGATCTTGGACTCCCCATCCTCCAGAACTGTGATCAGTTAAAAGTCTGGTGTTCGTAAGCCACTCACTATATGCTTTTTATTACAGCAGTCCGAATGGACTAAGACAAAACTTGGTACCAAGGAGTGGGCTGCTGCTATAACAAGTACCCAAAAACGTGGAGGTGGTTTTGGAACTGAGTAATGGGTAACAGCTATAAGAGCTTTGAGGTTCGTGTTAGAAAACACCTGCTATAGACTCTGCAGTATCAAAATGATAATAAAGGTATAAAATGAACAATTTTACACGCACACACGCACACACACACATCCACATTTTACAACGTAGATGTAAAGGACCAGTTTCTTGAAAAAAATCACTACAATTCACCTATTATAAGATATGTAATTGGAATAGCCCTATAAATATTAAGAAAATTTAATTTGTAATTAAACCTCTACTCCTTTCCAGAAATCTTGAGGCAGAGGGTTTCCATGGAGATTGCTACCCAACCTTTAAAGAAGAATTAGTATAAATTTTAAACTACCTATTCCAGAAAATAGGAGAGGAAAAGACCCTACCCAATTCATCATACTGAAATCACAACCAGATGAAACAAAACAACAGCAACTGTAGACCACTATCCTTCTTAAATATTGACTCAAAAATCCTAACAAAATAAGAAATGTATAAAATGAATTATATACCATAACCTAGTGTGGAGGCTAGGCTGTTCAGTATTCAAAAACTGACGAAGGTTATATGCCCTATTAACAGGCTAAGAAGAAATATCACATGATCATGTGCATAGATTCAGAAAAAGCATTTGATAAAACTTAACACTCATTCAGGATTAAAACTCTCAGAAAAATAGGAATACAGGAACACTTTTAAAATCTCTCATAAAGATCATCTACAAAAATGCTACAGTTGACATACTAGTGGTGAAAGACAGCTTGCTTTCCCTTGGGACTGGGAAGAAGCCTGGCCTGTCTGCTCTCACTGCTCTAATCCTGCATAGCAGTAGAAGGTATAGTCACTGAAATAAGGCAGGAAAGGAAAATCAAAGGCATGTATATCAGAAAGGAAAAAATTCACAATTCTTCCTCTTTACAGATGGCAGAATTGTCTCCTTAAAAAAATCAAGGAATCTACAAAAAAATTCTTAGAACTAAGTGAATTCAAGTTCACAGGATGCAAGATCAACATACAAAAATCAATTATATTTCTCTATACTAATAATATATCTTCATACTAATATTTCTTCGTACTACCACGTGGACTACAAAATTAGAGATACAAAACTACAAAAATACACTGTATAGAGAAACCTATAAAACACTGATGCAAGAAATCAAAGAAGATCTAAATAAATTGAGAGACATACCACGTTTATGAATTGAAAGACTCAACAAAGTAAAGGTGCCAACTCTACCCAAATTGATATACATATACACAATTCCTATCAAAATCTCAGTAAGATTTTTTGTAGATATAGACAATATTATTCCAAAATGTATATAGAAAAATAAAATAAATATAATAGCTGAAACAAGGTTATAACTCTCAAAACTTAAAAGCAATGGAAACCCCCCAAAATTATTAGAAATGGCAAAAGACATGAATAGAAATTTCACTGGATAGAATATGTAGATGGCAAATCAGCACATGAGAAGCTGTTCTCAACACTATTGGCCAATGAGGGAACACAAATTAAAACCACAGGAGAGAGATCATTCTATACGTATAGGAATGGTTAAAATAAAAAATACCAGCAACATCAAATGCTGATGAGGATGCAGAGAAACTGGGTCGCATATATGACAGGTAGGAATGTAAAATGGCACATCTACTCTTGCAAATAGCTGGGCAGTTTCTTAAAAAACTAAACACTCAACTATCATACCAACAAGAAATTACAATCCTGGGCATTTATCCCAGAGAAGTGAAAATTTATTTTCATTTCACCCAAATACCTGTACCCAAATGTTCATGGCAGATTTATTTGTAATAACCCCAAACTGGAAACAGCCCAAATATTCTTCAGCAAGTGAACGGTTAAACAAACCATGGTACATCTACACCATGGAATTGTACTCAGCAATAAAAAGGAATGAACTATTCAGGCAAGCAACAACTTACATGAATATCCAGAAAAATATATAAAACAAAGAAAAAGCCAATCCCAAAAGGTTACACACTGCGTGATTCCATTTATTCAATGTTATTGAACTGACAAAATTATATTGATGGAGAGCAGCTTAGTGCTTGCCAGGGGTTAAGGATGGGAGCAGTGGGGAGGGACATGAATCCTATTAAAAAATGAAATAGGAGGCATGGTTGTGGTGATGGAAATGCTCAGAATCTTGACTGTATCAACATCCACATCCTGGTGGTATTGTACCATAGCTTTGCAAGACACGAATGCTGGAGAAACTGGACAAATGTGTGTGAGATTTGCCTGTATTATTTCTTGTAACTGCATCTGAATTTACAATTATTCCAAAATAAATATTTTCATTTAATTAAAAAAATTATTTTCTGACCAGGTGCAAATCCCTCAAGCCTACTTTATGGGGAATGCCTGGAACTCACATGCCAGGTGCTGCAGGGTCCTTCACTGATCACAGCTGTCTCTTGGTGCTCGGGATGGAGACTCCTGCTTGATGTGACTGTGACCTCATAATAGTGCTCCATATCTTTAACAACAAAAGGTCTGAATTGGGGGCTCTTTATTTTGACAGTTTTGGAGCCTGGGGTTGGGAGGGAATGGGGAACAGTTCTATACGTACCTCAATGAACTGTGCGTCTGGTGCTCTTGGAGTAGATTCCATGCTGTTGAATGAAGTTTTTATAGTTCTTAGAACAGTTGTGACCACTCCCCTTGATGTCTCTTCCCCACACTCACATTTAAGTGCTTATTGAATCATTTAGGGTGCTTTTTCCGGCAAAGATAATAGAAACCTTGCTTGAATCCTCATATAACAAGAAGTTTGGAGGTAAGGCACATAGACAGTGCAGATGCATTATCAAGATGCAGGTCCTTTCCTTCTGTCTGCACTGCCATTCTTAGTATTCAGGTGATAACATTCATCTCCAGTTGTCAACTCCAGGCACAACTCCCCAGGCAGGCGAGGGAGCATGCATCTTGCCTGGTCTCTCTCCTGTATCTGGAGGCTGGCCCTAGCAGAGGGTAACTCATCTTCCCATTGCCCAGAATTGGGTGACATGCCCATTCCTGACTAGACCACCTCCACCGAGATGGGTGGATGTCTGCAGTGTGTCCTGTGAGGAAGACAGGCGAAGTGTTCCTGCTAAGGTAGCCACATGGCACATTGTACCCTGCTGTGCACCAGCTATGTGTTAGGTGCATTACATTTGGTTCCGCAGCAAGTTTACACACTAAATAGTGTGGAGGGTCCAGCACACAAAGGGGAGTGTCATTCATGGTGGTTGAGGCACACATGTCACTACACCCCAGGGGACAGGGCTGCGAGAGGAGGAGACTTTGAAAACAGAACTACCTTCACTCTCAGCAAACCCCTCATTCTCGACAGTGGTTATTTTGTGGGTTTGTACTGTCTAGATACCTTTTTTATTGTATTAACTTGTTTACTTATTAACTATTTTTAGACAAAAAGCAAACTTTTCAGCCAATGTGACTCCTGGCTCAGCCACTTTCACATCTGAGCTCATCTTTGTGAATGAACTTGTGAATAGTTCAGGCAGAATTGTTGCAAACGCAGAGGGTGTCTTGAAATGAGCATCACACCCTGGCTGATGTTACCCATTTGAGCATATGTCATGCTGACTTTCTATTTCTCTTCTGGGTACCAGCCACATGTGGTTTTCAGTTCTGTCTTTTGGTGATCCCTGTCTTTAATGTTTACAGATGGGTGAACTGACCTTCCGTGGATTCCTACACAAGAGTTCCTTAATGGGCAAATAGGCAATTATTTACAAGTGTGATCAGAGATTTCTCAAAGCACTGTGCCAAGCTACAAGACTCCTTTCTGTAGGAGAAAAAGGAAACTTGTAGGAATAGGAGAAGTGGAAAAAACCATTTCCTGACACTGGCATTTGTAATTAAGAAGAATATTCCATGTTGTTGCAACCAGGATTCCAAGCATTACCTGTTTCAGAGACCCCCAAGGAGTTGCTAGTTGGTCTGTTTGTACATGGTGTGTGGTAGGCACTCAATAAGTGTTTGCTGGTCAACTTTTGGTGGGTCTGGCATTTCTCTTACAGCACCTAGCTATTATAAGGATTCAGAAGGGCAGATACTGCAGATTAATGATGATTTAAAAGCAGCAAAACCCAAAGTTAACCCAGTTTTTCCTTATTATGCTCTTCAAAGCAGTTTTGGTTTGGCTTCAGCATCCCTTAGGGAAGGGGTTTGGATCCAGTCATATTTTATCTGTAATGATTCCCCATCTTAGGTTTGTAGGCAGTGCCTCTAGTCCCTATGGGTATCTCCGCCAGTCTAAACTAAATAGTGCCGATTGTATATTGAAAACATGCACTGGATTTTACAAACCAAGAGAAGCAAGAGAGAGACTTTTAAATTCTCATCAATGCATAAATACATTTAAATTTTTAAAAATAAATAGAATATTTGTCAAGGATCCACCTTAGCTAAGTCAGCATTCACACACGTGTGTGTGTGTGTGTGTGTGTGTGCAAGCTCCTGTTCCTGTCCATGAGGAAGTGGAGGAAGGGATGGCCCTGAAGATGCTCTGTGATTGGCTTCAGTCACCATTCTGTGTAACTGTTCATTAAAATATCATAGCGCTACCCATAGGGTGAATACCTACATAAATTTCACAGTGGTTTCTTTCTGAAATCTTTCAAACAAGAAAAAGTTGTTTAAGGGCTAAGCCATGTTGCTCAGCAATATTATGTGTTTACATAATTTTATTTATTTTTCTATTTCACAGCTCCTAGGACTTCAGGCATTAGGATTAATTCGTAAGAAAGCTCACTGTGTTTCTCTGAAGTTTATTTTATGGTAGGAGAATATTTTCAATAAATTATGAACTCTGTGAAATGTATACGTAGTTGATGGACATTGAGTATATTTTCACTCTTATTGGATGGTTCTTCCTTCAAAACTTATTTCTTGTCTGAAATATACCAATCAGGCAACATTATCGATACTATCATCTTCCTTACTCTTCACCCCTCCTCCTTAAGTAACAAATGGCTATCTTTCATCCTTTGCTCTATTAGTTCTAATCAATACCCTAATTTTGTAAATGATACTCAGCAGTGTTATCAGGAAGGGACTTGTTAGAGGAAAATTGTTGAGGCGTAGATACACAAGGAAAGACAAAATAAATGCTTCAGAATTTTATACAAATAAACTTTTCTATTCAAATAACAGAGAAAGTAATTTGAACAGCAGGGACAGAAGTTGGGGAAGGCGGCAGAAGATATATACATGTATATATCAGAGAAAAAGAATTGAAGGCATAGGAGACATGAGAAAATCCATATCCTTATATTTTATATATATATATATATATATACACACACACACACATTATTTTAAAAGATGCTTGTAGAATCCATATATTACGTTTGTGAATGTCTTTAAAGATTTGAAAAATAACTTTTAGTGAATCTAGAAAATGATGGCCGGGCATGGTGGCTCAGGCCTGTAATCCCAGCACTTTAGGAGGCCAAGGTGGGTGGATCACCTGAGGTCAGGAGTTCGACACCAGCCTGGTCAACATGGTGAAACCCCGTCTGTACTAAAAAAAAAAAAAAAAAATTAGCCGGGCGTGGTGGCAGGTGCCTGTAATCCCAGCTACCCGGGAGGCTGAGGCAGGAGACTCGCTTGAACCCGGGAGGCAGAGGTTGCAGTGAGCTGAGATCGCACCATTACACTCTAGCCTGGGCAACAAGAGGGAAACTCTGTCTCAAAAAAAAAGAAAGAAAAAAAGAAAAAAGATAATAGTTCAATTTTACAATAAGAAAAGTGTGCTATAACATAGGTTAAATAAAGTCGCACATGAAGTGTACCTACCCTTATTGAGCCTCTTCATGGGTTCCATCTCCTAGCCTCATGATTTCCTTATGTTTGCCAGCTGCTGTGTAGAATAGCAGATTGTTATTTTGTTCTGCTGTACTGGCATTTAATAAAAAGGCCCATATTGAATCCATATAGACATTCTTTTTTTTTTTTTTTTTTTTGAGATGGAGTCTCGGTCTGTCAACCAGGCTGGAGTGTAGTGGCGCCAACTCGGCTCAGGCTCACTGCAAGCTCTGCCTCCCTGGTTCACGCCATTCTCCTGCCTCAGCCACCCAAGTAGCTGGGACTACAGGCACCCACCACCATGCCCGGCTAACTTTTTTTTGTATTTTTAGTAGAGACGGGGTTCACCTTGTTATCCAGGATAGTCTCCATCTCCTGACTTCATGATCTGCCTGCCTCGGCCTCCCAAAGTGCTGGGATTACAGGCATGAGCCACCGCGCCCAGCCCGAATCCATGTAGACTTTCACACCTGAGTGACCTGTGCTTCAGAGCCTGTCACAGTCCAGGTGAAAAACCTTTGACAACTTACCCCAGGGGAGCTTACCTGCATGTTCTCTGTGGCACCGAAGTGTTTGTCCTGGGGCCCTGTCTGCTGGTTTCCAGCAGTGTTTGCGTGGCCTGTTTTTCTGTGGTGACACGCATGGACTTATGATTTATACGTGTGGATCACTCCTGCAGCACAGCAGGTGCGATCCAGCCAGCTGCAGCTCTGCTGCTTCTGCTCAGAAGCGTGTGAGAACACACTGGAGAGGAGAGTGAGTTTACCACAGGGAGAACTGCATACTTTCTAATTTACAGACCTTGGTGATTCTCTACTACTTAACAAAGTTAACAAATAATTTTTGGCACACCTCACAGACAGCTGACATGCAGTGACCCCTGATTGCTCTGCCTGTGCTGTGGCAAACACGGAACCAGAGCCGCTGTGCTGCGGGAAGGCAGAGTTCAAGGGGTGGAGGGCGGGGGTTAGAAAAAGCCCTAAGTGACCCCTCCCTGCTTCCTCCTGCTTCAGCTGGCCAGGAAGGTGACTGAAGCCATCAAAGCCTCTGTTTCCTTATCTGTAAAGTGGGAATACATGACCCCCAACCTCATTAGACTTTTGTGATTATGCAATGAAATGACCAGCTTAAAGCATTTAGCATGGTGCCTGGCACAGAGTGAATAGCTGATATACTCTAGCTCTATTATTATAGCTAATCTAGCAATCTCATTTGATTGTCTTCCTGAAGAGATGCTTCAGTAAGTGATGTTTCATCATAGACATCATAAAACTTTACATTCTCAATGTTTTCAAACTTCTTAGCAACAGAATCTATTACTGACAAACAAGGTCACTAGAAAATAAAAAAGTATGACATTCAAAGACCATAGCTATGATGAAAAGGACAATTTGTGTAGTATTATTCAATAGTGTCTTGAAAGATGCCATCATTTTTACAGTTGGTATTTTAAAATATCTTTCTATATACAGAGAAGTCGATTACTCTGAAGATTTTTATGGGACCGGTAGCCTTTGTGTTTCTTCCTGCTATGGCTTTCAGACCATCAGCACATAACATTTTTGCCAACTTTTGATTATGTTTTAAAAATTAGCATAAATTCTTAAAATTATTTCTTCTGTTGTATCCATGTCAAAAGGTTAGCAAAATAGGATGTATCCATGTTTGTCTGCATTTGTCTAAAAATGCCAGAAAAAAGAGATCTGTATATTTGTGCTCTTTTGAACTTTGACGATATCACATAATCTTAAATATCAAACTAACTCAATAGGTATTATAATTTTTTTGGAGTATTCATTTTATTATCAGAAAATGACTATATAGCCCTCTACCAACTACCATACTTATTGTAATGTCTAAATAGAGGCCATAATAATTTTTTAATAAACTGATGCATTTCTTCCTTGAAGGCTATGCAACAAATTGCTTTGAACAACCTCCCAACTCACTTTAAAAAGGTTTGAATTTTGCATATATTTTCAATAATACTAAGTCATTCATTCCTTGTGTGCACAAAAAAGTTAAAAAATATTTTCTTGTCCTCAATATGTTTTATTTCAAGTTGCCCCAGCAGAGACCCCAGAATTATTCTGCAAATGTTTATTGCAGAGGTTGCTTTGAGGTCTTGGGTGTTTTCCATCCCATAGTTGGATATATTTTGCCATCCTTTCTTGTCACTGACTTGGTTTGAAGGTCACCATTTACTGCGTCATTTGCATCTTGTCACACTGGACAGCAGGTGATGAATTAGCTCATGCGATATGGTTAATTTCATATAAAGCCAATCAATAGCATTATATTCATTATTAAAGCTTCTATTGATTAAAGACTTAAATGTTAGACGTAAAACCATTAAAGTCCTACAAGAAAACCTAGGCAATACCATTCAGGACATAGGCATGGGCAAGGACTTCATGTCTAAAACACCAAAAGCAATGGCACCAAAAGCAATGGCAACAAAAGCCAAAATTGACAAATGAGATCTAATTAAACTAAAGAGCTTCTGCACAGCAAAAGAAACTACCATCAGAGTGAACAGGCAACCTACAGAATGGGAGAACATTTTTGCAACCTTCTTATCTGACAAAGCCCTAATATCCAGAATCTACAATGAACTCAAACAAATTTACAAGAAAAAAACAAACAACCCCATCAAAAAGTGGGCAAAGGACATGAACAGACACTTCTCAAAAGAAGACATTTATGCAGCCAAAAAACACATGAAAAAATGCTCATCATCACTGGCCATCAGAGAAATGCAAATCAAAACCACAGTGAGATACCATCTCACACCAGTTAGAATGGCCATCATTAAAAAGTCAGGAAACAACAGGTGCTGGAGAGGATGTGGAGAAATAGGAACACTTTCACACTGTTGGTGGGACTGTAAACTAGTTCAACCATTGTGGAAGTCAGTGTGGCGATTCCTCAGGGATCTAGAACTAGAAATACCATTTGACCCAACCATCCCATTACTGGGTATATACCCAAGGACTATAAATCATGCTGCTATAAAGACACATGCACACGTATGTTTATTGCAGCACTATTCACAATAGCAAAGAGTTGGAACTAACCCAAATATCCAGCAACGATAGACTGGATTAAGAAAATGTGGCACATATACACCATGGAATACTATGCAGCCATAAAAAATGATGAGTTCATGTCCTTTGTAGGGACATGGATGAAACTGGAAAATATCAGTCTCAGTAAACTAACGCAAGGACAAAAAACCAAACACCGCATGTTCTCACTCATAAGTGGGAATTGAACAATGAGAACTCATGGACACAGGAAGGGGAACATCACACTCCGGGGACTGTTGTGGGGTGGGGAGAGGGGGGAGGGACAGCATTAAGAGATATATCTAATGCTAAATGACAAGTTAATGGGTGCAGCAAACCAACATGGCACATGGATACATATGTAACAAACCTGCACATTGTGCACATGTACCCTAAAACCTACAGTATAATTAAAAAAAAAAAGTAAGTAAAAAAAAAAAACTAAAAAAAAACAAAAAAGAAGAGGAAGAGTGATGGAGCTAATACGGGAGCATGCTCAGCCCCCAGCCATGTGATGCCTTGCACCACCTTAGGATCGCAGAGTCCCCACCAGCAAGAAGGCCCTCACTAGATGCAGCCTCTCTACCTTGAACTTTTCAGCCTCCATAACTGTAAGAAATAAATTCCTTTTCTTTATAAATTAAAAAAAAAAGCTTCTATTAAACATCTTGTTTTTAACCAGACATTTACTACTAGTTTTAAAGGGAACTATTTTGTACTGTGCAGTTTTCCACCAGAGAAAAAAATACGCAGGTTGAAAATTATAACTTTACTTGAATAGATCAATTTATTAGAACATATAAACTGAGATAGGCACCTGGTTCCATTGAGATAAGCAAGGGCTCAAATTCTGGTTCCTTCACTTCTAAGTAGGATATAATGCTTATAGTATTATAACGCAGTTTTAAATTTGTAGATTGAATTTACCAGCCCATCCCAAATTTATAGGGTTTAGAACGTCAAATAAAGGCTGACCATTAAAAAAATACATAAAGTTGGAGTGGTTTATTATTAGTAAACAGAGCTTTTTATTTTATGAATAATGTAAAATCTCTTAACAGAATTGCTTTTTGTAGATACATTGTCTTAAAACCAGCATTTAAGTTGTTTATATTTTATGGGTTATTTCCTTTCCATTTCAAATCTTGAGTCTAAAACATGAAAAGGGGATTGAGCAATAAAGAGACTCCTTCAAGGAACTGATACTCTAGAAGACATCAGCACTTGAGAAAATAGCTTTTAAACAGCAGCTAAAATATGAGGCCTCTCTTTTAGATATCCTAAAAATCATCTTCTTTATCATGTTTTATCGTGTTTTCTCTTTCTCAGGAAGCTGTGTCCTCTGTGGGCAGAGCCAGGGTCACAGAATGAGTGGATAGATCAGCGGGGAAAATGCTGGCGTGAGAAGACCTCGCTCAGACCTCCCAGGCCCACACTGATGGGACACTTTTCATTCCCTTCCGCTTCTTTCATTCTCCCTCTTTTCCCAAGCTCCATGTTAGATACTTTTAATCTTATGTCCTTCTTCTCCAATTCAAGTTCCCACCACTGAGGACCGCTTACACTTCTTTCTCTATTGACCTTTGTTTCCTGGGCTTGTTAACAAGAGTACACAAAGTATCAGAAAGAGTCCAGATGAGTTATTTTGCTGTCTTTTATTTAAACACAAACAAGCAAAGCAGCATCTCAAAACATAATCTACCCCATTCTCTTGTTATCTCAAAAGCTTGTCTTGGCTGGGCGCAGTGGCTCATGCCTGTAATCTCAGCACTTTGGGAGGCCGAGGCAGGTGGATCACTTGAGGTCAGGAGTTCGAGACCAGCCTGGCCAACATGGTGAAACCCTGTCTCTACTAAAAATACAAAAATTATCCCGGTGTGGTGGTATGTGACTGTAATCCCAGCTACTCTTGAGGCTGAGACAGGAGAATTGTTTGAATCCGGGAGGCGGAGGTTGCAGTGAGCCGAGATCATGCCACTGTACTCCAGCCTGGGCGACAGAGCAAGACTCTGTTTCAAAAAGAAAAACAGTTTTTCTTTTGATATAGTCACTTAATATTGTTGAATTAGTATAATTTTAATTAATAGATTGTTTCTAAAAAACATAGTTCCTTTTGGTGGCACATGTGATTATGGGAGATTTCTGGAGGAAATCATTATAGTTTATCTTTAAAATACCATGGGATTTTTTTTGGTAACAGTTATGTAATTGCCATCAGGCATGGAATACTTTGGTGGTGCTGAAATGCCTGTGCACTCAAATATACATTTTCTGCTCTGCAGCAGAAGGAATATTGGAAAATGCACATTTAGTTTTGGGGGGACTACAAAATGGAAATTGTGTATAACCATTTCTCTTATTCAACCACAAAGGGTGTGGAACATTATTTCATAACGATCTGTTTGTTGGGTCCAGAATTCAGTCTCTTTTAAGGGAAACGTAAAATAAAAGCCATCATGCATAATCAGAGTTGATGTGTTTATTTTTATATAAGGCAATCAGTTCAACAAAAATTTTGAGCTGTTTAATAAAATGTGACCACTATTTACTACTACCCCAAGTCTTGACTTCAGGGGCTGTTTACCAGCCAGCTGGTGGTTTTATACACTGGAAGAGTTTGGCGATGTGTCTCATGGCTTCGTTGAAAGGCTCTCCTCTGTCACACAGACTTTTCTTAATTTACTCACGCATTCGTGCAATCTTACTGTGGGTGATTATTCTGTAACTGTCCCCCAAGGGCAAGGAAGGGCTCTGGACACTTGGTGCAGGAGTGGGAATGCCCTGTTCCCTGCAATCTCCATCGCTACCCACAGAACAGTTGCTCCTGCACCAGAGAGGGTTTCTTTGCATTTTCTCAACCCCGTAGTAAATTCAGGGGGGTTTGTGAATGTGCTGTCATCACAGTTACTGGTTCACCATCAGTCTGGTGCTGCCACCTGTGAAATCCGACATAAACGTCTCACTCCTACAGCTCTCATCAGGGCTCAGCTGCCCATACTGCCCATGACTGCACTCCACCAAGCAGCTGGCTGGACCATCTCACTGCCCTGTGGACAAGCCATCTAAGGCGGAAGTCTTTGTTGGAGTGTGGTCTGTCTTGTGAAGCTGCAGACGTGATGTCCAAGCACACAGTGAGTCAGGGGACATCCTGGAGGCCATCTGAGCAGCCAGAGTTATTGGCTAGTTACTTGGCCTATGCATCTCTTATTTTTTTTTTTTAAGCAAATGGTAAATGCCCCTTTGGAATAATCAAATAATGTAATCAGCTCCCTTGCTGGGATTAGATCAATAGAGAATTTTGATTTTCAAGGGTTGGTTGAGGAGGAGATATGGGAGCTGCAGTGCCTGGGCAGCTCGGAGCGGGGGACAGTCCCAGCATTGACGGCCACAAAGGCTGGACTCTAACTGCCTGGCGATGTAAGGAAGGTGTCGGCTCTCTGAGGCCTGGGGAAAGAGGGTAGCAAGTCCAGTGAGATGCCACTGAAGATAAACAGACAGCCGAGGGAGGGATTTTCCTCTAGGTCTTGGTGGTGACAATTCTCAGGGTATGTGCTTGATCTCCAAGTCCATCCACCCCCCTAGGCTCCACCCACCTACAGATAAAATTCATGTGATGTGATAAGAGTTCAATAAACGTTTACTGTTGTGGACGGAATTGAACTTAATCCTTTCCTAAGCCATGGTGTTTGTCCTTCAAAGGCTAAATAGCAAAGAGAACCTGTGGCATGAACAGAATGCATCACTGCTCTGTGGAGACTTGGAATCTAAAGGATTTGCCCACATGAGGGGGAGAAACAGTTTAGCTAAATGGGAAATGTACAGTTAAAGATTTGCCCACTGAGTTCTATTAGAGTGGGGAAACATTTACTTCATGCTCATGATTCCTCATTTGACCGTGCATAGATTTCTTTCACAAAGATATGATGTAATTGTAGTAATATTTTCTTAGTATATCAGGGCCTGGAGTGAAATTGCACATGATATTACATGGAGACTTATGCATTGAGCTCCAGAGTTCTCATTTGACAAACTTCCCCCACTTACAAAAAGGCTTTTCTTTTGTTAAGAAGGCCAGGTACTTTCTGAAATACTACGTTCTCTGCCTTAATCAAATCCAAATGGTGTTTAGGAAGATGCAAGAGAAATTATTGAAGCTTTTACTTATTTACAAGATACAGACAACAAATTTAGGGCTTAGCAGTATTCAAAGGCTTACCCTTTTGGAAGCAATTTGATGTCTTGAGCCTGCATAAACCCTGTGTCACTTTTTAAGGCTCTTTTCCAAGTCACTGTTGCTTTTGACCATCCATCTTGTTTCATAATTGCTCTTCTAGTTTTAAAGCAACATCATTCTTGAAAATGTGCACTTGAAAATTTAAAAGGCAAAGAAAATATGCGAAGTTGAATGCAGCTGGCAGGGACTGGCCTAAGTAAAACAGCGTACTTCTTTGATGAAAGCATCCAGTGTCGAAACTGTGACATGGTCAAAGACCGTGTGCTCTGGATTAAAAATGTAAGTGGCATATTCTGAGCCTAACAGTTAAAAATCCATCAGAATTTAGACTCTGGGCCAATAGACCAAGGGCACCATGTCCAAGTTCAGTATTGCCAGTACATTATCCTGTCTTTCAAGAGATAGATGTAAGAGTATTTTTCTCATTTGTGGATGCACTCAAATGGGTTTTCTTCTTGATGGAGAATTTTTAAAAAGAGGCAAAGTTTCCCTCTTTGTCACGGAAAGGTACTGCCAACAAGTGACTTTTGGAACTAGGGTCTGGTAGAATCAACAAAGCTAAAAGTGAATGGAACTGAAAGGTTATTCTGGCCTTTTTATGACCTGAGAAACTAAAATGATTTTTTTCATAAAATTATTAAGAGTAATCTACTAACATCACAGAAGTTCAGTCACTCATTGGCTTTATGGTGTTGTAAGAGAAAAAAAATGAATCATATTTCTTCCTTAGTGGCATCTCACTTCCAGGGGCTTTTGTTCCTTTCAAGGGTGACTTCCGAGTGAGTCCTGCCTTGGTATTTGTACGACCTACATAGTGTGCAGTCTGCCCCCAGCTCAGGAGCCCTGTGTGCACTGCAACTCATTTTAAAATGCAATGCGTTATAATCTTTTCCTTAATTCAAATCTGATGAATTATTTGAAGTCTTACTCTGTTGTTTCTCTGATAGTCCTAGCATTTCACAGATGAATACTTTCAGGGGAAAAAAGCATTCATGCAAATGAATCTCATCTAATGTTACTGTGTGCCGTTCCCACTCAAAATGAAGCTCTTACCCATTGGAATATTTTCTGTTTCTCCTCCAGACAGAAAAATCTGAAAATCTATACATCAGAATAAAATAGGCTAGGAAACATTTAAGTAAGTTTGTTCAGTAAAAATGCTTCAGTGAAGAGTCCCTCAAAACCCTTTTCACCTTATTGAGAGATCTATTTCTTTAGGTCACCAAGGCAAACTGTTCAAAGCTCCTCATATCTTCTCCAGGAAAGAATAATCTCTTACAGCTGTGGTGTGAAACTCATGCACAGGACTCTGATTTGGAGAGCACCACTAAAGGATTTACTTGTGCTCTGGTTACATGGTGGAATCTAGCAGAGAAGCCCAATGTATCCTGTGCGGTCACTTTGTCTACCTATCACCCACGTGCTTGTGCCATTTTGTTTGTTTGATAGTATCACAGGTTCCAGCAAGGGTTTAAGAGGACATAACAAAGGCACAGAGGACCCTAGGTAGCTGATTGCCTATGCCCAGTTACATTGGCTCTTGTAGGACTGGACATTTGGCTGAAGTCACAAGACAGACACAAACAGAATGAAGCCAGTGGTGACGACTGAGAAACTGACCCGCCTCTGGCATTTGTCCGTATCCACACTAGAGATGGAACTCCCAGGTGACTTTCGGGCCTGCCAGTTTCCCATCCACAGGGCCACTGAATCCAGGCTGAGAGAAGAGAGGGGTCAGATATTTATTTTACTTTTTTCCTCAATGGTTTTTCTTCTCTTTTAACACTGTGGTTTTAATTCAGGGCAAGCTTGTTTAAAGTCTCATGAAGTAATTTATGATACAATAAGTCAAATAGATATTATATTCTTTTTCTTGTTAAAATTCTTGCACCTCTTATTTAGATTTCCATGAAAAACCCTATGCTGTAAGATAGTTAACTTTTTAATATCTACAGCTGATACATTCCTAACTATACAGTTATATGTGTATTTATATGCATATGTATGCATTATATCGTTAATATGTGTACATATATAACTACAAAGAAGAAAAACTTTCTAATCACATTTATAAATTGAAGGCCATAAAAGAAGGGCATTTAGCTCAGTTACCTAAGAGTGACTGGTTCACAGTATAGAGTCCACTTAAAAAGTATTTATTGAACGAATAAATACAATCGGTGGGGATGCGACTAAGCATAAGCATTTCTGTTCTTAATTGAAATTATTCTATGGTGTTTATTTGACAACTTAGAAAAGCCTTCATGTTAGAATAAACATCTAAGGGGTATATTTGAAGAAAGAAAACAGCATTCTACTTATTAAAGTGATTTTCAAAGGTCTGGAATTTTACAGAATCTCTCACAGGATAAAAAAAACACAGAAACTATCTGTTACTCAAGGAATAAGCCCCACAATCTCTAAGTTATACATTTGCTGAACAGCTTCTTTTTGATGTTAAAACAAAACAAAATGAAAAGCACAATACCCTTCCAACAGAAGAAAGCTGAAAACTAAGCAAACACAAAACGGATCTATTTCTTTAGAGCCTATTTCTGTGCATGCGCTTCAGAGCACTTCCACTGAGATTTGGCTGCATGTGACAAAAAATTAGAAAGAGGCAATTTAGCTGCCTGCCTGGTGTAATTTTTACAAATGGGCTACTTTTATTGGAATCTAAAGATTTTGCATAAAAGGAAATCCAAAATGTGAGTAAAAAGAGGTTTGACATTGAAGTCATGTCTGGCAAAGTGCTTAGTGCCTTCTGAGCATGAATTAAGTATTTTCTGTGTGGAACAAATGAAGGACCAGCCACAGTGCTTGCTGAGCTTCCACGCAGTTGGCAAACTCTGTGACTTGCCATGCCAGGCCATGGCATCTAAGCAGGTAGCATGCTGTCCGTCCGCAGCACACCCTAGACCAAGGAAGCATCATGGAGGCCTCTGCTCCCTCATTGCCTTTTAAATTCCTCCAGCATCTTCCTCTCCTCTGATCGCCTAGCCTTGGTCAAGAGCTCCTATTATGCCTTCATAGACATATTGCTGTTTCTCATAGTAATGGTCATATTTTGCAATTATACACTGATTTTTATTTGAATAATGCCATTTTAATGGAGTGTTAGTTCCATGAAGGCAGTGGAGATTTGGTCACTATTGTATCTCTAGCATTTAGCACAGTGCTAAGACCTGTGGAGTGTGCTAAATACAGATTTCAAAATGAATGAATAAGATCATTGTAACAGTAATGGCCAAATTACTGTGGTTCTGACTATCACCAACTCAGACAGGCCTCTTATAGAGCTCCGTCAGCTGTAAGGACTGCCTCTGTGGGTCTGAAATGCTCCCCTTGTGGTTAAAGTGTCACCCTTGGCAGATGTTCTCTCAGCCCTTCACCACTGGCAGTGCTCATGGTGAAAAGGCAAGACTGGTATCAAGTAATGGCCATTACTGATATTCCTGAGGCTGCAGATACTCGAAAGGGTCCTGTCTCTGCACCCAATACACAGCCTACCACCTGCTTGTGCCCATTGAATAAAGGCTACTTGCAAACAACTTCTCCACTGGTGAGACCTCAACCCAATCCCACAGTCATCCTTATTGGCTTTTATTTCTCCATTCTTAGGACAAAGTAATAATGGTCAAAATATTCTTCTTCTACAATGACAAAATACCCCATATTGATGTCAAAGTATGTGCCTGCACCCCCAGAGGGACCACCCCCAGTTCAGACCTGCTCTGTAAACCATCCCATAAGTGACTAATTTATATGCTAAATCCTTGGGTGGGCCCAGCTTCAGCACTTGGGGCACCACTAAGGTAGAAAAATTCCACCACAGTTTTTCATGTGAACTCTACTCCTTTTGCATCCTCCAACGACTACTGAATGGTGCAGCTGAGGCCGAGCCCAGGCTGAGGAAACTCTGCAGAGCTCCTTATTCACTGTATGGGGAATGCCATCAATGTGGTGCCTGTGTCTGTGAATGATTAAGTATTTTTGGCTTAGTCTTGAGAGCTCATTGTAAATAGAAATGTGATGAAGGAGAAAGACATCAAAGTTAGAATTGTATCTGCTAGAATTCTGACTCCCTCCCTGCAGCATTGACACCTTGTAAGTGCTACTAAACACCTATTGGCATGCATTTCTTACTAAGTGGTAAATGTTAATCACCACTGTGCTTAGCTATTGTGAGGATTCAGCCTGCTGCACAGGAAAGCACTTGGAGCAGAGTTGGCCCTTGACAGTCCATGGCAAGGTCAGTGATCAGTCTTCCTTTCTTTAATTAACTGCTTGAGAAAATGTATGCAGCTTATACTCCAAATCCCCCCAAATCCTATTTGAGCTCTGTGCTTTTTTGTCTACTTTATTCATATGACCACCTTAAACATTCTTCATTTCCTAAATCAAGCTAGGAAGCGTAATTCATTGCATGAGGGAAAAGCTACTTTCTGTGAGTTCTTTGTTTGGTTAGGCTGTATGCCTCTTTATGCTATGGTATTGATTATACATGGCATAGGTATATAGACAGTACCAGAGCAACATTATACAAACATGGAAAACACAGTCTGGTCTTCATATTCAAGACCTCCTCTCTAGCCAGTGTAAGCTGCTGCCTGAGCGTGGCTGCCAGCAGCTCCACTGTCTCACCCTGTAGACCAGTGCACACTAGGACAGCCCGGAGGGGAAAACCCTGGGGACCCGGGAAGGGGAGTATTTCGGAAGATTTTTCTCCATCCTAGCCAACCTCCACCATTCTGATGACTGTGAAAAGAAAATTATATACCAATGTTTCTAAGGAACATAAATGCAAGAATCCTAAATAAAATATTAGAAAACTGAATCCAGCAATCTACAAAAAGGACAGTACATTATGACCAAGCAGGGTTTATACTAGAAAGGCAAAGTTGGTTTAACATTTAAATATAAATCAATGTAGATTACTTTGTTAAGGGCACAAATGAGAAAAAATATCTGATCGTGCCTGTAGATACAGAAAAAGCATTCATTAAAGTTTAATATTCATTCATGATAAAAACTTGCAGTGTACTAGGAATAAAAAGGCATTTTCTTAATCAATGAAGGATCTTGATCTAAAATACCCTACAGCTGATGTCATATTTAATGGTGAAATACTGAACATCTTCCCCCAGAGATTGAGACCAAAGTGAAGGTATCCATTCTTGTTACTTGAATTCAACATATTACTGAAGGCTCCAGCCACTGTAGTAAGGTAAGAAATATAAACATTATATACCAATACCAGGAGATTGTGTCCCGCACTTGGCTTAGAGGGTCCTACGCTCACGGAGACTCACTGATTACTAGCACAGCAGTCTGAGATCAAACTGCAAGGCGGCAGTGAGGCTGGAGGAGGGGCGCCCGCCATTGCCCAGGCTTGCTTAGGTAAACAAAGCAGCCAGGAAGCTCGAACTGGGTGGAGCCCACCACAGCTCAAGGAGGCCTGCCTGCCTGTGTAGGCTCCACCTCTGGGGGCAGGGCACAGACAAACAAAAAGTCAGCAGTAACCTCTGCAGACTTAAATGTCCCTGTCTGACAGCTTTGAAGAGAACTGGCAGACTGCCTCCTAAAGTGGGACCCTGACCCCTGAGCAGCCTAACTGGGAGGCACCCCCCAGTAGGGACAGACTACCAACCCCCACCTCACTCAGCCGGGTACTCCTCTGAGACAAAACTTCCAGAGGAACGATCAGACAGCTGAATTTGCAGTTCACAAAAATCTGCTGTTCTGCAGCCACCGCTGCTGACACCCAGCCAAAAAGGGTCTGGAGTGGACCTCTAGCAAACTCCAACAGACCTGCAGCTGAGGGTCCTGTCTGTTAGAAGGAAAACTAACAAACAGAAAGGACACCCACACCAAAATTCCATCTGTACATCACCATCATCAAAGACCAAAAGTAGAAAAAACTACAAAGATGGGGAGAAAACAGAGCACAAAAACTCTAAAAAGCAGAGCGCCTCTCCTCCTCCAAAGGAACACAGTTCCTCACCAGCAATGGAACAAAGCTGGACGGAGAATGACTTTGACGAGTTGAGAGAAGAAGGCTTCAGATGATCAAACTACTCTGAGCTACAGGAGGAAATTCAAACCAATGGCAAAGAAGTTAAAAACTTTGAAAAAAAAAATTAGACGAATGTTTAACTAAAATAACCAATGCAGAGAAGTGCTTAAAGGAGCTAATGGAGCTGAAAGCCAAGTTTCGAGAACTACGTGAAGACTGCAGAAGCCTCAGTAGCCGATGTGATCAACTGAAAGAAAGGGTATCAGTGATGGAAGATGAAATGAATGAAATGAAGCGAGAAGGGAAGTTTAGAGAAAAAAGAATAAAAAGAAATGAACAAAGCCTCCAAGAAATATGGGACTATGTGAAAAGACCAAACCTATATCTGATTGGTGTACCTGAAAGTAATGGGGAGAATGGAACCAAGTTGGAAAACACTCTGCAAGATATTATGCAGGAGAACTTCCCCAATCTAGCAAGGCAGGCCAACATTCAGATTCAGGAAATACAGAGAACGCCACAAAGATACTCCTCGAGAAGAGTAACCCCAAGACACATAATTGTTAAATTCACCAAAGTTGAAATGAAGGAAAAAATGTTAAGGGCAGCCAGAGAGAAAGGTCGGGTTACCCACAAAGGGAAGCCCATCAGACTAACAGGGGATCTCTTGGCAGAAACTCTACAAGCCAGAACAGAGTGGGAGCCGATATTCAACATTCTTAAAGAAAAGAATTTTCAACCCAGAATTTCATATCCAGCCAAACTAAGCTTCATAAGTGAAGGAGAAATAAAATACTTTACAGACAAGCAAATGCTGAGAGATTTTGTCACCACCAAGCCTGCCCTAAAAGAGCTCCTGAAGGAAGCACTAAACATGGAAAGGAACAACCGGTACCAGCCACTGCAAAAACATGCCAAATTGTAAAGACCATCGAGGCTAGGAAGAAACTGCATCAACTAACGAGCAAAATAACCAGCTAACATCATAATGACAGGAACAAATTCACACATAATAATATTAACTTTAAATGTAAATGGGCTAAATGCTCCAATTAAAAGACACAGACTGGCAAATTGAACAAGCAGTCAAGACCCATCAGTGTGCTGTATTCAGGAAACCCATCTGACGTGCAGAGACACACATAGACTCAAAATAAAGGGATGGAGGAAGATCTACCAAGCAAATGGAAAACAAAAAAAGGCAGGGGTTGCAATCCTAGTCTCTGATAAAAGAGACTTTAAGCCAACAAAGATCAAAAGAGACAAAGAAGGCCATTACATAATGGTAAAGGGATCAATTCAACAAGAAGAGCTAACTATCCTAAATATATATGCACCCAATTCAGGAGCACCTAGAATCATAAAGCAAGTCCTGAGTGACCTACAAAGAGACTTAGACTCCCACACAATAATAATGGGAGATTTTAACACCCCACTGTCAACATTAGACAGATCAATGAGACAGAAAGTTAACAAGGATACCCAGGAATTGAACTCAGCTCTGCACCAAGCAGACCTAATAGACATCTACAGAACTCTCCACCCCAAATCAACAGAATATACATTTTTTTAGTACCACACCACACCTATTCCAAAATTGACCACATAGTTGGAAGTAAAGCTCTCCTCAGCAAATGTAAAAGAACAAAAATTATAACAACCTGTCTCTCAGACCACAGTGCAATCAAACTAGAACTCAGGATTAAGAAACTCACTCAAAACCACTCAAATACATGGAAACTGAACAACCTGCTCCTGAATGACTACTGGGTAAATAACGAAATGATGGCAGAAATAAAGATGTTCTTTGAAACCAATGGGAACAAAGACACAACATATCAGCATCTCTGGGACACATTCAAAGCAGTGTGTAGAGGGAAATTTATAGCACTAAATGCCCACAAGAGAAAGCAGGAAAGATCCAAAACTGACACCCTAACATCACAATTAAAAGAACTAGAAAAGCAAGAGCAAACACATTCAAAAGCTAGCAGAAGGCTAGAAATAACTGGAATCAGAGCAGAACTGAAGGAAATAGAGACACAAAAAACCCTTCAAAAAATTAATGAATCCAGGAGCTGGTTTTTTGAAAAGATCAACAAAATTGATAGACCGCTAGCAAGACTAATAAAGAAGAAAAGAGAGAAGAATCAAATAGACGCAATAAAAAATGATAAAGGGGATATCACCACTGATCCCACTGAAATACAGTCTACCATCAGAGAATACTACAAACACCACTACACAAATAAACTAGAAAATCTAGAAGAAATGGATAAATTCCTCGACACATACACCCTCCCAAGACTAAACAAGGAGGAAGTTGAATCTCTGAATAGACCAATAACAGGCTCTGAAATTGTGGCAATAATCAATAGCTTACCAACCAAAAAGAGTCCAGGACCTGATGGATTCACAGCCAAATTCTACCAGAGGTACGAGGAGGAACTGGTACCATTCCTTCTGAAACTATTCCAATCAATAGAAAAAGAGGGAATCCTCCCTAACTCATTTTATGAAGCCAGCATCATCCTGATACCAAAGCCTGGCAGAGACACAACCAAAAGAGAATTTCAGACCAATATCCTTGATGAACACTGATGCAAAAATCCTCAATAAAATACTGGCAAACTGAATCCAGCAGCATATCAAAAAGCTTATCCACCATGATCAAGTGGGCTTCATCTCTGGGATGAAAGGCTGGTTCAACATATGCAAATCAATAAATGTAATCCAGCATATAAACAGAACCAAAGACAAAAACCACATGATTATCTCAACAGATGCAGAAAAGGCCTTTGACAAAATTCAACAACCCTTCATGCTAAAAACTCTCAATAAATTAGGTACTGATGGGACGTATCTCAAAATCATAAGAGCTATCTATGACAAACCCACAGCCAATATCACACTGAATGGGCAAAAACTGGAAGCATTCCCTTTGAAAACTGGCCCAAGACAGGGATGCCCTCTCTCACCACTCCTATTCAACATAGTGTTGGAAGTTCTGGCCAAGGCAATGAGGCAGGAGAAGGAAATAAAGGGTACTCAATTAGGAAAAGAGGAAGTCAATCTGTCCCTGTTTGCAGATGACATGATTGTATATCTAGAAAACCCCATTGTCTCAGCCCAAAATCTCCTCAAGCTGATAAGCAAATTCAGCAAAGTCTCAGGATACAAAATCAATGTACAAAAATCACAAGCATTCTTGTACACCAATCACAGACAAACAGAGAGCCACATCATGAGTGAACTCACATTCACAATTGCTTCAAAGAAAATAAAATACCTAGGAATCCAACTGACAAGGGATGTGAAGGACCTCTTCAAGGAGAACTACAAACCACTGCTCAATGAAATAAAAGAGGATACAAACAAATGGAAGAACATTCCATGCTCATGGGTAGGAAGAATCAATATTGTGAAAATGGCCATACTGCCCAAGGTAATTTATAGATTCAATGCCATCCCCATCAAGCTACCAATGACTTTCTTCACGGAATTGGAAAAAACTACTGTAAAGTTCATATGGAACCAAAAAAGAGCCCGCATCACCAAGTCAATCCTAAGCCAAAAGAACAAAGCTGGAGGCATCACGCTACCTGACTTCAAAGTATACTACAAGGCTACAGTCACCAAAACAGCATGGTACTGGTACCACAACAGAGACATAGATCAATGGAACAAAACAGAGCCCTCAGAAATAATGCCACATATCTACAACTATCTGATCTTTGACAAACCTGACAAAAACAAGAAATGGGGAAAGGATTCCTTATTTAATAAATGGTGCTGGGAAAACCGGCTAGCTATATGTAGAAAACTGAAACTGGATCCCTTCCTTACACCTTATACAAAAATTAATTCAAGATGGATTAAAGACTTACATGTTAGACCTAAAATCATAAAAACCCTAGAAGAAAACCTTGGCAATACCATTCAGGACATAGGCTTGGGCAAGGACTTCATGTCTAAAACATCAAAAGCAATGGCAACAAAAGCCAAAATTGACAAATGGGATCTAATTAAACTAAAGAGCTTCTGCACAGCAAAAGAAACTACCATGAGAGTGAACAGGCAACCTACAAAATGGGAGAAAATTTTCACAACGTACTCATCTGACAAAGGGCTAATATCCAGAATCTACAATGACCTCAAATAAATTTACAAGAAAAAACAACCCCATCAAAAAGTGGGCAAAGGACATGAACTGATACTTCTCAAAAGAAGACATTTATGCAGCCAAAAAACACATGAAAAAATGCTCATCATCGCTGGCCATCAGAGAAATGCAAATCAAAACCACAATGAGATACTATCTCACACCAGTTAGAATGGCCATCATTAAAAAGTCAGGAAACAGCAGGTGCTGGAGAGGATGTGGAGAAATAGGAATACTTTTACACTGTTGGTGGGACTGTAAACTAGTTCAACCATTGTGGAAGTCAGTGTGGCAATTCCTCAGGGATTTAGACTAGAAATACCATTTGACTCAGCCATCCCATTACTGGGTATATACCCAAAGGACTATAAATCATGCTGCTATAAAGACACATGCACACGTATGTTTATTGCAGCACTAGTCACAATAGCAAAGAGTTGGAACCAACCCAAATGTCCAACAACGATAAACTGGATTAAGAGAATGTGGCACATATACACCATGGAATACTATGCAGCCATAAAAAATGATGAGTTCATGTCTTTTGTAGGGACATGGATGAAACTGGAAACCATCATTCCCAGTAAACTATCACAAGGACAAAAAACCGAACACGGCATGTTCTCACTCATAGGTGGGAAATGAACAATGAGAAAACATGGACACAGGAAGGGGAACATCACACTCTGGGGACTGTTGTGGGGTGGGGGGAGGGCGGAGGGACAGCATTAGGAGATATACCTAATGCTAAATGACAAGTTAATGGGTGCAGCACACCAACATGGCACATGGATACATATGTAACAAACCTGTACATTGTGCACATGTACCCTAAAACTTAAAGTATAATAATAATAATAATAATAAAGAAAAGACATGCAAGATACTACATTGAAAACTATAAGGCACTGCTTAGAGAAATTACAGAAGGCCTAAATAAATGGAGAGTAATAACCATGCTCATGGCTGGAGGACACACTGTCATTCATGTGTTGTTTCTCCTCAAATTGATCTATTGATTCAACACAGTCTCAACCAAAATTCCACTGGCACTTTGTAAAATAAAAGGCCAGCTGATTCTAAAAGGTATTTGGGAAAGCAAAGCACCTAAGAAAACCGATACAATGCTGGGTGGTGGGGGTTGTGTGGAGAAAGAGAAACACATTGAAGGACTCATTATCTGACGTCAGTTTTTTTTCTATTGACCTATATTAATTATAATAGTGGGTTATTGCTTTAAGAATAGACAAATAGATCAATGGAAGAGAATGAAGAGTTCATAAACAGACCTACACATACATGGTCAAGTGATTTTTTTGACAGACGTTCAAGGCCATTCTTGTCATCAGAATGTGCTAAACACCTGTTCAGCTACATAAAAGTGTGAAAAAATGACTCTTAATCTTTATCATTCACAAACACACAAAACTAATTTAAGATGTATCATAAACTTAACCACAAAAACTAAGAGTCTACGGCTTCTGTAAGATAACACTGAATCATATCTTTGCAACCTTTGAAGTATGCAAAGATTTCTGAGGGAGGACAGAGCAAGTTAAAAACAAAAAGGAAACAAAGACTGATGAATTGGACTTCATCAAAACTAAAACTGCTCATCAAAAGAAACCATTAAGAAAATGAAAATGCAAGCTACATATGTAAATATAAATATTTATAATATATATTTGTGACAAAAGATTTCTATAAAAATAAATACATTACATATATAATTCATTTAAATGTGCAAAAGACACTTCTCTAAAGAAGAGAGGAATGGTCAACAAGTACACGAAAAAGTGATCAAGATCCTACAAAAATGCAAATGAAAACCACGACGTACAATTTTATACCCATTAGCATACTTAAAATTGGAAAAACTGACAGCACCAAATGTTGGCAAGGCTACACAGTAACTGAAACTCTCAAACGCTGCTGGTGGGAATGTAGAATGGTACAACCATCTTGGAAAACAATTTGGCAGCTTCTTATGAAGTTAAACATACAGTTGCTTCAGAGCCCAGCCATTCCATTTCCAGGTATTTACAAGAGAAATAAAAACAGAAAAAGACTAAAATAAGAATATTCATAGCAGCTTTGTCTATAAAAGCAAAAACATGGAAAAAACCAAATGTCTATCAAAAGAGAATGGATAAACAGTTTGGTAGTCATAAAATGGACTACTACTTAAAAATAAAAGGAAACAAACTATTGATAAATAAAACATCGTGCATGAATCTCAAGAACATTATGCAGAAGGAGAGAAGTCAGACCCTAAAAAGCATATACTTCATGATTCCATTTGTATTAAGTTTGAGGACAGGCAAAATTAATCTATGGTGGTAACAGGCAGAAGGGTGGTTGTCTCTGCATGGGTGGCATTGTCTAGAAAGGGACATGATTGTATTCTTACAGTCTGTGCATTTCCCTGTCTGTACATTTCAGCACAATACAATAAAAATGCAATCTTAGAAGTCTAAGTTTGCTGAGTTGTTCTTCGGTGTTTACTTTATTAGGAATTGGAGAGAGCCAAGAGGTTTAGGCTTCGGGACAGGAAACAGACCAAGGAAACAAACCCCAAGAGCTGAGTGGGTGTGGCACAAGGAAGGATTCTCTCCTGATGACAGGCTGTTTCTAGCCCAGTTCACTCCCACCTGCCCCTAAGGACCCATTTCAACTGTCCATTCTATTTGGGTTAGAGGTAAATTGCCAGAAATAGAGGCAAATTAAAATGCCAGATTGATTTCCTTTATTTTTTCCTTCCTATTTTGGTGACTAGGGAGAGATCTGGAAATGTTGATAACAATTTTAATAGAGACAAAAGCAGAGACCAGGATATACTACCATTTTTCATATTTTTTTTCTCTAAAATTCATTAGATTCTGAACCTTTCTGACTCTGGAGTTTTTCTATCCGGACTCTGTAAATCCCATGAACTTTCATGACCTCACGGTGCTCCTTCTGCTCAGAATTCCTTATTCTGCTTTCTCTTTTAAAAATTCTTTTTTTTCCCCCAAATGCAATTCTAAATATGTTTGTCAAACCCACTTCATTTGAAGGAACAGATTTGCATTTTACTCACAACTTTGCTCCCAGCACCTAGAACAATGACTGGCATGTAGAGGGTGAGCAACTCCTTCCCTCATTTTCCATCAATCAATCATCGATCAGTCTGTATTATGTATTCACTACTGGTGGGCTGAGCAGTATCACCACACACCATGCATACCCACTGACTTCCTCATGCAGCGTAAACGGCTCCTCCCTTTATATTCATACCGCAGAGGCGTTAGTGGGTTGCTTGTGTGTGTACTCATTCCCTCTTTGTAGAACCTAAGCTTTCCGAGAGGCATCTGAGCCTTGATTGTTTTTGTTGGAAAAGTGCAATGTCTGGTATACAGTAAACATGCAACAAAATCTTCAGTGAAGGAAAGAAGGAAGGAAGGAAGGAAGGAAGGAAGGAAGGAAGGAAGGAAGGAAGGAAGGAAGGAAGGAAAGAAGGAAAACAGTACTCACCAGAGGACAACAAAACTTTCAGAAAAGCTGTGGTGTTTTGTCCTGGGTGTAAGAAAGGGTGTGTGTGTGTGTGTGTGTGTGTGTGTGTGTGTGTGTGTGTGTTTATGTGTTGTGTTCCTCTTCTGCATCCACTTTGACATCTTGAGAGGACGGGATTTGCCAACACACAATCACCGTGACCTGGGAGGACAGCAGGGAGTCCCTGTCCCGGTGGAGCTGGGTCGCTCCCAGCCCAGTTCAGGGAACGTGGGAGTGGACTGAGACGGATTTAGCAAGAGGGTCTTCTTCACCTGAAGCACCAGGAGCTCTGGCATGACACTGACCATTCTCATGAGGTGTGGGAGGAGCTCCAGGGCTCCTCTGGCCACAGTGACAGCGGCAGACTCTATGGCAAACCCATGATGCTGGTTTGGTGCGAACTTTGACCAGAATTCAACACAACACCGACTTCATGTGGAAAGGGCCTCGCATCTCCCTGGTGGGGAGAAAGGCAGTGATGACCATGGGCCAGCTTCTGGTCATCTCAGGGAGCAGCTGGTGGGGACTGACCAGGTAAGGCAGTTAGCGTGCACCTGGCAGCAAACTAGGCCAGCAACTCACCAGTGCCAGTGAAGCCCAGGGGAAGACAATTTAGCAGCTTTAGAAGCTTTGACTACCCTTTCATGTCGTCTGTTAGATTGAACGATATAAATTGAGGATATTTGTCCATTTTTGACTTACCAAAATATCAGTTTCATATATTTCAATCTGATCTTTATTTCTTAGTACCTGCTGTGTTTAAAGTTTAAGGTACATACGTCCCAGAAAGAAATAAAGAGAAAGAAATACAGAGAAATGAAAGAAAGAGAAAGAGAAAAGAAATAAAAAGAAAGAAATTGTAAAATCAAAAGTACCATTTTCCCCCTATTTTTTGCAGGTGATTTAGGGTCAGTTATGAGCATGAGACAGGAAACATTTATGGTGGGGAAGTTAAAACATCATTTCTGAGAATTCTAAGTGTGGCTCTCTCTTTTTCTCTTCCTGGGCACCCCAGCAGGTCCCTCCTTTGTATGGAAATGGTTTCTACTTTTCTTTCAGCCTTAATGTGACTGCATGGCGGCCATGGTGCAGAGCTGGGAGTGGTCAGAGTGAGAGGTTCAGCCGAGGAGAGACCTGTTAGTCACTGTGTGCTGGCTAGAGGTTGGAGTGTGCCGGTGTCCACTTGACTGGCTTCCAAGGGAAAGGTAGACAGCTGCATGACAGACAGGCCTGGTCACAGCAGGTTACGATGCACTGTGTCATCCGGCACACCAGGCGATTTCCTTTTTGAGTCACTTTTCAGCTAAGAATGAATCATGCTCCACCCTCCTTTTCAGCCCTTTCTGCTTGCCGGCTCTGCAGCCAAGATGGGAGGGAGGCCATTTCCTCTCTGCTGAGAGCAGGTCAGCAAGGAAGCTCCTGAGAGTGCAGCCCTTTCCCTGCTGGGTGGAATCTGCAGGAGAATGCCTGGTCCCCTTGTAAGGTGGCCCCTCCTGGAGCTGGGTGGCCAGCCCCAGAGCCTTCTATCACCTGGAGGCAAACCCTGAACCTGGAAAGTGAGAGGCGGGACCAGGCCATTTGCTAGTAGAAAAATGTAGGAAAGTTCCTTTTCTGTGTGTGTTTTCTCTTGACTTTAAAAAATCATAAGCTTGCCCATGGAGCTTTTGTGAGAGGAGAGATTTGACCAGCTCTGTGCCTGTCCCCTGGGTCCTTAGCTGGTCGCTTTGTGCTTTGTCACCAGAAAAGGAAGATGTATCTAAATCACTGTCACTGGATTTGACCAGTGGAATTTTTGGAAACGTTTTCCATTCTCTCATGGTTTTGAAAAGTCTATACTTATCGAGAATTTGGCTTTAAGTTGTTTTGTTGTTTGCAACTCTCTTTTGTTCTTTGTTTCGTTTATCAATCTATAGAAACGGGTCAAAAATTAAATGACTCCTTATAGAAGGCAATTAAAGACATGAATGTGAGTGCCGGACCGTGGGCACAGAGACCCTTTGCGATTCTCTGGCAGGAAGGAAGAAGGCGGAGGTGAGGTGGCCGGGCCCCTGCTCCCTCGCGCTGGGCTAAGTGCTCTGGATGGGGTGGTGTCAGGGCTCTGCGCCCCCGCCCAGTGGCCTTCCAGACCTGAAGACTTATTCGGAGCAGCAAAATGGAATCCTCAAGCCTGAGAAAAAGATAGGACTCATCAGGGGATCTAAAAGCTGGTGCCTTGCTTTCAGGCCAGGTCCGGGGTTGGGAGATCCCCGGGGAAGCGCCAACTCTGACAAGCAGGCTTTGTGCGCGCCTTTGCCTTCGCCTTCTCCTCCAGGCCTCTTCCATTCCCTCCTAGAGGGCTCCCTTCCAGCGGCGGAGCCATGCCTTTTGGATTTTCAGGTTTTTTTCAAGAGTCTTCAATTTAAAACGAGTTTCTTTAGAAAAAGATTCCTACCTTGCTTCAGGACGGATGCTGTGGGTAGAGCAGATGGCGGAATAAGGGGTAGGCGCCAGGACCCAAGTGGAAACAAGCTCCCGGGGGCAAAGCACTCCCAGTTCCTGACCCTTTGCCTCCCAGCCCCACCCTATGTCTGACTGTCACACACCCAGGAGTATCCTGGGCACAGCACCCCTTGCTCAGACTCCTTCAGTCATCATCCGCTGCTGGAGAAACAGCGTCCAAACTCATCAGTCTGGTGTCCAGGGAGCCCATCTATCCGCCTGCTCCTCTTGCTCCCTTGGCCCCAGCGTGCCTGGGCCCCAGCCTACCTTCTGCATAGCCTGTCACAGCTGCACCTCTGTGCCTCTTTTCCTTTGCTGACTTTGCTCTCTTAGCCTATGACTTGCTTTCTAGTTATGTCCATGCCCCCTCCTTCTAATTGTTGAAATCCTAACCATTTTTCAAAGGCTATTGATCTACTCCACAAAACTGCCTCCAATCCATTAAGACAATATGAGTCGTGCATTTATTTATTCTTCCCTGGCACCTGATATTGTCATGATTACAACATCTTCTGCCTGGCCCACCATCAGAGTTATTTGATGACCAGGTCCCTGATGTGCTCGTCTTTGGACACTCTGTTGCACTGAACGCAGTGGCTAGGTTGGAGTTGTTGGTTCAGGATCCAGTTTAACAAGAAACTGAGCCTACAAAAAAGACAGGTTTTAATTGTTGAATGAGCCTCTCAGATGCAAAATGAACTTCAGGGCACTAACAGGTTCAGAAGTGGTGTGTGGCTGCACAGCACCTGCCTGCTTGATGAGGGCCTAGTGTCAAGGAAATAGAAGGATTCGGGGATCAGGACTGCCCTGTATTGCTTTGCAGAAAATGTAGAAGCCACAGCCATCATCCAGATTGTATTCAGGGAACCAAATGTTGCAGAGAGCCCTGCTTTGAGATCTTCTGCCTGGGCCCAGGAGTACCATTCTTCTTATCCAGCATTGACTTAATTTTAGAATGGCAGAATCTTAGAATTGGAAGGTACTGAGGAGATGACCTTGTTCGAATTCCCAACCAATACTAAGGTCTCTTCATTGGGTCCATGCACTGTGGTATTTGGAGTCGACCCCCTTCCAGGAAGGGCTCATACACATCAGGCCCCTTTCCCCTCACCAGCCCGGCCCTCAAACATGGGGCCTTGCAGAGAATGTCAAGGGACCATATATAGAGGAAATCTTACGAAAGGCTTGAGAAGAGTCCAGCAACTTGGTAGAGACACTGTACCACTGTCCCTGTGCCACTCAGCATGCCTCCTCTTAAGGAAGGAGTGAGATGCTGACAGCACTCCATTCAGACTCAAAAAAGACCAAAAAAAAAAAAAGCCATCTTAGTGACAAATTTCTGTAATCACTCTTAAAAATCTCAGATATTGTTAGATTTTCCAATCTGCTTATAAGGAGCCTAGGATTAATACTTTTCAGTCTGACTGGAGTTTAGTATAAGCTGTTATGCATGAGTAGGGGTTAGTACAAATGCAAGGACATTTAGGATGTAAGTAATTCATTCATGATAGTTTCAGAGCTGACTGAGGGGTTTCTCACTCAGAGGAGGGTTGATGAAGAAAGAACTTCACTGAGAGGGTGAAGCCAGCTCATCGTAACTCTGTCTGCTGGCCTTAGGAGACGGATGCATCCATCAGATATATCCAGTGCATTAGGAAATGATAATGTTAAGGAGGTCTTTTTCAAAAACATAACATCCTCTGTTATATACATGGGATATGTGCTATGAATGGAGTTTTCAGAGAATTTAAATGAGACATTTTCCACACTTCTTGTCCTAAGATTCTTGAGCACTGTTTATAATTCCTTCAGAGGGAGCGGGGAGGTTGTTGTGATGCACTTTTGGACTATGGAGTTCTTGTTTTATCTCTCCTAGATGCAGATGCTTTGCATCTGTGACTGCTTGCAGAGTCCTTCCTTTGAGCCATTGCCCCCTGCTGTTATTTTGCCACCTCATCCAAGATGCCAAGAACTCTCAGGTCAAGGCTCAAGATAAAAACAAAAGATCAGAGCTAAGCACACTGTCACACACAGGCACACACGTGAGTGTGCACAGGATTCCGAAGCCTCCGGGATTGACTCTGAAGCATGCAGGCAGAGGTGTGTTTGTACAGGGAGGTATGGATGTTGAACTGAGCAGCACCTCCTTTCTTGTGATCTGGCCATTTGTCTTGAAAGAACCAAGAAGAGACAGGCCTGAATCCCTGAGCCATCAGAGGACCCCAAGCAGCAGGGGCTTGCTGGTGGAACAAAGGGCCTCCCGACATGTGTGAGGGCTGTGTTTTGTCGACTAGGTATCACATTCCAGCCACAGCATGACAGACAAATGTCAGGCCAGATGAGAAGATGCAATCTGCTCGACCAAATGCATCTTTACCTGGCTCATGTGATGGGAGCAGATGCTGACTCAATACGGGTGCAGGTGCAGGAAAAAAAAGGAGGAAAGCCCAGACACAGAGGCAAAGTGCTGTGAAAGCCCAGAGCCTCCAGGGAGGCTCACTTTTCCACATTATTGATCCAAACTTCTATGTGTCATAGATCTTGTCTGTGCTATACCTTGTTGAAGCTTTCTGGCAGAGGAAGCCTGAGGGAATCTTTGACATCTGGAAACTGAAGGCCATTATACAAATACCAGTCTTTCTGCTCCCCTCCTTGTGAGATGGACCTGAAGAGTCTCCCATCATTTGTGGCTGCCACATCCACCCTTGATGATAGGACTGTCTTTATGCTGCCAGGTGTCCTTGGAAGGGTGCTAAGGGGAGACTGCCCAGTTAGGCAGGGCTGGGGAACTCCTTACTCCTGACCTCCCCTACTGACACACGAAACTTCACTTTGTTTATTAAGGAAGCCCAAGCTTGTGTCACACAAGAGTTTTAACATTGTACACCGAACCTTGAAAATGGCCAGTGTCAACCTTACTAAATAGTTCTTGAGATCAGAGTTCTGAAATTTCCTGATTATTGTTGTTTTTCCAAACATTATTTATTGACATCTTCTGTTAGTGTGCCATGTGTTCAGATGGCAAACGTTGACATCTGGTTATCTGCGGGGACACTAATATGCCTCCTTCTGCAACTCCTTTTTCTTCTTCTTCCCTGTATCCTTCCTTTTCTTCTTACTATTACTATTATTGTTATTGCTTTCTCTAGAATTTGCTCCATCCTTTCTATTTTGGATATTTCTTTGTTCACATAAAAACTGACTTCAGAGGCATGAAATTGCTCAAATTCCTGCCTTCTTTGCTGCCCTTGAAGCTGTTCTTTTTGGAACTGTTTACTTTTTTAATTGAAATTTTTGTTGAGATGATGACAGATCCACATGTAGTTGTATCCTTTACCCAGTTTTCCTCATTGGAACATCTTGAAAAACTATAGGCTTGCAGCGTTACAACCAGGATATTGACATTGATATAACCCACTATTCTTCAGATTTGCCTAGTTTTACTTATTCTCATTTGTGTGTGTGTGCATGCAAGTATTTAGCTGTGGGCAATTCTATCCTATGAATAGGTTTGTGTCTTCACTACCACAGTTAAGATACTGAGCAGTTCTGTTACTTCAGGGATCCCACCTTTCTTATTAATTCACTTTATTTTTTTACAACACCTTTGGATTAATGAAGAAATTAAGCAGATGGCAGAGAGACTTCCCATATGCCTCTCCCACTCCCATATAGAATTTCTTTTACTGTCAGCATCTTATGTAGGTATGGTTTATTTGTCACAAATTAATGATAAATTATGATTTATCACAATATTGATAAATTATGTAACACAAGTCCACACTATATCCAGATTTCTTGGGCTTTTACCTACTGCCCCTTTTCTGTTCCAGGATCCTGTCTATATGGGTATGCTAGGTACACTCTACATTTAGTGAGCATGTCTTCTTGGGCTGCTTTTGATTGACTATTTCTCAAACTCCCTTCTCTCTGGTGACATTTACAGGTTTGAGAAATAATGGTCAGTTGTTTTGGCAGATGCTGTCTGATGTTTTTCTCATGATTAGACTGACATTATGGGTTTTGGGAGGAAGATCACAGAGGTAAAATGCCATTTTCATCACATCGTATCAAGAGTACATACTATCAACAAGATATATCACTTTAAATGTTGGCCTTGAGCTGGGTGCGGTGGCTCACACCTGTAATCCCAGCACTTTGGGAGGCTGAAGCGGGAGGATCACCTGAGGTCAGGAGTTCTAGACCAGCCTGGCCAACATGGTGAAACCCCGTCTCTACTAAAAATACAAAAAATTAGCTGGGTGTGGTAGCCCGTGCCTGTAATCCCAGCTATTCAGGGGGCTGAGGCACGAGAATCACTTGAACCTAGGAGACGGAGGTTGCAGTGAGCCAAGACCACACCACTGTACTCCAACTTGGGCAACAGAGCAAGACTCCATCTCAAAAAAAAAAAAAAAAAAGATGTTGACCTTGGTCACCTGTTGAAGTAGTGTTTGTCAGGCACCACTCCTTTTCAACATCATAGTAGAAATCCTAGCTAGTGCAGTAAGACGAGAAAAGGAAATAAAAGATGTATACATGGAGAAAGAAGAAATAAAGCCATCTTTGTTTACAGATGACATGATCATCTACGTAGAAAATCCCAAAGAATCAACAACCAAAAACCCTTTTAGAACTAATAAGTGATTATAAAAAGTTTGCAGGATACAAGGTTAAGATCCAAATGTTAATTGCTTCTCTATATACTGGGAATGAATGATTGGAATTTGAAATTAAAAACTCAATATCATTTATATTAGGACCTGAACAAATTAAATAGTTAGGTAAAAACCTCACAAAATATGTACAGCATCTTATGAGGAAAATTAGAAAAATCTGGTAAAAGAAATAAAAAAATAAATAAATAGAGAAATATTTTATGTTCATGGATAGGAAGGCTCAATATTGGCAAGATGTCACTTCTTTTTAAATCCTACAATCAAAATCTCAGTATTTTGTGGATATTGACAAACTGATTCTAAGTTGATATGGAGAGGCAAAAGATCCAGAATAGCCAGCACAATATTGAAGAAGAACAAAATTGAAAGACTGGCACTACCTGACCTCGAGACTTACTTTAAAGCTTCAGTAATCAAGATATCAAGATATCATGGTATTACTGGAAAGAATAGACAAATTAATGAAACAGAATAGAAAAACCCAGAAATAGACCCACATAAATATAGTCAGCTCATCTTTGACACAGGAGCAAAGGCAACACAATGAATCAATGATAATCTTTTCAACAAATGGTGCTGGAACAATTGGATATTTACTGGCAATCAAGCAATTAATAAATCCAGACACAGACTTTTTTGACATTTTTCAACATCTATAGAATGCAACTTCAAGAGTGAACCTTAAGGCTAACTATGGACTTCGGGGATACTGATGTGTCATTGTAGGTTCATGATTTGTAACAAATGTGCCACTCTGTTGGAGGATGGTGATTGTATGAAAGGCTGTTATATGCTCTTGTTCTACAATAAATCCTAGTCAATTGCCTAGATAATGCCATCTGTAGATGGTATTTCAACTCTGAAAACATCCAGTAAATGGGACTCATGACTTACTGAGACACTGTATTCTATCCTTGGTCCATTCTTAAGTTTTAGAAAGTTTCTATGTGTATATGGTTTCCTTTTGGTTTGCCCACTTAATCAAAACAAAGCAAAGAATACCCCTCCTTCACATGAAAGTCCTTCAAATGGCTCAGATAAAGATCATGTTCTATCTCACTTCTCTCTGTTCCCAAGTCTTCTATTTTCCAGCTAAAATGAAACACCCAAAACACCAACAAACTTATTTTCTGGTTCCTCTTATGAAGTGATTTCAAGTTCTCCCCCTATCTGATATCAAACCCCAATTACCTCCATTTCCCAGTGCCCTAATCCCAATTCACCCTCTTGGCCCATGTCCAGATACTGTATTGATATCGACTTGACCTAAGACCGCACTACTGTTTTGTTACACTCATACAATAGCGTTCATTTAAGAACTATTTATTGAGCAGCTACTTTACTGAGAGATGTTCAAAATGGGAGTCAAGGCCTCAAACCAGGCAGAGGTTTTAGGGATCCCATAAGGTGTTTTCCACAATGTATTAGGAAGAAAATGGTAACAAATGTCCAAATAACACAAAGGACAGAAGGATCACATTGGCCAGGAAGACACAAAAAGTTTTATGATGTAAAAGGCTTTTTGAATCAATCTTGATGGGTGGATATGACTTGGAAATATTCAAGGACGAGGTACATGGCTAAATTGATTGATATTTAATTTCCATTCAACCATTAACATATTTTACCAGGAGCTGAAGCTGGGCCTTGTGTCCCTATGTACATATTAGCAACATCGTTTTCTGTTTTTTCTTTTAACTTTTAACCAAATGTGAAGTATTTTAAATCTCTATTAAGCTTTAATGATTTAATGAAGCCCACCAGTCTAGACACTTCGGGTGTTTTGGTGTCCTCATCTTGCTATCCAGCCTGCTACATTCCCTACCCAGCTTCCGGTCACCCAGCAATTTAATTCGTTTTCTTTCCACTCCTTCCTCCAGGTGGTCAAGGAAAAGAGTGGCCAAGCCTGAGCTGAAAACAGGCCTGAGCTCACACTGGAAGCTGCCCTCCACAGTACCCTTGATCACATTTATCACTCTTTGTCTCCCTCATTCTTCAACCCACATGCCAAAGGACAGAAGGAGACCCTCATAGACGCCTTCTTGGAATCCTGTTTGCCATGTATCCCTGATTTGCCAGCTGGACAACAAAGGCAATCAGGCTTGTTGGCATAGCTGCTTATTCTTTGTAAACCTCTGGTGACTTGAGTGATCACTGTCTCCTTTCTAAGCACTTGCACAGCATCCTTGGACTCTTGCCTAAGTTCTGCAGCAGGATTTCATGGCTGTAGTCAAACTGGACACTCACTTCCCACGTTCCTGCTCTTGGTGTCAGCTTTCTAGTCTCTTCCCCTGTCTACAGGCAGCCATGATGACCCACAGTGGAGCAGTGGTCCTGGCCACCCATGCGTTCAACAAGTGTAGACAGTTTATCTACTTGGGTATATAATTTGTTTTGGCCAAGAGGCTCAAACTACTATTGAGAAAAGTTAGAAGCAAATCACATTTTTCTTATAGTCTTGTTGGGCTTCTATTTCCTCTTAACAATATTTGTTTTGCCCTTTCTGTCCAAAATGATTTAGTTTGATGGGGAAGACTGAATTAACATAAAAATTGAGTTTTGGTTTCTGTTTATCATTCATCAGCCTTTCCCTGACTGACCTCTGACAGGAGATCTATCTTTTCAGTTCCCTTTGATTCTTTGAGGACAGCGTATGATAGTTTAAGTGGGTAAGAACATGGCTTTGAAGTGTGCACCTGGACTAGATGACCGCTGCCCTGGAGCGGGGGACCAGGCTTTTCCAGATTTCTATCTTCTGCCCTAAAAAATGTGCCTTATGATGCTACCCCATCAAGTCACTATATAAATTAGAAGAAATTAGAAGTCTGTCTCTCACAGGCACTCTGTAAGTGCCAATTCATAAGCTGTTTTTTATTCAGGTATTTGTTTAAGTTTCCAAGTTTTGTTCCCTTGGTGTTTTCACATCTTTAACATGATTATTGCATGCTCTGTCACTCTCTTGCATGGATCCTTGCTCACATCTCATCTCTCCATTTGTGGGCATGCTTTTCCTTAAATGCAAAGGATCAATTAAGACAACATGAATACATAGCATAGTGTTTAGTTAAAAAAAAAGTCAGATACAAAATAACACGTTTGTGGGATTTCATTTATAGAATGTCCACAAGCAAGCAAAATGAAGTGGAATATTCAGATGCACACTTATGTATGAGAATTATTCATACCAGCAGGTGAGTGACCCTCACCACTCACAAGTAAGGTCCTTCAGAGGAGAAGGAGGGTGGAGGCCTGGCAGGTTACAGGGGCCTGGGAGTGGTTAGACCCAGGCGGTGAACATGGTGTGATGATGCTATGGTGACTCAGTATGCCATCTATCCATATTGTATGGATGTTTGTTTATGCGTCTTGTGCTTCAAAATAATTTGCTTTAAAAAGGGTTACCTAAAGCTAATTTAAATATATATAATGTGTGAAGATGGGAGGAATAAGCATATTTTATTACAAACTTAGAAAATGCTCATTAAGCTCGATTAGATTTTACTGTTATTTTAAAGTAAGAAGGACCAAACAAATGATGAGTATCTTTGCTCTGCCTTGAAGTAACTTTATCACTGAAGCTGAGGGCCTCTCTTGTGACTTCCGTCTTCAAGCTGGCAATTCCTGTCTGATTCCAAGGCAGGTGTGCCCTGGTGTCAGGGGCTTCGTTGATGCTATGCTGGGGAAACTCCTGTGCCCCCACCGCTGTCTTGTGTGTCTTGTCCACTCCACCTCAGGCAGCTCCAGCCCTCCACACTCCCCTACAAAGCAGCCTCTCAGTCCAGTAAAGCAGTGTTGGGTCAGACGCAATTATGGACAAGAAAAATAATCCAATGCACTGCTTTAAACCTGTGACTTTTTTTTCCATTCCTCTCATCTTTGGACTTAATTTCGTAGGTGAATAAAATCCCATAGAACCCAACGCATGTCTACAATAACGAAGGAAATGAGTATGAATATTTTTCAAATAGCACATTGTAAATAATGTACCAGCCATCCAGCAAAACAAATTTCTTTTGCATGTACAGTACACCTATGTGCTCAAAGCTTAGAGAAATACACTTCCGGTCCTGACAGGATGCAGTGAACACAGTTATCTTTGTTCTCCCCCACTAAGTTCACCTGTAAACTGCGGAAGTAACCAAAGGAAAACAGTGGAAGGTAGTAAAAGAAAGGTGAATCGGCTTGGGGAAAAAAGTGGCAGCAGGATGTCTACAGCTCCTTTATCAGCAGAAGGCGGCCCAGACCCTGGGCTTTACAGCAAAGGGCAGCCCACATGGGCCCATTCCTCCCTGGAATGGGAGGGGCTCTCTCACAGCACCGCTAACAAGGATTTCCTTGTCGGGCCAGGGGGTGCAGCTCCTTCATTCCCTCTCCACCCAGAAATACCGGCAGGAGGATCTCATTACAACAAGCCCCAGGCCAGGAAAGCCTCTTCGTGCCGGCAAGCCTGAGACTCCCCGCCCCATGAGGGCACACTGGAGTGGGCTGGCATGACCAACCCGAGGGTCCCGGCCACAGCCAGCGGGCTCTGTGTCTGACAACCCGAGACTCGTCTCCCCTAATCAAGAGGCACCGGCAGACCCACACAAATATGCTGAACTGAGTTTCTAATAGTCTTCATTTTTCACGGCAGTTTCAGGGTCACAGGAAAATTGAGATGAAGGCACAGAGTTCCCATATATGCCCTGTCTCCTGGCGTGCACAGCCTCCTCTACTATCAGCCTCACCCACCAGAGTGGAGCATCTGTTACAATTGAGGGACCTCCATTGACACATCATCGTCACCCGGAGTCCATTGTTTACATTAGGGTTCCCTCTCAGTGTTGTATATTGGACAAATGTATAATGATATAGATCCGTCATTGCAGTGTCATATAGAGTAGTTTTGTTCTAAAATCCCCTATGCTTCACCTATTTATTCCTCCCTCCCCCCTAACCCCTGGCAACTGCTGATTTTTTTTGCTAGCTCCAGTTTTAACTTTTGCAGAATGTCTTATAGCTGGAATCATACAGTATGTAGCCTTTCAAGATTGTCTTATTTCACTTAGTGTTCTGCATTTAAGTTTCCTCCACATCTTTTCATGGCTTGATAGCTCATTTCTTTTTAACACGGAATGGTATTTTATTGTTTGTACCACAGCTTATGCATCCATTCACCTACTGAAGGACATTTTGGTTGCTTCCAGGTTTGGCAATTATGAATAAACTGTTATAAACATCCATGTGAGGATTTCTGTGTTAACATAATTTTTAACTCCTTTGGGTGAATATCAAGGGGTTAGTCCTCGTTTATTGTTATTTTTTTATTTTTGAGATGGAGTCTCACTCTGTCACCCAGGCTGGAGTGCAGTGGTGTAATCTTGGCTCATTGCAGCCTCCACCTCCCAGGTTTAAGCGATTCTCCTGACTCAGCCTCCTGAGTAGCTGAGATTACATGCGCCCACCACCATGCCTGGCTAATTTTTGTATTTTTAGTAGAGACAGGGTTTTGCCATGTTGGCTAGGCTGACCTCGAACTCCCAACCTCAGGTGATCCACCCACCTCAGCCTCTCAAAATGCTGGGATTACAGGCATAAGCCACCACACCTGGCCTATTCCTGGTTTATGTGGTAAGAATATGTTTAGTTTTGTCAGAAACTGCCACTCTGTCTTCCACAGTGGCCATATCATTTTGAATTCCTGCCAGAAATGAATGAGAGTTCCTGTTGCTCCACATCCTCACCAGCGTTTGGTGCTGCCAGTGTTCTGACTTTGGGCATTCTAATAGGTGAGTAGCAGTATCTCACTGTTTTGAATTGCAGTTTCCTAATGACATATACTGTTGAACATCTTTTCACGTGCTTACTTGTAATCTCTATATCTTCTTTGGTGAGGTGTCATATCAGTTTTTTGCCCATTTAAAAATCAGGTTATTCGTCTTATTATTGTTGAATTTTAAGTTTCATTGTGTATTTTGGATAACAACTCTTTATTAGATGTGTGTTTGAAAATATTTTCTCGAATTGTGTGGACTGTGTTCTCGTTCCCTTGACAGTCTTTTATAGAGCAAAAGTTTTAAATTTAATGGAGTACAGCTTATCATTATCTCTTTTGCAGATCATACCTTTGGTATCATATCTAAAAAGTCATTGCCAGAGTGAAAGTTACCTATCTTTTTTTCTGTTATCGTCTAGAAATATCATAGTTTTATGTTTTACGTTTAGGCCTATGCTCTATTTTGAGCTAATTTTTGTGATGAGTATAAGGTCTGTGTCTAGATTTATTATTATTTTTTGTGTGTGTGATTGTCCAGTTAATCAGCACAACTTGTTAAAGGACTATCTTTGCTCCACTGTATTGCCTTTGCTCCTTTGCCTAAGATCAGGTGACTGTTTATGTGAGTCTATTTCTGGGCTTTCTCTTCTGTTCTGTTTATCCATTTGTCTATTCCTTCACTAATACCACACGGTCTTGATGACTATAGCTTGATTGAAGTCTTGAAGTCGAATCGTGGTAGTCCTCTAAATTTGTTCTTCTCCTTCAATATTGAGTTGGCTATTCAGGGTCTTTTGCCTCTCCATATAAACTATAGAATCAGTTTGTTGATATCCACAAAATAACCTGCTGAGGTTTGATTGTGATTGTATTTGGCACATCACAAAAAATAAATGTTGCCCACAAATTCTATATCCACCAAAACTTTCCTTCAAGAATGAAGGGGAAATCAAGACATATTCAGAGGAAGTAAAACTGGGAGAATACATTACCAACAGACCTATCCTAAAATAATGGCTCTAGAAAGTTCTCTGAGTAGAAAGGAAATGCTACGAGAAGAAATCTTGGGATACGAGAAAGGAAGACAGAGCAGAGTGAGGGGAAAAACATTAACAAACACAATGTACTTTCCTCTTATCTTGAGTTTTCTAAATTAGTTTGATGTTTGAAGCAAAAAACATAATGTAGTCTGATGTAATTCTAAATTCATGTGGAAGAAATATGTAAGGCAGCAATAAGGAACAGTAAATAGAAATACAGTGAAATAATGTTTCTATTTATCAATAAACTGCTAATATGATGACAGCAGTAAGTTTTAATATCATACAATGTAATGCAAAAAAGAACCACTAAAAAAGCTGTGTAAAGAGACATACTCAAAACCACTATAGATAAATCAAAATTGATTTCTAAAAAATGTTCAAGTCACCCAGGAAGGCAGAAAAAAAATAGACAAGCAAAAGATGAGAACACACAGAAAAAAAAAATTAAATGTCAGCTTTAGGTTTTAACATACAATAATTGCATTATAGGTAATTGGTCTAAACATATCAACTAAAAAGCAGAAATTGGCCAGTAAATTATAAAATATGACCTAAATATATATTGTATACCAAAAACTCACTTCAAATATAACAATATAGGCAGGTTAAAAGTAAAATGATAGAAAGGATACATCATGAAAATATCAATCAAAAGAAATGAAAAACAGTTGTATTATTATTAGATAAAGCAGACTTCAAAGCAAGAAAATTATCAGAGGCAGAGAAAGTTATTATAATATGACAAAAAGTCAATCTGCCATGAATACCTGTTAATCTTAATTGTGTATGCACCAAACAACAGAAACATAAAAACTGTGAAGCAAAAATTGATAGAACCAAAGGGAGAAACAGGCAAATCCACAATTACAGTTGGAGATTTCAACGTCCCTTTCTCAACTAGATAGAAAATCAGCAATGACATAGAACAATTCAAAACAGGCTCGCATATGCCAGGCACGGTGGCTCACGCCTGTAATCCCAGCACTCTGAGAGGCCGAGGCAGGGTGGGTCACCTGAGGTTAGGAGTTCGAAACCAGCCTGGCCAACATGGCGAAACCCCATCTCTACTAAAAATACAATAATAATAATAATAATAATAATAATAATAATAATTAGCCTGTCCTGGTGGCACGCACCTATAATCCCAGCTACTAGGGAGGCTAAGGCAGGAAAATCACTTGAACCTGGGAGGCAAAGGTTGCGGTGAGCTGAGATCGTGCCATTGCACTCCAGCCTGGGCAACAAGAGCAAAACTCCATCTCAGAAAAACAAACAAACAAACAACAACAACAAGAAAAACAGGCTCTAATTAACATTTATGGAGCAACAGCAGAACACTCATTTTTTTTTTCTCAAGGACCCATGGAGCATTTGTCAAAATATTTTGGTGGAGGAGGAAGAGTCTAAATAATTATAAAAATGCTGAAATGATACAGAATATTTTATAACCACAATGGAATCAAAATAGAAACAAACAATGGAATGATAATAGAAATATCTAGACACTACAAAACCAAACAACATGCTTTTTAATAATTCATAGACCAAAAAAGTCTAAGAGAAAGTAAAAAATACATTGAACTGAGAAAAAATGAAAGTACAACATATAAAACATTTTGAACACAGCTAAAGCAGTGGTGAGAGGAAAATTCATACCACTAGATGCTTACATTAGATATAGAAAGGTGTTAAATTAACAACCTAAGATCCCATCTCAATGATCTAGAAAAAGAAGAGCAAAATAAACTCAAAGCAAGAAGGAGGAATATAAGTGAGATAGCAGCAGAAATTAATAAAATTAAAACAGAAAAACAAACAAAAAAACCAAGTACACAAAAAGCTGGTTCTTTAAAAATATCAATAAAATTGATAAATCTCTAGCAAGACTGACAAAGAAAAAAGAAGACATAAATTCCTGAGAATAAAATAGAGACTATTACTTCAGATCTTGTAGTCATCAAAAGGATAATAAAGGAATATGCCAAACAACTCAATACACATACATTTGACAATTTCAATAACATGTAACAATTCCTTGCAGAGCACGAACTTCCACAACTCAGTAGACATGAAATAGATACTTGACTAGTCCTGTGACTATTCAGGAAATTCAATTTGCAGATACAGTATCTCTCAAAAAAGAAATTTCCCGGCCCATCTAGATAGCCTGAGAATTCTACCAAAATTCTACCAAAAAAAAGAATTAATGACAGTTTCCAAGGGAATACCTTAGAGAAGGAATGAGCACTTCCAAGTTCACTTTATGAAGCTAGTACGGATGACCTAATACCAAAAATAGACGCAGGCAGTACCAACAAAGAAAACTAAAGACCAATACCCTTGAGATAATATTATTCTGTTCACTTGAAAGATAAAGAATTGGAATCTCAGAGGATTTGCTAATATTTTGTAGAGTAAGGGTTTGAATTTATAACCTCTGAATTGTTATGACTAGCAACCACCTTCCCTCCACTATAGGTTGTTTTTTCTTCCTACTTCTCATTGCTCTCCTTTCTCTAAATCTCTTCCATTTCCTTCTCCTTCTCCTTCTTCCGCTTCTGCTCCCGCTCCCGCTCCCGCTTCCGCTTCTGCTGCTTCTGCTTTTTCTACTTCTGCTGCTTCTTCAGTTTTTGAGACAGAGTTTCACTCTTGTTGCCCAGGCTGGAGTGCAATAGTGTGATCTCGGCTCACTGCAACCTCCGCCTGCCAGGTTTAAGTGATTCTCCTGCCTCAGCCTCCCGAGTAGCTGAGATTACAGGCACACACCACTACACCTGGCTAATTTTTTTTTATTTTTAGTAGAAACGGGGTTTCACCATGTTGGTCAGGCTGGTCTCAAACTCCTGATCTCAGGTGATCTGCCCACCTCAGCCTCCCAAAGTGCTGGGATTACAGATGTGAGCTACTGCGCCCAGCCTCTAAATATTCTTCTATCTACTGAATGTGAATCCCAGCATTACTACTTTGAAGATAAGCTTGGGCAAGTCACTTATTTTTCAGAACTTCAGTTTTTTCATCTGTTAAACTGGTAATGATAGTACTAATCTCATGAGTTTGTTGCCAAAATTAAATATACAAATACATGAAAAGTGCTTGGCAGAGTATCTGGCCACAGTGCTGAGAATTCATCATCATTACCATCATAACTACTTTTTATTAAATACACGTAGTTGGTATTTCTCAAGAGTTACTCTGGTGTTTGTCAGTGAGTCTAATGAATCTGTCTACATGAGTTCATTCCTTAATAGGATGGGAAAGCCTGTGATTCCCGTAGATGTTGTTTGGTGGTAGAGGGAAAACGTTTCAGATCCTAGGTGTAGCTATGGCCCGAGGAATCTACCCAGTGTTTTGGGGCTTTGTGGATTAACGAGGCGCGTGGGTGCACTTTTGGGTTACTGTGCTGGAGTAGATTCCTCCCTAAGGTATTCCCTGGGAACCTGACTTTTAAACATTTTACTGGCCTGAAGTTAATGTGGTATGTGGAAAAGAGAAGAGAAAAGAAGAAGGTGGAGGAAGAAATGGAGGCAAAAGAGAAAGAAATTGGGGGCAAATGTGTATTTAAAACCTTAGAGAGAGTGCACTCAATTTGGGATAAAATCCAGACATCAGCTGAAGTTGAAGAGACCTAAAATATAAATTATAGCTTTAATTCAGGCTATGGAGCATCATGCAAGTGAAAGGCATTTGTCAATTGGAATATAATGAAGCTGAACTGTTGGATAGGATTAATTTGGTTCGAGCTTTTGGTTAGTGAATGCGTCTGTCTTTGCTTTAAACATTTTAGCATTCCTTATTCTCATCAATTGTAAAATCTTTCAAAACATGATTCCTTAAGGCAAATATCTGGAGCTTAATTGAGCCATATTATTTCAACTCTTCCATTGTCTTTGATCGCATCAGATGGAATACATTCTCCTTTCTATGTTAGAGAAGCAGGAAATGTAACGGCTGAAGCTTTTTAATTTCATAGAATGGTATATTTCTGGTTTAACGTGGTGTGATATAACAGAAAGGGGACTGAATACGCAGCTCTGCAGGTCTTAGGGTGAGTCACTTCACTTCCCTGAGCTTCAGATTGTCCAGTGTGGAATGGGGATGGCAACAGTTGTCTGTCTGTGCCCAGGCTTTGTGTTGTGCAGATGTTATCAAATGGGATGTACATGAGAACGTGCTTTGTAAATTGTTCAGCAATTTACATTGTTGTTCTGATCATTAGATAGAGACGGTGTTGAATATTGAATACAAGTAATGAAATACATTTTGCCATTTGTTTTCAGTTTCACCTCTATATTGCTGAAGGTTACACGGTGTTTTTTCTTGTTGAAGAGAACTGAAACCATTATTTTCTCCTATATACGGCTAGGGAATTAGATATGACATTTGTACCAATTATCTTTATTTTTGTTTTATTTATTTTCTTTTGACTTTATTATTTATTATTTTTTTTCTGTAGAGATGGAGTTTCTCCATGTTTGCCAGGCTGGTCTTGAACTCTTGGGCTCAAGCGATCTGTCCGTCTTAGCCTCCCGAGGTGCTGGGATTACAGGTGTGAGCTGCTGCACCTGGCCTCCTAATTATCTTTATATATTTAGTATGTTTCAGATATAATTTTTAGCTCTAATTTTACATCTTTAGAAAGTGTTTTTAGACTAGCTTTTCTTCAGTTCCAAATATTTACATAAGATACTTCTACTTCAGTCCTGTTGAAATCGTGTGTGTGTGTTTGCATATGCACACATGCACACAAGTGGAGAATCCTTTGAGTTCCATAGATTGCAACTAGGATTCAGGGTTGAGACCACACCAGGTCTGTATTACCTGGGCAAAATAGACTGCTGGCTCTGACAATGGAAAGATTGGCTTTTAAAAAGAGGAACTTCAAAAGACAGATATTCCCCTTTATTCAAATCATGTGGAATAGTATTATTAGGTGAGGGGTAAATGGAAAGAGATTGCAGAGCTAGTGTACTTACAGAGTCTGGCTATAAAAAGACCTATTTAGGTCATATTTATGTGAAGTTAAATCAGCTCATCCCCTACAAACTCATCCAGCAACACACACACACACACAATTTGTCCTTCTAACAAATGTTTATGTTCCTTAAGGTTTCTTACCAAATACCTCATCTTTCTAGACTTTGTAATTGTTAATTTGTATCAGCTATAATGGATTTGATTCCTGCAACAGATTGTCTCTTCATGGTAAGGTTGAATCAGGATGGTTTCATAAGTATGATGTGCTGTACAATGACAAGGACATTCTAATTTTCATTAAAAACAATCAAATTTTATTATTGTAGGCTTGTTATAATATTTCCATTTATTATTATTATATTGTCAATTATTGAAATATGAGGAGAAGCAAAGTTGAAGAAAATATTTCTTCTTTTGAAATGTAGTCTAGCATGAGTGTTGTAATGGAAAGAACCATTTTCAAGAACTGCCTCCGCATCCACCAACTGTGTAACTTATTGCAAGTCATCTGACTCTGTGAGTTTCAAACAGTGGCTGCTGGAATGCATAGTAGGCTTGCCATGATGATGGAAGGGGACAAACAACAGTCATGATTGTTATTACTATTGCTACCACTGTGAGGTTTCAAATCAGTTTGTTTTTTACCTATTTGTACCATAGCAACTAATGTCAGTAAAAAATCTTATTTCATGTGTTTCCTTTGTTGATATTACTGACCTTGATGTTTCAGCATTTTGACCTAATTCATCTGTGCTTTTACCTGATTTTATTCTAGCTTTTAGATTTGTAATTTTCATTTTAGGTATAGCTTGCACATTCTTGATCTTTTCAGCGTAACTGTGTATTTAATTGCTATCTTATTGGAAACAGAAAAATCAGCTGGGGAATGGTAAAGTGTATTGGTCAAACAGTTCAGAGACTAACTTCCTACTGCATTACTCAGGTATAATTTCATATTTTCTCAAGACATAAAATACTTCCATTTTATAGACTATTAAAAAGAGAAAATATGCTTCCCACTCAGCCAGTTTCACTCACTCTTGTGCAGGCTATGGCTTGCAGCCATGTCAAGCTGTCCATCACTTTTCTGTGAATGTTCACAGGTGGAAATTGAGATTTGTCTGCATTTGGGAGAAATTCGTCAGATCCATCAAGGGGCCAGAAGTAAGTGGGGGAGGTGAGGATCTGATATCCCCTGTTTTTATTATGGAATGTGGTTTCTTACGATGCCTAATGATACGTGTCCATCTTGAACCAATTTCAATTTTGCTATTTGTGTAAAAGAAAAAAAATAACTATGACAAGTCCATAAGACTAACAAAAATGAGATTGTGAGCTTTGGCAGAAATGTGGGTTTATTTTTTCCTTTAACTCCAGTCTCAGGGAATGATGAAGAATGCAGTGTACCATTTCCATAGAGGAATTGTAACCAGTCAGCTGCTAGTTTGAAAGAGTTGAGTAAGTTTGACATGTTTATGGAGAGTGATATGCCTCCGTGAGACAGTTCCTTAATGAGTGAGTCAAAGTAAACATCCTACACCTAGAACCTGGTACTTATTGGCAGCTGATGCATATTTGTTCCGTGAATGATGCTTATGTACTGAGTGTTCGAAGCTGGGGGTACAAAGGTGAAGGAAAGTTGGTCCCTTCTTGTGTGACTTAAGGAAAATACAACTAACTAGAGTGGAGGTAGAATACAGGGGCTGCAGTCATGCTGATCATCTCCAAGAACCTTGTACATTTATGAGAAATGTGATGCTAATACAATTTGCCTGACAGTTGAATTAGTGAGCAATGGTTTGAGATCTTCAAATTTTGTAACCCTAGTTTCTAACATGGAACGGTGTTGTGGCAGGCACTGTTGATTGGCCAACTCAGTCCATCTGGAAGTCCTCCTCAGACACTGTCCCTAGATACTGCTTCCAGAAAACCTGTGGTTTCCTGAGGAAAAAAAGAGCAGATTTGGCTGCATGGCCCATAACCTTCTCCCCAGTTCTCTTTGCCCTTTTACTTGCTGGAATCAGGAAGTGCCTGGGGGTGCAGAAATCTTCTTCATACCATAGAAAAAAAGGTCAATGTATTCGTGATAGCAGAGAAGAGAAAACAGAAAGAGTGGTATTTTGATGGCATTGTTGGAGCAGCCCAAACCTAGATGATTTTGTGTGAGAAAGAAATTCATATTGGATTAAGCCACCCTTCCTTGGTATTCTCTTCCTTGCAGCCGAACACACTCTGAATGGGCACAGAGGCCCTGCACAATAGTCCTTGCCTTCATGTTCATTTCACTCTTCCTGCACTCCATTCTGCAGGGTGAGGCTGTGCAGGACTCTGTTCCCAGTGTAGATGATGTGATCTGTGCAGGGACCCTGCCCAGTGGTGCCTGGTGGCCCTGACAGTGACGCTGGTCTTTTTTTTGTGCTTGTCTCTGTCTTCACATGAAGACAGAGTCTAAGTCTTCACAGTGCTTCTCTATCTGGAATGCTTTCTTACTTCCCACCCCACCCCCTCCTGGCCTGGTCAACACCTCCTCCTCCCCTTCTAGTCTCAGTTTAAATGTCATTGTTCAGGGAAGCCATCCCCAGACCTCCAAGCCAAGTGAGGAACCCGTGGTTTACACTTTCACAACATCCTTATTTTCCTCAAAACACTCATCGTAGGTGTAAATAAATAAATCTGTGGGTCATTAAAAAAGTCATGTTGCTGGGTATGGTGGCTCACGCCCGTAATCTCAGCACTTTGGGAGGCAGAGGTGGATGGATCACTTGAGGTCAGGAGTTAGAGACCAGCCTGACCAACATGGTGAAACACTGTCTCTACTAAAAATACAAAAATCAGCTGGGCGTGGTGGCACGTGCCTGTAATCCCAGCTACTTGGGAGGCTGAGGCAGGAGAATTGCCTGAACCTGGGAGGTGGAGGTTGCAGTGAGCTGAGATCGCGCCACTGCACTCCAGCCTGGGCGTCAGAGCAAGAATTTGTCTCAAAAAAAAAAAAAAAAAAGATGTTTTCCCTTCTGCTTGATTACAAGAGACCAGGCCCCTGTCTTTTTGTTCACTGGGTTTGTGCCCATACCTGGCAAAGTGCATGGCATGTGATAGGAATGTGACAAATATTTGTTGAATGAATACTCAAAAGAAGGAATGGAATAATTTATTTGTAATAAGATCAGTTATATACTTCTGCAATGACAGAGGATTATGGGGTAGACTAAGAGCTGGGAGACCACCATGATTCATGAAGGCTTCAGAGTTCTTGGTCTGTTCTCCAACAGGGCAGTGACCTCCCCAAGAGGCGGCCATCTAGGTGTGTCCAGACAGCATGGCTCTGGCCAGCAGGAGAGGAGCTGCGATGGTCACAACAGAGGCAGCCACTGCGTTCTCATGAGTTGCATTGCTTCCGCCTTCTTTGCTGTTGCTTCCTTTCCAAAGACAAGTTACAGAGAGCCCTTCCAAGAGCTGGGAGAGCTTGTGGGCTCCGACAGCCTGGAGAGGAGAGCTTCAGGGCCACTCAGCCCTGACTAGCACGATTTACCAGCACAGCACTGTTTTAACCTTTAGGGGAAAACGGGATATGATGAGACCTAAAGAAACATCATTTCCCAAAGGTGGATTTCATTTCTTTAACCATTTATAAGTCTCAAACAATAAAATATGACTATTTGGGGACTGGTATTATATTTCAATGACTTTTCCAGCTGTTGTGCTATTGCACACATTCCGGAGCCTTCTCTCCTCCAGCTGAAAGCCGACTGCTCACTCACAGCAGCGGCAACACAACCACCGCGGGCTGTTTGGGGCGTGCGGCCTGCACACAGTGACACATTCACACGCCGGGCGAGGGTCGGGCCTGCTGCCTGGGTGTGAGGAAAACCAGTCATGTTCTGTCTATTCTTGAGATTGATTACCCTGGGCTTCTGCAAGCCCATAAAAAGTAAGTCAAGGGGCGACTCTGGGCTTGGTGCTAATGTGACCACTGTTGTTGGCAGGTGCTGTGATTCCGGAGAGGCATTTGTCCACTCAGCATGTAAGGGAGAAGTCATGCTTTCCTCAGCTGTGCCTGCACTGTAACGGCCCTGTGTCTGTCACTACTGCTGGGGGCACCTGGAAGCGCCCAGACACACATTTGGGGACCACAGCAAATCCTGTGTCTCGCATGTGAGCCATGGGGAAGCTCGCCTTTAAGATAAAGCCATGGCGGGGCGTGGTGGCTCATGCTGTAATCCCAGCACTTTGGGAGGCTGAGGTGGGCGGATCACCTGAGGTTAGGAGTTTGAGACCAGCCTGGCTAATATGGTGAAATCCTGTCTCTACTAAAAATACAAAAATGAGCTGGGTGTGGTGGTGGGCACCTGTAATCCCAGCTACTCAGGAGCCTGAGGCAGGAGAATCACTTGAACCTGGGAGGCAGAGGTTGCAATGAGCCGAGATCATGCCACTGTACTCCAGCCTGGGCATCAGAGCGAGACTCCATCTCAAACAAAGGCCGGGCACGGAGGCTCACGCCTGTAATCCCAGCACTTTGGGAGGCCAAGGCGAGTGGATCACAAGGTCAGGAGATAGAGACCATCCCGGCTAACACGGTGAAACCCCGTCTCTACTAAAAATACAAAAAATTAGCTGGGCATGGTGGCCGGTGCCTGTAGTCCCCAGCTTCTTGGGAGGCTGAGGCAGGAGAATGGCGTGAACCCGGGAGGCAGAGCTTGCAGTGAGCCTGAGCCGAGTTGGAGCCACTGCACTCCAGCCTGGGTGACAGAGCAAGACTCTGTCTCAAAAAAAAAAAAAAAAGATAAAGCCATGGGTTTACTTTTTATCAAAGATGCCAAAGAGTATAGCCTCTGATTGCATGATTTTTAAAAAATTAGAGTATAGAAATAGTGCTTAGTATTATGTCAGTAAATTCAATGTTTTCATACTTTTTTTTGCTCTAAATTGGAAACCAGGGCAATCCCCTGAAATGTATGTATTTTATTTTAAAATAATCCTAGCCCCTGTGTTTAATCCTTTTCCTAACTGTCTCTCTCCTCACTCATCCTTGCTCCTTACACCTCTGCCCAGCAGGGCTTCTTTCTTCTTTTCCCCCTTCTTTTTCTTTCTCTGTAGAGCATCAAGCCAGCTTCTTCTTCCTCACCAGCCTCACCATCTGAGTTTCTCGTGGGCAGCTTCTCAGTGAACACAGGAAGGCCTAGACCCCACTCTGGGAGCTCTGAGGACCACGGTGTGCACAGGCAGGTTGGTGCCTAACACTCTACAACATTTACATACTCTTATTTTCACAGGACATCAAATATCCAGTAGTTTTGCATTTGGGCCTGAGCCATGACTCTGACGTTGGAGATTAGACACTGTGACAAAGGGAGAGAATTGTAGGGGGAACAGACTCCGGGTTTCTAAGCAGATGGAGTGAACAGCTGACCAAGAAGCTCAAGCCTGAAGCAGGTGGCGGATTCTCTTAGCAGCACCAAATCACCCTGTCAGGCAGCCCAGCCAGGGCAGCTCAGGAGTGGGCCACAGAGCCGGACCTGCCAGGACGTCCAGAGAGTGTGGGCGGAAGCTGCTTCCCAGTGGAGCCTGGCCAGGGGGAGACTGCCAGACAGTGAGGCGGATGAGTCAGCCCTGAAAGCGATCCCGGCCATGACCTAGTGGGAGAGGAGAGAACAGAAGGGGCAGTCAGGAACCGACAGGTGGGCTGTGCAACAGGAAGGGGTCACAGACCCAGCAGGTGGCAGGGCAGATGGAGGAGATGAAGGGACGTGTGATAGTGGGGGGGCACCCACCTGGGTGTGGGAGGTGCAGGTTGGGGTGGGTGGCTGTGGGGCAGGGAGCAGGGCACCAAACGGGGTGGCGGGTTGAGGGGACACAGGGCAGGTGGGCAGGACACCAGCCAGGGGATGCGGGGTGGGGGATGGGCAGGAGGGAGCCCTTCTGACCCCCTGTGGCTGCACGTGCTGTTTGGAGCACACAGAGGCCAGAGGTGCCAAGGTGCAACCTGTTCTTTCAGGTTATTGATCTGTTTTTAAAGGAAATGGCTTGGGATGGCTGGAACAATATTCACTTTTAAATGGACAGCTTTGGACTCATTCCTTGTGTGATCTCAAAGTGCCAAAGGGAGCCAAAGAGGACCAAATTATTCCAAAGAATTATAGCAGCCCAGTTGTTAGGGATACAGTGAAGCTCGGCTTCCCTTACTGAGGCATTTTGAGTGGAATGAAATGCTTCATTTAGCATTTAATGAGATTATAGTGGCAGAGATAAACATGCTATGATAAGGTGGAAAGATCACCTGGTCAGAGCCAGATTCCTGGAGGTGATCCAAGCTCTGGGGACCTGCTGCTGAGCCGGGCAGTCACCACCCTCTGTTTGGTTCCCAAATCTATCCAGGCAGCCTGCCGCTGGGATGTCGGCAGGGGTGCATCTAGGAAGAGGGGGTTGTTATTGGCATGTGCTCTGCTCACTCAGGGAGGGCTGGGCCCGGGGCCTCGGAGCCACCCAGTCCTGAGTGGTGCTTTCCACCTCAGCATAAGAGCCGCTTTTCTTACTGTGTGGGGAGAAGCCGGTCTAAGGAATATTCCTGCATTTGTACAGTGCCTGCCACCTGCAGTGTGCGTCCTGATTCGTGTTCTTCTTCCATCTCAATGCTAACTCTGGGAGAGAGGAGGCACTGGTGTTAGCAGAGGCACTTTCCAGGTGCAGAATCTTCTGCACAGAGGGAGGCAACAAAGGCTGGCAGCTGGGAGGCTGGGCCCAGGTCAGGCCAGGCTCTTGGTCCAGACCCCACTTGTCACCTGTGCGTTAGTGGGCTGGCCCTCAGGGGCTTCCCCAGCCCCTTCCCTCGCCTGATTTTGACTGGAGGGCCTTGTACCCTGGACTGAGGAGCTATGGAGCTAGGAAGGCAGGAAAGCTGGCCCTGGACTCTGGGAGAAGAAAGGGCCAGAAAGCGGCGTAGGAAAAAGGGGAATGAACATTTACCAAAAGTCTGTGTTCTTGGTGTTTTTTGTACAACGTATTTAATCCCAGAAGGTCCAGTGAGTTTGTGTTAGTCCAGTTTCACACATGCGGAAACCGAGGCCTGTCACACAGTTGGGCAGAGCTGGACTCCAGTATCAGCCCTCGCTGCTGAAAGGACTGGAGGAAACTGCAGGCCAGAGCAGAAGGTAGGCAGTTTTCAGAGGAACTCTCAGACCTTGGTGAATAGCAGAGGCTGGAGTTGGGGATGTCAGAAACAGCAACTAGCATCCAGAGACATCCAGGGAGCTCTGAGTACAGGCACAGAGGACGTGCAGGCACTGCAGGGCGTGGCATGAGGACACAGCCTCAGGGCTCAGCCTAGGTGGAGAGCAGCACAGGGGCCTGGCAGGGAGGAACACTAACGGGTTAGTGCCAGTCCTGGGATGGCCTCTTCCCCAGGACTCCAGGCAGTGCTTCTCCATCTTAGGCCTTTCTTTCAAATTCAAGTTTGCATTTTAAATGAAAACAGAGGCAGTCTCCTTCAAAATATACTCTTAAAGATGATTGTACTTTTGAGGCAGTATCCTTTTAGTATATTCTGTTTTGGTTTTGCTTGACTTATTGGTGGTGAATTAGTTAAACAAAGGGAAGGAGTATACATTTCCTTCTTTTCTTACACAAGGCAGGGGTTTATATTCAGGAAGTAGAACTTGAATCATAAAGTTTTGCATGACTTGATCCAAGTCATTATTATAATTAGTTTTGTGGAATATTAAAGAAGGCGGGAGAAAGACAGAAGGAAGAGGAGAGTGCAGCCTTTGAAAAGCTGTGCCCCCTGATAGATGTGGAGTCTTGAGTTGCACTTTGCATTGTGGTCTGGACCTCAAGGTGTCACTTTTGTCACTGAGCCACACTGAAAGTGTCATGAAAATGGTTTCTGTTTTCCCCTGTGGCTCCTGGCCAGTCACCTGGTTGTTTATTATGTGTTCTACCATGATCATTAATGTTTGAAAAGCAGTTTTTCAACTTAAGACTCCTTGTCAATAAGTTCATGGGAGGGGGTTTGATGGAATGCATCTTAGTTTGTGGTTTGAAGGTCCCCACCCTCTTCTGTCACTTCTTCTCCAGGTAGACTTCCTTTCCTAAAGTCTGCTTCTCCCATCTCCTCTTCTGGGTCTTCAGAGCCCTGCACTTCTCAGCAATGTATCTTTGTTTTCTGGGTCTTACAAAGCAAAATGGCAGAATGTTCAAGAGACAATTCAAAGAAAAAGATGCCAGTAAAAATGGGAGGCGATTATTAGAAGGGACACCTAGAAACCTACCCCATGAGAGGTCATGGCAATTGCAACACGACAGAGGAGGAAAGGTCTTAAGGTTTTGTCCTGGTGCAAACGGGAGCTGTCTGAGCTGAGAGATTCGCTTGAGCCCTTCCAGGCCATCTGTTCAAACTTGCACAAGGGTGGGGGAGGGGGGAAGACTTGGTCAACTGTCTCATTTGTTTCTACCATCATCTCCATGTCCGTCCATCTTTAATTATAAGAGAGTAAATCTTAAAAGTTGAAAAGGTGTATTAAGTAACGATTGTTGTGGGGAAAATCCTACTTTTAATGTTTTATGTATTTTTTTTTCAGAAGCTTGATTGTAAAGAGTGTTAACTCTTCAAGGGAAAAAAAATTAAAAATATTTTTTAAAGAAAATGAAGGCCCAGATGGAAGAGGCCCCCACCTGTAACGCCAAGGTGAGCTCATCCCCAGGTACCACAATGACCTGAGGTGCTTGTAAAAGATGCCGCTCTCTCGGTGCTTGGCTAGGAGCAAGCTAGGGCATGGAGAACAGGGATAGACCCTCCTGAAAATCTAGACCTGCTTCTTCATGGATGAAGGAATGTGCACCCAGGAGGCCAGGACCCCTGGTCACCTGCATGAAGGGTTTGAGGTGGTGCCGCACATTCCAGAAGGTGATGTGGTATCAGATGATGCCCATGGGCACTGTCAGGGCGGGTCCAGGACTGCAGCTGCCTGGGCTGTTTATTCTGCAAGCAGACATGCCCTGGGGGCCAGTCTGAAGAGCAGCTCAGAGATGGTGATCAAGCTCCATTTTCAAAAACAAAATAAAAAAGTGAAGACAGACCAACACCCAGTAAGCATGATGTGACCAGGGCTGCCACTTCCCGAGCACCCTGGGAGTCAAGACTAAAGATCGCCAGCAGCCTCTGATTTGAACTTCAGATTGGAGCTGGAGGCTAAGCGTTCTCAGCCTGCTCTAAAGCCGGACAGGCTTCCTGATGCCAGAGCTGGCTGCTGGACCCGAGGATGCACCACAGGAGGCTGAGCCTCCTCCCACAGCGGGGAGATGGTGCCCAGGTGAAAGACACGTGTCCTGAGAGAAACCCCTCGGCCCATCACCCATCACAGAGGGGCCGGGAGAACAGCTCCTAATTTTCTCTTGAGCAGTGATAACATGTGATTTCCCAGGTCAATCTTGATTTCAGAAATGTTAAAAATAAATGGGCCTGGAAGACTTGTAATTTGAGAATAAGACTTGAAAACAAGTGAAAAGCAGTGAGAACAGATTTTGGTGCCTCCTAGACTTTTTTCATTGGCTGCCCACATTTAGCCTTGAAAGTAAGCAAGCTTATATAGCTGGTGTTCTTCAAACATTTCACATGAAAGTGTTAGGTATATTTTGTATAAAAATGCATGTGACAGATCTTGTGACAAAGGAAAACAAGCCTACTTGAGGATTCTTAACAAAAGAAAAAGGGTTGTTACTGAGATGTCTGTGGTCTTGAAAAGTGACTCTATCCTCTTGCTTGAGGCTGAGACAAGACACGTCAGGCGGTCCCACTGCATCCGCCTCACCCACCCTCTGGTGAACCAGGTGGGGAAGTCCTCCTCCTGCAGTGGATGCACACAGACTCTCCTCACAGCTCAGAGAAAAGTCTGCTTCTGCCCACATGTGGCTTGGCAATCCAGGGCACCTGCCTGGGGAATAAAAAGTCATCCTGGGATGTGCTTCCATGGTGGCCTCTGGCAGAATGACACCTTCTCAGGTGCAGGACTCCACATCCCCTTTCTGAGCCACTGGCTGAGTCGGGTGCTCTTGTATGAGTGGGGAATAGAAGCAAAGATATTGTTAACACCCTGCTTTGAAAGATGCTTCCTATTTAGAGTGATCTCAGGTCTATCTGAGGCTCGAGGCACCCTGAGTCAAGAGGAGACAATGCCGCATGCTGAACCAGGGTCAAGCAGGTACATGCACACATTGCAAGGCTGTGAGGGAATCCTTGAGGGAGATGAGAGGATGGAAGCTAGGGGTCAAAAGAGGATGCACCAACGTGAAGGGAAATGTTGACTGTGACCCACAGCATCAAGACAAACACACGAGCAGGCTGGAGAGGAGCCCCAGGGGAAGCTTATTCTGGGAAAAGAGAATATAAGGGGTGACTTTTACTAAAGATTCAGCTCTGAACAGAACCCAGATATCATAGGGTCACTTGTCGTGCATCTACATCTCCAACAAGACATGCTAGAAGTGATGGGAGCTTGTTACACTCAGACGTGTGACCTGGAGACTCTGAGTTCTAATTCTATTCCCTTGAGGCCTGCAGACATGTCTTTGTCTTGTCTCCTAATCTCCTTCCTGTTTAGGAAAAGACAGAACACCAGATCCACTGTCAAAATGGTGAGGACGGGATCTGGTTTTGTGGATTCCGCCACAGTGCTAACACAGCCCAGACTGTTGCTTTCTGTCTCCAGTTCCATGACTTCTTAATGGCAAACTTGTTAAAATATGGTTTTATTTCCAAAATTCAAATGCAGGTGAGACACAATACTTCTTAAATACTGTTTCTACCGTCTCTTCCTCCTCTTGCCCTTTTGCTTCCACTAATATCTAGGAATAGCAAAGCATAATTACATGAAAAGTCATGCTTGGCTTAACTGCACGTGGGAGAGGAGGAACTGGAAAAGAAAGAGAGCATTCCATTAAGAGAGGACAAAACAACACACACAGAGAAAAACAGGGACAAGAGACAGGAACAATGGAAACACCATTCTTCACATCTTCACACTTTTCAACACTGGCTTCCTCAGCCTATGAGATATCACACCATTTACAGAGAATAAATGGAAGTCTAGAATTGCCGAGGTTTGCTAAAGTTCACACAGTTCGACAGTCATTGAATGCAAGACCCAGGCATGTAAGCTCCTGCTGTCAACAGGGGGAAAGGAGGGGTGGAATCAGATCAGATTCCTCCTCTACCAGAGTGTATACAGTTGTTACAGGGCGGCCTGCCTCCACTCGCATATCTTGCACATCTCAGCCATCCTCTCCCTTCTCTTGCCTTCTCTATTCTCCATCTGCAGCTCCTTTCCCGCAGCTGCTAGAGACACCATCATGTGCAAGTGCAAGCCTGGCTACTGAAGTGCAGGAGTGGCCACTGTGCCTGGAGCAGCATGCCTTAGTGGGGGATGTGGTCAGAATGGACGTGGAGGCCACACTGCAGGAGGCCTTAGGCATGACTGTAAGGGATTGGGTCTTGATTCTGCACGAATGAGGTGGCGCTGGAGAACTCTCTACAGAGAAGTGTCGTTATGAACATTCTTTTTAATTTTTAAAATTTTTCTTTTGGATTAATTTCAGATTTACAGAAAAGTTACAACACAAAGTATGGAGAGTTACTATAAACCCTTCCCCTGGCTTCCTCTAATATGCATATTTTACATAAGCACAGTACATTTTTCAAAACTAAGAAATTAACGTTGGTTATGACTGACTCAACTACAGAGGTTATTGAGATTTCACTAGTTATTTCACTAGTGTCTCTTTTTTGTTCTCCTGTCTATTTGAAATATCACATTGTATTCAGTGCCATGAGTTTTCAGCAGGGTCACTGAAGCTGCTCTGTAGGTGGAGGGAGACATTTATGGGCTTTAGGAATAGACTAACCAAAGACAATGTTGGTTTGGCCCAAAGTGGGAGCTTGGGCCAAGGAGTCTGGATACCTTTTGAAGATGAGACAGCAGCACTGGGGAGAGAGAGGAGTTAAATGTGTGTGTGGCCTGAGCACCTAGCAGAATGGAGCTGCCATTTACAGAGATGGGGAAGACCAAGAGGAGCAGGTTTGCAAGGGGTGCCAGGCACTCAGGTTGGGGGTTGGGGGAGGTTTGGGACGTGCTGCCTACTAAACATTGAGTCTGGCAGAAGCTGCACACAGACGGAGAGCCTTGGCCTTGGGTAAATCCAGCCTTTGTAGACCCATCCAGCCGTTACTGACCCATGCATGCCATGTGCCATGGCCCTCCTTGGATTTACCACTCTTCATTTAATATGGCTTCACCAGCAAGTGACAGGAGTTGCTTACACAAACTGGCTTGACCAAGAAATGCCCTCACCTCACATAATGGGAACTGGAGAGACTGGACAGCATTCCCGGGTGCCCACAGGTCGTTTCCTGTTGCCCAATCTGCTGCCTCAGTGTTGCTACCTGGCAGGTGGAGCTGGTCAGTTTGCAGCGGCAGATGGCTGCTGGCAGCAGTCAGGGCACAGCCTTTTCTTCACTTCAGAGTGGGGTGGGAGGGAGAGGCGAGTCCCCTTGGTGTCCTCTCCAGGCCAGCTCTCAGCCGGGAAGAGTCTGACCCCTGGGCACAATTGGCCTTGCTGGGAGACATTTGGGTTGTCACAACTGATCAAACCATTGTGAGATGCTGCTGAACATCCTCCCGTGCATCAGACAGCCTGACCACTGACCAGAGATGAGGTGCACCCACCTCTTGACAGGCTTTCCTGGTACTGTGAACACTTGGGTGTCAGTGGTCCCCAGACTGGCTGGGCTGAGCTTCCCAGGCCTGCTCTTTATTCTGCCCTAAAATTGGTCCCTGTACAAGTGCTATGTCCACGTTCACTTCCAAAGCAGTGGAAAGATGCCCTCAGATGTATCAGAGAAAAAAAGTGTGTATCTGTGTTTTGAAGCTTCACGTTCCTTTTAGTTTCTACTCTGGAAAGTGCAAGAAAAAGAAGGTGATCTTCAGCTCTGAGGGTATCTGTGGAAGTCCCCACACCGATTCTTTCCTAGGGACCCAATCATAACCCTCCAGGCTTACTTTGTTTACTTTTGTGCCCTGGTGCCCAGGAATGTGTTTGGCATGTGATGGGCAGCTAGGCTGTTGAACTGACTTTCACTTCTGCAGTATGGTTTACGTGGCATGATGCCTGCAGTGTTTCATTTCTGGAGCAATATTGGAATCCAAGGCCTAGCCCATTGGTGGGCACACCATGGATACATAAGAGTGACTGCTGACTGTTATGTCCAAATGCCATTGGATGGAAGCCCATATTGGCCTGAGTCACCTGAACAGCTCATCTGAGTCTCTACATCTGCAAAATATTCACATACATTTGGAACCATATGCCCTTGTTGGGTCATTTTAATCTTTGTTTTAACTTTCTCATTATTAACTTTATTTTCTGCTTCACTGCAGGCATAGTAGTCCTACATCCATCCATATTGAAGGAAACTGTTCTGGAAACATTTTTACCTTGGTTTCTCCTAAAGCAAGTTGGATCTCTGTGATGCTGTCTTGCATGCTGCTGAAGTCATTTTCCAGTGGTGTAATTTTCCTGTTAACTTAAAAAGAGAAGCTCAGCATTACATGTCCCGCTGGGCTTCAGACATCTGTTCCTTCCTCCCATGTCCAGAAATATTGGACAATTTCTCTCCAGCATCAAGAGAAACAAACTGATGGGAACTTATTTTAATTTTGAGAGAATCTGAGTTTGTAGGACTAACACAATGATCATACCAGTTTGACAGTGGAAGAGTATTAACATTTATTTCTTTTTTTCTTTAGGATTTTATGAATCTTTTGTCTTTCATTTCTTAAGAATTCTAACTACACTGCTTGATATCATACAATAATAATTTTTCTGAAAACTGAGAATGGAGATTCTGTTTAGTTAAAACTTCCAAATCAGTTGTAAATGTGGGTATAGTCTGAATCATAATCAATGCAATTCAAAGACAGAAGAGAACGATGTCAGAGGATACAGTGGGCGACAGAAGAGACTTCAGGTGGATCTCCGTATTTCATGAACAAATCCCAGATTTCCAAGAAATAGGAAGACGGTTGTCCCGAGGTTTACGGATCTCTTCCTCTCCCACCTCTCTCTCCTTTATAAAAGTAATTGAAAAAGACTTGAGGTGACTCTAAATATTTTTATTTGTTAGCTTACAGTTGTAAAGAAGTTGAACAGCGTTTGTCACAGGTGGCGGGGACTGTACAGGAAGGGAGGGTGTGCAGAAGGACCATGATCATGGGCAGCAGCACCAAGCTCCAGAGAAAAAGAAACAGGCAGAACTTCTTAAAATCCTTAGAAGGAAAAAAATCATGCATATCTCAGGGTACACATGACAAGCATTGTCATTAGCTCATTCTGCAACAAAATTCACTTCTTGTATGATTCCATTTCCATTGCTCCATTTTTGTTCAAAGTTGAAAAAATCTGCTGTCCCTAAGCACAAAATGGAGTAGGCTTGCAACTCTGTGGATCCTATGATAATGACACTGGTCCTTCTCCTTCCTTTGACTGTGAAGAACACTGACACATTATTAGGATTTTGTTGGTACCTGTGAGCCTGACCGGACAGCAAAGACATAGGGAAGGAGTTCCTGACACTCAAGATATCACACACACATGCTCACTGGAAATTCTTTAAAAGGGCCTTTGATTTAAACATTAGAATTGCCATTTAAAGTGCAATAACACGGGAATATTTTTCTAAGAGACTCAGTTAAGTGTATGCTAAATTAATTGGATAAAATATAAAATTCTGAGTGCAGGTGTTTATTTAAAATTCCCAGTGCTAAAAGTTTTGGGGTGGTATTGGGAAGACACAGTGAAACATGGTGTAATTTCTCCCAGTAAAAGAATTTGGGTTCCAACCAAAGGAGACAGGAATGCATGCAGACAGTGATTAGACTGGGAGGAGAGGCAGCACTCAGTGTGGTTGGAGGTGAAGTGGAGGCAGGCTCAGGGCTGCAAATGGGACTGCTGGTGTTCTAGAGACAGCTGCTTACTTTCTAGTTCAGCTGTCTAAAAACCTGTCCTGGGTCTGGAAGCAGGGTGCATCTGGAGTAAAGGCTGCTTTAGAGTTTAGCTCCCACAGCAAGGTGGCATCATTGTAGATCTTGACACAGGTAGCCCCTGGGGCCACTTTTAAGTTCCCTTCCAATGTGTTGTTCTTTTTGGGACAGGTGAATAGAGCAATCAGAATTGCTGCAAATGAAGACATTGCCCCTGAGTTGAATGAGAGATCTATTCAATTCAGTCACCGTCATTTTTCTTAATAATGAAGACACTAAGTTATGACAAATGTCTCCATTACCTACATCTTTGGGAAATTAATTGATAGAGCTTGGTACAATAAACAGAAAATTGATGAGAAAAAATTGAGAAGAAAATTTAACAGCCAGGCCCAAAACTGAAGAAATATCTCCCACAGACTGTGGTTGTATTCTGTGCAAATATTATAGACTTTTACATATTTTGGTTGATAAAATATGCTGAATGAGACACCGTCACATTTGGGTAAACCAACTACATTATACAAATAAAGTTTTGGAAGTATCTTTGTGCACTGTGACTAATAATAGGAAAAGAGAAATGGGGGGTTGAAAGGAAATACTCTTATTTACCTTGCGAGTTTTTTTGGTGCTTGAAATATTTCCTTGATATTCTTCATAAGATGTTAGAAAATCTCTATGTCCAATTTAATTATATCTTGGTCTTCTTTTTTGGTTCTTACGAGGATCTGGGTTTGGAGACCAAAGCACGCCAGGAAGGCAAGTGTGTGAATACTTGTGAGCTCACTGTCTTCTTGCTGTCTATTCCCCAACCTGTTTTATTAACCATCAGATTACAGAAACAGGATAGCCAAAAAGTCTCCAAGGGGACTCCACTTCCAGTTCCAGTTCTTACTCGTTCTTTGTAGAATAGGCCTTTGCGGCCTCTCTCCTGACCAGCATCCTCACCTGGTGCTCAGAACCTCATGTTGTCCAAAGTAGGACCCTTGACAACATTTCAAAGACCTGAGTGAATCTGGCTGTTGCTCTGAAAAGCAATACTTAGAAGCTGTCCAGAAAATGGCCCTTAATAACTTGGCATAAACTCAACTCAAATAGGGACCTCTCTACCTCTTCACCAGGCTCAATACTGTTAGGGATCCTTAGCTAGTTCTGATCCAAAAAAGGAGATTGCTGAGGAGAGTCCCCTTCAGCTGAGCACTTAAACCCCGCCATCCAGAGCCATCCACCAAAAGGCAAAATGACTGCTCCTCCCTCAACTTCTTCCTTTAGGATATTGTGTATTTTTCTATTCTTGGTTCTTTCTGGAATAACCCTGACAAGGTGTTCCACATTTCAACTATAAATTTCATTTTGGTGTTATAGGACTGAAACTGCTTTTATTTTAACTGAAAACTTTAGTGAAATAATTACAGATTTTAGCCATTCTGATAGGTGACACATCACTATGATTTTCATTTTCATTTCCCTGAGAGCTAATGAGGCTACATCTTTTTAGATGTGCTTTTTTAACCACCTGTAAATCTGCTTTAGGGATATGTGTGTTCATGTCTTTTACCCATTGTCTAACTGGATTGTTTGACTTTTTACCATTGAGTTTTAAGAATTTGTTACATATTCTAGATAATTTCTCTTTGCTGGCTATGTGCAAATATTTTCTCCCAGTCTGTAGCTTATAATTTTATTCCTTTCACAAGGCTTTTTATAAACAAAAGCTTTAAATTTTGATGTGGTCCTACTTATCAAATTTTTTTGTTATGGATTATGTTGACTTTCTACCTAGTAGTTTATCAGTTGCTAAGTGAGGTTTTGAAGTCTCCAACCAGAGTTGTAGATTTATTACTTTCTCCTGTCAGCTCCACAGTTTTTGCTTTACAAGTCTTAAAGTTTTTATTTTGTGTATGTCCATATTTATAATTGTTAAGTCTTCCTGATGAATTGATCCTTTCATCCTTAGTAATGTCTCTCTTTGCCTCTAGTTTTCTTTGCTCTGAAGTCTACTTTATTAGATATTAATATAGTAACTCCTGATTTTTAAAAGTTAATGTTTATATGGCACATATCTTTCCATCCTTTGCTTTTAACCTACCTATATTATTGGATTATATTTTCTTTTAAGTAGTATGTAATTGGGACTTGTATTTGTATCTACTCTGATAATCTTTGTCTTTTAATTGGTATATTAGATCATTTATATTTAAGGTAATTATTTATTTGTTGGTAGTTAAATTCATCGCTCCATTTTTTATTTTCTCTTTATTTCTGCTGGTTTCTCTTCCCCTGCTTATTTTGTATTGCCTTCCTGTGAGCTAAATTTTTTCCAGGAGTCTATCTTGATTTGTTTATACTGCTTGTTTATAAAACTGCGTCTCTGTTTGGTTTTAATACTGGTTTCTGTGGTGGTTACTATATACATATGTGACTTATAACAGTTTACTGGTGTAGGCATCTTACTATTCCAAGTGAAGTGTGGAAACTTCACTTTCGTATTAGACCCTTTACCATCCCCACTTTTACATATCACTGCTTCGAATATCAGATGCTGCTACACGTTTTGTTCTAGTCATAATTTATGATTTATAAAACTCACAAGAAAAAGGATAGCTCATGTTATGTACCCATATTTTTCATCTTTCCATTGTTCCTTCTTCCTTTCTCATTCTCCAAGATTGTTTCTGTCATCATTTCCTCTGTGTTTGAATAGCTTCCTTTAGCCATTCATTAAGGCTAGGTCTAATAACAACAAATTCTTGTTTTATTTATCTGAGAATGCTTTTATTTTCCTTTAATTCCTAAAAGATCGTTTTCTCATGTATAGAATTAGAATTTCACAACTCTTTTCTTGAGCACAAAAATACTGTCACCTCCTTCTGACTGTCATGGTTTCAAAGAGAAGTCTGCTGTCATTTTACTTCGTGTTCTCCTACAGGAATGTGTCATTTTTCTCTAGCTTCTTCCAAGATTTGATTTTTGATTTTAGTTTTCAAAAGTTTAATTATGATGTGTTTTGGTATGCATTTCATTGGGTTTATACTGTTTGGGACTTGTTCAGCTTCTTGGATATGTAGGTTTGTGTCTTTTACCCATTTGTGAAGTTTTCAGCTATTATTTATTCCTACACTCTTTCAGCTACAGTTTTCTTATTCTCTTTCTGATAATCTGGTAATATAAAGTGTCAGATTTTTCTTATTGTCAGTAAGATATCAAAGACTGTATTCTTTTGTTTGTTTGTTTTTTTTGTTCAAATTAGGTGAATTCTTTGTTATTTCCTTAAGTTCATTGATTATGTACTCTATGATTCCTATTCTGTTGTTTAAGCTGTCTAGCAACTTTTAATTTTTTATTGTATTTTTCACTTTATAATTTCCATCTGATTATTTTTATAGCTTCTATTTCTTTGCTGAGATCTCATATATTTTCATTTGTTTCAAGAGGATATGTAGGTGACTATTGAAGCATTTTTATAATGCTGCTTTTAAACCTTGTCGGACAGTTTTAACATTGGATTAATATCACTGTTGACATCAGTTTATTGGCTTTTTTCATTCAGTTTGTGAATCTCCTAGTTCTTGGTATGACAGGTGATTTTCAGTTGTATACTGAGCCCTATTTAAATCTTATATTTTAGCAGGAAGTCACCCAGTTTGGGTTCAGTACACAAGTCTTGGGTATTTTTGTGGACTGTGGTTCCAATGGCAGCTTAATTTTTAGAGTCTTTGTTGTGTTGTTTGGTCTGCTTGGTTTTTCTGTTTCCCTGGGGGCTCCTATTCATGGCTGCTGGTGTGGCCTGGGAAGTGGGAAAGGCTTCCCCAAGCCAGCCACCAGGAGGCTCTTGGTGGGAGAAGGATGTGGTGGGATCCATGTGCCTGTGTCCTGGGCTGTCCAAGTGCCTCTGGTCAGGGCAGGAGAATCCCAGGCCTTTGGCAACAGAGTCTCTCTCTGAGCAGCTGCTTGCTATGGCAGGCCTCTTTTCTGGTTCCACCTCTCACTCCTGTGTGTCTCAGCAGGGAAAGGGCATCTCAGGCTTAGTGGTAAGTAGACCCCTGGGTACGGATTTCTAGTGGGGCTCTGATGTGCCCCTGCTAGTGGCTCCCCTGGTGCCGTTGGAGGAACTCTGCTCCATCTAGAGGATGAGCCATCTGAGGACTATTTGAGGAGCTGCTGGTACTGGGTTGGGGTGGAAACCATGACTGGTGGCCTTCCTTGCTGGGTGGAGACTGAGACCTGGCACTGTGCTGCTCCTCTTGGATCTTGGACACACTTGCCTTCCCCTCCTCCCAGGGTCCTCCTGGGATTACCTCAAGTGCCATGCTGGGTTTACAGTTATGCTTGGTGGCAGGAGCAAGGAGAATGGGTCTATTCCTTATTTGGCATCCAGAAGTCTGAAAAGCTACATTAATACTTTAATGTCTACATTTGACACTCACCTAGAGGAAATTCTACATCTTTCCAAAGCTCTTCAATCTGTCTACTTGTATCTCTAGTTTGCTGGCTCATTTCACTTGTGTCACTTCTCCTGAGTCCACAGTAACAGCTGCAAACATGAACTCCGACTGTTCAGATGGTGCCCTCGGTCTGTCCTCCTCACTGCCTCACACTACCCTGGGACCTTCCCATGCTTTCTGCTGAAACCATCACATGTGGCCAATGCCATGGGGGTGCATGAAATAGGGTTGATTGAATTGAATAGGGTTTCACCTATTTTCAACTCTATACCCAGCTGCCTGAAATTTCCCCAAATGTTGTTTAATCTGTTTTTCTCTACCAGTAGGTGGTTCATTCTTTACCTTTTTGCCCTGGCTAATTGTGATTCACCCTTACAAACTGAGCTTGGCGTAATCTCTCCAAAGCAGACTTCCCAAATCCCTCCATGTTGGTAAGGTGCCATTTTGGGGGCCTTTCCTAGTGCCTTACCTACTTTCCTGTTTCCAAGCTCTGTTGACATGATCATTTCCCATGGAGCAGGCTCTGTATTGATCACCCCCATTGTTGCAATTGCACACTCTCTTATAATTGCCTGTTTACACTCTCACTTCTTCAGACTGCAGACCTTCTGAGGGCAGAAATTATGATGTATCTATCTTTCTATCCCCAGAACCTCTCAAATGTCAGATACTCATTGTTGGCTGAATGGCTAAATGGATGAATATCATCTCGTATTTATTTATTTATTTATTTATTTATTTATTCTTCCTTTTCTGATTTCTGAATAAAGAATTTAAGACAACAGGGAAATGTAATTACACTTTGTAAACCAATTTTTCTTCAGGAACTTAATTCAGGGTATATATTCCTGAATATTTATGCCCATTTACACACAACAAGCAATGTTTACACAGATCAAATAGGAAATCTGGATGTGAAGGGTGAAGCTTCATGGGACAATGCAGTCTAAGGAAAAATGGAATCTGTGAAGAGCAAATCCACGCAACAGAGGTGATCAGTGGCATGAGTTAACTCTGTTTACTCAGCAACACTGGCTGAACATCTTGGCACGGTGGAGTTTAGAGAGAAAAGACATTTTGTTCAATGATATTTTTAATGACTAAGTTAACTTTAAACAAGTTTTACAGTCACATAGTCCAAATATACATAAAGTTAGGTTAGTTTTCCACCTCTTCATGTAAATTATGCTCACTGATCTAAGAAGCTAGTTCTTATTAAAGACACAGCTAAGCAACACAATAAAATAAATTTAGTTCCTCCCATTCAAAAATACGTTTAAATGATGAAGCTGAGTGATCTTTCTTTTTCTCTAATAAGTCAAGGAACAATGGTTTACGTTTCCTCTGTCATTCCATTTATCTAAGAAAATATTCTGGAAAATCACCAGAGCACTTCTAGAGGCTTCATGTGAATACAGTCAAGAGCTTGATTGGTAAATTTTGGAAAAGGATGCTGAGAAAAAAATCTGAGATCGAATCAATCTCCTTTAGAAGTTCATCATCATCAGCTTTCATGGGCCTTTAAGTTCTCCCTGACCTCCTGAGGTTGCACGCCAAAGGGAAGTGCGATTTGAGTAGGCTGGGGGCCCTACCCACACTGCAGTAAGAACACGGGCTCTGGACCCTGCAGGCCCAGTTCAGAGCCAGGTTCTGTTGGCTGCACACAAGGCGGCTCTGCCCACCTACGGCCTCGTGCCGCACACTCTCTATAAGTAGAGGGTCGCACAACTCAACTCTTTTGTGTCCCCTAACCATTAGCAGGAGAGCTCACCTCGCCTTCCCGGCGCAGCCTTGGACTCAGACTCAGCGTCCTCCCTCCTCTGTGGTCCTCTTTCCTCTGTGTTCCTCTCTCTCCTCTGTGTTCCTCCCTCCTCTGCGTTCCACAGCACGACTGGAGCTCTCCCAGAGTGGCTGTCTCTCCAGCAGGTCATCGTCAGCTTCCTGGGGTGTGGTGGGGTGGGATGGGGCGCTTTTCTCATGAGCTATCTATGTGGGTACCTCAGACCCACTCCCAAACCCCAGGAGGGACAGGGCAGCCCCCACCCCCAACCCCGTGTGCATTTGGCCTGCGGGTCACTCTGGATGTTCCGGCTCTGTCTTGGAATGGGACGAGGCCTCACTCCCAGGGCCAGGGTGTGGAAGTGCGTCTGAAACAGGGCTTGGGAAGAAGCCGCACTGTGGGGCACAATAACCGTGTGTAGTGCTTCCTGGCTGAAATCTGCACTCAACAAGAGGTCGCTCTTGGAGTATTAGGCTGCTGCTTTGGTATCAGGCGCGCGCGCGCTCACACACACACATACACACAATTTTTAGAAGCAGGCGTGACTGGCATGCATGTGCATAGACGCGGATGGCCCCTCATCAGGAGGGATGAGGAGGGGAGCCGTGGGCTCGCGGAAGAGCAGCGAGGGACACTGGCTCATAGAGCAGAGGGGAGCAGTGAGCAGGCGGCACCCCCCGGGCAGGGTAAAAGGGCACGAGGAAAAGCGAAGGTGCGAGGGGAGGACCGACTGGTGGCCAGCGTCCGGGAGGGGCAGGCAAAGGCTCGCCTCGAAGTGCCTTTACGCTTAGGTAGAATTTCCATGCCTCCCTCGCGCTCCACCCTGCTGCGTGAACATTTTCCTGGCCTGCTAAGGAGGGAAAGCGGCTTTAAAAGGCATTAACTGTAGCCCTCACACACGGGCATTAACATGTAGCCGGTGACACACTTCACTGAGAAGGACGCAGGGGGCCCAGGCGTGGCGTCTGCAGGCTTTTGAGGGGACGTCCTTGGACAGAGCTAACTCTTTGTCTCTGGAGCAAAGTGGGATGGGATCCGGGGCTCTGGGCTGTGTGATTCTCGCAGGGGGAATGGGAAGCTGCTCTGCGGCCCCCTCGAGCATCCTGCCCCTGGAACTGGCTCTGCCGAAGTGTGCTGTGCGCTGAACGCTGCACAGGCTGCACACACGGCCTCCAGCCCTGCCTCGCGGGCTCTCTGTGCTTTCTTTTCAGAGCCAAGAATGTGACACATAAAATGAAACAGTTTTTAGAATAGGCATTTAAAAACCTTATATGTTTTGTACCTGGTTCCACAGTCAAAGGTGGCTAGCCATTGTGGTTTTAACGCGGGTTTGGCCAAGCCTGGGATTTGAAGGTTACAGCGGTCAGCCCCATCTAATGCAATCCTGAGAGGATGGCAAAGTTAGGCCAGAGATCTCTCCGTTCGTTCAAGGAGAGCAGTGCTCAAATAAGAGGCACGCGGCCGTCGGTTAACTGGTGGGATTATCCCCAAGGAATGCGTGCTGTACTGGAAGGGTGGCTTGAAGGTGAGTAACACGGGAAGTTACTTGTGTTTGTGTGTGCAGGCACAAAAACAATCAGTATTTGGAGAGGTGTCGTCACGGCCTCAGGAAGGCCCCCACCCGTTGTGTGTGGGATTCACACAGCCAGAATCTGCTCCTGGTTGAGAAAAGCCCGTGCTTTGAATGAGTTTGTTTACCAGGCAAGAAGGACAGCCTTCTTTCCTGCAGCTGTTGGCTTGGCCGATTATCTCTCATGAAATGAAAAAGTATTATGTTGATTTCTGCAGATATGATGTTCCTCTACTTCCTGTCCTCCCCATATGGCCCGTTAGTATATTTCTTTTTAAAGGTATGAACAATTAAGCCCAGAATTACTAAAACTTTTATCACCTTTGTTCTTTGGAACTGTTGAAAATTCTGCTGAAAGATTGTAATTCTATCCTAGTTCTTAAAAGAATGCTTTATTGGCATAATATATAAGGAAATTGCTTATCTTTTTTCCACATGATATTTTCTCTTAGACGTAAATGATTAATTTAAAAGCCACTGAGTTTTATGTATTCTCTAAAGTGTAATGGAGAGCGACTTTTCCCTAGTCCTTTGAGCACAGGAGTCATCATGAAACCTCCCACACTATCTTGTCATCAAATAATAAATGAGCAATAGTATTCAAGCCACTGTAGGTACAAAACTTTAGAAAATGTGAGATTCAAAGTGGAGAAAGGATGGTTATTTACAGAATAGTTACTTCCTGCAGAGTGTTCTCCATGCTGATGGTTTTACACTGAGCGCAAAATGGTATGGAATATGGTATTTACTTTAGGCAGACATGCAAAAAAGGTGAGAGAGGCATTGATTCAAATCATTGAGCACTCACTGAGTACCTATTGTTTGCTAGGTGTGTCAGTTTGCTATGGGGATGCCAAAGATAAAGTATCCTCTTTTCAGGGATGGTTCACTTCTTCTTTAGGGTATCATACCTCAGATGACAATAACAGAAGACTGTAATCAGACACTGGAGTGGGAACTCATCCATGCATTCCATATTTATTGAGCATCTACTTTGTACCAGACATTAAGCTAGCCCAATACAATTCCATATTTTTACATTGTGTGCGTTTTAATATTCAGGGAGGTTTTGATTAGTTGGAAACTCACAACCTTGGAAAACCTCAGAGTGTTCATTGATATGAAAAGCAATAATTGTATGACCTTATCTAACTCCTTGAAAATATTTAATAGTATCACCTCCTCTTGTGGTGTCTGTGTGTCCACAGCTCAGCAACCCAGGCAGCTCTGGGGATGCTGGTCCTCACTCCTCAGGCTGCAATGCACCGTCCATTCATCTCTTGTATAATAACACTGAGGGGAAGCACGATGGCAAATGGTTGTGAAACAGGGTGAAGTTGAGACTACGCTGAGAAAGACAGATGTGTGGGGGGAATGGTGGTGACACTGAGAGATGCCATTTCTGGTTAAGTAGCTATTTGATGAGAGGGAATAACAGACTGCCCAGCAGTGGGGTGGAGAGCAGAGAGTAAACATCCACAACCTGGTGAGAGAAGTGCCAAGTATTTGAAGGGTGTGAAAGAGATGCATGTTTACACTGACCACTTATGAAGGACACTGTTCACCCCAGTGCACCCAGACACTGTTCCCACAGTGCAGCAAGGCTACCAATGAAGCTACAGCCACTCTATCTAATCTAATAAACTCTTCTTCCAAGCTTCCACAGACCCTCAATGACTCTACGCTGTGCGGATGTATCAGTCAGGATATTCTAAACTTTGGTTTAAGAGCAAACCACGTGAAAAGCTGAATGGCTTAAAACAACAGGGTTTATTTGTTATAAAGAGTGCAGGTCCAGGGTGGATCAACAAGGGATCTGGTCATCACTTCCTGTGGCAACAGAGGTTCCTTATTTAGGATATGAGGTGAGCCGTGGGAGAAAGAACTTCCAACTCTGACCTCCAATTTTATGCTGAGATATAAACTGTGGATTGTGGCTTGAACGTCAGTTATCCTAGAAATCATTTGTAAATGAAATACTCCAACTTGAAAATTATCCTCAATACCACATTGAAGATAGCACAGAGGTAGGTTGACTATTGTCAACTTCCACTGAATCCTACAGAGTAGTGTGACTTTGTGGGGTGGGGAAAACATTTATTTTGCTAATCTTGAAAATACTTTACACTGGACTATATAATAGACATGTATGTCTGCCTCATATGAATTATTTCAATCTCCCTGTTAACATATTCACTGGGTATTCCATAGATATGTGGATACTTAGAGACTGTAAACAAACTTGAGCTTTGTGGGACTCATTATTTCTTCCTCTCTGCAGTTGGACGAATTTTCACAAAAGAAATTTAAGACTACAAGGAACAGGTGATCCCTTCCTAGCATTCCTGAAATTATGCTGCTCCAGGAAATGTAGAACTACACTAATTACAGAGGAATTCTGCATTGCATGTGGTATTTTTCATAGTTTTGGGTTTAGAGGGAATTCCTAACAATTTGCAAACCTATTGATTAATTGCATACTGCTGTTGGGGAAATAAATCCTTACAGAAACACTGCTCATGGTAGTACTATAGCAGAGACCAAGCATAATGCTCATACGGTAAGGTTGTTTTCCTTTAACTTTATTGCTATTAGTCAAGGTGTCCAGCGGTCCAGTTCTCAAATCCTCTCTTGCCTTGGCAGTTCCTTTGAAAACGTCAGTGGGGAGAAGTTCACCCCTGTGCAAATGATCCAGTCTGCCAGGCACTTCCTCCTTGCATTGCACTCTTCAAAGTGATTAACCTTGTAAGCTGCAACATGAAAAAGCCTGAACCCAACCACCAGGCATGTTTGCAGATCATGGCACCAGTCCTAATATATGCTTTTAAATAATGCCCTGCCACAGGGCTCTCAGAATGGAATGGAGTCAAATAATTCTTAATTCGTATAATTTAAACACAGCAGCATGAATGACTAACCACAAAGGGGGAGGGAGAAAGACAGCAGAAGTATTAAGAAAATAATCCAAGCTGAGTTAGAAAATCAAATGAGATTCCACTTCTTGTGTGATTGAAATTATCAGCCTTTGAGAGGCTGAGTCTCTCGATACCTCTGTTTAATGAAGGTTTGGAGGGCTCTGGGGCCACATGGACAGACAAGGCTCCTTAGTGCTCGGGGAGGAATGCCCTTAAAATACACTTAGTGGAGAACAACTAAGTTAGAGGCACAGGAGGGCTAGAAATCCCTAGACATCCCTCCTCCATTGCCTGCCGTCTCCCTCAGTGCCCCCCAATGTCATACTAGTCTCTGAAAAACAACAACAACAACAACAAACACACTCAAATCTGGCCATATCTATCCCTTGAATAAAATTCCCCTATGGTCCCTCAAGCTCTCCAGCATAACAAATGCTAGGCACAAGACCCGACCTGCCTGTCTTCTCCATTGCTTCTCCCAGCGGCATCTATGCAGAGCTGGGAGAAGACAGAGCCAGCCCTCCTGGACTGTGTCCTGCTGCTCCTTTGCCCCAACACCTCGGTCACTTTCCTCTGTCACTGTCAGACTCAACTCAACACTCATCCTCTTAACTCAGCCTCAGCAGTGGCTCCTCTGCAGATCTCCTGCTTCTTCTTCAGGCAAGGCTAAGACTTTCCCCTTCTGAGTTCCCCAAAGGACTTGCATGTGCCACCCTGCTAGCCACTATGATGGTGTCATGGTGTCATCACACTGGCCAGAGCCTTTTCCCACCAGCAACTCTGCTCATCAGCAGAGCACTTAAACACTGAAGAAAGGGCACATACCTGTCATCCTTATATATTGCCATTACTGGCTACTCTAAACCAGATTGCATAGTTCTTTAAACTTCAAACCTGTGACCCTAAGGATTATCTACCTAAATACCTTTTTTTTTTTTTTTTTTTTTTTTTTTTTGAGATGGAGTCTCACTTGTCGCCCAGGTTGGAGTGAAGTCCATTCTCGGTTCACTACAGCCTCTGCCTCCCGGGTTCAAGCAATTCTCATGCCTCAGCCTCCCAAGTAGCTGGGATTAGAGGCGCACACTACCACGCCCGGCTAATTTTTGTATTTTTAATAGAGACAGGGTTTCACCATGTTGCCCAGGCTGGTCTTGAACTCTTGACCTCAAGTAATCCCCCTACCTCAGCCTCCCAAAGTGCTGGGTTTACAGGCATGACCACAATGCCCTGCCTATCTACCTAAATACTTTCAACATTAGTTTTTTCATATGGTAAAAGTGAAATGGGCATCACCAAATAAGACTGCACGTGTGGGAGTTCTTTGAAAATCCTAAACTTGGTAAATATTCTTGTTCTTAACCTTTTAAGTCAAAAGCCCAACATGGAGTAGACACATCCTTTGAGAGGTGAGTGGATGGACACTGGAGACCCTGGCACTGGAGCTGCACCTCAGGGGCATGCCCATGTCTGCCCGCTTGTGGAGCTGCTGCATAAGGAAATCCCCCTAAAGGTTTAGCTGTCTGTGCTCAAAGCTGCACCCTTCTTGCCTTTACAGCTGGAGAAGGGGGAACAGGAAAATACAACTAATGCAATAAATACTAACATTGTCCCTATGATTCCTTCATAATGTCTTTCCTTGATGAAAAAGAAATACTCCATTTCCATTTATTGCTGTTATCCCATCTTCCCGGGTAAGATGGGTGCTCCCATCCCTCGCACAGCTGAGGTTCAGTGTGCTTCTGTCATTTCTGTCAGCCGCGTCTCTTTGATGGGGCCTTCCTCTGGCTGTCCGCGTCTGTGAGGTCCCGTGTTCAGGCCCACATGGCACCTCTGAGAGAGACAGCCTTTCCACTTTCCGCCTTTCTGTAGCGGATATGGAGAGTTGGTGTTAATGGACAGATCTGAATGGAGCCCTTCCATTTCCTTCTATCACTGATCTTGTCCTCCACACTGACAGACTCCACAGCCAGACATGCAGAGGGTGGCGGATTTTTAAAGGCTGCTCAGTGTGGAGACACCAGAACATGACTCTGTGGGGAAAAGGACCATGTCTGTTTTCTCTCTATTTATATTTCCAGTGTCTGCTGAATAAACTATCAATAAATATTTACTAAAATGAAATGAATCTTTGTAAAAACATAGCGTTCACACAGCAGTTGTTTTAGGAGGCTCCCTGGACCACCTGCCCGTGGGATTGCACACTGGATGTGGAGTCAGCTCTTGCTTGTGCAGTGCTCTTATATCAGCCCAAACATTTCGAGAGTGGCATTAAAATGGAATCAGTGATTCAGTGATCATTAGGTGTTTCAGCATATCTAAACATCCGTTCCTTTTTATCTATTAAAGGAAGAGTGAAGACCAGCTTTAAGACGTGTTTTGTCCTAGGAGAATAGAATGGCCGCATTGGAGACGTGAGACTATGAGTGCAGCTGAAATTGGCAGGGGCAGGGGCAGGGGCACGGGCCAGAGTGTTAAGTTAGAGTTATCATTAAACATCTGCCATCATTAAACAAATGCTTTTAAACTGTGTCCTTTAGAAATGTGTATGTGAAGTCCTAACCCTGAGTACTCCACTACCTCAGAATGTGAGTGTATTTGGAAATAGGGTCATTGCAAAGGTAATTAGTTAAGAAGAGTTCCCGCTGCGGTAGGTGGTCACCAATCCAGCATGACAGGAGTCCTTATAAAAGGGTGGATTTGGACATGGACGTGCACACAGGAAGAAGCCCGTTGAGAATGGAGGCAGGGGTCGGGGTGACGCTTCTACAAGCCAAGGAACACTGTAATACCAGCAAACCACCAGAATACAGGAGACAGGTGTGGAGCAGCTTCTCCTTCAGAACTGTTAGGAGGAACCAGTCCTGGATGCATCTTGATCTCAGGCTTCTAGCCACAGAACTATGAGACACTCACCCCTGTCATTTCAGCTGCCCAGGTTGAGGTACACTGTTATGGCAGCCCTGGAGAGCTCATACAGCATCCCAGTGAAGACAGTAAGCAGTGTCAGAATCTGGAATTTGGGAGAGAGAGCTGGACTGGGAGGAAATGGGATTTGCTGCTATATAGGCGGCAGTGAAAGACATGAGATCAGATGAGATCACAAGGGAGAGTACCCCTAGGAGTGAAGCATGAGTTCTCAGTGCTGCAGTGTTTATTGGGGAGATGACCAGTACCCTACAAAGGAGGAGCCAGTGAGGCAGCAGGGAAGCTAGGGCGATGCCGTCACCTGCAGGATGAGAGGTCTGGCTTGTCTTCTGCTAGTTGACCTCAAAAGCTAGGGCAATGACTGGTACACAGTAGGCCTTCAGGAAATAGTTGCCAAATTAGTAAATGACTGTGTTATCCTGTGACCTATGCTGTTGGATGGCAATTATTTTGTTATTTTCTTGGTAGTAGTAGTTTTGTTTATAAAATAGCAGCATATATTTAAAAGTATTCATTTTTAAAAGCAGGTGTTTAGGATTTATAACAAGATAACTAACTATTCACAGATTCCTGAAAACCAATGCATTTAAAAGCACTTCTTTGTTGAATAAGCATGTGTTCACATTTGGAAATTCAAACAGTAGAAATTTTTGTAGTGAAATTCTCCCCTTGCTAACAGCAGCCAATATCTACTCAAATGGAATGGATCCAACAAAGGCAGCTGATACCACTGATCAGTGTCTGTGGGTCTCTCCAGAAACACTTTGTGCATATAGGAGACACATGCACACACACACTCAGCATCCCATCTTCCCCCTTCTTTAAACACAGATGAAAGCGTTCTACCAGTACTTACTATGCACCTTGTCTTTTCTCACTTTTCTCAGCTTCTTCCAGATATGTATATAAAGTTTCATTCCTCCCTTCCCACTCCCAGTGGCTGCAAAGTATTTTATTTTCAGAATATAACACAATTTATTTAAACATTCTCCCCCTTTTTTTTAAGATGGAGTCTTGCTCTGTTGCCCAGTCTGGAGTGCAGTGGTGAGATTTCAGCTCACTCCAACCTCTGTCTCCCAAGCAGCCAAGACTACAGGTGTACGCCACCACGCCAAGCTAATTTTTGTATTTTTTGGTAGAGACGGGGTTTCACCATGTTGGCTGACTGGTCTCAAACTCCTGACCTCAAGTGATCCCCTGCCTTGGCCTCCCAAAGTACTGAGATTACAGGTGTGAGCCACCACGTCTGGGTGAAACAGTCCCTCTTGATGGACATTTAGGTTATTTCCAATATTTTGCTACTAAAACCATTGTTTCCATGAGTAGCCTTGACATATTCCATTTCCTGCATGTACAAATGTGTCTGTAGGATGAATTTCTAAAAGCGGAATTTGTGGGTCAGTGGGTATGTTTGTTGTACTTAGGACTGATATAGTCAGTCATTGCTCTCCAGATGGGTGGGCCAGTTCATATTCTCACCAGCAAGTGTCTGCTCCTGCGTATGCTTGCTGAAACTGTGTATCATCAAGCATTTTTATCTTTGTTAATCTCATAGGTAAAAAAAATAAATTTCCCTGTAGCTTTTATTTGTATGTCTCTCATTATGAAACTGAAGAACTTTTCATATGTTTAAGAACCATTTGAATTTTATCTTTAGTCAACTGTTTATATCCTTTTCTCATTTTGCATTATTTTGTAGAATCTTTTTACATGTTACGAAAATTAGTCTTTTTTTATGGCGTAAATTTCAAATATATTTTTTTTAGCTTGTCTTTTGCCTTTTTAAAATAACTAATGTAATTTGATATTGATGATTTTTATGTAATTGAGTTCATCAATTTTTTATGGCTTCTAAATTTGTTTCATAGATTTAAAGGCCTTAACTTCTCTGAAATGATAAAATAATTCTCCCAATGTTTCTCATAGTACTTTTACATTTTTACTTTTTGTTTGAGTGACTAATCTATATTATGTTGGTGTTGTGAAGGTGGCATTGTTTCCAATTTGGCTATTCACTTGTCCCAATATCATTCACTAAATAATCTCCATTTTTCCCCTTCAATATGAGAGGATTCCTGTATTATATACAATATTTCCAAACATGTTTAGGCTATGAGTTTTCCATCCTGCTTTTTTTGTTTCCTGTTACATCAGACTTCTATTAATTACCATGGCTGTATACAATGCTTATTTTCTGGAAACTTTCTTTTTTATTTTCTTTTCCAGAGTGACTCTTGATATATATATTTTCTTTGATTTTCTGAGACATTCATTTAATTTAGAAAGTACCTAATATTGTTGGCATTTTTAATGGGAGAAAGTTAAATTCTAGATTTATTTAGAATGGGTAGTTTCATAGAAACATAATAATTTTATACAAATGCATATTGCAAAGATTTTCTGTGGATTAGTTTTAGTCTTGGAGAAGCAATTGTGACCTTAGGTTTTAGAATGTTCTGTAGTTTCCTCAATACAAATATGAAATTTATTCTCCGTGCTTACCATGATTTCACATGTGTTTCTGTGTGTAAGGATAACATGTATATTATGAAGTGTTTCTGTGTTCATTCTTCATGTAGAAATCTGTGATGTGGATGAAACTTATATCCAGTGTATCAGCAGAGATGAATATCGCCTTATCAAATGTTACCTAAAATACATAGGGTTCATCTTTCACAAAAAAAAACCCATTAAATCAATGAATAAAAACCAAATTTTGGGGAATAAGTGTTTATATATCCCATGGCTTACTGAATTTCCCATGATCATCTTAAAATAGTACATGTTTATAAATAAAAGGTTTACGATCGCGGGACAATGGGGATAACACACACATATGTGCAGTCTAAAATATTGTTTTCATGGTAACAAGTCCTGCCTCAGAGATTTTGATCATGGATAAAATACAGGTCTGTGATTCAAACGCACCATACCTGTGTAGTCCCCGTGGGGAAAGCATACTAAATTTCTTCTAATTAGCCTCACAGAATATTTGGTGGTGTTTCGTTCATTTGAATTTGGCATTTTCACGCGTCATTAGAAAACTGAGGCTAATTCAGCACGCTACTTCCTCTCTACTTCCTACTGCTGAAAAACAGTTGCACTTTATATTATAAACATCAGCAAGATATTTATGCACAAACTAATAAGTGAGAATCAAAGTGTTTCCATAAGGCAGTAAGAGAAAGGGAGATAGCTGGGCTTTTATTTTAACATTATCAACACTTAGCTATAGATAAGTGACCCAACCAAGGTGGCCTTCATTTCAATCTGTAAACTATGGTGGGGCAGGAAGGATAGACATGCTGTCCACCCTGTTGGTGGGACAGGTAGGGTGGAGTCAGGCAAGGTCAAAGGAGAGAAGAGGTACCTGGGAGGTTTGTCAAAAACAAAGCTGCCATGACAGAAATTCACATTAGTGAGTACATGGAAATTGGCAGGGTCTAAATGCTTGCCTCAGGGACTTGAGTAAACATTTGATCTGAATGTGGAAAAAAAAAGTTCACTTGTCACGGATTGTGATGTTTATAATAAAAAGAAACTAAGATAATTTCAAGAGCTCATTCAAGTCAAAAGCTAAGGCCTGTGTGCCTGGCATCAAGTATATTATTCATTGGGTGAGAGTTCTAATCTCTGTGCAGATTCAGTTTTATTGAATGATCTGATGGAGAAAGTAATTAAGATTGGCAATATCTTTCAAACATATGCCCTTAGTCAACGACTTGGGAGAAGGTGAAACAGAGGGGTTGAAGATTGTAATATTTAAATGCATTAAAAAACTAGGTATAGGAGATTTATTGATGGGTTTTAATAATATGCTTCCTCTTATCAAATAAACTACCATTCATTAATCCATCAGTAGCTCATTGATGCAATAAGAAATCTAAACTTGACATTGAAGAGAGAAGAAAATCATTTTTTAAAAGAAAGTACAGGTATTATGCTTTATATTAACAGTTGTTAATATGTTGTTTAAAATCTTAACATCTATGTCTATGGGAGAGATTGGTCTGTAAATTTCCCTTGTAGTAACATGCTTGTCAAATTTTGGCATGAAATATATGTTGCTTTCAGAAAATAAACTGGTTGCTATTCTCTTTATTTCTATTCTTTGGAAAATTTGTGCAAAAATTGATGTTATTTTTCCTTTAAATGTTTGGAAGGCATTCCCGGTGAGTCAAGTGGTCAGACAGCCTCAGCACCAGCGTGGGGGGTTGCTTAACTTCTGTGAGCTTCTGCTTCTCTATCTGTAAGTGAATTTCACATCTATCGGTCTCATCTTTTCAACTGATTGTGGAGATAATAAACTCCTCTTGCTTTACCTGACATGTATAAGCATGCAAAGTGCCCTATAAATATACCATACACATCTTCATACTCCCTAATGCTGTTTTACGGAAGAAAGCAAGTTAGTGGGGACAAGTAAGCAGTCATGGCCAGGAAGTGAAATCTAGATGTAAGGACATAAATGTATCTCCAGAAGGAGATCAACAGGAATCCTAAAAGAGATCCTTGCACTATAGAGTGAATAGGGTGCACTAATAGCCTCCCATACCTGAGGTATGGACCAGCATCCTGCATCCATCAGGAGACAGCTGTGGCATAGAAGACAGTGTCTGGGATAGAACACTGTCAGTTCAAATGTTGTGATGTTTGGGAGAGTACTTTAATCAAGATTAACTTTTTTATCTTTTTTCAACAGGAGACTTTCAAGTTACAAAAATGAAGTAGTGGGTAAAAAAGAGATTGACAGCCAAGTACAAATTGCTTTCTATCTGTGAAAGAAAAAAATCATACAAAATTTTTATTCATGAGGGAACCTCAAATAACCAATGCCTTGATCTCAGCAGGTCTGAGTCTTCCCAGGGCCTGGAGCACAGCCTGCAGATACCCTATCCATCTCCTCTCAGCCTAGCCCTGCTCAGGGGGGAGAGCTGGCAGCTGCCTGCACTTTGTCGGGGTGGCCTGAAGGGCAGTTACACCCGAGAGGACCCTCAACAAGGAGAAAAAGGCGGTCTGTGGATATGCACTCAGCTTCCTTGCCTCTCAAAGGGATGGGTCCACATTGCCTTCTTCAGGGTCTGTGGTGAGTCAAACCCAGTGGCCCGCTGTGTCCTGTTAATTTGGTCTTTTAGTAACTTTCTCTCCTCTCCTGTCTCGATTTCCCACTCCCTCAGTGTTTCTGGAGATCACATTCCGAGTAAACTACAGGCACTTAAATCCTTGTCTTAGTGTCTGCTTCTGGGGGACCCCAAACTAAGTCAGTGCCAACTGCCAGCTGCCAGCTGCCAGCAGGGAAGTGTCGTCTTTCATACCAGGGACAAGGGAGAGCTCTGTTGTAACTTGCTTGCCCAGTGTTTCATATTTTATCTCTGCTCCATGGCAACTTAAAAAGTTGATTGATTTGGGTGGAGCATGGGTACTCTGTTAAAGGATGTTTGGGTTGAGTTTAGATTTAATTTTAGTTTGAGTGCTCCATTTTTAAACAAAATGGCAGCTGAAAATTTTCCAAATGGATTGTTTTTGATAATTTGTAAACTATATTTTACAAATGTAGCTTGCAAGGGAATATGCTACATAGCCAGAAGTCTCTGGTTGTCTTTAATAAGATCTATAGCTTACTAAGCTACAATATAATATAGGATTAATGAAATCAAAGCCCCCACAAGTTTCCATGCAAATAGCTATCATTTTCACCCACTGGCTGGGGTTCAATCTGAGAATGAGTGTTTCAGAAAGTACATGCTGGGGCTAAGAGAGTGAAGGGAGAATGTCAGAACCTTCCTTCCTTCATTCAGCTACTCATGGCATGGCTTATGGACACCAAGTGTGTTAAAGGCATTGCTTTGCCTTGGATTGCAGGAAGAGGTTGTGTGAGATAATTCTGAGCACTCAGCTGGTTTGATTTATGTTTCGTTTTGTTTGTCTTGTTTTCTGATCCACTGGTACGTCAAATGTGAGGACAAATAACCCTGTAATTAGTCTCTGCACCAGGAAAAAAAAGGCAGGACTGTGGAGCTCCTGAGTGAGCTCATCATGGAGTGAACCTCTGATGTGAGGACAGTCGCTCGCTGTGAGGTGGGGGGATTCCTCTTCCTTCCAGAAATTCCCCTACTCTGTGGGTCTGGGGAGGAGTGGGTGTGCTGAGGGCCACGGTAGAGAAACCTTCCTGTGTGTGAGGGATGTGATCTGAAGTCCAGGCTCTCCCAACACCTGGCTGAGTGCATGGGAGTCCTCTGTGCAAGGGCGTTTCCATGCCAGTCACGCCTGGAGAGCTTTTCCTTGCTGTGCTGGTTGCTGGAAGTTGTAGCGCTCAGTGTCTGCTCCACCTCTGACAAAAATACAGACCCCATGGCACCAGCTTTTTGGGATCGTTCAACTCATTCTTCCTACTTTTCTTTTTATCCTTTCATTTTTTTCTCCATTATTTAGTTTCCTACATGTTATATAATTTTCTGTGCCAACTTTGTATGTAGCCATTTAGATATATAATAGAATTAGTAGATTCTGGTAATATATGGGTCACTTTTAAGTTCCATAAAATCTAGCATACTAGCAAATGGCTTTAAATTATAGCACAGTGACTTAAGTTAGACATTGAGGATTTACTGGCTATCAAGATTGTTAAATAGCTCACCACAGAGTGTTGTGAGATCTTTCTCTGGATATGTTCATGGTCAACATTCCTCTGAAGCAGCTGTGTTGGAGTCCTGTTTGGAGAGAGAGGGATAGGTTTCATTTTCTTCCAGAAGAAGGAATTAGAAACCCCAATCACTGAGTTTCTTTCCTATGTGACTGAAAGGATGTGCAGCTACCAGCCCTCTGCCCAATTCTTTCAGACATGTTATCCCAAAGAAGCAAACTCCTCGGCTTAACTTAAGACTCCATTGTGGAAACAGTACATGCTTATTCAGATAATAAAAGGAGGCCCAGTCCCTCTTAGCCAAGTGGCATAGAGCTTACATTGGATGTGAGGACACTCCCCACAGCTGCTTTGCAGGTCCCAGCACTGTCCTTTTCCTTACCCCACATCTGACTAGTCAAGGAGGAAGGGGTTGCATCCCAGCTGAAACCAGTGCCACCATGCATTAGTCAGGATGGGCTGTGATCTGCTACAGTAACCAATTCCCAGCCCAAATCTCCATGTTGGGAACCAGCAGTGTTTCTCAGACATGATATATGCCTTTGCAGTTCAGCAAGGCTCTGCTTATTTTTGTTGCATAGAAACTAGGTTGAGGGAGCTGTCACCTTCTTGACAGTTGCCAGCTGTGGCTCAGAGGAATAGAGAACTCTGCAAAGTCCTGTGTTAGCAAGTACTGTTTGTTAGCAGTTCTACTCATGATCTGTAGGATAGAGGAATTGTATGAATTTATCCACCCAACAGAGGGTCAGAAGTACAGTCTTACAAGGGGAGGAACTAAAATTAAGTAATGACAGTAATAATTATTACTGCATCTCTCTCTCTCTCTCTCTCTCTTTTGCAGACTGCAAAGTTGGTCAAAATTGTTGGACGTCTGTTACCATGAGTATAGACATTGCAGAATGTGTTTTCTTCACTGACTTCAGGAGAGCTAGTAACTATCCGTTGATATTGTAGAGTGCTAGGAGATTCTCATTTATTTGAGGAACAAGATATAATTTACAATCAGTTGGACATGAGCAATGTAAGAGAGAATGTTAAAATTTTATAATTCCTCTACGTGGTTCTTTCTAAATATTGATAAGAAAGGCTTACAGTTCTAAGGAGAAGAACTGTTTTGGCTTTCACTGATTTAATAAAATCACATGATTCCTTTTTTAGTGCTAAGTAAGACAACATGCCAAGAAGTGATAATTAACTGAACCACGAGATACAAAGGGAAAGAATAGACATTTGTTCTAATCAAGTGTTTCGCAAATCTAAACTGCATGATGTCCACCAGGCAGGCATGATGTGTCTTGTTGAGTCTGCTAGAAGGAACAAGTTGTAGGTTAACTAGAGAATGTTGCAGCACCCATATCCTGAAAAACTGCAAGTATTTTAAAGATTTTACTCTTTGTGGGAGTAGAATTTTAAAAAACCTAATTACGTAAGTACCAGTCATTAAAGCCTAAACATATCGTCTTGTGCTGTTTGGTGCTTTAAATCTGTGTTTGCATGTATGTGCATGCACATGGTCTGTGTTATTCTCTGTGATGTTCCATTTTTCCTTTTTTGCTGGAGGGACTATCATTCTAACCATTCTCTTAGAATGATCTAAGAAAAGGAGACTTCCATGACTCTCATTCTGTAAAGGAAGTCTCATTACATGGTTCTTAAAGTGACCAGTGTGTACCTAAGTTCCTTTAATTGGAAATATGTGAGAGGCTTATTTTTATTAAACCTTCCTCAGGGAATTACTGCCACAAAGCATAAAACTGGTGTCTCCAGTATTCAGTATGATATTCCCGCTCTAGTTCAGATTATAGAGGGAACCCAGACTCCTTTTTATTGGTTGAGTTAAATAAGCATTTTTGGTACATCAGCTATAGGCCCTGTATTCACCGTTAAGAAGAGTAAATAATATATTTCTTGTCCGTAAAGAGCTGAGTATATCTTGAGAGAGACACGATTTATGTATATCTATTTAAGAGAACTTGGAGCATATGTAACTTACAATAGAGCCAGGCATGGTGGCTCATGCCTGTAAAGCCAGAACATTGGGAAGCCAATGTGGGAGGATGGCTTGGGACTAGAAGTTCAAGACTATCCTAGGCAACACAGTGAGACCTCCTTCTCTACAAAGAAAATAAATTAAAATAGGCATTTTGACTCTTCACAAACAAAAGATAAGATGTGGAAGAGGCTGGATTGTTTGAGCTAATACCAGGGCAGGACAAACATATGTAAGGTGATCTTCTGAGAATTTGTGTCTTACTTCTCATCCATATGTTGGACAACAGGGTTGCAGACTGCAATTGTCCAACTGGCCTTGAAGGGCATAACTATGTTGGTCTTAGGATTTGAGTTTTTGTGACAATCTCGGCTATTTAGATTTTTTTTTGAATTTTCACTTTCAGCCTATCATATATGCAGATTGCTTGTTCCATGTAATTATGTACTTTCTCAAAGTAATGATTTTATATCACTGGCACTAACTCAAATTTTGCACTAACCCAGGGTTTTGATAATTTATAGGTAGGTCCTAAAATAGTTTCCATAAACAAATCATGTTTTATGAAAAATAAGTCAGGTTTTCCTTTTGGGGAATTTAAAAACTATGCATGCTTCCTACATAGGACTAATGTTGCTAACACAGGACTGAAGAAACATCCTAAACAATGGCAGCTGCGAGAAGAGGTCAGCTTGATTTGGGATTGTAGCTCACACCTGGCTCTGGATGAGTCAATGTTATCTTGACAGGATGTTTTCAGCAGACCCTTACATCCCTTGCCATAGCCAATTGTAAGGTGTTTGTTTCAGGAAATCATGCCCTGCTACTAACAATCCCTTTCCAAACTATCTTTTAGTGTTTGGCATGCAGTTAGTATTGACTCAGAATCTAATGGGAAAGTTGTAACTGACCCAGGCTGAGTCTCAAAATGAACCTATGTGCATTACAGCATCATCCTCAGGTAAAAAGCTTGCCTGAGGTGGATAGAAGCTTAAAACCTGAAGCTGGGAACTCCTTAAAGGGCTTTTAGCAACTCAGGAGGACAACTGGGGTTACCAACCTGGAGCAGAACCAACTTCTAGTCTCCACCCATGCCTGGTCTTTTAACACAGCTTTTCTGGGAGATGATTGCATTTCAAGTTCCTCCCACAGAATTAGCACTTCTGTTGCTGGACATAAGCACATTTTCTCCTGTCTTAGCTGTGGAACCTTACACAAGTTACTTAACCCATCTGTGCCTCAATGTCTTTATCGACACAATGAGTACAATAATAACATCCTTCTGTTAGGATGGGAAGTGCAGTATAATCCTTAGAAAAGGCTAGGTATTGACGTTATCTATATCATAATCCCAGGAAGAAATGTTGTTATATGGTAACTGGCACTGGATTGCAAGCACATTCAATAAAGTTCCATTAATACAATAAATTATGGCCTTCTCCAAAGTCCAGTCTGGGCTGTCAATCTTTAGACCCTATAAGCGATAATATTGAATTCAAACTTGCATTTATATTTTTATACAATAACTTACATATTATTACAGTCTTTTCTCAGCATCCCTGGGTATTGATTCCAGGACCTTTGCAGATACCAAAATCCTCGATGCTCAAGTCCCTGATATAAAATGGCATAGTATTTGCACAAACTATGCACATCATCCTGTATAATTTAAATCACCTCTGGATGACTTATAATACCCAGTACAATGCAAATGTTATATAGTTATTAAACTCCATAAGTTTTAGTTTGTATTTATTGTTGTTTAAATTTTTATTTTTTTCTTAATATTTTCAATTTGCGACTGGTTGAATCTGTCATTGTGGAACCTTCAGATACAGCTGACTGTAGTTTATTTTGCTTGATTTTATAATCAGATTTCCAAACTGCACATACAAATTTTAAATTCTGTTACACTGAAATATTCATGTCTGGTCAGAGGTGATTCAGAGAGATTTGCTATTAATCTAAAATTTAATTGAGTTAAAAGATAAGACACTTTAATTGGAACTAATATTAACTGCTCATGTGTAATTAGTACTAATATAAAATACAATTAAAGAGTAAAAGAAAAGAAAAAATGAACCATGAATACTTTGAATTTTTTTGCTGTCCTTTCTTATTCTGGAGCTGTGAAAAATCCAGATCGATCTCTTGAAATGTGCACAATCTTGAGTCCTTATGGTAATGGGGATTGCAAAACAGAAGTGAAAAGCAAAGCTAAGGGAGTGTGGTTGACAGGGGAAGAGTAGTCACAGGCTGTTATTTCCAGCTCCTCCTGAGACCCCCCAAACTGACAGCAGAGGGGGCACAAGGAAGCCACTCTTAATGGCTCAGACAATGAGGGCAGGACTGGGCATGGGGCTGGAGGTGGATGAGCTCACCTGCAGAGAAGAGATTCCTGCTGGAAAGTGGGTGGGGGTGGGAAGGCAGAATGGCCTCATAATACTTTGGAGGAGGCTGGAGAGTAACCTTCATGGAAAGACCCAGACTCAAGGTCAGTTTCTACAGGGAGGATTAGGACCCAGCCTGAAGGGGAGGAGGCTAAGCATCCACAGAGGAGATCCCTGCATCAGTTAATACTGCCTGGTTCCTCTAATAGAAAACATTGCTTTCAAGACCATTGCCATTGCCATTTGTTTTTATATATATGCCATCCTGCCATAAAGTGACATTTAGGACAATCACAGGCTGCATATACTACATATACTACCGTGGTTCCATGACATTATGATGGAACCGAAAAATTCCTATGGCCTAGAGAAGTCAATAGCCATCATAATGTCAGAGTGCAACAACTATGTCACTGGTTTACTGGTTTATGTATTTACCATGCTATACTTTTAATTGCTTTTTTTTTTTGAGACGGAGTCTCGCTCTGTCACCCAGGCTGGAGTGCAATGGGTACAATCTTGGCTCACTGCAATCTCTGCCTCCCAAGTTCAAGCAATTATCCTGCCTCAGCCTCCAGAGTAGCTGGGATTACAGGCATGAGCCACTGTGCCCAGCCTTAGTTGCTATTTTTGAATGTATTTTGCATGCCCTTCAGGACGTATCCAGAAGAAGGCATTGTTATCATAGAGATGACATAGGGATCTGTGTAATTGCTCCTGAAGACCTTCCAGGGGGACAAGACGTGAAGATGGAAGACAGTGACATTGATGATCCTGACCCTGTGTAACCCTAAGATACCATGTGTGTTTGTGCCTTCATTGTTAACAAAGCAGTTTAAAAAGCAAAAACAATAAAAAATAAAAGAAAAATAGAAGAAAACTTAAAAGTAGAAGAAAACTTATATAATAAGAATATAAAGAACTTAAAAGTAGAAGAAAACATGTAATAAGAATATAAAGAAAATATTTTTGTCTATCTGTACAATGCATTTGTGTTGTAAACTAAGTGCGATTACTAAAGAACTGAAAAATATTTTAAGGAATGTAAAAATGTAAAGTAAAATGTTACAGTAAGCTAAGGTTAGTTTACCATTTAAGAAACAAATTTTTGAAAATAATTTTAGTGTAGCATAAGTATACAGTGTTTATGAAGTCTATAGCTGTATTCAGTAGTGTCCTAGGCCTTCACCAATCATTCACTGGCTCACCTCACCCAGGGCAACTTCCATCCTGCACCTTTATTCATGGTAAGCCCCCTACACAGGTGTTCCGTTCTTGATCTTTTATACCATATTTTTCTATTTTTAGATATGTTTAGAAACACAAATACTTACCATGTTGGTACAGTTGGCTACAGTATTCAGGACAGTATCATACTGTAGCTGTATAGGCGTGTGCCCTAGGAGCAATAGCGTCTACCATCTAGCCTGAGTGTGTAGGAAGCCCTACCATCTGGGTGTGTGTAAGTGCACTCTGTGATGTTCACACAATGATGAAAAAATCAGAAAAAGCCAAATTCGACTGGGTGTGGTGGCTCACACCTGTAATCCCAGCACTTTGGGAGTCCGAGGCAGGTGGATCACTTAAGGTTAGGAGTTTGAGACCAGCCTGGCCAACATGGTGAAACTCGGTCTCTACTAAAAATACAAAAATTAGCCAAATGTGGGGGTGCATGCCTGTGATCCCAGCAATGCAGGTGGCTGATGCACGAGACTCGCTTGAACCTGAGAGACAGAGGCTGCAGTGAGCTGAGATTGTGCCACTGCACTCCAGTGAGACCCTGATCTAAACAACAACAACAACAACAACAATAACAACAAAAATTCGTGGCTTTGGATTTTTTAGATATAAAACCAAAGGCAAAAATTTCACTCTTTTTTCTTTCTATGAATTTTTTTTGATGTCCTCTCTTCACGAGGGTACTAAACCTTGGCTACAGTGTCTAGTTTTAATGAGAGAAAGACTCTGGGACAAAATGGAATTACTGAAATAGAAAAATACATAGGATAGTGGTTTAAAAGCTTTTATATTAAAGGATGAATAAAACATGGAGCAGAATAGATATTTTTCACTACACAAGTATTTAGAAAATGTGGATTGTATCTTGCATGCATTCTCCTCTAAGAAGTCAGTTAAGAATGAATTTCAGCAAAATAAGGAAAAAGAATGAAGGAAGAGTAAGACATGATATACAGAAAATAGTTGATCCTGCCCGGAGTGCAGTAGAGGGATGCCTCTGGAAGGGGCTGACTTCCAGCTGGGGAGGCGTCTTACAAGACAGAGTAGGAAGAAAGACTCCCCAGGAGGGGAGTCTCCTGGGAAGAGAGGAACTTGATAAAATAGAAAGCATGATTTGAGCGTAAGGAAGCATGCAGTTGTAGTCAGGCAAATAACTCAGGTAAAAAGCAGACCATTAGAACGTTGCATAAAGAAAACGTGTGTCTGCAACATACCAGAATCTCTGGGACACATTCAAAGCAGTGTGTAGAGGGAAATTTACAGCACTAAATGCCCACAAGAGAAAGCAGGAAAGATCCAAAATTGACACCCTAACATCACAATTAAAAGAACTAGAAAAGCAAGAGCAAACACATTCAAAAGCTAGCAGAAGGCTAGAAATAACTAAAATCAGAGCAGAACTGAAGGAAATAGAGACACAAAAAACCCTTCAAAAAATTAATGAATCCCAGGAGCTGGTTTTTTGAAAAGATCAACAAAATTGACAGACCACTAGCAAGACTAATAAAGAAGAAAAGAGAGAAGAATCAAATAGATGTAATAAGAAATGAAAAAGAGGATATCACAACCGATCCCACAGAAATACAATCTACCATCAGAGAATACTACAAACACCTCTATGCAAATAAACTAGAAAATCTAGAAGAAGTGGATAAATTCCTCGACAAATACACCCTCCCAAGATTAAATCAGGAAGAAGTTGAATCTCTGAATAGACCAATAACAAGTTCTGAAATTGTGGCAATAATCAATAGCTTACCAACCAAAAAGAGTCCAGGACCTGATGGATTCACAGCCGAATTCTACCAGAGGTACAAGGAGGAAGTGGTACCCTTCCTTCTGAAACTATTCCAATCAATAGAAAAAGAGGGAATCCTCCCTAACACATTTTATGAAGCCAGCATCGTCCTGATACCAAAGTCTGGCAGAGACATAACCAAAAAAGAGAATTTCAGACCAATATCCTTGATGAACCTTGATGCAAAAATCCTCAATAAAATACTGGCAAACCGAATCCAGCAGCACATCAAAAAGCTTATCCACCATAATCAAGTAGGCTTCATCCCTGGGATGCAAGGCTGGTTCAACATATGCAAATCAATAAATGTAATCCAGCATATAAACAGAACCAAAGACAAAAACCACATGATTATCTCAATAGATGCAGAAAAGGCCTTTGACAAAATTCAACAACCTTCATGCTAAAAACTCTCAATAAATTAGGTATTGATAGGACGTATCTCAAAATAATAAGAGCTATCTATGACAAACCCACAGCCAATATCATACTGAATGGGCAAAAACTGGAAGCATTCCCTCTGAAAACTGGCCCAAGATAGGGATGCCCTCTCTCACCACTCCTATTCAACATAGTGCTGGAAGTTCTGGCCAGGGCAATCAGGCAGGAGAAGGAAATAAATGGTATTCAATTAGGAAAAGAGGAAGTCAAATTGTCCCTGTTTGCAGATGACATGATTGTATATCTAGAAAACCCCATTGTCTCAGCCCAAAATCTCCTTAAGCTGATTAGCAACTTCAGCAAAGTCTCAGGATACAAAATCAATGTACAAAAATCACAAGTATTCTTGTACACCAATCACAGACAAACAGAGAGCCAAATCATGAGTGAACTCCCATTCACAATTGCTTCAAAGAGAATAAAATACCTAGGAATCCAACTTACAGGGATGTGAAGGACCTCTTCAAGGAGAACTACAAACCACTGCTCAATGAAATAAAAGAGCATACAAACAAATGGAAGAACATTCCATGCTCATGGGTTGGAAGAATCAATATCGTGAAAATGGCCATACTGCCCAAGGTAATTTATAGATTCAATGCCATCCCCATCAAGCTACCAATGACTTTCTTCACAGAATTGGAAAAAACTACTTTAAAGTTCATATGGAACCAAAAAAGAGCCCGCATCGCCATGTCAATCCTAAGCCAAAAGAACAAAGCTGGAGGCATCACGCTACCTGACTTCAAACTATACTACAAGGCTACAGTAACCAAAACAGCATGGTACTGGTACCACAACAGAGACATAGATCAATGGACCAGAACAGAGCCCTCAGAAATGATGCCGCATATCTACAACTATCTGATCTTTGACAAACCTGACAAAAACAAGAAATGGGGAAAGGATTCCCTATTAAATAAATGGTGTTGGGAAAACTGGCTAGCCATATGTAGAAAGCTGAAACTGGATCCCTTCCTTACACCTTATACAAAAATTAATTCAAGATGGATTAAAGACTTAAATGTTAGACCTAAAAGCATTAAAATCCTACAAGAAAACCTAGGCAATACCATTCAGGACATAGGCGTGGGCAAGGACTTCATGTCTAAAACACCAAAAGCAATGACAACAAAAGCCAAAATTGACAAATGGGATCTGATTAAACTAAAGAGCTTCTGCACAGCAAAAGAAACTACCATCAGAGTGAACAGGCAACCTACAGAACGGGAGAAAAGTTTTGCAACCTACTTATCTGACAAAGGGCTAATACCCAGAATCTACAATGAACTCAAACAAATTTACAAGAAAAAAACAACCCCATCAAAAAGTGGGCAAAGGACATGAACAGACACTTCTCAAAAGAAGACATTTATGCAGCCAAAAAACACATGAAAAAATGCTCATCATCACTGGCCATCAGAGAAATGCAAATCAAAACCACAGTGAGATACCATGTCACACCAGTTAGAATGGCCATCATTAAAAAATCAGGAAACAACAGGTGCTGGAGAGGATGTGGAGAAATAGGAACACTTTTACACTGTTGGTGGGACTGTAAACTAGTTCAACCATTGTGGAAGTCAGTGTGGCGATTCCTCAGTGATCTAGATCTAGAAATACCATTTGACCCAGCCATCCCATTACTGGGTATATACCCAAAGGACTATAAATCATGCTGCTATAAAGACACATGCACACTTATGTTTATTGCGGCACTATTCACAATAGCAAAGAGTTGGAACCAACCCAAATGTCCAACAACGATAGACTGGATTAAGAAAATGTGGCACATATCCACCATAAATACTATGCAGCCATAAAAAATGATGAGTTCATGTCCTTTGTAGGGACATGGATGAAACTGGAAAACATCATTCTCAGTAAACTGTCGCAAGGACAAAAAACCAAACACCGCATGTTCTCACTCATAGGTGGGAATTGAACAATGAGAACTCATGGACACAGGAAGGGGAACATCACACTCCGGGGACTGTTGTGGGGTTGGGGGAGGGGGGAGGGACAGCATTAGAAGATATACCTAATGCTAAATGACGAGTTAATGGGTGCAGGAAATCAATATGGCACATGGATACATATGTAACAAACCTGCACATTGTGCACATGTACCCTAAAACCTAAAGTACAATAATAAAAAAAAGAAATAAAAAAAAGAATAGAATAAACAAAATAAAGCCTAAATAAACCCACACAAAAAAAAAGAAAACCTGTGTCTGAAAGTTATTCCTCAAATGTGGAATGAATGAAAATGGAGAACGTTCAAGAAAGGAACATTATCTTAGAAGAGAGATCGCATTTGATCTTGAGGACAAAAAGACAGAAAGAGAAGAATTTGAGTGGCCCAGATGTTGAGACGCTAGATTCAGAAAAAGAAAGACTTTCTGGCCTACTGATTGCCTCTGTGAGTGGTATTTACACAATGATAAGACTGTCAAGGCTGCTTATTGGTTTTCAATCTTCAGAGTCCTCCCATGAACAAAGCAGCAGAAACTGGCTGGTGGTGCAGAGCTGACCCAAGGGAAGCACATGGCAGCTCCAGGGGGTGCAGATGGGTGGGAATCATGGGGACATTCACGTCTATTTTCATCCTAAAGTGTGGTTGGGGATGTCAGGATGTACAGCTTACAGTTGAAGAAGAAAGGAAACAGACAAATACAGATAATCAACAGAAGAACCAACATATACATTTCAAAACTGAGAAGCAGCAGGTGGGGGTGTATATGAGCTTAATTCTTACGTCTTACAAGAAAGTCAATGAATATTGTCTAAAAGTATAAACAAGAAATAGAGGAATGCATATATATATTATCTACGTTTGTAGAGGTCACTATCAAGAGAAATAAAACAAAATAACAATGACAGGAAACATTTGAGATAGTTTTCCTTAAAAATGAGGCCGGGATAAGGAGGGAGGAGTCTAGCCAGGGTCTGTTGTTTTTCTTTAGAAACTTTTTTGCACTATTTGATTTTAATTTTTTTACATTTATTTTTAGCAATAGTATCTCTAAAGGCTGAAGTGCAATGTTGTGGCCTTGGCTCACTGCAGCCTTGATCTCCTGGGGTCAATCAATCCTCCCACATCAGCCTCCTGAGCAGCTGGGACAACAGGTGATCACCATGACACCCAGCTAATTTTTAAAATTGTTTTGTAGAGACAGGGTCTCTCTATGTTGCTCAGGGTACTATTTGATATGTACATGCACATATATTACTTTTATAATAATTAAAAAATAAAAATATACATTTATTAAAAGAGGACATATAAATGGCCAACAGGTATATGAAAAGGTGCTCAACATCACTAATTATCAGGGAAATGCAAATCAAAACCACTGTGAGGTATCACCTCACAGCTGTCCAAATGGCTATCATCCAAAAGATAGGAAATAAGTGTTGGCAAGGATATGGGAAAAAAGGAGCCTTTATATACTGTTGGTTGGAATATCATTGGTACAGTCCTATGGAAAACAGTATCGAGGTTCCCAAAGGAATTAAAAAGAGAGCTGTCATATGGTCCAGCAATCCAACTTTTGGGTATATAAAGAGAATGAAATCAGTATCCCTGGCGGGATCCACTATTTTCTGTATATCATGTCTTCCTCTTCCTTCATTTTACTTTGTTTTTTGGCTGAAATTCATTCTCAGCTGACTTCCTAGAGGAGAATGCATACAATCTAAATTTTCTAAATATTTGGGTATTGAAAAATATCTGTTCTTCCCCATATTTCATTCATCCTTTAATATAAAAGCATTTTTAAACATCATCCTGCATATTTTTCTATTTCAGTATTTCCATTTTGACCCAAAGTCCTTCTCTCATTAAAACTAGACATTGTAGCCAAGTTTTATTATACTGATGAAGAGAGGACATAAAAAAATTCATAGAAAGAAAAAAGAGTGAAATTCTTGCCTTTGGTTTTAGGTTTTACATCTATTTAAAATCCAAAGCCAAGAATTTGGCTGGCTCTTTCTTTCTTTCTTTTTTTCTTTCTTTCTTTCTTTCTTTCTTTCTTTCTTTCTTTCTTTCTTTCTTTCTTTCTTTCTTTCTTTCTTTCTTTCTTCTTTCTTTCTTTCTTTCTTTCTTTTCTTTCTTTCTTTCTTTCTTTCTTTTTCTTTCTTTCTTTCTCTTTCTTTCTTCTTTCCTTCTTTCTTTCTTTCTTCTTTCTTCTTTCTTTCTTTCTCTTTTTCTCTTTCTCTCTCTTTTTTTTTGAGACTGTATCTCGCTGTGTCACCCAGGCTGGAGTGCAGTGGTGTGATCTCAGCTCATTGTAGCCTCTACTGTACTCCCATGCTCGCTGCAGCACTGTCACAAGAGCTGAGCTGCAGAATCAACCTAAGTGCCTGTTGGTGGATGAATGGATGAAGAAAATAAGATACCTCTGCACAATGGATTATTATTCAGCTATAAAAAAGAAGGGAATTCTGCCTTTGCAGTAACATGGATGAACCTGAAGGGCATTGTGCGATGTGAGGTGGGCCAGACACAGGAAGACAAGGAATGCCTGATCTCACTTCTGTGCAAAATCTAGAAAAGTCAGGCTCATGGAGGCAGAGTGGAGTGCTGGTTGCCAGGGGCTGAGTGGAGGGGAATGTAGGTCAGAGTGTGCAAAGATTCAGTTCCAGAAACCTAACATACATCATGGTGACAGTGGTTAATAATACTGCATTGTATACATGAAATTTGCAAAGAGAGTAGATCTCAAGTGTTCTGACCACACACACACACACACAAAATCATACTACGTGAGGTAATATGTGAAGTAGCTGGGTTGTGTCAATCATTTCACAGTGTATGCATATATCAAAGCATCATGTCGTGCACCTTGCATGTACACAGTGTTTTATTGTGAGGCGTACCTCAGTAAAGATGGAGGGTCAAGAAGATCACAGCTCAGACTCACAGGTTCAGATGCCATCTCCACTACCTATTGGCCATAACAAGGCACCAAAGCCCTGCCAACACCCCAGTTGCAGCCCAGTGAGACCCGTGTTGGGCTTCTGACCTCTGCAACTGTGAGACAACAAGTTTGTGTTGTTCTCAACCCCTCGTTCATGTGGTGCATTTACAGGGATAGTGAACACATAATTGAGGGGCTGTGGGTTCAGATCAAGCTGGAGCCTGGGAACACAGTCAGTGAGTGGTCCTGGGACCCAACAGAGCTGCACAGGAGGCCAGGGACTGGGGTTGAATGCAGGTGCTCAGACCAGCCATCACCAGCTCCTCTCAGAATCAGGTGGTGCAGATGGAGATGGGCACAGTGGGTGTGGATGCTGTGAGATCTGGCCAAATGCAGGCAATGTGTGGGACCTGCTGGGAGGAGAGGCCATGGGCTGGGAGGAGCAGGGAAAGAGGGGAAAGGGTGAGTGGAACTGGGGGACCACAGCACACATGACACCTCTCCAGGGACAGTGTCACCTCCATTGTGAGAGCGCAGACATGAAAGCCAAAGGCAGGCATGCCATGTTCCAATCACAGGCAACACCTGAGGATTGGGATTAAGATAGAATGTTGGAGGAGCATTACTATTTACTGTGTTAGAAGAGGGCTTTAGTGCCCCCAACCATTGCATAACTGCACTTTTTTTTTTTGTTTGTTTGTTTTTTTAGTTGGAGTCTTGCTCTGTCGCCCAGGCCGGAGTGCAATGGCGTGATCTCGGCTCACTGCAACCTCCCTGTCCCAGGTTCAAGTGATTCTCCTGCCTCAGCCTCCCGAGTAGCTAGGATTACAGGCATGCGCCACCATGCCCAGCTAATTTTTGTATTTTTTTTTTTTTTTTTTTTTTTTTTAGTGGAGATGGGGTTTCTTCATGTTGCTCAGGCTGGTCTCGAACTCCTGACCTCAGGTGATCTGCCCACCTTGGCCTCCCAAAGTGCTGGGATTACAGGCCTGAGCCACCGTGCCTGGTCATAACTACACTTTTAAAACTCCAACCGATAATAACTAACTTTAATTAATTCAGAGTCAGATGGTGCAAATGGTCTAAGAAGCCTAATTATTTGGTAACCTTTAAAATTGGTGTATTATACTTCAAATATATTTCTCTTTTATCTAGCGGGGAGAGGAAGAGAGCAAGTGTTTTACTAGTAAATAAAAATGTGATTAACTGGAAAATATTTACTGAGCGTCTATTTATGACAAGTACAGAGTGTTATGAGCTGGAGATACTGTCTGTCAGAGCAAACAGGGTCTGTAGGAACAGCTCCACTGGCCAAAGCAGCTATTATTATAACAAATGTATATTATTCACATTCCATACATATGTATATCTCTAGCTTGGCCCCACAGGCCTCACCCAGATGCCCCTCCTAGCCTTCCAATTGATCGGCCACTTCTCAGGCCTATCCTAGGGACAGTGAACAGTTTGAGGTGCCATCAGGGTCCCTTCCGGGAGCTGCGAGCAGGGCCACCACCGTCAGCAGTCCTGCCGCTCCTACCTCCCGGTGCTGCTGCACATGTTGATACGCTTTTTGTTTTTTTGGTGTGTGCCATCTCCTTCTAAGCCCTAAATAAGCAAAAAGCACCTCTGTTCTAGAATTCCCCTCGGTTATCTGAAAGTTGCCTGTGCTGACCCTCCGCCAGGCCAAGGCCCAGATAAGGGAGATGGAAAGCCCCGTGACCACCCCCAGGCCCGGCTTCCTCTACCTGCGCCACCAGCAGCCATGGCCAAGCATGGTCACCGAGAGCTGTGTTGTCTTTACTCAATGAATGAAAGCTGGGGCCTCAGACTCCTTAACTGGGTTCTCATTTTCTCATTGAACCAACATGTAGCTGTGTCTGCTCTTCCCATGGAGCCTCTGGCCTTGTGAGCCCCTGTCCCGGGCCATTAGTGGGACCCTCGGGTGGGTTCCTGAGGTGCGTGAGGAACGTGGAGCATGGTCAGTATGACACAGGCTGGCTCGCGCATCTTTTGTCCTGCTGCAAAGTCCTGCTGTGCTTGCAAGAGTCAAGGGTGAGCCACATCCAAGTTCCTTTCTATCTGTGTAGCCTCTGAATAATATTAAGTGTCTTCCTCTACCCACAGGACTCCTGTCCTCTTGGGGTGAGTGACAAAGGAAAGGTTAGAAATACCAAAATGCAAAAGAGAAAAACATGTTCATGTTTTCCCAAATCAAGTCCCTATGACAGTGCTGTGAGAACAGAGCCACGTTCAGCAATTCCCTGAATTGTCTGTGCCTTGGTTTCTTCTTCTGTAAAATGTAGGGATGTGGGGAAGAGTAGAGACGAGTATGCCATCTGGCCAGCACCTGAGATTCTGTAACAAACTGTTGCTACTGATGGGTGATAGCAGTGTCTGCGTCTGTATAGTGGGGAGGTGTTCAGGGAGAAATTCCCAGGCAGAAGTGGGTGATATTTCATTACCCAGTGATGCCTACGACACATCTTCAGAGCTACCCTGCAAAGTCCCTGGACTATTTTTAGTTTAAATGGACAATGTAATTTATTATAAGGTTTAGCAGAGTCTCCACTTCAAGTGTCTTTTCAAAGAGACCGCGTGCTTTAAAACTCCGACTTCACCACGCCGTGAATTGCTGTTGGCTGAGAAGTCACTCTTTATCATTTGATACCATTCTTCTGTGGACTCTGTAGTGTAATACATCCCTAGAGAGGATCAACAATCTGGGAACCTGAAAGATCAGTGGACCTCTGCTTTACAAGGCGCACCTTAAACCCCTGTGACCAAGGTAAAAACGAAACACAGTTCACTAGCTCTGGAGTGGGCCCTGGGATTCGGGCTAATGACAAGCTGCCAGGCCACAGTGATGCCGCTGGTCTACAGGTCCCATAGCGACTGGAGAGGGGCATGCCAGGTCTGACTGCTGTGGCTTGATTGCAGTGAGTGGAGTGTCCTTGTTCACACCCGCCTGCTGAGATGGGACCCATTGTAGCAGCGTGGGTGCCGAACACACCCTTCAGTGCCCTCGGTCTCCTGCAGCTGGAGCTGATGGAGGGTGTGTTGGGTCCCAGGTAGGGCCACTGCTGTGGTTCGGGGCAGCAATAGGATTCTTGCATTTTGGTGTGCAGCACAGGGCTTCCCAGCTAGTTCATTTTGCTGTTGTTCTGTCCACACCGAGTTTTGGGCATGCGGAGCCCCCAGGGTAGACCCTGGGTATCCTGCGGTGCTTGAGCAATGTTTCCGTGGAGCATGCTGAGAAGATTGGGGTGTGTCGCACAGGGTTCTGCATCTAAGGTGACCCTATGTCCTTGCTGAGTGGCCCCTTGTGAGAGTGGGGAGGGTGCAGAGTCCTGGTTCTCCTGAGAGGGCCACACCACTTGCAGCCACTGTGACTGGGTGGTGGAGAGCACAGTGTGGCAGCCTTCAAGAGCGCTTTGCTGCTTTTCCACTGAGTATGCAGTGATGATGGGCTTTAGAGTGCTGTTCCACCTAACTTTATGCATCAGCCATGGTACCCCGGTATTTGATCAAACACTAGTCTAGATGTCTCTGTGAGAATATTTTTAGATGAGATTAGCATTTTAATCAGTAGACTTTAAGCAAAGCAAATTACACTCCATGACGTGGTGGGCCTCATCTAATCATCTGAAGGCCTTAAAAGCAAAGACTGAGTTCCCTAGAGGAAGAGGAGCTCGGCCAGCACTCGGCCTTAGCACAGGAGCTGCAACACCGGCACCTCCGCAGGTCTCCCGCTGGCCAGACTGCCATGAAGATTCAGACCTGCAGCCACCACAATGGCCATAGCAAGTTCCTTAAAATAAATCTAACTGTCTCTCTACATATCCATTGTTTCCATTTCTCTGGAGGACGCTGACTAATAAAGCACGGTGTTAGGTGGCCCTGGTGACTTGAAGAAACTGTTAGGGAATGCATGCTGTTCATTCCATCTATCCCCTCAGTTGGGAGGGTGCAGAGCTCAGTGCGGAGTGTCCCATGGAGGCTGTACTGCTACTCGGTGGCCACAGGGCGAGCACGGTGTGGAGTTATGTGGGGTGTCCCAGGTGGCATCATGGTGCTTTTCAAGGAGGGCACTCGTGGGTGTGGGGCCGCTCACAGAGTGTGTGTCTTGAGAGATGCTGGAGCTGCTGGTCCACAAGCCACTGCGTCCGTGTTTGGCTCACAGCACGGTGCGGCATGTCACAGCTGATGTCTTCTTCTTGCTTTTCCACAAACCATCTTTGATTAGTGGGGTGTGGAGCACAGGGCTGGATGTCACAGCTCAGTGCTGGGTGCCTCAGGTGTTCTTTGTTTTATTGCTTCGATGAGCACTGTGATCTCCATGCAGGTGGAGCCCAGCGTTGGGTGTCCTGGAAGGCATTTCTGCATTGCTCTTCTTACAGCGGGATACAGAAGGATCAACTCGGTCCTGTTGTAATGGTGTCTCCATGCAGCAGAGGCTAAGTAGATGCTGCCCCTTTTCTGTGAGCATTGCAGGGTGAACACGTGGCAGAGAAAAAAATGTTCCTAATCTTTGACCACTGCAGTTGGCTTCCATGGAAGAACTTAGAATGGTGAAACTGCTTTGATATGGCCACCCCACTGATACCAGTATCCAGGTAGAGAAACAGCTTGGGAAAGGAGGGAGGAAGGTGAATTCTGAAGTCCTGAAGAAGGAGAAGGTATTTGTAAGCCTGCTTTGTGTATCTTAAAGAACCATATTCATGTTGGTTACTAGTGATCTTCTGTACATGTGCCTGGTGAATTCAAGCATGTTCCAGGAAGAAGGTCCTATAGTCCTCTCTTCTTTTCTGTCTAAGGGTTTGCAGTTACCTTTAACAGACAAAGAAAAAGGGTCTTGCTCCCCTGAGCAGATGTCATAAAAGAGAAGCCTGGGGCTTCCTGCCAGCATCACACTCGTGCTTACGGGGTTTTGAGAAGCGCATGGCAGCACTTCACAGGAGCTGCAGTGAGTCCTGGTGAACACTGCTTCTTACTGTGATGTTCATAGCTGTGCCTCCCATGCAGGGGACTGTGCTCAAGCAAGGTTCAATGCCCTGCCTCCTTAGGAACATCCCCTCAAGTGGATGCACCCACTGCAAGTGGTGGCAGGGAAGTGGTACTGAAAATAGTTTTCCTGGAAGATTTTGTGGGCTGTTGGAGTCAGAGGAGGACAAAGCATCCAGTGTGAGAAAGTCTCTTCTTTAGGCCCCTTCAGCCCCACATGGAGCATGTGGAGAATGGCCAGGATGCTCTTCTTTTCAGATGGCAGAGTGTACCCTGCCAATGCAAAAGAGAAGAGTCTTCAACAGTATTTCCATGACAGACTTTGCACTTGAATTGTCAAAGGGGGAATGAGAAGAGATTTTCGTGATGTTCATAGCAATGCAAATTCTAATAAAAATGATTCCTGCAGAAGCAGAGGGCCAGCAAATTACTGCAGTTCCTTGAGGCAAGGGTCAGAGAGCCTAAGGTAAGCAGGAGACAAGGCCCTGGTTTATTCCACAAGCAGGCAAACTCACAGAGAATTCCACTCTGCCTCCAGGCATGGCACCAATGAGGAGGTTTCCAGGGCCACTTAGGGCAGGGCTGGAGCTCCGCCTCTTCTCAGCCATTTTCAGACTTGCTTTGTTGGCTTCCAGTGATTTCAGTTTTTTAAGCACAAATGGTCTGTGTAGGGTCAGCACTTCCTTGAGGAGTCCTGCGGCAACGGGGGAAGGAAGCAGGCACTGGCGTCCCTGAGTGACAGGGAAATGTGCCTGCTGTGGCTGACAGGTCCCCCTGAGTGTCCCTGCTTAGTGACTGTCTTGTTTAACGTCCCAATTATCCCCCGCAATGTTTAAAAAGGGTGCTAGAAATGTTACTTTCTCTCCCACCTCCCCCCAGGCTCTGTATCTGCCAAGGAAAACAGCATTTGACATTTTACCAGCATAATGATTTGTTCAAGAAATCACTGAGAAAAAAAATGAAAAGTAAAGGCAGCACTCAAGTTCACGCGAAGGTTATGTTGATAGTAGCGTCTAAAGGAGACGTGGAGTCTACATGTTGCTTGGTGGGCAGCTTTGTTCTGAGAGCTTGCTTGCAGGAGGGTATGATAGGTTAAAGGTGATGCAGGGTCCCCAGAACCATCAGGGCACAGCCTGAGGGGGTCTCAGCTCCACCTACTGGGACAGTGACTGGAGCCAGGGCATGCAGTGCACAGCCTCGCCCTTGGGTCTGGGATCTGCTGCCACCAAGTCAGGGTGCCCTGTGGCATGGGTGGGGAGGGCGCCTTCCCTCTCCATCCCTGCTCCACCTAGCTTCTAGTGGGATGTCTCCACACAGCCCTCCTTCTTTCCTCTTCCATGCAAGTGATGGCACCTTTGGGAAATGCACCTGGGGCTGGGCAAAGTCTATACGTAAGCATGTGCAGTGTGTATGTGAGTGGTTGGTGAGTTTGTGTAACATATGTGTATGTGTGTGGGTGTGTCTGTGTGTATGCCTGTATATGTGTGTATGCATGTGTTTGTATGTATATATGTTTGTGTGTGCATGTGTGTGTATGTGTATGCACATGTGTATGTGTGTATATAGGTGTATGCGTGTACGTGTGTGTATGTGTGTATGTCTATGCATGCGTGTGTGTGTATGAATGTGCGTTTGTATGTATGGATATGCATGTCTTTGTGTGTGTGTGTGTACACACATGTATATATGTATTTTTTGGCCTGAGTGCTGTTTTTACAAGAGGAAGAGCTCTGCCTTCAGTGTACTGGCAGAGCAAGGTGAAGGGTAGAACAGTAACATCACTTTTCCCCTTTGTTTTAGCTCTGTTTCCACTATTTACTAAAAAGATGAAGCCCTTAAGCCTGACTCCTTGGGAGTGACAGAGCAGGGTTTTCCAGGTAGGCAAAATGGCATCAGTGTTCAAACAAGCCCATAACAGATTATTGTTCTGGAGGCCACCTTTGGTCGTTGTGATATCATGATGCAGGAGGGTCACAAAAGAGGAGCGTGCCCCTCTCCCTCCCGGTCGAGGCCATCAGGCTCTGGGGCCGGTCTGGCATTCTACACCTGCAGATGCGGCCTTCCCCTTCCTCCTGTCCACGGGCAGGAGCCTAGCTCCAAGTCCTGACCAGCCCCAAGCCCATGCCCCCGCCCACCTGGGCGGATCAGGTGGGACAGGTGACTGTTGTTTTCCGTTCCTGCTCTTGCAGGTGTCTGCATTCCTGAGCGCGTGGTCACTGGCGGCAGCGCGTGCTGCAGGCAGAACCTCGCCTGTGCTCCTGGACAGGGAGGATGGGCCCGCCCTGCTGGCAAGATGTCTTCTAGGTCTGAATTAGAGCTTGAAAGTAGGAAACCTGCTCTGCTGCCCTGCCTGAGGGAAGGGGTGCGGGTGTCAGCTCAGCCTCACATTCCGGTTACCTGGGAGGCGGTTAGGGCACGAAAGGCAGAGATTCAGGCGGTTCCTATCGAAAAGCACTGAAGTTTGTTTCACCATCTATTCAAGAAAAACTGTTTTAAATAATTCAGATGACACTAGAATAAAAAGCCAGTTACTTTCATAGAATTCACTGGAGGCCCCACAACTGCCTGTGTTGTTTTCTGCCACTCTGACTGTCTCCCTGGAAGGCAGAGGCCTGAGGGGCACGGGCACAGGGCTTCCATGGTCCTGGCAGCACCCTGGTGGTGTGTGATTGGGAAGTGTACTCATCCCCACCCTCTAGGTTCACATTACAGCTATCCTAGAAGTGAGCACCAGAGAGGCCACGGCTTTGCCGAAGCTCCTGGAGCTGCAAGAGCTCCCCAGTTAATTTGAGTTCCAGCCCCAGCTTTGCTCCTAGTGAGCTCTGTGTCCTTGGACAAGCTGCTCATTTTTTGCTTTTGTTTTTGTTTTAATGTGGAAGGGTAGGTGTTTTCCTTATGGTCCTGGAATACATAATGCTGTGTTCACACATACCATGCCAGGCCCAGCATGTACCCCAGGGTAGGTGTTTGGTACATGTTAACTCTCTCCTCCTTCTTTCGCCTGAAGGACTTCTATCTGTAAGAAGATTTTTATATGCATTGTCCAATTCTAACAAGAGAACTTTAGTTATCATAGCATCCAGGACAGTTTTGAAACAGGACCTCAATTATATAGGCGGATAAAGTAGTAACAAAAGAATGTGTAAGAGAAGGAAGGCTATGGGAAAAATGAGAGTGGCCGTAGGAGGACTGCACACGCACTGAAACATAGAGAATGCTTCCTTCTATCAGTGGGTATTGTGCCATTTTTAATCTGCTAAATGAGGCAGAATAGGAAACTAGCTCCTCAGAGCCTGTCATGAAAAACACCCTGGCACTTTCTGTAAATCCACCAGCAGCTATTATAGTAGATACACGTTTCTCAAAAGATACACCTCATGCTTTTCAAATGGTGGCAGGAGAAATGTCCCACTGTCCAGATTAGCATCCCAGACCCTGCACCACCAGCCACCTCTCACCTCCGCCAAGGCCCCCTTGGCTCTCCTCTCTGTGCTGGGCTCACACTGCTTTGTTCTACTCCCCTGGAGGCCCCTCCCACACATCTTCACTGGTCATCACCTCCTCAACTCTTCCGGGAGTTTTGAACCCAAAGTGATCCTGATCTTCTTCCCACCTACTTATTTTGTTTGGCAAATTATAAGGTATTATCTTGTGATCTCCTTTCCAACCTTGAGGCTTCATAATTAAGCTCTGCGCTGGTGAAACACCATCTCTTGGATGTGCTTTGGGCAAGGTCTGCCCCTGAGGGCACCTTCAGTCCCCCTGCATGGTGAGTGTTCAAGAAGGGCTTGTTAACCTTATTTGCTCAGTCCCCACCCCCACCTCCACCTCACACCTCTTTTTTGTTGTTTCTTCTATGTAGGGTTTTTTGACACTCAGGCCAATCACATTTTAATCCCTTTTGTTGCCCTATTGTACTATAAAGTTGAATTCTCCAACAGGGTAGCCACCAGCCACACTTGGCTATTTAATTTTAAATACATTAAAATGGAATTAAATTAAAAATTTAATTCTTTGGTTGGACTAGCCACTTTTCACATGCTCAGTCATCACTTGTGGCTAATGGGTACAACAGTGGACAGTATGCATTATGGAGTGCTTTCATTACTGCAAAAGGTCCTATTAGATGGCACTGCCATATATTTAAAGGCATATATATATACACACACATACACACATATCTTTTATATATGTAATTATATACATTATATATATACATTATATATACATTATGTATACACATTATATATACACATTATATATATACATTATATATATATACATTTATATATATATTATATATATATAAAATGATGTTTTAAAGGTGGGAAACAGATCAAATTTTCCACATTCATTGCCCTAGACAACTCATTTTAATATAGTTACTGTCCTTTTTATTGTTACACAGTCAATAGACTGCCTTATAGCAATTTTTGTTTCCTACACACCGAGTGAGCAATTCAAATTGGGAGTATTTTCATTTATCTCCTTCTTCTTGTTTTTCAAACTAAATGAAGAGTACTGAAACCTAGAAGGTGTTTATGCATTAACTTCATACTTTGGAACATATGAAAGTTCTCTCCTAAAAAAATGAAAGACCAAATAAGAGCGGAGGTCATGGACAGTATCTCTTGTATTTTAGGTTGGAGAAGACAATTCTAGACATGTTTATTATCAATTTGTAATTATTTGACTTCTGCTTTAACAGAAGAGTAGAAAGTTGCCCCCTTTTGAAGGAAAATGTAATTTACTTCATGTCCAAAACTATACCAAAGGCAAACAGCTGTGTCCATATGTTGCTAAAAAAATTTTCTAAATAGTAACACTAAGAACAAACTTTATTTATTTATTTTTTTAAAGAAAAACCCAGAGAAGATTAAAGACACCCAGTGCTTCCTCCTTGCAGAACTGCCTTCCCTTTTAGTTTGCAAGAGACCATGGAGCTGGGGAATTAGAGTGTACTGGTCACCATGCCACTGAATTTTCTAATGAGTGACAGATTACAGTAGTTGGTACAAAGCAATGCATCAGTGCTGATGACATTAGTGTCAGCCTGACATAATTTCCCTTATTACAGTGGGGAAAGAATACGCCCAATACATTTCTAAAACTTATGTTGCATTTGATATCTTTAGAGTTTGCAGAATGGATTCTTATTTTTGTGTTTTTTTTCTTTAGTAAAACCAAAGTTAATTTCCTCAGGCTTTGTACTGGATTTACTGCTTGTAAGAATTGGCTGGCTTCAGGAAACTGATCAAATTTGTTCAAATACAATGGATCTTCCATCTTCCTCAGTTCTGTTCAAGTCTCCAAGATGCTTTCTTGCCATCCCACGTGATTGAGCAGTTCTTAGTTTGGCAAGAGCAGGTATATGCCTCTCTGGCACCTGGCCCATGATTTCTCATGCCCATGGCTCCTGCAGCCGGTTGTATTTTCAGTAGCCAGGTAGAAGCTCCCTGAGGTTCAACAGACCTCTGGATACATCACACGTGTAGTTACTTAATGGATGAAACTTTGTAGGATTTGCAGGGCAAGATCTTCCCATGAATATTCAACTCCAGCTCTTTTGTCATAACTTGCCACTAAGGGGACTTTGTATTTCCAGTTTTTCTCTGTTCCTGCCCAAGAAGCATATAAAAAATGCTCAGCTTATGTAATAAGCAAGTTGGTGCCTGATAAGTATTTTTTTTGAAACAGAGTCTCACTCTGTTGCCTAGGCTGGAGTGCGGTGGTGATTTCGGCTCACTGCAACCTCTGCCTCCCTCGTTCAAGCAAGTCTCCTGCTTCAGCCTCCAGAGTAGCTGGGATTATAGCCGTCAGCCACCATGCCTGGCTAATTTTTGCATTTTTAGTAGAGACAGGGTTTCACCATGTTGGCCAGGCTGGTCACAAACTCCTGACCTCAAGTGATCCACCTGCCTCAGCCTCCCAAGGTGCTGGGATTACAGGTGTGAGCCACCTTGCCCGGCCATAAGTTTTAAAATCAACACCAAGCCATTGATTTTTCAGTTCAAGATGTGAGGGGGAAACAGAGTGACAGAGATCTGGTTTCACATGAAAACAGCCCAAACAAGAATTCGCAAAAGAAATACACTATCTGCCTTTTTAATGGCAGGGCTTTCTTTTCAACAAGTAATATTTAATAAGCAGTCAACTTTGCTGAACAAAATAGTTATTCATTCAGGTTGTATCACAGGGATTCTGCAACTTATGAACACATCAGCACCCCAAAGTGAATTTGTAAATTGGTTGTTTGGAAGCAGAATTCATTTTCTCATAGAAATGATGTTATTGGTTGTGGCTGTCCTCCTAGGTTAGCCCATGCATTCCCGTTTAATCCATAGCATAGCGAGACCTTATTTGCAGTTGTCCAGAGCACCAGATTCCAGTGGCACCAGCAGTGGACAGGGAAGTGGGAAGGGAGGCAGGGCACAGGTGGACCTGTTGGAAGCTGGGCAGCGCCACAAGCATTCCCAGGACCAGACGCCTGTAGGAGCCAAGTGGGAAGGCGGGAAGGGGTGGGGCCCCCGGATGGCCCTGGCCAGAAAATAATGTTAGGGCTGTGGAGACAGCTGGTGGGGGCCCGGGAGTTGGGAGCAGGGATTCCAGGTGAGCTGCAAGGGTGTTTGGATGCTGTGCATTCGTTTCTAAGTCAAACGTCCTGCAGCAGAGCCCTGTAACACTGACAGTGACGTTCTCCACTGAACTGTGGTGGGCTGGAGTCAACAGTTTCCACGGAATTCAGCTCTGGGGCACCCCAGTGAGGGGGATGTTTCATGCCTGCCTTTTCTAGGCACGTGTGAAATATTGCCAGACAAACAAGTGTTACCTCTTTGAGCCTCAACTTTTCTATTCACAAACTGGAGATAATACCTGTTCTTTCCTTGCCAACCTCACAGGAATCCTATGAAGAGCTTTTCAAAGGTGGATTTTTAAAGAAATACATGTAGCTCATGCTAAAGCCAAGTTATTTAGAAGCTAGTTAATAAACGCTGTAAAAGGCCCAGTTAACTAACTGCTCTGATCTTTATATCTGCTACCTAGTTCTCAGGATGTTCCAAATTATCTTCAGGGGGCGGGGGGGGGGAAAGGAAAAATGCGATTTGGCTGGTCCATGTGTTTTAAGCGAGACTTTGCCCTTCAGGTCCGAGGGGCGCGTGTGCTGCGTGTGAAGATGAAGGTGTGCACAGAGACGCACGCAGAGTGCGCAGGGAGCAAGAGTGGCCGTGGGGGGCCGCTCAGCACCAAGAATGCCTAGGAAGGCTCTCAAGGGCACCTGCCTTCCTCGGGAAGAATGTAAATGCATGGAATGCCCAAGCTTCGCCTCCAGCTAAACACCCCCTTCGCGTCCGCCTGGGCGTCCCCATGAAAGTCCCTGCACTCCCTCCCCGGCCCCGCCCTCCTCCGAGCGTGGGCCCCGCGCGCCGCCGCCGCCCGGCAGAGAGGCGCGGGGCTCCCTAGAAGGCTCGGGCATGTCGGAGGGAGCCGCGGTGCAGGGACTTGCCACGCGGCTGCCCGGGCGGCGCGCGCTGGAGCAGCTTTGTTTCCTCTGCTCCCGACGGGCATCCTGCCCTGCGGAACACCCACCCGAGGCCTGCGCGGGAGGGGCGGCCGAGGGGCGCGCGGGCATGTGGAGGGGAAACAGGGCTGCAGCTTCAAGCCCAGGCAGGACGCCCTTAGTCACCTTATTGGAAAGTGGGCAGCGCCGCGTCTCCGGTTAGTCAGATCCCCAGGTAAATAAAGAGCTCGGTGTCTGCGGGGCTCTGGCCTCAGTGGCTCGCTCTGTCACTCCGCTTCCCAATACACGCACCCGCAGGACTTTCTTTGAGGGTTTCCTTTTGTGGAGTGGGCACTGGACGCAGAGCGCTTGGACAGTGGCGCGGCGTTCGCGGCCCGGCCCCGCGCAGACTCCAGAGACTCCCGCAGTATAGGGAGCAGCTCCTAAAGGCCCTTTCCTCCTTCCTCCTATTTGCCTCCCAGTCCCCCACAAGGAGCACCCCCTCTTAAGCAGGGCCAGGACAGTGACGCCTGCACATCCCACCTCCCACCCACATTTGGAAAGGGTTAGAGAGAAAAAGAGAAGCCTAGCGTGTTAGAAAATTAAAGCAAAATCCTTGACAAATGAAAACAATCCAGCGCATTTTAGCACTGCTTTTAGAGGAGTGCTGCGATAGTGGTCCGCCACTGCCACGCTCTAATCCATTAGATGCCGATCTGATATCCAGAGGACAGACTGGCTGTGGCAGATGTAGCCTCTGTGGCTGCCTCTGCAGTGGGTGCTTTCGGCTGTCCCGGGTGAGAGTGGAAAGGACTCTGTGTCTGAGGACGTCCGTCCGGCTCTGAAAGCCTGGAGTCCCGAGACCTGTGTTCCTGAGCTGCAGTGCGCCTGACGCTTTTGTCAGACTTCCCATCCTGACAGGGTCGGGAGGCACAGAGAAACGCAGGCTTGGCAGAGAAGGGGATCTGAAGGCTCGGACTGCTCCCATGAACCAGGATCCATGCTGGGCACCAGACCGAGGTCTTAGCTCATAATCATCTCGCTTCTCATGGAGGCAAATGGAAGGCAGTGTTTTCAGATGTCAGCTGACATCATGGCCACATCTCTTAGTCAGTTTTAGGGTATGCAGGGAGGGTGAGCCCATGGACAGGAGGTGAAGGCTGAATGTGTTTAGAAATGTGCTTACTTTTTATTGCTTGCTTTATAACTCATTCTCTGGATAAAATCCTCCCACACTGGAGACCAGAGAAGGGATTAAATTCCTAGGAAGAAAGAGACGCAGGATTGACTTCAGTTTGAATTTGCTTCAGTTTGCTTTCTTTCTGTTCTCTTGCAGCTCACGTCCAGGTTTATTCAGAGATCTTAGCAGAGGCGGGGAAGCAGCCTCTCTTGCTTGTACGTGCCTGATAAGGGTGATGTACATTGGAAAATATGTCCATTTTTCTTAGGCTCCACATGCTGTTTGTAAAATTGTTTTCTTTATATTTTCTGATTATATGAACTGTTATGTACTCATCGTTTATAACAAATGTGCTTCAAAACAATAGTTAGTGGAGGAATAATTCTGCCACCTGCTTTCACTCTTTTGGACACTACTTTCCGGGCCTCTCTATGCTCCATTTTTCATTGTTGCCTAAGAGGTCTTTGATGGTTGCCTGGCTTCAGTACCACCTCTATGTAAATAATTCCAAAATTTCTATTTTCAGTGTCACAGAGGCTCCATGCACTAGCTCCTTATCTTCTTAGCAGCAGTTTTGACGTCTTTACTGGTGTGGCCACGTTCACCTTTAATTTCTGAGTACTTACAACTGAGCATTTGAGTTTCCGGTCCAGACAAGACAGCATTGACTCATCTCTGCTCATCTCTACAAGCACAACTGTAAACTCTGGAAATGACACAGACGAAACCTTAGGAGAACCCCAAAGGGGAAAGAGGAGAGCAGCCTGGGCCCAGACCCAGGACCCTGGCTGAAGGAGCAGCACAGAGCAGGGTCTTATGGCCTCGACAGGAGGAGACAACTCAGGACTGGTGTCCCCACCCCTGACCAATAAGAGAAAGAGGCCCGGCAGGCTCCTTCCTCCTGGGATGACACCAAGTCAGCGAGCAGTGCCTGCAGGGGCATCGGCGAGGAGCCTGCGTGTGACTAGAGGTAGAGGAAGGGTTGGCTTTGCACTGGGCCTGCAGCCCCCTCTGTCCCCTAGTACAGGCATCAGCTGACACGATTCCAACACACATTCTTTGTTCCCATAGGAAATAGACTCCCTTTTCCCTCCTACAGTCACCATGGGTCAGGAGAACATAACAGGGAGGAGGCACTACAACAAGTTCCTGGCCTGGGAAGTGCTCCTCAAGCCCAAGGGCTGCAGTTCCTTTCACAGTCTACACACACCAGGTGGCAGGGCAGCCGGTGAGCAAGGATGCAGCCACAACAAGCAACTGCCCAGGGAAATGCGGTCTGCCACTCAGAAACTGAGCTCCTTTCTCTTCTAAGGAAAAGCTAGGGCACAGCAGCTGAGGTTACAGAAAGGGGGCCTCAGAAATGTCCTTTGTCCCAGAAGTCCTCACACTCCCTTCCTTCATCCAGAGACCTGTGATTTCCAGCCTAGGGACACACCTTCTGCACCCTCGGCCAGCACCAGCAGGGCTCAGGGACCACCACTGGCACCAGGTAACCAAGTAGATCAAAATAATACCACAAAGACTGAATGTAAACTGCCATAGCAGCCACGGCCCACAGAGTTGCCCAGAACCTGCACGCTAAGCCTAAACAGGGTGACTGCTGGATAAAATGGAGGACTTGGGTGGGACCCAGACTCTCCTAACAAAACAGACAAGATGTCCAGGATCCAAATGAACTCACCTGTCAAAGAACCAAGAAACATCACCAGCTGAATGAGAAAACATGATCAACAGATGCCAACACTGAGCTGACTCAGATGTTGAAATCATCTGACAGGAATTTTAAGGTACCCATCATAATAATACTTCAGTGTGAAATTCCAAATCCTTATGACACAAATGAAAAATAAGAATAGAAATTATAGAAATGAAGAAAGAGGAGTTACAAGTGGATATTGTAAAAATGAAAAATATAGTAACCAACATTAAAAAAACACACTGGAGGGGCTCAATAGCAGGGTGGAGATGACAGATGACAGAATCTGTGAACTGAATGGCAGAGCAGTAGAATTTGCTTAATCAGAATAAAGGAGAGAAAACACATTAAAAACAATATGAAGAAAGCCTCAGGAACCTGAGGGAAATGAGGAAAACTCCAACTTTCATATTACAGGAGTTTCTGAAGGAGAGGAGAAAGAAAGTGGAGCTGAAAAAGTATTCAAAAAAATAATAGGTGCCAGCTTCCCAAATGTCAAAGGTGAGAAACAGAAACCTACATTTTCAAAGAGCTGAGCAAAACTGAAATAGGAAAAACCCACGGAATCCATGCCAATACACATCATAGTTAACTGTCTGAAAACTAAAGATAAAAAAACAAAATCTCGAAAGCGCCAGAGAAACATGACTCATTACCTATAGGGGAACACCAGTGTGAGTGATAGCAGATTTCTTATCTGAAAACATGGAGGCCAGAAACGAGTGGCACAACCTTCTATAAGTGCTGAAAGAACTAGGAACTACACATTCTATATCTGGCAAAACATCCTTTAGGAATTAGGAGAGTTAGAAAATTAAGAACACTCGTTGCTAGCAAACCAGCCTTTAGAGATGGAATAGATGAGAAAATGATATTCAGGAATGTTCAGAATGTCAGAAAGAAAAGAATCTTTGATGCTTCTTCTTCTTATTATTATTATTTTTGAGACAGAGTTTCACTCTTGTCGCCCAGGCTGGAGTGCAATGGTGCGATCTCAGCTCACTGCAACCTCCTCCTCTCAAGTTCAAGCGATTCTCTTGCCTCAGCTAGGATTACAGGCATCTGCCACCACACCTGGCTAATTTTTGTATTTTAGTAGAGACTGGGTTTTACAATGTTGGCCAGGCTGATCTCAAACTCCTGACCTCTGGTGATCTGCCTGCCTCAACCTCCCCCTGGGATTACAAGAGTGAGCCACTGCACCCAGCTGATGCTTCCTATTATGACTTCCCAAATCACACTTGATGGATGAGGCAAGATTTATAAAACCATCTGATGTGGTGCTCTTAAGAAAAGTGGGAGAGTAAAGGGACATAAATGGAAGTATGATGTCTACACCGCACTGGAATTGGTAAAATGTTGATGCCAACAGACTGTGATAATTTATGTATACATGTTATAAGTACCTACAGCAACCACTAAGGAAAATATGCAAAACAATATTCTAGAAATCACTATGAAGAAATCAAGATGAAATTGATAAATTGGACTTTATCAAAATTAAAACATTTTCTCCATGAAATATCTTGTGAAAAGCATGAAAAGACAGGCTGACAACTTGGAGAAAATATTTGAAAACTACATATCCAACAAAGGATTAGTATCTAGACTATATAAAGAACTGTCAAAGCTCAACAGTAAAAAAAAAAAAAAAAAAAAAAAAAAAAAAAAAAAAAAAAAATTCAACAATTAGTAAAAGACACAAACAGACCATTTTGATGGAAAGAGTATGTAGATGGAAAATGAGCACATGACAAGATGTTCAGCATCACTAGCTATTGTGGAAATTAAAACTGCAATCAGGTATCATTATAAATTTATTAGAATGGCTAGAATAAAAAATTGTGACAATACCAAATGCTGACAATGATGTGGATAAACAGGATCACTCACACATTGCTGAGGGAATGTAAAATGATATAGCCACTTTGAAAAACAGCTTTGTAGTTTCCTGTAAAACTGAACATGCATGCAACTATCAAAAAATTCAACAACTGTCGTCTTGGGCATTTATCCCAAATAAATGAAAACATATGTGTATGCAAAATATGTAACTGACTATTATAGCAACTTGAATTGTATAATCCCAAATAGAAAATGACCTAGATATCCTTCAATGGATGATGATTAAACAAACTGTGGTACATCCATACCATGAACTGCTACCCAGCAATAAAAGGGAATGAAGTATTGATACACCAAACAACTTGGGTGAATCTCCAAGGAATTAGTCTGAGTGAAAAAAGTCAATCCCAACAGGTTATATAATGTATACTTTTATTTCTGCACAATCTCAAAATGACAAACTCACAGGATGGAAAACAGAGTAGTGATTGCTACAGGCCAGGCATGAGGGCAGATGGTGAGGGAAGTGGGGTGTGCAGACAAAACGGCAACAGGCGGGCTCCTTGGGCAATGGCACAGTTCCATAGCTTGGCTGTGTCAGTGTCAGAACATGGTTGTGATATTGTACTAGAATTTTTCAAGATGTTACTATTGGAAGAAACCGGGTAAAATGTACACTGGATCTTTCTGTATTATTTTTACATCTGTGTGTCAATTTAAAATTATGTCTTTTTTTTTAAAGCTAAATCCAAATTTAACCTCAATTTAATGAAATTAAGGACTCAGAAAGGTTCTAATACTAGGGAACATCTGGCTAATATTGACATCTTCTGTTTAATTGGAATGCTTGTTAGTTTTTAAGATGGTAGTATGTTAACAACAAATTAAGACACAATTGCAATTTAGAAAACTACATTTTAAAAATAATTTTTATCTACAGTGAGGGTGGCTGGTATAATAAAAATGGAAATTATTCTGTTTAATGATTTGAATTTCATTTTCACTTGAGAAATATTTAAAGTAAAATAGAAAAAAATAATTAATTTGATTTGGAAAGTATGTATCTTTTCAGTAAGAGCTGTGCCAATTAAAACATGAGTAAAGTTTCATTTGAAAGATTTTTTTTTCCATTTTTGCCCCACAACATTTAATTGAAAGCAAAATAAACAATGTGTGGCAATCACATGCCATTAAATGTGCGATTTCATTAAGCAACATATGAGGGAAGAATTTGGCTAGTTGACAATAAACTGAGGTAACATTCAGGATGCTTTTGTTTTTAAACAGAAACAGAACGCTTAACATGATCACTGAAATGGTAGAGTTTGATTGGCATTTGAGGTCAAGCTTAGCTGTTTGTTCTTTCCACTTCATTGCCATTGCTTGGTTAATGGAGATGGAGTAGAGGGTGGACTTCTTCCTCAAACAAGTGGCTTTGTTGGGTAGCACAAGGAGTTGGTCAAGAATATCAGCTGCCACGCAGTCTTCAGTCCTGCTGATGAGCAGACAGGTGTACCACTTTTACTCAAATACCTAGCATTTCAATGCTCATTTAAATAATTCAGACTATACACATGTCTTAGCAGATTTTCCTCTTCCAGCCAACAGTTATTTTGAAGGCCATTGCAGTACTGATTTAGAAGAACAGGCTGGATGTATCAGCTAAATGGATTTTTATTCCAAACTGAGCAGTTAGCATATTAATCACACTTCAAACAGCAGAGTTGTGATGCTGCTACCCCTGTGACTGTCATGCTCAATGTGAGGAACTCAACTGCACAAGGAGAACAATTCATAAGGAACCGTGTGTAAATTCAACTTGGCAAGTCTTGCTGCATTAACTAGGGCAGCACCAAAGAAAATTTCATAACTTACCAGGCAAGATTTAAGAATTTTAAAAAAAGAACAGTTAAGATACATTGCACAAATCTTGACAGCATAATGTAAATATTATCTTTTAATAATTTAGGATTTATTCGCTTTATCTCCACTCCCAAATGTACAACCCTTGGACCAAAATCAGTTAAACCTTCAAAAATGACAAATAAGCTAAAAATAATACGTAGTGAGGTGATCTATAATTACATGCATCAAAGGAATTTTTCTTGAGTTTTTAGTATGCATTGACATTGAAAGAAAGGAAAAGGATCACCTTAAAAAGTAACTTTCAAGTTTAGACTCAGCTTGCCTATCACCTTTTCTATTAAGATTGGTTCTTAATTTTTTTTAGAAGAAAAGCGTTTAACTTTTAACGATAAAGAATATTTTGAAATACTTAAGGCCTCTATGAGTTTTAATCATGGTGCCTCTCAGATCCACTATTTCTGTCACTTGACTTACTTCTCTTGGTATAATAATGTGAAATCGTGGGTTTGGAAGGCACTATAATGGAAACTAATAGAGAGGCTTTAAGTAGCTGCACATTCTCTCACCCCTCACTCAATTCATTCACTGACTGTCTCAGAACAACCTCCTTTCCTGCAAGTTCCATTCACGGTAAGTGCCCTATACAGGTGTGCCATTCTTTTTCTTTCATCCTGTATTTTTACTGCACTTTTTCTAGGTTTAGATATGTTCAGATACACAAATACTTACCTTTGTGTTACAGTTGCCTGCAATGTAGCCTAGGAGCAAAAGGCTATACATAGCCTCGGAATGTGGTAGGCTGTGCCATCTGGGTTTGTGTATACGCTCTATGATGTTCACACAGTGATGAAATTGCCTAACGACATGGTTCTCAGAACACATCCCTGCCATTAAGCCACGTGTGACTGTGTTTTAATGACTGCCATAGAGAGACCTAAGGACAAAGACCAAGGTGCTTTGTCCATAATCACTTGCTGAATTTGGGAAGCAGTCATGCGTTTGAAACCATAAATCAACAATTAGGAGCAAACAGAAGTTCCAAGACCAACTTTGATATTTGCCACTGGGCACACACTGACTTTACACATAAAGCATTCAGCGTGTGGCCTTGGACTGGCATTGGGGGTCTGCGAGTGCTCCTGCCAGAGCCAGCCTCCAGGAGGCACATCCCACATACAGAGGACAAGGCGGCCCATCGCAGAGGCCCTTCACACAACTGGATCTGAAGAGGTTGGAAACATTGTTGGCAAAACTGAGGTATATTGCAATGAATGCTACTTTTCCTTTCTACCTACCTATCCTTCCAAAGGGAGATCACTAGGGAGATTGGAGAATGGATCCTGAAACCTCACAGGGCACCCAGGGCCCGTCCAGCAGCAGGTGCCTGTGAATGGGCTGGGTAGGACCCTGGGGAGGGTCAGAGCCTAGGGGCCTGGGGAGGGGTTGCCTCTCTGAAACACTGTAGAAGCCAAATGATATGGCTACCAGCAGTATTTGGTTCTCATGCTGCCACACTTTGATCCCTGTTTTAAGAAATAATGAAACAGAGAATAGCCCTATTTTCTTACCTTTAGGAGGCAGCCCTATGCAAGCACTTACACGATCTCATTGCATCTTAACAGACTCCTATGAATTAAACACTATAATCTCCCTTTTACAGATGAGGAGATTAAGGCTCAGAGATAAGTAACTGACCTAAGATTATACATAAGTAAGTGGCAAAGAAGAGCCTGTTCAGCTTTGCCTCACAATTCTGGGTTCTTAGCATTCTGTTTTGCTGCCTCCAGTACAAAAATCCATGCAATGCAGGTGGCCTGGAGGGCAGCCATGGGGGAGCGGAGCCAAGCACAGATAACACTGTCCTGCAGGTGTGGACTTTCGTCTGAAGAAGGCAGTCTCAGCAGGAGAGGCTGGGTCTTTAGGACCAGGGCTGCACGGCACAAAACACCCACCTCCAGCAGGGCTGCCTGGAAGTCATTCAAACATTTATTCATTAGGATCTTACTCACAGCCGAAGCTGGCTAAGATGTCTCTCCCTCAGTGCTGCCTGTCCCCGGCCCCACTACCACCTGGCCTTGATCTCCATACCGAAATGGCCTGGACTGCTCTTGGGGCATTTGCCAGTGTTGACCTTGCATTGTGCTTATTCTGTGCTTTTGTAATATGTAGCAGTTACAGTCTAACAGAACCAGTATCTTAGCTCTACCATTTGCTCAGGGTGTGAGTTTGGACGTTGCCTTAAATATATTAAATCTGAACGTTCCTATATCAGGTGGGCATAATAATATCTCCCACCCTCTTTGATTGTTACAAGGATTTAATGGGATGGTGCATATAAGTAATGGATGCAGAATTGGCACCTAGTAAGCTCTGAAAAAGAGGTTTGTGTAATCTTTGCTAATCATAATAAGTATTATTGATTTTACTTCACAGCACATTCTAAAAAAAAAGTCAGTCTAATGTAGAACCTAGCAGCCCCTGTTTCATTTAGTAATGAAATCTGTAATCCCAGCACTTTGGGAGGCTTAGGTGGGTGGATCACCTGAGGTCAGGAGTTAGAGACCAGCCTGGCCTACATGGAGAAACCCCGTCTCTACCAAAAATACAAAAACTAGCCAGGCGTGGTGGCTCATGCCTGTAATCCCAGCTACTCAGAAGGCTGAGGCACTTGAGCCCGGGAAGCAGAGGTTGCAGTGAGCCGAGATCCCGCAACTGTACTCCAGCCTGGGTGACAAGTGAGACTCTGTCTCAAAAAAAAAAAAAAAAAAAAAAAAAAAAAGAAAGAAAGAAAGAAAGAAAGAAAGAAAGAAAGAAAAGAAACCTAATGCATTATAAGTACCTCACTGAAGCATTCTTCATCTCACAGGAGACATAAACACTATTAATATGACTAATTCTTGTTTTTACCCATGTATTCAATTAGTGTTACATTGAGGCTCATATGTTATGTTAGCTACTGTCCTGTTCTCCGTAGATTCAGCAATATGTCTTGGAGCTTACCATTTCTCATTTAGGCAGAGATTTCAACAAATAAAGATTTATATTTAAAATACATACCTATTCTATTTTTGAGCACTAGTTTCAAGTAATGTCCTTGGAAATGGGTTTCAGAATAGCCTGTGGGCAACTAGAGTAGTCAAAGAATACTTTTGTCTACAGAAAATTTTATAATCATTTAATTAGAGTACACTATAGTTCCAGATAAACAGGTGAAATTATTTTCTGGTGTGCTTCTGTCAGACGAGGGAGTGTTGAAAATGTGGGCTTCCAAAGGGGAATTGTGCTGCTCCCAAATAACATCAGAGTTGTGTGACTGGAGGAGGGGTCATGGGTGTAGGGGAGCAGCCAACATTGATGGCCACCTCCCCCGGAAGCAGCCAAGCCCAGCCCTGGAGTCAAGGTGGACCTCAATGATAAGCTGGTGAACACATGAAGAAGGCTGCATGCTGTTTATAACAATGTTCATAACATTCTTGAAATGACAAAATTATAGAGATGGGAGGACTGCGAGACTGCTTTATCTGAGGCTCTACTGTTTGGTGCAAATACATTGAAGATCATTATGTGTACTGGGGGATTGATCCTTTTACCAGTGTATTAGTTTCCTAGGGCTGCACAACAAATTTTCATAAACTGAGTGGCTAAAAAGAACAGAAACGTTTTCTTCCAAAGTTCTGGAAGTTCGAAGTATGAAATCAGAATGTTGGCAAGGCCAAGCTCCCTCTGAGGGCTCTAAGAGATAATTCTTCCTTGCCTTCCCCAGCTTCTGATGGGTGATGGGTCCCTGCTGGTCCTGGGCTTGTGCATGCATCACTCCAGTCTCTGCCTTCCTTGTCACATTGTGTCTGTGTCCAGATTCTCTTTCTACAAGGACACCAGCCATTGGATTAGATCCTATGTGAATCCGAAAAGATCACATCTTAACTTGATTACCTCTGCAAAGATCCTACTTCCAAATAAGGTCACAGTCACTAGTAGCAGGCATTAGGACCTCAACATATGTTTTTGAGGGGGATAATTCAATCCCCAATGACCAGTATATCATGCCTGTCTTTGCCTCTGGTAATTTTCTTTTTCTGAAGAATACTTTATAATATGAATAATACTCTATTAGATGTTAATATAGCCACTTCTGCTTTTTAAAAATGCTGCATGGCACATATATTTCCTTAACTTTAACTTTCCTCATCCTTTAAATTTCAATCTGCCTGTGTCATTGTATTTGAAGTGAATTTTTGGTAGACAGGATATTATTAGATAGTATTTCTTTTTATCATTTCTTGCAAATCTCCATCTTTTGATTGGTTATTTAAGACTATTTACATTGAAGACCATTGTTGTGCCACTACATTATTCAAATGTGTCACTTCATTTATTGTTTTCTGCTGGTTTCCTCTTTCTCATTCCTTGGTTTCTATTTTCTTGCTTTCTTATGGGTTACATGAACACTTTTAAGATTCCACCTTGGTTTATTTATAGAGTTCCTGAATATAACCCATCTTATATTTTAGTAATAGTTGCTTTAGGTGCCACAATATGCCTACACAATTAATCACTGCTACTGGTATTGAGCTTTTATAACTGAGTGAAGGGTAGAACCCAGTCTTCCATATAGGTCTTACTCACCACCCTCTCCGCTTTAAAATGCAATTGCTAAGTATTTCTTCTGTGTACACACTTCGCCCCACATCAAATGGTGTTATACATTTTGCCTTAGCCATCAAATAAATTTAGGAAACCCATGAGAAGGAAAGTCTGTTATATTTACTGCTATTTTATTCTCTCCATTGTCTTTCTTTCCTCTCCGAGGTTCACAGCATTACGACACCATTTCTTCCCTCTGTGAGAGAACAGCCTTCATGCCAGCTTCAAGGGCTATCTTGCTGGCAGCAGATGCTCTGAGTTTCCCTTTGCTAGAGGATGTCTTTATTCATGAAGGTATTTCCACTGGATATTAAATTCATGGTTTACATTTTTTTATCACTTAAAAAATGTTGTGCTAATTCCTTCTGGCCTCCATGTAAGTCATCTCTCTCTGGCTGCCATCAACATTTTTTTGTCTTTAGTTTTCAGAAATTTGGTTATGATGTGTATTGGCACAGATTTCCACAGATTTATCCTATTTAGGATTTGTTCAGCTTTTGGAAGATGTAAGTTTCTGTCTCTCACCTTTGGTATTTGGAAAGCTTGTACCTATTATTTCTTTGAATACATTTTCAGCTCCACTCTCTTTCTCCTCTCCTTTAGAAACTCCCATAATATGAAAGTTGGACTTTTTCTATTTTTCCCTCTGGTTCCTGAGACTCCAATTTCTTTTCTGTCCATTTTCTCTCCTTTGTTTTGATTAGGCAAATTCTGCTGATCTGCCATTCAGTTCACTGTTTCTATCATCTGTTATCTCCATGCTGCTATTGAGCCCATCCAGTGTGTTTATATTTTGGTTGTTGTATTTTTAACTTTATAATTTCACTTATAACTCCTCTTTCTTTGCTTCTGTAAATTCTCTCTCTTTTTTTCCATTTTTTTTTTTTTTTTCTGAGACAAGGTCTTGCTCTGTTGCCCAGGCTGGAGTGCAGTGGTGCAATCACAGATCACTGCAACCTCAGTCTCCTAGGCTCAGGTGATCCTCCTAACTCAGCCTCCCAATTAGCTGGGACCACAGGCATGTGGGACCACAGACATGTGATACCACACCCAGCTAATTTTGTAATTTTGTAGGGATGGCATCTTGCCATGTTGCCCAGGTTGGTCTTGAACTCTTGGGCTCAAGTGGTCCTCCTGCTTCAGCCTCCCAGAGTGCTGGGATTACAAGCATGATAACTGCGCCTGGCCTACTTCTGTCATTTCTATTTTTCATTTGTGTCAAAAGGATTTGGAATTTTATGCTGAAGGATTATTATTATAGGCACCTTAAAGTTCCTGTCAGATGATTTCAACATCTGATTCAGTTCAATGCTGGCATCTGTTGATCATGTTTTTCACTCAGCTGGTGATGTTTCTTGGTTCTTTGACAGGTGAGTTCTGGTTGTATCATGGATATTTTGTCTATTTCATTAGAATGTCTAGGTCCCACCCAAATCCTCCATTTTATCCAGCAGTCACCCTGTTTAGGCTTAGCATGCAGGTCCTGAGCAATTTTGTGGGCTGCAGCTGCCATGACAGTTTATATTCAGTCTTTGCAGTGTTGTTTTGATCTGCTTGGTTGTCTGGTGCCACTGGTGGTGCACTGATTTCTGCTGGTGGTGGCTGAGGGTGCTGGGAAGCAGGGCCCTCTGGACTGGGGAAGGGAGTATCAGGCCTTCAGGCCCACCCCAGGGGCAGGCAGGTGTGGAGTGTTAATTATGGTCCCTAGCTGCCCCCCTCCACGACATGACGTCTCCTTGGTGCTGGGCAGAGGTGGAGGCTCCGCTGGCTGCTGGGTCCTGCACACTCCCTGGTGGGCAGTGGAAGATTAGCTCCCTGCTCAGTCCTGCTGGCACTATCCCAGTAGGGGAACTAGGAGCAGAAGAGGAGGTGGGAGTTCAAATCTCCTCTTGACCAGCTGATATGGCTTGGCTCTGTGTCCTCACCCAAATCTCATCTTGTAGTTCCCATAATTCCCATGTGTTATGGGAGGGACCTGGTGGGAGATTATTGAATCATGGGTGTGGCGGGTGTGGGTCTTTCCCGTGCTGTTCTTGTGATAGTGAAGGGGTCTCATGAGATCTGATGATTTTTAAAACAGGAAATTTGTTTGCGCAAGCTCTCTCTTTGCCTGCTGCCATTCAGGTAAGATATGACTTGCTCCTCCTGCCTTCTGCCATGATTGTGAGGCTTCCCCAGCCATGTGGAACTGTAAGTTCAATAAATTTCTTTCTTTTGTAAATTGCCCAGTCTCGGGTATGTCTTTATCAGCAGTGTGGAAATGGACTAATATACCAGCTGAGAAGATACAGAGTGGGGGTGGGGTAGAAGCAGAAAGGGGAGTGTGGTTTTCCACTGGAGCTTGGCTGGAGTAAGAGAGATATTACCAACGAGATTTTCTGTTGTTAGGCCACCCTTGTCCTGGCTCTGTGGCCAGAAGGACCAGGCTTTTCCTGGAATTATTTTTGTCTGTCTTGTTGGGAGCTCTGGGTTGTGGGCTTCTAGAGCGTCCTGTCCAGGACATTTGGAAGCATGAGGAATACCCAGGGGACTCACTGCCATTCGCTCCTCAAGTCCCGAGGTCCCCTAGCTGTCTTCCTTCTTCCATTCACCTTTCAGAGTCTCCATGTGCTTGTTTTCCCATTATGTTCAATGCCTTCTAGTTGTAATAGACTAGACAGGGCTTGCAGTCACCCATGGGCTTAATTTTGTCCGTCCCATTTTACTTTAAATAAGTGTCTGTTCTGAGGCACTATTGTGATGTCATTCAATCAGGTGAGTGATGCATTAGTTCTCAATTTTGGAAGCTTTTGCAATTGTGCCAGATCTATAGTTGATTGGGGGAATGGAACGGGGAAGCCATTTGTCCACTTGTCTTTATGTGGGTGAAGAATATGCTTTCTCTTTGTGAAGTGCCAGCTGAAGGTGAGATTTTATAAGCCAAGGTATACATAACCCCAACCACAGAATGAAAAACTCAGGCAAAACAAGATTGTAATAGTTTATGGATGAGTTGCAGCTGGCAAAATGTTAGTTAGGATGAAGATACATAAGAAACAGGGGGCTGGGCGCGGTGGCTCATGCCTGTAATCCCAGCACTTTGGGAGGCTGAAGAGGGCGGATCACAAGGTCAGGAGATCGAGACCATCCTGGCTAACACGGTGAAACCCTGTCTCTACTAAAAATACAAAAAAATTAGCTGGGTGTGATGGCCGGTGCCTGTAGTCCCAGCTGCTGGGGAGGCTGAGGCAGGAGAATGGTGTGAACCTGGGAGGTGGAGCTTGCAGTGAGCCAAGATTGCGCCACTGCACTCCAGCCTGGGTGACAGAACAAGGCTCCATCTCAAAAAAAAAAAAAAAAAAAAAAAAAAAAAAAGAAACAGGGACTTTCGGCTTGGGCATTACCTAATGATTAAACAGTACCAAGTTTTGTTGAGTGAAAGGGAACATTCAAACTCTGCCCTTTGGTATTAAGTCTGTCAAACTGGTTACCAGCATCTCCAAGCCACTTAAGACTTAGCAAGAACAACAGAAACATTTACATATGATCCCTCTCATAATTACACATTGTGGTGCTTTGGCATAAATGGAAAAAAAAAAAAGTAAAATTACTGAGCACATAGAGCTAGTGCCCTTAATCTAGCTGCTACTCCCTTCCAATGGTTACCAGTTGATAGTCCTCTTTAGGGAGGCAGATCATCTCACAGGAGTCCCTTTTTGCTTGAGAACCAGCCAGTGGCAGCTCACACATTTCTCCTCAGGAGGAAAACTGAAGGAAAAAGAGGACACAGGTGTGGTGACAGAATGACGCACGTCATACTTGTTGGGAATTTTCTTACCCTGCCTCCACTTCCAGCACCTTTTCCTATTAAGGTCTTCAGGGATGTTCTTCAGTGCCTCACGCTGGATTTTACGGAGTGTCAGAACATGAAGGAGGTTTGGAGGCAGCTGCTGCTCTGAAAGACAGAGAAATTGGGCATGCACAACCTCAGCTTGGTAATTTAAACCAAACTCAAGCTCTTTTCGCAGATCCTTAGGTCGAATGCTGCCTCCACTTAAAGTTTGATTTTCCATATAATTTTATATGTGTATATGAAAAGAGACCAACCTTATTATATTCACTTTTGATATCACCTAAAAGCCTATTGAACTTTAAAATACCATATAAGCAAGTAACCAAGAACATATTTATAACATTGTCAGCATTGCTCTGATCTATTTAGCATCTACTGTGTTCTTGCAGCTTAACATAAAAGTAGCACGTTCTTGGAAAGTCTGTCCCTGAAAACCTCATGCAGGTCAGCTTCATATACTGTTCTCCATCACAGTCCCTCATTCAGTTTCTTCCTAGCACTTACCTTCATTATCTGAACTTATGTTTTTATTTATTTTTGTCTTTACATTTCTAATACGTGGCTTCTGCAACTAGGATGTAAGTGCTGTGAGTGTAGGGACATCATTTATCTTTTAACTGCTGTGCCACTGTGCTTCGACCAGTGCCTAACTACAGGAAACCTCAACAATAATTGTTGTTAAATCAATCAATCCATCAATTCACCAACATACACTGCAATATTATATCATCCTCATTGAATAGATTAAAATACCAAAGCTCTCAAAATTGTGGACATTCTGAGGGCTCTTGTCATCTTGAGAAGCTGTTGTGCAAACGCCAAAGACAGGGTGGGTTACTTACACATTAGCACTGAATAATAAATACGTGCATATTTGTGTAAAATGTTAACTATTTCCCTGTGCTCCTCATGGCCACTTATATATTATTATCCCTGATACAGTCTCAAAGCCCAAAGTTTTGAACTTTGCAACCAAATTGTCCTATTTCTTATCCAGTCCTGACGTCAGCAGTTTGAAGATCCATAAGAAACAGGGACTTGCAGCAGGAAGTCCTCTAGCCATGCACTGGTCTTCCCTGAAGATTCTACCCCCTGGCTGACATCAGTGATCATTGCCTTTTACCTGAGATACGGCTTCCTTGGCTTTCTGGAAAATGTTTGTTGTACACTGTATTTTCCAGTGGTGCTCACAGTAATATTTCCCATCTTATAGGCTCCTTCACAATGTGACCTTGGCATTCTTTCCATGGAGAATGAGATCTATGTTCCTCCTGTGAATCTGGGCAAGGTTTAGGTTGTTCCGACTATAGCATATGGTTGAAGTGGCACCAAGTGACTTTTTAGGATAGATCATAGAAGACCGTGCAGTTGAATCCTAGGCACTGAAATAATGAAAGAAATATGAAAACATGGGCATTGCCCCAGGGGACTTCCTTGTAGTTTGCTTCTGCATACTTATTCCCCTGACATAAAGCTGTTATTACTACTATGGGAATGGCCATTCTGTTCTCTTTGTTAATTAAATAAAATAAAATTAAATAAAATTAAATTAAATTAAATGTAGATGGACAGGTAGCCAGAATCAAGTGCTTTCTTGCTATACCACATGTTTATAGAGTCTGCAGAAGGATACTCCAGATGAGGGACAGTGCAAAACTGTTTCTAAGAGTATGCGGAAGATAAGCCATGATAGAGAAAGTCTCTTTCTCTTAGTTCTCTCTATTTTTCTCTCATTTTCCGTCTCCTCTTCTCTCTTTTTTCCCCTCTTTTCCAATATTGATGGTCCATTCTGTGCTTCCACTTTGATCTTAATTGCAATAAAAATGCATTTTTCTTATTTTCTCTGCTTTCTTCTGCTTACTCTTTAATCTTAAATACAGGTGTACCTCAGAGATATTGTGGGTTAAGTTCCAGACCATGACAATAAAGTGAATATTGTAATATTGCAATAAAATGCATCACACAATTTTCTGGTTTCCAGGAGCAAATAAAAGTTATGCTTCCACTCTACTATAGACTATTAAGTGTGCAGCTGCACCATGTCTAAAAACTGTATACACCTAATTAAAAACATTTTATTGCTAAAATATGATAACAATCATCTGAGCCTTCAGTAATTCGTCATCTTTTTGCTGGTGGAGGGTCTTGCCTCAATGTTGATGGCTGCTGATTGGTCACAGTAGGGGTTGCTGAAGGCTGGGATGGCTATGACAATTTCTCTTAAAAAGACAGCAATAAAGTTTGATGCAACTGGAGTCAATTCTCTCAAACCCTGCTTCTGCTTTAGCAACTAAGTTTATGAAATATTCTAAATCCTCTGTTGTCTTTTCAGCAGTGTTCACTGCATCTTCACCCAGAATAGCTTCCCTCTCAAGAAACCACTTTATTTGCTCATCCATTCAAGTTTCATCACAAGATTGCAGCAATATGTGTGTGTGTGTGTGTCTGTGTGTGTGTGTTTGTGTATGTATAGGCTGTGAGCTGTGTTTATTATAAATCCCCTTCCAATGCACTGTGCTAGGTAGTCTTGGTGGGCTGGTCGTGAACACCACGAGGTCAGTGTGAATGTCAGAACAGTCTGGAGCTTAGCAGTGCTGTATGCGTTACTGTATAAGTGGTACTGCTGAACTTCAAACTAAGTTCCAACTACAATGAATGACCACTTTCTTCATCCTGCTTAGGCATTTTCATTGACTAATACTTTGCACAACTATTGATTTAGTGAGGCCAGTTTTTGATGACCGTGAGCAAAGCACGGATTAGAGTAGAATCTGAATGTCTGCTTCCTGGCCTTGTCCATGTAGCAGAATATCACTCTCCTGCTAACCCCTGCATCAGTCTTATCTTCTGGTTCTTGGATCGCAGTTTTGGCTCTGTTGCCATTATCATCTCAAGTGTCTCCCTTGGGATCATCTGCCATTGGGATCCTCTGCTCTGGCTGAACAGTCTGTCCTCGTGCCCTCTCCTCAGAGATGCCCTTTAGTGCTACTACACCCTGGGTGGGGTTCCCTGCCCTGCATCCTCTCCTGACTCACTGGTTCCACCTCTGTTCTTCTGTTTTTTCATTTTTTTCCAGCTTCTCTATCTTATCCTAATGTAGCTTTGCTCACCAGTTTAAAACTAATTCAGAAAGTAATGTTCCCTGGGATACTGAGACAAACACACAAAAGGACTTTATGAAATGCCCATTAAAAAGTAGCAACTATTTCTCCAATTCAAGCATAGTTCATTGAGCTATGAATGAACTATGATCATAAGTCACGTCATGATCTGTGACTTATATAACTTATGTTGTTACTAGTACAAAGCTATCAATTTGAAATTTCCTAGAAAATATTATTTCATTTGACTTATCATTACCCAGCAACATGTAAACTTCAAATTATAGGCCTATTCACTCTACAAAATTGCCATGTCAGATCCATGGCCAATGGCTGAAAACAGCTCTCAGAATTCTTGCAGTAATTTTAATTTTAACTTCTTAGCATTTGTGAAGCATATTTGCTTTAATCATTTGATGTGAAAACTGAGAGAAGAGCTACCACAGCAAGAATTTGACATTGCATCTGTCCTTCACAGAGCTTTTTCCACCAGAGATGCGGCATAAACATATCTGGGTGAGCAAAATATATCAGGGCTTTTCTTGTAAGTACGTGTCTCTCACAGGTGGAAATACAAACAATAAATCAAGCTTTGAAAAGAGTTGTAATTACTAGTAGAGAAGCATGTCAAGTGCATTCCTTACTTAATAGTATTTACTTCCACTTGTTTGCTGCCAAATAGAAACTCCAGTTGTTAAAGGAATGATGCTAAGGACATTCATAGATTCTCATAGCATGACAGTATATTGTGAGTAGTCACATGTCTTATTGGCTAGTGGTTTCCTAGGAAATATGCTTTGTCTTCATTTTATAAGGTAAAAAGAACACAATGATGTTCCAGGAGAGTGCATTCTGGAGCCTGCAGGGCTGGTGGATCTTTGGTGCTTTGGAGTTGCATAGGGCCTCAACAAGGAGAAACAAGTGTCCATTCTGTCATCACAGGTGGTATCACGATCTGTCTGTGCAGACAGAATTGTGAGTTTCTGGTTCTGGGGATTCTAGTAGAGAGCCATGACATTATGCAGTGAGCGGTGCAGTCTTCTGGCATCTCCGGCAGGGTAGAGTGCTTCCACACGTTCTCAGCTTCCAACTCTAGACTGCTTATTTCTGTGAAAGGCTTCTGCATTCAAACGGCCTTATTTGCCCTTCTGCTTGCAGGTTGTCATTCTATTTTCCCATCCCCAATGCCGTGAACTTGAACCACTGGACTTTTTTGTGATGGTTCACAAACATTTGGAACCCATGTAATGTTGATTGGTTTGGAGAAGTTTCCATTGCTCTTCCCGAAGGAGAGGGCAATGGATTCTGCATCATCCAGGATGTACATCCCTAGGGTAATAAAATGCTACCCTGCAGCATACAGTGCCATTAAAAGTAGTCACTAAATATTTGGTGTTGTGTGCAAGTCACTTTACATACATCTCTAATTCTTATGGTAATTTGGTAAAATAGTCATTTTAATGCTTTTCACATAAATTGGAAACAACTTTCAGTGAGATTTAGTTATTTGTTTCCAGCTAATGTGCATCAAAGCCAGAATTCAAACTCATGCATTTCTGACAGCCAAATTAGCTTCTCCAGTCTCTCCTCCCATCTTCTCTTTTTCTCCTTTTCTTCAAATCAATGGGCAGATATTTACTGATTGTTAATGTGACCCAAACACCATGCCAGGCTCTGAGATTAAAAACAGTGCATAAGGTTCCACTTTGTCCCTCAAGAAACTACCACTCTAGCAGGGGAGACAGACATGAAAAATTACATTTTTAATAAAACACATGAGTTTAAGAAGAGAGAAGCAAAGAGTACCGTGGTGGCTCAAGGAGGGTCCAAGATTTTAAAAAATGGCCCAGAGGAGGATGCTGATCAGCAACAGCATGTGCACGGACAGAGCCAGGAGCAGAGGGGGACTGGCGGCATAGCAGCCACATGGCAGAGGAGGCAGCAAGCGGAGGAACCTGAGACAGACAGGCCATCTCACCAACCTGGCCCATGCTGGGCGCAGGGATGCGGGTGCCACACTTACAGTAGGACTCAGGAAAGACATTTTCCGCCTTGTACTTCAGTGTCCTTATCTGTAAAAATGTGATGTAAATAATGGTGCCCAGCTCGGAGGGCTGACATGAAGATTAAGTGGGCTAATACTTGTAACTCGCTTAGAAGGGTGCCAGGCACATAGCATTTTATACAGCGACTTTGAGTAAAAATGATCTTGGCGATGTGTGCCAGAGACAAGTTGTAGAGGCTCCGTGGGCCAGGCAAATGTACTGAGTTGGGCCTGAATGAAAGGGAAGCCATTTAAAGGTTTTGCCCAGTGAGTAACAGAATTAATTCTGCCCTATAGAAGATGGCTGGGGCATTGTTGTGGAGGGCGCTTGGAGGACGGTGATGTGAGAGCAGGGCTTGGTGGCCAGCTTTTCCCAGTAGGGACTATGCCCATCATTATTTAATGGATGCTCTTCCCTCTTGAAAATGCCTAAGTATCCCCACATGGCCAATTTAAAGGAACAGCAAGGATTCGGATATGTACATTTAAATATAGTCTCTTTACCAAAGTTACATTTTATACTAATGTGGTTTCATGTATTTCTCTGAAGATCTGGAAAAGAATACTGGCCACAAGGCATCATTTGCTCTGTTAGAAACCTCCCGAGGACTTCAGAGTTTAGTAGAAAATTCAATTGCATCCAAAATGAGAAAGGAGAAAATTCAGTTATAAAAACTGTTCTTTTACAGTGATAAATCTTAATGGAAAAATATACTCATAGAATACAATTTTATGACTTAAATAAATTACTCTCAAATTAGTTTCATAAGTAAATTATTTCCAAATTAGATTTCTGACCCTTGTGGGTCTGCAAGCCATTGGTTGCTCAACATTTCTCTCTTAATGGGGACCACTTGGACAAAGAGTTTGACACTACCTACAAAAACCTAGATATTTCTCTTCCTGGCATATGTACCCCCAAAAAATGCATTCACATGAGCACTGAGAGACTTGTTCAAGAATATTCATACCAATTTTATTCATAACAGCCCCTAATTGGAAATAACTCAGACCTCCATGGATACGTGCCTTGTGGTGTGTACACACGCAATGAGCTCTAAAAAGCACTTTAATCGAAAGAACAACGGCTGCATTCAGCAGTAGGATGAGTCACAAAGTTAATGTTGAAATCAAGCAGCCAGACACAGGAGAATATATACAGGATGATGCTATTTATATTAAGTTAAAAAAATGGGCCAACTTAACTGGTGTTGTAAGTCTGCATTGCATTTACTTTTGATGACAAAGGAGGTCGCAATGACTGGGCAAAGTACAGCAGGAGTTTCTGGGCTCCTAGCATGTGTGGGTTGTGACCTAGGTAGTTATCACAAGAGGTTTTCCCTCTGCTGTCTCCCGCTGTCTTGCTCTCTGTCTCTGTCCCAGTCCCAGTCCCAGTCCCCATCACCATCCCCATCCTCATCCCCAAACCCATCCCGTCCCCACCCACATCCCCATGTCTTTGTCTATACATGTGTTTTCACCCTTCTGCATTTTTTAAACATAGTTTTAAAGAGATAATATTCTAGTATTTCTAAGAATATATTTTAAAATTGCAAAAATAAAACCTATATATAAAATGTTAAACTACCCAGGTGTTGTGACTCACGCCTGTAATCCCAGCATTTTGGGAAGCTGAGGTGGGAGGATCCCTTGAGTTCAGGAGTTCCAGATCAGCCTGGGCAACATGGCGAAACCCTGTCTCTACACAAAATACAAAAATTAGCAAGGTGCGGTTGCGCATGCCTGTAGTCCCAGCTACTTGGGTGGCTGAGATGGAAGGATCCCTTGAGCCCGGGGAGGTCAAGGCTGCAGAGAGCAGTGTTCGTGCCCCTGTGTTCCAGCCTGGGGGACAGAGTGAGAACCTGTTTCCAAATAAATAAATAAATAAATAAATAAATAAATAAATAAATAAAGTTAAATAATTGGAAAAAATCAGTCAATTATTGGGCAAAAAGAATCTTTTAATATTTTAGCTCAATATAAATAGTCAGATCTAAAATGGTTATAATACTTTGTAATTACACCAGAACTTTGGAATTGTAATAACACAGCATTAGACTCCCTTCTCTCTTATTTCTTAAGCAATATTCTTTGAATAGAAAGCAAATCTAGTAAATTGCCGGTGACTTCATTCATTTTAAGTAAATGGACTAAAAAATATGAAAACTTGTATTGCTCAGTGCTAAGTCCTACTGCACTCTTTCAATGTGTAAAAGGCCTACGTGATATGCGAATGCAGAGATCTGTGGTGTATACACTGTGGTAATAAAGTAAAGGGCTTGTGCTGTGAAAGTATTAATTACATCAGTGATGCATGCATATCAGCAAGTTTTGGTCTAATGTTATATAGTTTGTGGTCTAAGCCATGTTAATAATATCTAGAAAGGACAGGAGGATATGCATTTTTTGTGGCCAGTTTCACAAACAGACATGCACACACAAATGTAATCTCCAAATAAATGCACACATGATTCAGATATGAACATTTGTCAAGGCATGCAAAAATTTACACTGTAAAATAAGCCCATAAAGTTTTTATTCAATCCCTATATGAAAAATGTGAGTTTCACTCTAATGAGCATTTGTGTCTCCTAGACAGACTGGGCTTGTGTGTTCTCAGGGATCCACGTCTTAGACTACAGTTGGTGTTACCAGTTTTTTAAAGCCATTCTGATGGGTGGATAATAGTATCTGATTATGTGATTAGTTTTGTTTGGTTTGGTGCTTTTATATGTCTTTGTTATGGAAATTTTCAAACACACACAAAAGTAGAGAAGATAGTAAAATGAACCTGATTTTTCCAACATACGGCTTCAACAATTTTCCAAAAAATTGCCCTTTTTTTGTATGTCCCCACCTACTTGCCCTTCTCTCCCTTCCTCTGCCCTGAGTATTAGGAAGCATTTCCCAGACATCAGGAATATCAGCCTTTAGCTACGGTGTACAACATATTACAGATGTGCTGGAGGCTGTGTTTTGTTATGTTATTTTCTAAATAATCCAATATATATTCTTTGAAAATTCTCCAATATAAACAATTTCAGATCTATATCAATTTACAAGAAATTATAAATCACAGAACTTTAGAAACATGCTCCAAATATACTGATTTCTTTAAAATGTTTCACATTAGTGGAAGCTGTTTTTAGATTTTTGCTTGGCAATCATATTGCTAAATTCAGAGTGTCATTTTTAATGGTGTCTGTATACAGTTAATATTTTTTAAAGTTTATTTTTTCCAAGATAAAAGTAAATCATGAACATTTTACAAAGTGAAAACAAAAGTATATAGAGGAAATCCATGGCTCCTTTGGAAGTATCCAGTGTTGACTTTTTTATTATAGTTTTTTTTCAGTTTTTTTTTCTGTGAATACATTTTATATAGTTAATGTCATAGGTAGTGCTCCTGTATCTTTCAAAACTTGGCTATTGCCCAAGTTTATCTTTTTAAAGGAAAAATATTGAGTAACCCATGGTTTGCAGAACCTCATAGGCGAAGAACCTAATTATTTAAAAATCTAATTTGAAAATAATTTATGTAAGAAACTAAATTTTTATCCTATGATATATCTTCCAATTGAAAATTTTACTGTAAGAGAGAAGTTATTACAACTGAAAACATATTTTTGGATTGTAATCAAAAGTAAAATACATTAAAAATATTCCAGAACTCACAGCTCCTTGGAATCAACAAATACCATTTTGTAAAACATTGGACTACTCAATTGATGTGTCGCAATCATAAGCAATTAAACTTTATTTCAGCTTTGAATTTGACCTTCTTCCTAAGCAAATTCTCATCCAGAGGATAACAAATAACAAAATGAAGCAGTGTGAATATGGCATATTGTCCTTTGACTTGGAATCTTTGTGTGGATAGCCACCCAGATTGTTTTGAGATTTAGTGGCAGTGTCATTGCTAAATACCCCAGTCAATATTTTCTGCAGAATTGCTTGGCTGTGCCTCATTTTATAGGGCAAAAGATTATCAGAGATGAAAATCCTAGTGATAGCAGAACTTTAGTTTCCAGCTCTGGACCGAGATGTTCTTCAACAATAACTTTGCAATTACAGATTCCATTAAGCTCTAGTCTCTGAACTTGATGTGGTACAAAAGAGTGGTCTACGGGCTTCATGAGTCTCTATTACACACGTACAAGAAAGAAACATTTCTCTTTTATAATTTCAGTATTATTGTCATTTCAAACTTTAACACTGCCCCGATTTTGTTTGTTTGTGGTGCTTTTTCTCCCTTTACAATTTATTGGGGTTGAATATATGTTGTTGGATGGGATTTCAGTAATACATGCTTACAGTAGCAAGTTAAACAATACAAAGGGTTTATAAGAAACTTATTACTATTCGCCCCTTCCTCCAGTCACTTCATTCCTTGAAAAAATCAAGTTCAGCATTTGGCAAGTGACCTTCCACAGGGTTATTTCCAACATACATGTGAGTATATGTGCATGTGTGTACATGTGTACACACACAAATACATATCTGTTTGTTCCTTTCTATTTTTATAATTAGGATCATATAGTACATATTACTCTACAACTCTTTTTATTTTCAAAGTTTCTCTCAGTTGTTATGTTTGTTAGTTAGAAATCATTTCCCAAAGCAGCTCCACATCATAGACAAATGGATTTCCATTGTCACATTATTTTACTGTAAAAATTATCTTCCGCCAGGCGCAGTGGCTCACGCTTGTAATCCCAGCACTTTGGGAGGCCGAGGCGGGCGGATCACGAGGTCAGGAGATCGAGACCACGGTGAAACCCCGTCTCTACTAAAAATACAAAAAAAAAATTAGCCGGGCATGGTGGCGGGCGCCTGTAGTCCCAGCTACTCGGAGAGGCTGAGGCAGGAGAATGGCGTGAACCCGGGAGGCGGAGCTTGTAGTGAGCAGAGATCACGCCACTGCACTCCAACCTGGGTGACAGAGCGAGAGAAAAAAAAAAAAAATTATCTTCTATACTAATTTCATCTAAATAAAATGTTAAGGGCCATTACAATGCTTATTATAGATAAGACTGCTGTAATTCTGAAAGCTATTATTTTTGAGTACCAATGAGTAACTTTTTGTATTATTTACTGTCATAATACAAACAATCAGATGATCTTAGATTTGGGGTTATTATTCAGTGTTCTTTTAGACTGGGTTCATGTGAGATGTGGTCCTCACTTTCCAATTGGACACGGTGACAATGGCACACTGCATATTGTACAGAAGTCACATAATTCATCACAGAGAATCAGCTGAATTCTGCAAATAAAAACTGGACAGTATTCTATAAACACATGACGGCATCAATGGAAATCGGATTATATATAGTTTTTTTTTTTTTTTTTTTTTTTTTGAGATGGAGTCCTGCTCTGTTGCCCAGGCTGGAGTGCAGTGGCCTGATCTCGGCTCACTGCAAGCTCTGCCTCCCAGGTTCACGCCATTCTCCTGCCTCAGCCTCCTGAGTAGCTGGGACTACAGGTGTCTGCCACCATGCCCAGCTAATTTTTTTTGTATTTTTAATAGAGACGGGGTTTCACCGTGTTAGCCAGGATGGTCTCAATCTCCTGACCTTGTGATCCGCCCGCCTTGGCCTCCCAAAGTGTTGGGATTACAGGCGTGAGCCACCGCACCCAGCCCACTCATATTTTCTTACATTAAGTATGAACGAAGCACTATATGAGATTATAAATGGAATTAATTTTTGTGAAAACAACAAAAGAGACCTGAATTAATTACTGCTGTAAAATTGAGATTGAGAATTTGTCTTACAAAATCTTTTAATAATGTATCATTCTACTTACGCAACAGATATTGGTTTTGTGCCTAGTATGTTCCCTGAGGTGTACAGGGAACCTCAAGGAGCTCCCGGATCATATAGTACATATTACTCTACAACTCTTTTTATTTTCAAAGTTTCTCTCAGTTTTTATGTTTGTTAGTTAGAAATCATTTCCCAAAGCAGCTCCACATCATAGACATATGATGTCTACGGGAGTGACCCCTGAGGAGCTGACAAGCCAATGCTGGAGAAGTGCACAGGCAGGCTCAGGCGCAGCCACTCAATGGCCCTGTCTGTGTCGGGGGCAGGGGCACAGAGAGGAGCAGGTGAGTCGAAGCTGATTGGGTGAAAAAAAGCCGTGAAAAGACGGTGAGACCAAAGGCACAGAGCGGGTGTCCAGCCCCAGCTCCCACACTGGTCTGCAGAGCAGAAAGTCTAAACTGGGGAGAGGTCAGAGGCAGCACAGGGGCCTGTGGGGCAACCGCAGGATCCGGGACCCTCTCTGAGCTCTCGGGAGCCTCTCCCTGGCTTTAAGAGGAGTTTAGCTGCACAGTGAACGCCAGCATTGGCCTCTGCGTAGGGCTCATTAGGAACTCAAGGGTCTTTCCTAGCAGCCCCTCATGACTCCTTCTCCTCTGGTCCTTGGTGGCTTTTTTTTTTTTTTTGATGGAGTCTTGCTCTGTGGCCCAGGTTGGAGTGCAGTGGTGCCATCCTAGCTCACTGCAACCTCTGCCTCCTGGGTTCAAGCAATTCTGCCTCAGCCTCCCGACCAGCTGGGACTACAAGCACCCACCACCACACCTGGCTAATTTTTGTATTTTTAGTAGAGACGGTGTTTCTCCATGTTGGCCAGTCTGGTTTCGAACTCCTGACCTCAGGTGATCCAGCTGCCTCGGCCTGCCAAAGTGCTGGGATTACAGGCGTAAGCCACCACGCCCTGACTCTGGATGGCTTTTTGATTTGGGGAGACCACTCTGAGGGCTCTGCTCTGGGCATTCTCCATTCGGGCAGAATTTCCTGTGCACCAGGCACCCAGAAGCTGGTGAAATGGGAGGAGTTTCCTTATCCCCATCGCAGGGCATGGGACAGGGTGGCCACAGCTCACTTCTGTGCCCTGCTGCTCAGGCCCCTAGTGGAGCAGGCAGACAGGCAGGTTGTGGGGAGCATTTTGGGCTTTGACCCCCACGGCAGCGTCTAGGGTTGAGTGTCCTGAAGCCCCAGTGGGCGTGTGTTACAGTGTGCTTTTTCAGCTTAGCCATCTGCCAAGGGGGCTTGTGTTTATCAGCTCAATTAGACCCTTGGCCTTATCAAGGCTTTCTGTATCACAAAGCAAGAGCTTTGGTGTACAGGAAAATCGGATCACATGTTGGCTAGGAGAATGAGTGCAAGGCTTTACTGAGTGATGGAAGTAGCTCTCAGCAGATGAATGGGGAGCCAGAAGGGGAATGGAGTGGGAAGGTGGTCTTCCCCTGAGGTCAGCCGCTCAGCCCCCGTTCACTCCTCCAACCGCCCTCAGCCAAATTTCCCTTGGGTCTGCATGGCTCCAACCTCCATGGCCTGCCAGTGTGTCTGCCCATGTGTTCTGCCGGTGTGTTCCTCTTGATTTCCAACCACTTGTGTCTGTGTCCACTAGGGTCTCAGGGTTTTTATAGGCACAGGATGGGGGGCCTGATGGGTCAGAGTGGTCTTGGAAAATGCAACATTTTGGGTGAATATAGGAGTGCCTGTCCTCACTTAGGTCTGTGGGGACAGGCCCAAGGGTGGAGCCGTCACCACAGACCCTGCCCTTCTCTAGCTGGCACTTCCCTGCCTCCCTCCAGAATCGCTGGGATGGGGCCCCCTCAGGCTGGCTGCCGGGATTGCCTCGGGAGAGGGTCTTCCCCTCTAAGCCTTGGACCAGGGCCCTAGCCTGGCTTCTAACATGTATTCCCTTTGCTAAAGGTCACAGCTGGAATGCCAGGCACTGCTCTCTGGACAGTGAGTTGGGAGGAAATATGGCTGCCATCCACCTACAGAATTAGAATAGTCAGTATGCTTGTCCAAATTAAACATGCAAAAAGGTCCCAGGCATGTGCCCTGGGGTTTGGAGCCTATTCCCAAGGAAAGGCAGTGCGGGGCGGTGGGCCAGGCTCTTCCTGGCCTTCCTCCTCTGCTTCTGCAATCTGCTCATGACTTGATCTTGCATAATTTTCGCTTTTGTAAAATGGAGATAATAACAGCTCTACCTTGTAGCCTTCTCATGAGAATTAAACAAGTTATTTTGTTAAAGAGCTTTGAACCGCTGGGCACAGTGACTTACGCCTGTAATTCCAGCACTTTGGGAGGCTGAGGCGGGCAGATCATTTGAGCTCAGGCGTTTGCAACCAGCCTGGCCAACGTGGCAAAATCTACTCTCTACTTAAAAAATACAAAAATTAGCCGGGTATGGTGCTGCACATCTGTAATCCCCACTACTTGGGAGGCTGAGGCAGGAGAATCGCTGGACCCAGGAGGTTGAGGCAGTTGTGAGCCCACATTGTGCCACTGCACTCCAGGCTGGGTGATAGAGTGAGACCTTTTCTCAAAATAAAATAAAATAAAAAGAGCTTTGAGCAGTGTTTGGCAATTGGTAAGTGTACTATTTCTTTATGTGATGTAGACATTCAGTACACATTTGTTGAATGACTGTTGCATAGATGAATAAGTGAGTGAATGAATGGAGAAGATGAAAATGGTGCCCAAAACACAGTTTGCTTATGGCTTACTTTGTGGTCCATGTCACAGGCTGGCCCATGGATCAATATGTGGAAAACAAGCACACAAACCATACATAGACCATACTCACACACACACCATACATACACACATGTACACATCACACATACACCATGCACACAAGACACACACAGACACAGGCACACACCACACATAGACCATACATATACATATCACACACGCATATACATATCACACACACCATCCACACATATACCATGCACAGAAGTCACACACAGACACAACACACACAGCACTGCCCACACCCATACACACGTGTCCTGCTGGAAGAAATCCAGTCCTTACATTAGTGGATATGTGCATGCTCCCTGGGTTCTCAGCGTCGTTCTGTGCTCCCCTGTGCATTTGCTCCCAAGTGAATTGACTTTGGGGTGCACCAAACCCTGTCTGTTTGTTATAGGGAGTGCCTGGAGACAAGACCACATACAGATTTCATGCAAGGACAATTTGAAGAGTTCTGAGGGTTGTATAGACTGGTTTGGGACATACAAACTTGGAGTGTATGCTTTTTGGGTGGGGTGGGTAAGACTTTATCATCATTCTCAAACTCCACGAATACCTGGAGTTCTGCCAGGGCTGGGTTGCCGGTGCAGCGTACCACCCAGCTGCAGTCCCTGAGATCAGGGTGCTGTGGGACAGTGTGCAGGGAAGGACAGGAGGGTGCAGGTACTTGCCTTGACAACTCAGTAAAATACCTCTTCCAAGCATCCCAGGGAAGGGTGACCAGCACTGCATGTGATGGCAAAGGGTAGAGAGGGGTCAGGGCAGATTCCTTCTCTTGAGACAGGTTACTGAGTCACTTCTAAATTAAGCCTGTGACTATATTTGGTAATGCAAGACGTAGGGCTGAAGAACATGCAATTTACTTTATGCAAACAGATGACCATATGATGTATACAGTTGGGCTCTTGCTGCTTTGGGGCTTTGGGTGCAAGAGAACTAGCCAGTCTGGGTTTTGTGGGGTGCTGGAGCCAGGCTCCCCAATCTTCCTCATGTATGTTTTCAAGCAGACTAAAATCCTAGGTCAAACACCGCATTCCTAAACGTTTTCAAGGTTGTTTGCTTTCAGAGAATTGTAAAAGACCCTCTGTTAGATCACCAGGGCAATTTGATGTTAAAATGCTGGAACCAGAACCAGCAGCAGGGCTTCTTTCTCTCTGCGGGCAGCTCTCCTAAAGGGAGTGAAAGAAGAGCCGCCCAGAAAACAACGTGTGCATTGTAAGCAGGCCTCCCTCGGGCCTCTGGCTGGACAGTGGGAGCGTGAAGCCTGTTCACAGGATGGTAATTTCATTGGTTCCACTTGCCGGTCACAGTGGCACGTGCTGGTCAATGACTCTCCACTCAGCAGGCATTGGAGGCTAAGGGCTCTGGTTCTAAAGCTCTGCAGGCCACTCTTGGTGACTAATGGTGCGGTAATCATGTAGACACCATGGGTTAGATTCCCACCCCAACCACAAAAAAGCAGTTGTATAGGCAAGGAGGGCTGCTATCCTGATGGTTAGATGTCGTAGATGCAACACAGATTCAAGCTCCATTGCAGAATCAAGGCTGGGGACATCTCTGCAGTCTTGGAGGTTATTACCCAAGAATTTTTTTTGCAGCTATGTATCCTGTCAAGAGTCACGTTATGTTTGCAAATGCATTGACCTTTTAGAATCCATCACATGTTTGTTTCTCTTTGAAAAGGAAGAGATCTTAAGCTACTTATTTATTGAGATGTATAATACAAAATTAAATTAAAAAGTATAAGAATAGATCCTCTACCCTTCACTGTGTGTGAAGGAAGAGCAGTGCCAAAAATTAATCTTTCAAATATTTATATTGAAAGATGCAGTTTATAAAGAGCAAAGATAACCATGAGTTGGATAACTTTTCCTGTTAGGTAAGTGGTATAGTAAACTGAGGGTGAAAATGGAGTGAACATGGTGGTCTGTGTTTAGAGAAAATGAGGATGCAGTACAACTTCCTTTCTAATGGTTTGTGAAGCCAGAGATTCAGTTGCTTTATTATTATATTGAGCTTTGGCAGTATTATTACTCTTGGGGGATATGATTTAATTTATGCCACATGTGCCTCAATGTAGAAAACGCTGTGTGAAAACAGGTGATGGAAGCACCTAAGAATAGCTCTGCTGTCCTTATGATGCGTGTTTCATGGAGTCACTCTGAAAATGATGAATGCAGTAGATCCCAACCTCCAGACTTCTAACGCCTGGTGAAAATTATGCTAGCTGAAAATTCCAGGAAACTATTCAAAGTTTTCTTGAAATTAGAATATAGATAGTAGGAAAGAATATGGTAATAATGATGAAAGATTTATCTCTGGAGTTCAGTTTTGCTCCTTTTAATATAACAATGGTCACATCTGTTGATGGACACTTACAGTGATTCCATATCTTTGCTATTGCGATTAGTGCTGCAATAAACATGAGGGTGGGAGGATGAGACAGGTTGGTTCATGGGCACAAACATCTAGTTAAACAGAATGAATAAAATCTAATGTTTGACAGCAGAGGAGGGTGACTATAGTTAACAACAGTATATTTTATATTTCAATTAGAACACTTGAAGTGTCCCCAATACATAGAAACTCACGAGGTGATAGATACCCTAAATACCCTCACTTGATCATTACACCATTACACATTCTACGTATGTAACAAAAGATCATGTGTATCCCATAAGTATGTACAAATATTATGTATCAATAAAAATTATTAATGACAAAATGATTCATTAACTTAGCTATTACTATTAAAAAATAAAAACCAAAATGGTCATGGAAGCTGTCTGAGGCAGACTGGACACATTTTAACATCAGCATATTACCAACAGGGATGCCATTCAAAGCGAAGGGTTGCAGACAGAGACCCCCTCATTCTGTTAATATAGATCACTGGCAAGGTAGTCAGTTTTATTTCCTAGCTAACAATTTCCTAAAAGCAAACAGTTACATTAACTTGAAGAGCAACGATCTTTTAAAAAACAATGATAGCAACAGGATCTTCAGAAAACAATCTGAATTCTTTCAAAGTGATAAAGATGTTGGTACACGCATCATTCATTTCTGAGCATTTTTCTCAAAATAAAATTGAGGTTTAGAAAAGTACCTCCCAGATGGGCTGGATCCCCAGCATGGGCTGGGAACATCCTCTTACGTGTGGTTGAAATAACAATGATAGAACCTCCCATGCGGTACATCTTTTTATTTGCTTTTAAAATCAGGATTTTAGTGTGTTTATCTCTGGCTCATACACTAATTTTTTCAAGGATAAGAAATATTTCTCAAATTTAAATATTCACTAATCAGTCTATTTGTAGCTTTTAAAAGGTTTCAAATTCCATATATATACACATATATGGAATGTGTGTGTGTGTATGTGTGTGTATGTATACATGCACTTTACTTCTTTATTTTTTACTTTCTAAAAAATAAAAGTCTGATGGGAAGAAGAAAAGGTGAACTACACATTCACCATTTGCCTCTGAGCAAAACCTTTGGTGCATAATTCTATTTTCTCTAGAAATACATGCCCTGGGAGTGCTCCTTCCTCCTGCAGCCCCGGACGGCCCCTCACCCTCAGGCTCACCATCCTCCCTAGCTTTGTGCTGTGGCACAGGGCAGGAGCCGAGCGCAGAGACCGCAGGCAGGTGTCAGCCTCACACCCTGTCCTTGGTAGTGTCCCAGACTCCACAGGGTACAGAAGTCCAGGAAATGAGAAATCAGCCACCCAAGTTGAGTGGAAAATTTCAGCATGTTACAGAACATGGGACAGCTGATGTCTGAGGTCGCGGTTTAGAAGGATTTGTAGGTTTACCTGCTTACTCAGAGCATTTCACTGATTCATTACGAAGATTACAAATAAACTCACAAAAAGGCAAAAAATCTGTTGTTAATCCATGTTGACAGGCAGGGTTTAATTTCATATGTTTAGCACCATCTGTAGGAGCTACATAACAGAACTCTCTGGAGTTGTTTTGTTTTTAACTCACTTCTCACAAATCATTGAAGGGTACATATTTGTAAGGAGAGTTCAGCCATCGCAGAAGTAGAGATGACTGATGGTGAATGTTGGGATGCAGCTGAGAAGTGTACATTTTGTCACTGGGGAGGAGACACCCACCCTTTGGTTGAGATGCTGTGTTGCTCTGCTGAGTGTCAGAAGATGGCCCTCGACGGGATGTTCTGCCTCCACAGAGCGAAAGAGAGGGGCTGACATTTACTCTGACTGATGCTGTTGTTGGAAACGTGGCCCAATATGCATGCTGGTCCCTGTATTCTCTAAGTTCTCCGTTCCCCCCAAAGCAGGCCACTGAGTTTCTCACATTCCTCCCACCTTCCCAGTTTGACTCAGCACCCTTCTCCCCACAGAAAGAAACAAAAGGTCAGATGGATGTTTTCCCTCAAAGCTTCCCACAGTGACTGACTTTTAGAGAAACTCACTCTAAATGAGAAATGAGAAATGGGAAATGAGAGGAGCTGGTAGTTCACAGAATTTAGGGCCATGCAGTGAACTCGTGGATTCCATGGGATGTTCACAGAGACCCAAGGATAATGAGACTGAATTCCCCATTATAAGCACTTCCCGGAGGCTTTTGACATGCTAAAGTGAACTTTGAAACTGCAAGATGTGGCACACACGGCAGGTGACGGGAGTCTGACTAGAGGAGTCTAGGACCATCTGAGAAGACGCTTGTTCTCTAAACACGGCTTGGAAAATAGGCACCGGTTTTCAAATGCGCTCAGTGAACTCCTTAGACAAGCTTTGAGAAGAGGCAAAGAAGCAGGATGCCGGCCTGTTTCAAGGACAGTCTTCTGCTCGTTTCTTTTACATGTCTGGCTCTGCAGTGACTAAGCTTTCCTTTGAAGAAAGGTTTCTTTGACCATCACAACCCCCCCAAAAAAAGGATTCTAGAAATATTTGTGGATGCTCGATACCGAAGCTCAATGTCAGCTATTTTCCCCACTGGCCTTGCTACTCCTCAGACCTTCATATGGTATTTTTGGAATGAAACCACATATGAAATCCAAAAGGCAAAAACGTCTGACTTTTCCCCACAAGTGTGTTAGAACCAGGAGCAAAGGGAAGGGCGCCCTCTTGGTGGGAGGTCACTCATGAAGCTGGACAGAGACCAGAGACCAGGCAGTTTGGTGACTTGTGTCTAAGTTCCGAGTGCGGATCCCTGGCTGAACATTCCCAGCTGCAGCACCAGGCTGTCCTGGGCAGAGGAGTCCAGTCCCTGCATTCAAGCGTCAGTCACCTCAGTAGTCGCAGCAGCAGCCCGCGGGGTAAGGGAGCTGAAGACCAGAGGCCTGCTCCGGTGGGACAGATTTACACAACAATTCATCACCATCTCCTGGTGAGGGGGAGATGTTCAAAACTGTGAAAGGTGTAGATGCAAAAGCACAGGCCCTCAAACACAATTATGTGTGAAACCAGAGAAAAATGATCCTTGAGAATCAGGCTGGGATTTCATCTTCATTCTGCATTATCCTAAAGTTCCAGGCCCAAGGTATGCACTGTTAGCATATGTATACATCATCTAAATGTGGTAAAAGGAAAATCAATACAGGCTGATGGGCATGCGTCGCTGGGTCCCCTGGCCACACTGGGCCCTTGCAACTGCACTCCTGAGTGCCCAGGGCCCACTCTTGTGGAGGCGCAGCCAAGAAAATCCCTGACAGCATGCCACAAAATCAGTTTTCTACCTTCTGCTTTTTTCTTTCTTTTTCCATTTTTAAAAACTTATATACTGCCTAACTTGCTTCGGGCAAAAACCTCTCAACAGGCTGTGGGATACATTCAAAATGAGTAGCAGAAATGACAACTTATCTTTATTTCAACATGGAAATGTGGTTTCTCCAGATGTTTCTAATGTTCCCAATAGGGATTTCCAAAGACTGAACATTGCATCAAGGCTGCCAGCCTGAAGGGCCCTACACAAGGATGGTGCTTCTGTCTGACGTGCGCTCTCTCCCCCACCACAAACACACACACACACACACACACACACACACACACACCAGAAATGTAGACTGTGACTTAAATCTGTGAACAAGTAAAGATGATTCAAGCTGAAACACATTTTCCCTTCTTGACATAGTGACTGATGATAGTTAGACATAGATTATAGGCAACTGCTTTATTTGCAGAACCAGTAAGGGTATGAAAGACTCTTAACCAGCCCAGAGCATCAAGTAGTGGGTGAATCATTCTGAAGGCTGCCTTCCAAGACCACAAGAAATTAGGGGGCAGCCTATAAGAGACAGCAATAGCACACTACACCATAGGAAAATCCCATATGGATTCTTCCCAATGTATTGCAGAGAGAGAGAGAGAGACAGAGAGAGAGAGAGAGATCTCACAAAGTTGGAGACACAACTTTTGTTAGACATTGTTTTCTTGTTATTTGTTTGTTTGTGTCTTTTCATCATGCTTTTAACTTTTCTGTGAGATGTGGCAACAGTAACCACAGCATGATTCGAAAAACGCATGAGTGAAGGGGCAGTTTGCTTTCGTGCTGCATGCTGTATTGTTATTCATAGATGGACATCTGTGCTTTGTCCTGTTTGGGTTTTTAGGTGTTTTGTAATACCTTAAAATGTTTACAGTCAACCAGAACATGTCTACTTTAGGACAAAATAGTCATTTGTTCAATAAAAATTTTCTGTTCATCTATTAGGTCCCAGGAATATGCTGCCCGGCATTCGGAAATAAGAATGTGATCTCAGTCCCTACCCTTAAGGAATTCATCATCTAGTGAGGAGACAGGCACGTAAAATATGCACAGTTGTGCAGTAAGAATATAGGCAAAGGACCGTTAGGTAGGCCTGAGAAAATCAGGGGAGATTCTTAGAAGAGGCGGCAGTTGAACTGAGATTCCAAGACTATGTAGGAATTAGACAGATTAAGAGGATGATGGGCATTTGAGGCAGTAGGTACAGCACATATAAGAGTTTAGTTTGTTTAGGGAACTATGAGTTGTTTGGTAATTCTGGAGTGTACAAAAATGTAAAATAAAACATTATTTATGGAGGAATAAACACACGCTTATGGATTTGAGTAATATCTTACTACGTACAGAAATTGCCTTTATGGCCATGTGCTAAGAAAATATTTTTGTTTAAATTACTTTATTTTGCTATATTAGAAAAAGATGGAAAGCCAGGACTCTGTTTTGAGGCTTCTCTGCCACCTCTCATCCTGGCTGACAGAGTTGGGTAGGCGGTTTCCATGAAAGCACTGCAAAGGCATGCTTACCGATCCCATAACCTTATGTTTGCCTTTGAGTTGCGCCAATGGGTCAGACATTCCTTCAGATTAATTTATCAAGTACTCAGCCGAGAGCCACAGCCATATCAGATATTTCACGTCTGGACCAGAATTATTTGAATGTTGCACACGATCCCAAGATAGGTCCTCTCTGCATTTTCTAGAAGCCACTGACCCTTGAGTAAAGCTTCTCTCTCCTTCCTCTGTGGGCTGGAACATCTATAGGTCTTTGGGGAACATATTATTCCCAACCATATTGGGTCGATGAATTGCCCATGAAGTTTTCAGATATTTAGAAAAAAGTTATTTGTGATAGCAAATAAATTAAACAGAACACCAAAAACATAAATTCTTAACTTCTTTACAGCTTTTGAGTGTTTATTTACTTAGTAATTGACAAAAGATAATCTCATGATTACTGAATAGCAAAAGCTCTTTGGCCAGTTAGAAACAATATTGAAGTTTTGATATAATTTACTGAGTTTTTATTTTATCCAATGCCCCCATAAATAAGCTAGCTGAATGAAGTTGGGGTTTGGGTCCCACTCTCTGTTCAATAAGACCCATGGTTGATAATGTTGGGCAGTGGTCAATCTAAAAGCCCAATTATATATGTGTGTGTGTGTGTATATATATGTATGTATGTACATACATATATATATATTCGCTTGTTATGGGAGAGAGAGCAAAACAAGGTAACAGTAAGTTCAAGTCACATTTTTCTCATTCCTTGTATAAATGATAAGAATTTGAAACTTGACTGCATTAACTGGGTTAACTAATAGAAAGAGCTGAGGTGGACACTGAAGGGTGTGGAATGTCAAACAAAGTGGGTTTGCTTCCAGTATCAGCTCAGTCATGTTTTGGAAAGATATGCTTGACATGGGAGCAGGATGGAGCAGATCACACGGTCAATGAGTGGAAGGTCCTTGCATTCTCAGGCAAGCAGGCACCTCTGAATGGCAGGCAGAGGCCAGCCCCACCATCCATGCCTTCTCTTGACTTGGGTGTTCTGGCTCCTAAGTAAATACTGACTTCATGATCCTTGTGGAGGACCCCTGGAGATATCCATCTGTGCAGAGCACAACCTTGTTTCAGTTTCAACAAAAGGGTGAGGAAGTTATCATAACCTACTGCCTTTGTGTAAAATGTCCAGTTACAGGCAAAAATTTTGGCAGGTGGAATTCACAGGTGTCAGTGGAAATTGTATTCATGAACAAAATAGGTGAAACCCTGGTTCTAATCTTCCTTTTCAACTCTTCTCTGAATCATTTCTCTTCTGAAATATCATTTTTAACCCTCCTGATTGAACAAAAGTTTCTTTGTTTTTAAAAATCACTTTATCTGTAACATAAACCCAGATAACAGCTAAAGTTCATAAGAAGAGAATAATGACTCAAGCTTTGGGCACAGAATAAGAGATAAATATAAAACTCTGTCCTTTGGGCTTTTAAAAATATTTATTTCTTTTCTGATTTCGTAAGTAGTTTATGTATCCCAATGAGTGTACACATTACGTAATGCACTATAGAAAAGGCAAAATTGTAAAAAGTTTTGTCAAACTCACTGGATAATGAAGAGACATTCATGTATTTTAGTGATCTGTAAATTGGAGAAACATCATTCTGACTTCTTCAGCTTTTTGCATCATGCTGAATGAGACCATGATAGTACATGCACACTGTCTACACACTCGAATCCATGACAATGACATGGCTGATTCTCTGATCGTGCCAATGTCAGGTGGTTTTGTATTAAACAATGATGAAGAGCAGGTAGGAGAGACTGAGAGAAGAATGAATGCCTCTTTCCAGTAGGCAGGGGTAAGACAATGTTTTCAGTAGGTGAAAAGTACATTTTCAGCTTTCTTCTGAGTGTTAGTATGTATGGATTGAAAGCCAGGCTCACTTTGGGAGGCTGAGACGGGCGGATCACAAGGTCAGGAGATGGAGACCATCCTGGCTAACATGGTGAAACCCCGTCTCTACTAAAACAATACAAAAAATTAGCCGGGCTTGGTGGCAGGCACCTGTAGTCCCAGCTGCTCAGGAGTCTGAGGCAGGAGAATGGCATGAACCCAGGAGGCGGAACTTGCAGTGAGCAGAGATGTGCCACTGCACTCCAGCCTGGGCGACAGAGTGAGACTCCGTCTCAAAAAAAAAAAAAAAAAGCCAGGCTCAACTTTAAGGAAAAAATAAAATAAAACACCAAGCTCCGCTCCACTTTGTGGGACACCATGGTGTGTGCTTGTTATCAGTTCCTCCACTCACCTGGGTCCAGGAATTGTCTCTACCATAGAGCTGATGAGACAGAGAGCAGCTTACCCACCTCATAACATACATGGTAAGGCAGCAACCTGAAACAAGGCCAGTCTGAGGACAGCGCGCTGCTCTTCCAACTACTATGCTGAAATAACAAAACCAGTATGGCCTGGATTAGAACATGGTTGTGCATTTTTTTTTCAAAAAACATAATATATGTATTATATTATATTATATTACATTATATTATATATTTATATTATATTATATTATATTATATATTTGCCCACTGTTATTTCAAACATCCCAAAAGTAATTTCTGCAAGACAATTACAAACGCAGCACTCTTCCTGTTTAAGGTTTTCCAAATTGAAAAGAAGAGAATGGCTGCCTTTGAAATCAATCAGGACACCTCTGTGGAAAATTACCTGGGCTGTTTCATCCTTGGCGTGAGCAGTGGTGGGAGCTGGCATCCCCTGGAGACACACACGCCCGGCCCTGGGTCCAGCCAGCACCCACTAGCAACTCAGCCCTGGAGCTGTTGAGATTTTCCTAAATTGTAAAAAATCTGAAAGTTACATTTTAGAATAATCTTTTCTCCTAATTCTTTTTTATTGCCTTTTTATTGCCTCAGGAAAGCAGTAACACAAAAGATCCTTTTACATCTTCTGATTTAAAAAGCAGAATCCAAGAGGGGCTTGTCTGGCTGTGTTCATGGAGAAAAATCTGTAGCTGATCAGTGCTCATCCTCCCAGGAAAAGCCCCATTACAGCAAACAAGTTCATTTATTTTAGCCTAGAACTCAAGAAAATGATTCAAAACCCTGAGATACAAAAAACAAGCCAGATCCTCACTTAATTTAATTTTATAAAGAAACCATCATAGTTATGCAAGCTATAATTTATTTCTTTCATTATGTAAAAGTTTTTCATTATGTAACGGAGCCCCTACTCCACACCCCTTCCATCCCTGCACATTTTATAGTATATCTTTTCAGCTTGATTTCAAACTCTTTCAAAGCCCCTGTGATGTAGACTCTTTCTTTAAAAAAGGCATTGATAAAGAATTTAAAGTGATTAAAAAAAAAAAAGTTTCTGCTTTTTTCTTTTTTCACTGCAGGGTCTTGTTCAATCCTTCTTTTCACTGACTACCTAACAGTGATTGATTGGCAAATAGTAGGCATGCAATAAACAAGAGGGAGAAAGAGAAGGGATTCTGAAGTTGTATAAAACTTGTGATTTACAGTACATCATTAACTACAACAGCAGAATCTCAGTCCTGGCTCCTAACTTCCCACTTTGTTATTCTCAGAATGTGGTCCCCACACTGGCTGTGCCATCTTCCCCCAGGAGCAGGTTAGAAATACGGATTCTCAGGTCCACTACAAACCCTCTCACTCAGAAACTGGGGGCGGGGCCCAGCAATTCCTGCCTTAACAAACCCTCTAGCTGATTCCCATGGTCGCTGAAGTTTGATCACCTCGGAGGCAACCCTATCCCTGCTGCTCTGATTTCCTTCCTGCCATGGGTGAGCAACCCATGGCCTCTGGGGCCTCCCTTCTCCTCCTCTCTGGAGGCAACAGGCTGTTTCAAACCATCTAATCTCTGAAGCTGGAGGGGGGCCAGGGCTCTACTTCTGACCCCTCAGGCTAAGGCATAGCTGGGATGTGAGCCTCATTCCTACCACAGCGATGGGGAAGTGGGGCCAGTGGTCACTAAGGCTTCATCAGGGATCAGTTGTGTGTTTTAGGCTGGTACTCAGAAGAATGTCTTTATCCCCAAGGACATATAATTTATAGTCACCACCAAAGTTCAGAGCAGCTCTGAAGCCCATACTGGACAAGCACAGGGGGAGGAGGGAAGAAACAGCAGCTCCAGGGCACGATGGTCCTGCAGGCCTCCTCCCGCCCACCTCCTGGAAGTCACGACCTGAGGTGGGGGCAGACCTCCCAATAAGCGTAATTATCTATTATTTATTTATCTATTATTTTATTGCATTTTGGACTTGTTTAGGTATTACGAAATAAAAGCATTTAAAAGAGAGGGAAGAGATGCTTGTCACCAACTTGGAGACAACGATGTCCCCCAACTAAACTTATTTTCAAATTTGCATTAATACATAATAAAGGCATAAAATAAAATGAGATGAATAAAAGTAATCAGAGAACTGGAGAAAAATGCATCAGGTAACATCCCTTTGGCAAAATTCCAAACATTTAAAAAAAATGATGGTTCCAGCGCAGGAGCCGCAGGAGCCGCAGGAGCCGCAGAAGCCGCTCTCTCAGCCGGAATGGCCTCAGACGTTCCAGGCAGAAGCCCAGGAGGCCTCGCGGAACCGCCAGACAGGCAGGAGGAACATCGGGGTCCAAGGCACAAGGCAGAGGCAGCTGGCTGGCCCACCAGGGTCCTGGTCTGCAAGGGCCCAAGGCCCGCGTCACCACGGAGGGTAGCCCTTGAGGCGTGGAGAGAAACCCCATTTAGAAGCGTCACTGCCGAGAGCCCGGCCCAGCCTCTCTGGCCTCCGTGGAGCAGGGCGAGCCAGGGTGCCCGGAAGCCTCTAGTGGAAACCGGAGCAGTACATCGCAGCAACCCCAGGGCACTATTCTGTGAATCCGGGATCCTGGTGGGGGCCCTACAGAGCGCGCAGGAGCAGAGGACGCTGGCTTCCGGGGGATCTTGTTTTCAGGCCCCCCGTCCCCATTCCTAGCGGCAAACGTGGGGCGCAGGCATCTTCCAGACACCCTGCTCTCCCGCGGTGTGCGACTGAAGGCGATACCTTCTATTACCGCCTTTTCTGCTAAATTAAAAAAAAAAGTTATCACACAATACGGGAAAGCTTTAAACCTCTATAGGTCTGAAGGATGTATGGGCAGAGAAGCTGGAACTCACAAGTAATAGAATTAGCATTCATTTCCTTTGGCCAGAGAAGATATCACTATTTTATTCAACCCAGGCCTTCCCTTTCCATTCCTTAGAATCAGCTATTGCTACCTCCCAGCTACATAGAAGAACCATATTAAGTGTTGCTCCTTACCTGGGAGACAGTTGATTCAAGCCCCAGAACAGATTCGTGGAGAATATCGTCACATCCGTTTCTGCTGTCCTAACTGGTGAAACGAATGAATGACAGGCCCTTCCCGCTGGCCACTGTCTACAAAAATTAGTGATCGTTCAAAGGGTCTCACAACTATCTCTACGTATTTTCAAAAGAACGTGCTAAACGGATTAAACTGACGCTTGTAACCAGAGGTGCTTAAGTAGATGAACTGGTAAAGAAAGTATACATGCACCCATCTTTTACTCAGAGCAGCTCTCCTACTCATGGCTATAAATACCTCCCAGCCTCTTTGGAGTCTGCGGACAGGGATACGCTGCCGTTTCCTCTGCTAATCTCTCATTGTTCGGGGGTCTGGCCAAGTGCCACAACGGAAAAGTTGCCATGCTTGTTGATTTTTACATGCATGCCTTTCACAGAGTAATTATTGCTTCCTGGAGGGCTGTGTGCTAACCCTAACTTTAGCCGTAGATTTACTCTTGTAGTGGTAAGTTGTACACACTTATTGCTGAAAATTAAATCAGAGGGTTTTTTCCTTCATATGGATCCATCTCAGGTTAATGGAATACATTAGTTCTTCCCCTATGTCTGATGAGAAGACAAGAATAATAGAAAATTATCTTATTTGAGAATTGTTGCTTTCCTAGATGACAAAGTACTCATTCTCAAATTAATTTTGCTCAACATGTTTCGCTTCTATCTAAACTAGGGACAACTCCTTAGATGTGGATCTTAGCCAGAAAAGCCTTATACTTTTCAAGGTTATAATTGCCTCATTACACCAGAGTGTCCACATTTTAGTAGTGAAAGAAATGATTGTTTAGCTTGGAAGACTTTTCAGTCTAAGAAGATAAAAGCCGGGTGCGGAGTGTGGGTGTGTGAGGGAGAAGCAGTGGCCTCCAGCAGATGAAGTGTTAATGTATGGAGGATGGAGACCAGCTGCTTCCCAGCGCCACTGAGCACAGCCCCACAGAAAAGGCTCAAGGGCACCAGGAGAGCTTGAGAGACTATGAGGTTTCATGGCAGGGTGGGCCGATGCCTCAGGGGGTGGAGCCCACAGGATTTCTAGAAGAAATTGGGAAATGGCTGTGAAGATTGTTATATGTGCTTTGCACAACTCCTGAATGACGGTAGTTTTAAATACACCATTGGAATATTTGGTACGTGATCACAGTCTTCTTCAACAGACCTCTGCTACGTGCCTACAAGGTATAAATCTCTTGCAGAGTGTGGTACAGCAGCTCCTCCTCACTCCCCTGGTGCCATGGAAAATGCAAAGTCTTTGCAGCCCAAAGACTCTGGGTTTGTATTTCAGTTTTGCAATACCTTTGTTACTTTGGGCCCGTTATCCAACCTTTCTGAGTTTAATATCCTTATTCATGGAATACCAACTTCAGAGATAAATTGTAACCATTGAAGAAGATCGAATATATCAGTTTCCTTGTACAAGAGCAGGTATGGACATTTAATGATAACATTGAGAACTCATTATTATGATATATGAGGCAAAGGACTGTTGAGTACTTTATAATACTGAGATTCTATTTCTATTTTACACAATAGGAAATGGATACATAACTTGCATAAGGACATAAAGGAAACAAGTGGTGAGGCAGTGATGCAATGAATGCATTTGTTGGATTTAAGAACTTGTGCTTTCCTCACTATAACACAGAGCCCTAGATTACATGAAACAAATTACAGATACTGAGAATGCTTATGTGCATATGTACATGTTGTTAAAACCATAGTTTCACAAGCACAGGCTTTCAAAATGTTTATTAAACCTTGTCTATATGCACTCTCTTTACGCCACTTCTTCACTTTCTTGGACATCCAATCTATTTTGGGGATCTGTCATCACTAGGAGACACCAGTAAATTTGCTTCAAGGATCTCTCAGAAATTACCGATCCTATGCAATAAAGGGAAATATGATAAATTTCTTTTAGATCTGTGAGCAATTTTTACCAATTTCTGTCATTTTATTGATATTCAACAAACATTTGTTGATATTTGTGTTCTAGATGGTGGGCTGGGTACTAGGAATTTCTGCTTTAAGGTTGTTTTGTGTAGTGAAAAAGACATTAACAAAAGATTGTGATATAATGAGGTAAGTGATATCATATAAATGGTATAAAGCTCCCAGAGGAGGTGAATTTGGTAAAGTATTTCAAAGTAATTGACATTTGATTCCGGTCTTATGTATGTATATAGGAGAGCAGACTTTTACCAAGTGCAAGATCTTGGTAAAAAGTCTAAAAACTCTAAAAATTTACTTGACATGTATCTTACACCGGGTGCAGTGGCTCATGCCCGTAATCCCAGCACTTTGGGAGGCCCAAGCAGGTGGATCACGAGGTCAGCAGTTCAAGACCAGCCTGACCAACATAGTGAAACCCCGTCTCTACTAAAAATACAAAAATTAGAGAGCTGAGAGGGAGCTTGAAGGGGCGGATGGGCAGCAGGTCAGGGTCCTCCAGGGATTAGAACGAGTGGCGGCGCTGCGGGCGCCATTTCTCGGTGTCTCCTGAGGAGCCGCCCCCTCCTCAGCCTTGCTGAGCTCTTCATCCCTCTGGTCGCTATCGCCGGGGACGCGCCGTCCCCATCTCAGTGACAAAAATGCTGAGTTTCTTCCGTAGAACACTAGGGAGTCGGTCTATGGGTAAACATGCAGAGAAGGAACGACTCCGAGAAGCACAGTGCGCTGCCACACATATTCCTGCAGCTGGAGATTCCAGGTCCATCATCACGTGTCGGGTGTCCCTTCTGGGTGTTACTGATGTTAGTGTGGACTTGCCAAAAAAAGCCAAAGGGCAAGAGTTGTTTGATCAGATTATGTATCACCTGGATCTTATTGAAAGCGGCTATTTTGATCTGAGATTTATGGATTCAGCTCAAGTAGCTTCGCCAAAGTAATTCAATGGAAGAAGAATTGTCTTAATCATGGTGCTGGATTAGAACCTGTGGAAAAAGGCAAAAAAAAAAAAAAAAAATGGTGCTGGAGCAGCTGGATATCTATAAGACAAACAACCTTGATCTAAACCTTATACCTATACAAAAATGAACTCAAAATGGGTAATGAATCTAAACATAAAATGTAAAACTGTAAAACTTAGAGAAAAACAAACAGGAGAAAATCTGCAGGACCTAGAGTTTAGAGAAGAGTTATTAAACATGATACCAAAAGGATGATTAAAAAAAAAGATAAAATAGACAAAAGGATGATTTTTTAAAAATTAAAAACTTTTGCTTTGGGAAAGACCCTGTTAATAGAACGAGAAGCTAAGCTACGGACCGGGGGAAAATATTTGTATATCGCACATCTGACCAGGAACTCACGTCTACAAAATGCCTAGCTGGGCACAGTGGCTCACCCCGTAATCCCAGCACTTATACAAAATGCCTAGCTGGGCACAGTGGCTCACCCCTGTTATCCCAGCACTTTGGGAGGCCAAGGCAGGAGGATCACTTGAGCCCAGGAGTTCAAGACTAGCCTGGGCAACATAGTGAGTCCTTGTTGCTACAAAAAATATTTTTTAAAAAATTAGCTTGGTGTGGCTACTTGGGAGGCTGGACAGAAGGATTGCTTAAGCCTGGGAAGTGGAGGCTGCTGTGAGCTGTAATAGCCACTGCCTGTTCAACCTGGATGACAGAGAGAAACCATGTCTCAAGCAAAAACAAAAGAAAACAAAACAAGCTCTTCAGGTCAACAATTAGAAAGCAAACAATCTAATTCGAAAATGAACAAAAGACATGATGAGACATTTCACCTCAGAGGATATACAGATGAGAAATTCATGAAAAAATTTTAACTAGCCATCAAGGAAGTACGAATTAAGACCTCAATGAGATGTTTTCACTACACATCTATTAAAACAGCTAAACAGTAAAACATAGGGACAACTCCAAATTTTGGTGAGAATGTGGAGAAATGAGATCTCTCATACATCGGTGTTGGGATTGTAAAGTGATATCACTACTCTGGAAGATAATTTGGCAGTTTCTTTTAAAACTAAACATACACTTAAACCATATGACTCAGCAGTTTTATGCCTGACCATTTATCCCAGAGAGATGATGACTTACTTCCACACAAAAACCTGAGCATAATTGTTCATAGCATCTTTATTTGTCGTAGCAAAAAACTTGAAACAACCACAATATCCTATAGTAAGTGAATGATTAAACAGTGGCACAATCATACCATGTAATACTACTCAGCAATGAAAAGTAGGAACTATTGATACACAACAACTTGGATGGTTTTCAAAGGGCATTATCCTGAATAGGAAATAAAGCTAGTATCAAAAGGTTATATATTACATGATTCTATTTATGTAACATTCTTGAAATGACACAATTATAGAGACTGAGAAGAAATTAATGGTTGCTAAGGGTTAGGGATATTGGAGTTGAGAGACTGATGACTATAAATGAGTAATTTGAGACAGTTCTTTGTGATGATGGAATATTTCTGTATCTTGATTGTGGTATTAGGTATGGGAATCTAAATGTGATAAAATGACACAGAACTATACGTGCACATTGTACCAATATCAGTTTACTGATTCTAATATTGTACTGTACTTATGTTAAAATGTAAGCATTGCCAGAAATGTACACAGGACTGGACCTCTCCTTACTATCATTCCAACTTTGAGTGAATCTCTAATTATTTCATAATAAAACTTTAAAAAGTAAAAGTAGTGTGGATTTTAAAAAAAATTAGCTGGGCATGGTGGCACGCACCTGTAATCCCAGCTACTCAGGAGGCTGAGATAAGAGAACTGCTTGAACCCGGGAGGCGGAGGTTGCAGCGAGCCAAGATCGTACCACCGTACTCCAGCCTAAGCAACAGAGCGAGACTCCGTCTCAAAAAAAAAAAAAAAGAATGTCTTAATATCTTAATTCAGACCCATTATACCTTAATGAAAGTAAAATATTTTAAACATGAAATTAGAATGATGAGAATGAAGTCAAATAAATTACAAAAATATTACTACTAATTCTACACTAAGAAATTAAATAATGAATATACTTTTCCTCTTAGAAAGCCTATTAGATTTTGGACACAAAGATGCTACTTGCCTGTAGACCTACAAATGAGGAAGGGAAACAGGAGTAGATGTGATTCCTGGGATAGCCAACCAGAATATCCAAGAAGGATTGACTCACTCACACTTCCCCTTGCCAGGTGTTTCTACATGCTAGCTGCTTGGAAACTTCTAGACTATCATTGGCAATCATTTTTATACCATACACATTTAGCTAAATAGGTACTTTTATAAATTTAGAATGCTCCAGTCAAGCTATCAGCCATTTTTTCACATCCATAAACTGCTATTCCAAATAATTTTGCTTCTAAAAAATATGTATTGCAATGTCAAAAAATTAAAGCAGAATACTAAGTTGAAGGCTTTTTTTAGTCAAATGCACCCCCTTTTATATGTTGGCTGAAAATGTAAATGTAACATACAGTGGAAGGAATGTGAACATTAAGGGAATAGTATTGGTATTTATTGTTGGTCATTTGCTAGGGGCCTGCTACCAACATCTTTGAGATACAGGTTCTGGCATTTATTGGTATACTATTACAAAGATATTAAAAGGAAAAAGATGGTTCTCCAAGTTCTGATCAAATCACCAGAGAGATGTGATGAACAGAAGCAGGAACTCTTCTTCTTTTAATAGGTTTAGGAGTTTGAATTCAAATGTACATTTGGTTAACTTTCACAGTTCCTATGATGGTTAGGATTTTTGCATGTGAGTTACTACACATGCATTTATTTAGCATCTACACATGCATATGTGTATGAATGCATGGTCATGTTATACTTTCTCCAGTACACATTAGGTTTGGGTATGGGCTTGTCCAACATGTTCAGATACCTTAAAAGGTAATTTTCACTGCTCACTGACCTGTTCCTATCAAACACATCGCTTATTTTATATATTACTAGATGCGGGGTTTTCTTTGCATGGTTTAATTTTCCAACTCGTGTAATTTATAGTAAACCGTTTCTCCTGGTCTTTTCATGCAGTTTGTATTCTTTTCCCTCATATATCTCATTACATAATATTTCTTTTAAAAATCTTAAACTGTTACAGTGCCTAGGTAACAATAAAAGTGATTGTATTTTTTGTTTTCATAAAACAAACTTAATAAAGTCAACATAAAAAATTTTGAAAAGTATTTTTAACTATTAGTAATGCAACTAGTTTTGCACCCAGAAAGTGTGATTTTTGTTAAAATGGTATGCTAACAAACCACCATCATGTCTCTTCTGAATGTGACACTACTATCTTGAGTAAAAATAATACTAGCAGCTTACTTTATTATAATCTAACACATAAAATAACACTTCAGATGCATAATAAGCACTATTCGTTTTTTTCTTATTAACAAACAATTCTTTGTACAGTGGTTTGGTACTGATCACGAAGCAAGTAAAGTCTCTGAAAATAGTATACAAACAAGAGATGTTAAATCAAAACTGTTTATTGTAAAAAAAACCTTGAAAATTGTTTTTTAAAAAAGAAACATTGATTTCACAAGTCTTCAGGTTGTTTATAGACATAGCTATAGACAACATCTCAGTTTCATACAGAACTCATTCAATCATATAAAAATAAACACAAATTTACATTGACTCATCAACTATACAATTTAAAAAGGCACTTGGAAGGGGTATTGTATTATTGCATTTGTGGTATGCATTTGAAATAGTTTAAGTACATTAATGAATTTGTAAGAATCCTCTTTTGCACTTAGTCCCATCTTTAATTAATTTTCAAAAATTATTAAAATGTTTTAAAATAGTAAGACAGTGGAGCATGTGCCAGGAATGTTCAAAGCTAATCTTTCCCTCCTCCCCCAAGGCACATACTGTTAATTGGCAAAAACAAAACAAAACAAAAATACTTTTAATACATTCTCCTGTGTTTTGTTCTTGTTATTTTTTCCTCCCTTTTAAAAATATACTTTAAAGCACTACAGGTAATCAAAAAAAGGCTTTAGTTCAACAATGGCAACCAGACATCCGACATGTAATGGAGTAAACTTGGAATACTTTTTAAGGCACCTGAGTTCGCGTCTGGCAGATCTCTTCCTATGGGAAATCCTATTACAGACTCTATTACAAAGCAATACTGTTCTTTTCAGTTGAAATGATTTGGCAGCAATGTAAATCTTTGCATTTTTTTTAGGAAGAAAAGATGCAATGTGCTTTTCATTTTATCTTTGAAGAGAAAGGTTACTGTCTTTTATTCTCTCAATCTAGCCATCAGCAAATATATAGTAATTTTAAACTTCACATGGAAAGGATTATCTTCAAATACATGAATTCCATGCTCTGGCAGCTCTATGTGTGTGTGTCTGTGTGCATATGTGTGTGTGTCTATACATATTATTTGGTCGGTCAGCACAGGAGAAAATGCCTTTGGACTTTATTTGTCATTTGGCTTCGGAGTGAAGAAATGCATTCTGTTCGAGTAAACATTGATTGCGTCACTCAGTGTGCTACACAGCAGCCAGATTCCTCATGTTTGTGCAGGAGAGACATTCTGGAGAAGGTTTTGGAGCAGTTTTTGCACTGGTATTTCTTTACATCAGAATGGGTCTGCAGATGAGCCCTCAGGTTTGACCTGTCTGCAAATGCTCTGTTGCAGTGAGGGCAAGAAAAAGGCTTCTCCCCTGGGGGTGGAGTGGGAGAAAAAAAGAAAGACAGTCAGTGTTTTTAGAGGAAAGACAAAGTTAAATAATGTTAACAAAAGTCAATCACATTTTGCCTAAATAATGAGAAGCAGCAAAACCTGATTAAAATCCCTCATAATAGACACTTTTGAAAATACCTGACTTTTTAAGATAAATTTGAATATTGCACTTAAAAATCATATACAGAATACTATTACTGCTGCCAGTCATGCAGAAATAATTTACGTAGTTCTTGGACTTTCACTTCTTAAAGCTTTCTGCTTCAGCAGGTGCAGCTAATGCTGAGCACCTCCCAACATTTCCCAATATTTCCCCTTTTCCATCTTTCTGTACTATGATTAAGGTGGTCTAAGTGCCATGATACCCTGCAGAATAATTCTGTGACAGGAATAAGAAATTAAGCAGCAAAAAATCCCCAAACAAAATAAGAGAGGCAAAGTAAATTTAGTTTCAACTATCCAAGTCACCCACGAGTGACAGATATCAGAGCAAGAATGTAACTAATGGAAAACTGTAGGAAAAGCCTTCATCTATTAACCAAATCAATTGATTAAGATAGCAACATTTGTATTTGCTGATTACTGGGGGCAGTTTCACAGAACACACATTCAAGCACATCTTTCCTGATTTTCTAACTGATCTTTGAGACCAAACCTTCTGAATCTACTTTCCAAAGTCTACATGCTGTTTGCAGTCCCTGGAGCAGAGGTTGTTAGCAAGAAATGGAGCACTTTGTGCCCTAACAACTTTTTGAGTAGTCAGGAAGTAGCTATCAATGACTGCCCATCATTAAAAGCCCTGTGTCACAACTTCATGCAAATCCAACAACCAGCCCAGGGCTTCATTGTTTCTCAGAGTAACATTCCTGCCTATGGTTTTTCTCTTACCCGTGTGAGTTCTAATGTGTCCTTGAAGCAACCAGGGTCTGGAAAACGCCTTGCCGCAGATCTTGCAAACACAAGGTAATGTGTGGGTCCGAATATGCATCTTCAGGGCGCCCAGGCTCACATATTCCTTGTCACAGTATTTACAGCTGAAAGATTTTCTAGACTGGGCATCGCAGTGCAGCTGCTTATGTTTGGCCAGCCCAGAAAAAGTTGAATAGGTCTTATTGCATAAATTGCACTGAAACTTTTCAGCCTCAATGGCATGGGGGTCTGAAAGCTTGGACTGTAGTCTTTCCTCTTCATCACTAATGGGGCTTTCTGAGCCACTGTGGTCCTTGGAGGAGGTGTCAGATGGAGGAGGGGGACTCGCTCGCCCCAAAGATGAGGAGTATCCGGAAAGAGGAGAGAGGCCATTGGGTAGCTGGGAGTGGAATGGAGCTGCCGTAGTCCACACAGTGATGGGGCTGTATGCTCCTGAGCTGAGGATCTCTGGTTGTGGTATGACAGGCATAGAGTAACTCTCATAGAGATACGGGGAAATAATCACTGGGAAAGAAAAGGGAGGGAGAGAAGATTAAGGCAAAAATAACTAAAAATAAATCCACACGCAAGCATACACACATTGGAAAGATATTTAGCAACACACACGTGATTTTGTTAGGAAGAAGATAGACCCATTTAGGAGGGCATACACACTGGTAAAATGTTTCATTTCCACCCTGGCACCTACGGAGTTACTGTACTTAATGCACACATAGGCTGACAGCTGCACGGAGCTATAGGTGCTCTGAAGTCAGACAGTGCAGCCAAGCTAGTGCCTTCGCCGTCCCCACTGAGGAAGGAGAGCTTCAACATTATTTTTAAACATACAGAAAAGTTGTTTTCCATGTTATGTATGGGCTATTTAGGTGTATTACGACCGTGAGTACAAAGATATGCCTGCATCAAGCCGCCTTCTAAAGGAAAGGAGACTTAGTGCATGAAAAACGCAGTAATTCAACCCTTATGTTGCTCATCTTTCACATACTCATTATGCATGTATACACAGGCTTTAGCAAAAGAAAGCTGCGAGATTTGAATGAAATGTTCCTTGTTAGTCAAGAATTTTAAAAGTTTTGAATTAAAACGCACCCTAAATGATCAAAAGAATGTAAGCTCCCTTTCAGGACACTGTTTAAAAGGAAAACAGTTGAGTCTTTGGCTCTTTTGTAATGGTATTTGAAGGGTAATACGTAGATTCATATTTGCAAAGCTCTAGATACGTAGTTCTAGACATATTTTTCTCTTTTTACCTGTATGTGTGTCCAGTTCGCTGTAGTTTGGCTTTTTGGAGGCGTTGAAATGCTTCTTGACCAGGAAGGAGCGCGGCATCTTGCCAGCGGGTCTGGCGAGCGCCCGGCGCGGATAACGGTCCGGCGGGAGGACACGGCGGTCCCTACAGCATCGCGGCGGGCCAGCCTCGGGCAGGGGCCGTGCTCAGGTGCGGCAGGCGGACGGGCCGGCGCCTCTGAAGTCGCCCGGCTCCTTTACGAACTGAGCCCGTTTTGGCTGGGAGGGTTTTTTTTCCTCTCTTTTGCAAGAAAGATCCAATCACAGCTGAGAGGTTCAGATTTCAGCTCCTCCCTCTGGGACAGCTGTGAACAGAGGAAGAATCTGTTGTCAGACTAAATTATTCTGGTTCAAAATGGGCTGTTTTTCGAGATTTCAGTGGAGAGGAAAAAAAAGTGTTTAAGTATTTTCAAGAGAGGTAACCTCGCTCGGTGAGCCCCGCCCGCGATTCACGCTCTCTGGGAGCTAGGAGGGGCGCAGGAGCCGGGGTCTCTGCCCTGCCCGCCTGGCTTCCAGATGTGGTGCAGCGCCAGCGCGCGGGGACACAGTGTCCGCCAGGGGAAGGAAGGGCCGCCCTGCACTACACCAGGCCAGCCTCTGGTGTTAATGAGAGCCTATATTTGGAAGTGGCATCTGGAGAGGTTTGCCTTGCACAAGGATCAAATAATTACCTCTTGGCTTTTGAAAAAGGAAGGGGGAAGCGGGAAGACAAAGGCGCCTGTGAGCGTGGAGGACGCTCTCCTGGGACTCTGGCCTGGAGAGGGACTGCAGCCTTGCGTGCGGCGAGGGCGCTGCGCTACTCAGGGCTTCCGCGAAGCCAGGGGAAGTGAGGCCGCGTGCAAATTAAGTAATCATGTCACCGTGTTAGCTATGGTGGCTTGAAAGAAATGCTTTGTAGCCCTCTAAAGGCAGGCTGATAGGAAGAACTGGAAGATTGCAAAGATAAAAAGGAACTCTGGCAGAGAAGGGAGGCAATAGGTAAACTGTCATTTGGAACCACGGGACATTCTCTCACACTTTTGACAAGAGATCTTATCTTTTCATGTACTACAGTGCATTTTTATGGGAAAAAGGGTGTATGGGTCTTTAGAGACAATTATTTTTATTTCAAATATTCCCCTGCTTTTATTTGGTGCTATTTTCATCAATATAAAGCCATTAAAATCCATCTCAGTATCTGCCGGTTTCCTGTATAATGCTAAAAAAGAAATTGAAGAATCTTCTTATGAGTATCGATTGATTAAAGTTTTAAGAACCCAGTCTAGTAACTGCAAAAACACCTTTATTTTGTGTGTGGTCTTCAATCTAAAAATACTGTCAGGTGGTTTATTTCAAATATAAAATTTCAAGCATATTTTAAAGCATCTCTGTCCGTTGCAGACTTTTATCCCTACCTTTTGCTAAAAGAATAAGGAAAGAACAAATTCACATGAAGATCACCCTACTCTTGTTTCTAACAGGTGCTGGAGGAAAAAAGTGAAAAAGAAAATAACAGTGGTGATGTCAAGACTTGTCAGAGAAAAGTGCATTGTCAGGCTGCATAACTTCTTAATCTTGGAATGAGAAAACAAGAGTGTATGTGTGTTTGGGGGGTGAGGTTGGGCACTCACAGATTTCCTAAGCTAATTTCAATGATTATTCTTATTTCTTCCAACAGTCACTAATTAAAATGTCAAACAGAGAAAATTATTCAAAGGAATCCTTATGCTAAGGGAACTGTACTTGCAGGAGAGAGGAAAATATGAATATATATTCGATTTCTCCACACACAAACTGGAACCTGGAGTAAAAGCCAGAGGCAGTTTTCTAAGCTTGCTACTCTATGTGAGGGTTTGTTCCGATGTAGGCACCTGGGTTTATGAGAGCAGGAGTCCTCCTTGCTTTTCACTCCATTTCCCACAAAACCCACATTTTTGTTGCAGATATAGCACAGTTGAGAAAACACATATCGCCATGGCTATTATTTCTTTGTTTCACTCTACACAGTCTATTCACAACAAAGAAGAGTGTTAGACAATGTTTTGGTATTTATTTGCTTGTAGTTATAACACAAGATAATCCACTAAAATGTGTATTCAAAAATCCATTTACAACGTTTAATAATAATTCACTATGCATGAAAAAAGCTTACATTTGGATCACAGAGGCATAATCCAGCCCAGCCCCTTCAGCAGGTATCCGAGGGTGCACTGCATAGATCGGCGTCAGGACGTGCGGCCACACCTACTGTGAGGAGCGGATAGGGCTCGGGTCTGTGCATGGGGCATGTCATTACACAGATCCGCGTGCTAGCGAGTAACACGTATGCCCGTGTGAGGTCTGGGCCGCTGTCAGAGCAGGGCGAGCCTGCGCGCTGATGGCGTGAGTCAGACGAAACAGGTGCTCTGCTCAGACACAGAGGAGGGCATGTGGCGCCAGCACCATGTGGTAAAAACGCAAGCAGGGAAGTCAAGGCCACACCCAAAGGCCAGCTGCTGGGACTCTGCTAAGACAAGACAGAGGTTTCCTCTCCTTCTGCCAGTCAGAGGGCTCATCTGGAGGGGTTGGCTTTGGTCGTTGACTAAAAGACTTTCTCTTGCCCAGGGACAGAAATCTTTGTGGAGACAACTGCACCAGATTTTAAAGCTTTCATTCTGGAATCCAATAGAAGTCAAATCAATGACTGAGGGGGAAAAATGAAGCAAGCAAACCCAAGTGGATTTGCTAATCCAAGGATTCAGTCCTAGGCTGGTGAGAAATTGGTGCTCCATAATTAGGCTGATTGGGTTTATCAGACTAATTTATTTCATAACTGTTAAATAAATGGTGCTTGTTCTCAGAGCCACGTGGACACAGCCCAGCCAGGGTGAAGCCGGTGGGCACGGGTAAGACAAAATGAAGGCACAAGCTCTGCTCCTAGGCTTTTGAGAGTTTAATGTAGTGTAGGGAGAAAAGAGGAACTCTGGAGGCCATAGTGAGGCTTAAAAAGTAATCCTTCCTAGGCTTGAGCCACACTGGCGAGACTCCATGGCATGGGTTGTGTGGGTTGCCTGGCACCCCAGATACCCGTATAATCTAATTCCTTAATTGCCATGATGTGATTTGATGATTTGATGTGACGTACCTGACAGGCTCTCATTTCCTCTGTTTTCTGAAGAAGCTGACCAAGATAACTTGTGGAAAACTTTGTAAGTTAAAGGTCTGGGCCAGCCTTCCCCACAGGCTCCCTGGATGGGTGGGGTTTCTCCTGGAGCCAGTCTTTTTCATGAAAGACACATTCTTGCCCTACCAAGTAGGGTAATAAATTAGATCCGTGAGGTTTGGGAATGCACCTTGGGTTTCTTTACTTTGCATGGAGATTTGTGCACATTTAGGTATTTAGGTGTGTAAAAAGCAGTGCAAGTGTTGACTACCATGTTTAGGAAATGGAGTAGTAAATCTAGCACCAGAAGAAACCAGGGTGTGGCAGAGACTGAAAAATCTCATTTTATGCTGTGTCCTGTCTCCTAAAATGAAAAGCATCTCTTTCTAACTTTGGTGTGTGGTATGATCACTCTGGAGGGGGTTCATATCTCCTCAATTCATATGCATATTCACATCCCTTGAAAAATATGAAGTGATGAAATATCATGAGTTTGGCTGTGATATTTGGAGAATATTATAATACATTACTAATTTTAAAAATCTATTTACATTGAAACAAAGCATTTATTAAATATAACTTTGAAGTTTGAATGACAAGGGTGTGATGCCATTTTGTGGGTTTTTAACATACACATATCTGTATGTAAAAGGATTTAGGAAGAATTATTCCTAAATTTCCTTTTGGAAAATTGTCAGAGCAGGCATGGGATTCTGCTTATATATTCTGAGCTCCACAATAAGGAGAACCTCTTTTCTCAGACGGAATGGATGGCACTCGCCTATGCACTCCACATATGTAAGTATATGTGCTCGGTGATGTCAACAGGGCCAAATATGAGCATGAACGCACCTTTGAGCACTCACATGTCTGAATGTTGGGAAAAGTAATAGTAGCCAAAAATGGTGTCAGGATGTCCCTCTGCTATTTAGGAGTTTCCATTATTTCCTGCGTGTTCCTAGTGTCATGTTCAGCAGGCCAGTAGCCACTAGGCATCTGCGTCTGTCTGGAGTTAGTGCTAATGCCAATAGCTCAATAAGTACCATCACATATGATCAGTAAATATTTAAGATCACTTCAAACAGAAAACCCTTAACTTGGGAACAGCATTTTAATGAAATCTGCTTTCTGCCAAGTCACTTGTGTTCAGAATCTTATTCCTAGTTATGTTTGTATGATCTCATTTCCCTTTGGGTGGATAGAATATGGTTAAGTGTATCACGAAAAGTAAGAGATATTCATCTCTTCAGTGTTCTGTGTGTACCTTGTGGAAAGTGTTGATGATATTATCTGTAAGATGAATAAGAAAGACTAGGGAGTGTTGAATTTGTGTGTATTTTAAGCAACAGCTCAGGGATATGTGGTTGCAAAGAGACATCTATTGGTCAGCTTCAGAAGACTCATTGTTTTCTTTTTCTTTCGTTCTTTTTCTGTAACTTTTTAACAAGGTCTGCCACCTAGTGGAAAATGGGTGGATTTGACTCAACCCTGAGAACAACCTGACCTTGTTTTGTAATTGCCCCAATTTCAGGTGGACATTATATAAATGTGTTGAACTTATTAATGTACTCATAATTCAAAGGGACACATTTGTATTTGTAGAAATATGCACAACATTTACACAACAAATTATGTTGATTTTATAAGATAGGCGAGAAAGGGAAATGTTATGACGTCATCAGTCTGTGTAGTCAAGAAGGAAGTAGGCAGAAACAGCTAGCATGACACTCGAGGCAAGTGAGCAACCTTCTGGACTCTTTTTTATGTTTACATGATAACCTACAAGGTAGAGAAATTTTAAAAACGGGACACCAAGCCTAAGCCCAGTTTCCAGGGCATTCAGAATGATTTCTTCTTAGTCTGTCTGCCTCCAAGGCTATGTACTTCATTGTGGAATCTACTACCCCATTTGGTTTGCTTAAAGGACACTCAGTGCCCAACAGTGTGTGGCATTATGGGTAGTGATAAGAGCTGCTATTCTTCATGCTTAATATGATTGTCTGGCTACTATGCTAAGCACTTCACATGCATTATTTTAATGCATGCCTCCAAAGTAGCTTATTTTGCAAGGTAGAAGTTATCCCTACTTACAGATGAAGAAATGAAGACACAAGGAAGTTAATTATCTTGGTCAAATCACACTGCTAGTAAGGAGTACTTAGAGGTCTCACTTGAATCTAGACCTGTTTAACTTCAAATCCCATGCATTTCACTACAATAATCGTAATAACACATCATAATTGTGAAATAGACACATGATTAGCTGTAAAATATGACTTGTTTGAAAATTGGCCTTCCTGTTTTCTCTTCCCCACTCAGAGGATACTCACATACCGTGTTTGCAATCCCTCACTGTCTCACTCACTGCTGTCTCCACGCTGTCTCTCCCCCTTTTCTCAAGTCACACCAGGGTCAGGGTTACTTGATTTCAGACTTGATGCCAGTTGCCTCCCGGTGTTGGGTGTGACTTCAAGGAATAGAATCCTAAGTGCTTAATTAAATAGGTGCCATTGTCTTCTGGTCTGCCAAAAAAGGAGATGACCATTAATTCTTATTCTGTAAGAATCATGTGGTTTTTCCAAACGGGTGATTAAATTTGTTGCCTTATCTTGAATGGGATTATGTGGGGAAAAATAAATGCATCAATGAGGAATCAATGTTTCCAAATATGATGAAGAAGTTTTATAGTCTGAAAATTTCTCTTTTCCTCCCATAGGTGTACCCATGTGTGGGTATGTCCATGTGGTATGTCTGCCTTGCTCCAGAATAAGCCTCCATAGGTTCCTATGGCAGTGGACATGTTTGGTAAACTTGTAAGGTAGGTTGGTCTGCATTCTTTTACAAGAAAAGCTTGAGGTGCTTCCTGTGGGGGAACATATTCAGGAACAGTAGGGAGAATAGGAACCAGGCTTACCTAGCCTAATCTTACAACCAGCTCTTAGTAGCCACAGAAGGGTGTTGAAGCTGAGTACAGCAGGGTACCAGCCACTTCAGTATGTCTTTTGGCCGTGTACCCAAACATGTACAGAGAAGCAGGCATGAATCCCTCAGTGAAGCTGAAATGTGGCTTTCCTAGAACTCTGTTGGTGTTAGAGTGCAGGTAGTGCTGCCTTGGAATCTCTGAGGCAGAGGTCGCATGAGACAAGGAGAGAGCTTCCTGAGAGCATTGCCACAGCTGGCAGTGAGCACGACAGTAATGTCCCCAAGTGCCCTGGGGGCATCAGCATGGGTGGTGGGCTTGCCAACAGGTGTCGTGGTGCCTGACAGACAGGTGGGTCCCCAGTGGAAGTGGCAGTGCTCTGCTGCTGTGGACCGAATGATTGTGTCCCCCTAACATTCCTGTGTTGAAACCAGACTCCCAAGGTAGTGGTCTTTGAAGGTGTGGCCTTTGGGATTTGGTTAGGTCCTGAGGGTGGAGCCCTCATAAATGGGATTAGTGCCCTTTTAAAAGACCCTAAGGAGCCCTCTCCTCCCTTCCTGTATGTGAGCATGCCAGGGAAGACAGTCTGTGAGCCAGGAAGCTCACCAGACTCTGAATCTGCCCCGGCTTTGATCTCTGACTTTCAGCCCCCAGAAGTGTGAGAAATGAACTTCTTTCTTTTGTTCTTCATGAGCCAACCAGTCTCGACACTTTATTCTAGCAGCCCCAATGGAGGGAGGCGGCTGCCTAAGGAGAAATGAAGGCCTTTCAGATCCTTTGGCTCTCAGCAGAAGTAAGAGAAGTGCCCTGTAAGTGGGCAGAGAAGACTGGGTGCACAAGACAGAGAGACTGGAATGGATTAGGAGGAGGAACACTGCCTGTTCTACACCAACACTCAAAGCATGTCTTCTAGACCATAAAGGAGAGCACTGTGGGATTCCCAGAATGATGTCGCAGTTGCTGGGCCCTCCATCAGTGGGAAGGGAACACAGCTGTCGCCTGCACATGAGCAAAGGAGAAACAGATTGGGGTCGCTGGACTGAGGGTGCTGGTGTGAACTCCCAGTCCTTGCCCTGTGTGGCACCCTTGCATCTCTCTGGGCTGGAGATCTGAGTCATCAACACACCTATCTGAATATGAAATTTAAAATCCTTTATAACAGCAGACTGTGATGCTTCCCAGGATGATGTAGAAAAGCAAAGTCTAAATTATGATATGTGTAGGACGGACTCCCTCATTTAGATCATGATGCACCAATTGCTGAGCTACATCCAAAAGCACACCTGTCAGAGCTCTGGGAACACAAGGCTTGGGAGTGCTTCCCAGGTCCTACAAGCACTGTTGCTAATTTTCTGCTCCACAGACACTGGCCACCTGCCTGTCAAATTCGGTTACACCATTTGCAAACCTAATCCTTGACAAAGATACCTGAAAAAAGATGGAGAACCTGGCCTTGAAGAACTTTGTGGCTATTTGGACTCACCACTAAATCCAAATTTTTGCCCGGATAGAAATATTTCTATGTTGTGCTTTATCAAAGGAGATATTTTCTTAAATGATACCATGGCTGTTTAAAAAGAAACACACACATGCACACACTCCACAGGTAGAAAGATCTTTTCTAAGAGTGCTTTTGGGCCTTGCATTTAAAAATGAAAGTCCTACCTTAAGGCCAGAATGATAACGGGAAAGAAATATTGCACTTATTTGTCCCCTTCAAACCTACTGCCGTCCTTGGATATGAGCCTTTGCTGGCGCTAGGAATGTGCCCTCATTGCTTAATCGTCAGGTGAGTGGGCAGTCCAGGTGAGCCAGTAAGAGAGGAGTATTCGAATCTAACACTGAAGTTGTTGACATAACACTTGCCAGCACTTAGAGGTGATTGGCTGCTTGCGGAGGCACAAGTCCTTTTAAGAGCTGGGTTGATGGGTCCCTTTGTCATTGGGATTTTTTAGACAGGCTTTCTTCTTCCCCACCCTGCTTCCTCAGGGAAGCTCTATTGAGTGGGTGGAATTCATCATTGTACTTTCAAAGAGAAGGTGGAAGACACTGTGAAGTATTTGCAAGTGATAATGAATGGAAGTTAATGGCATGCAAATCATCCTGAACCTCCCAGCTCTCTTGAATCTTTGGGATTGATTGCAGTACCTCAATGATGAGTGAGTGATGAGCTAGAGTCGGTAATTGTACTCCAGGAAAGTGGAAAGGGAATCTGAGTCTTAAGAGAAAACTGAGATGGAATGAAGTCATAGAACACTAGAGTGGGGGAGGGCCTTGGCGATCTAGTGTAACACTCCCTCCCATTTTTTACTTTTGCCTGAGAGGGCAAGAAGAGGCTTGTGCAAGGATGTGAACCTTCCTAGCATCATAGAGGATTAGAACTGTCATGTGCAAACTTCTAGTAGAGCGCCCTAGCAGGTAACCCCCAAAAGGTACCCTGCAGAGGCAGTCTTTTATTTGAAAATGTAATTGATCAGCTTCTGCAAATTATCCTTGAAGGCCTTTAAAGAGAAAGAATAGTACTCTATTTAAAAACTCAAGTGCAATTCTGTATCTTGACCTGCTCAGTCCTTCCCCACCCCATAAAGTAGTACAGTTTAATATCTAGGGGGTTATTCCTTGCAGGCCATCTACCTTGCGTGTTTCATTTTCATTTCCATTATTATGCTTCTGCACCCTGTGCAGAAAACAGAAGGTACAAGATATTGTGGCTTCAATAATTTTAGACCAAAATGCAAAGTAGGACTTTTAACCCACACGACTCCAAGTGGCTATATCATAAGGAAGAACTTATGGTGGAAAGGATGAATGTGTACACCTTGATCCTCCTGACTCCCAGTGTGTGGTTTTCTTTCTATGATCAAGTCAAGAGTGGATTTCCCTTAGCTAGAAGCTAAAATTGAGTAAGATTTTGTTGGCCTAGTGAGTAGATACTTTGAATTTTATACCGTAACTATATAGGTATGATGCTGCTCTCAAAATTGGGTTGCAAGTTCTTTAGTCCCTGATACCTACCCCAAAGCCATCAAATGAACCCAAGTCCTGCCAGGAACAGTGAGGTTGAGCCTCCACTCGAGACACTCCTGTGGGGACTCTAGGGATACCACTGTCAGGCACAAGGCAACAATCCTGACTCCACCACACACCACAAAAATGTCTCTTATTTCTCTAGGTGACAAGGAAAATTGATCAAGTTATGGTAAGAGGAAAAAAGGCATTCCAGGCCACCATATCCTTAGTCATGTAGGCTACTACCAGGTCACCTCTGTAGAGGGAGAATGCCGAGCCAATTTGTATGCATCATTTCTATGCCATGAATCAAAGTTGTATTTGTGTCCATCAGAATAGAGACTTTATGCTGGAGGAAAATCACCCATGAGCCCCAGGGAAGGCAGTGATTTGACACAATGATGTTGAAAGTCAAGAGTGCTCAGCATGAAATGCCCTGGCGATGACAGGGAAGACAGAATGGGTGTGCCTGTTGATGAAAGGCGCTGGGACACAGAGGCAGCCCTTCCCTGGCTCTTCTGAGGATGGCTGCTAGATGGAGAACAGTCAGAACACCTATGGATCTGAAGCTTAACTAAAGTGGAGATTGAGCAGCTGTGGGACGTCATAACTAAATCAAATTTACAACTCAGCTGACTGTACAGATGCAGTTTGGAAAATTTGGAAGCTGGTTTTATATATTGTATCATTCTCTTTTGAGAATAAGATTTTGTTGTTGCTGCTTTGCACTTGGAAGAGAAAAGTTGGATATTTCTTCTTGGAGTGTGTCAATGGATTCCAAAGTGAATTTGAAAAAAAAAAATCTAGAAATAATAGGTAGTGGTATGCTCTTCATCACCATCATCATTTTCTTATGAGAGCACTTAAATGTATATGTTTTGAAGAAATTTCAGCAGATACACCCACAGTCATTTCAGGTTGATGAACCATGCTCTTGAAGCCTCAGCGCAATTGCCAGAGCACTAAGATGGAGAAACAATAGATGTTTTCTTTGGAAAGAACAATTAAAGGTGATTGATCACAAATTCTTTGTCTTACACGCAGCTTATGTTTTCTTAAGCTGTGTCAGCCTGGAGATTAAAAGAAGGTTCAATTAAAAACACAGAAGAGTAGCTGTCTGTCTTTGTCCCCGTAGCTTTGCAGAAGGCCTCCTTCTCAGGATCTCCCCATCCTTCCCAGAGTCCTGGGTGGGGGCTTTGGGTCTCTCATGGCCTATTTATCTTGGTGGCGCTGTTATTGTCTTTTTCCTCCTTTCCTGGCCCCAAGCCAGGCCTCTGGTAGTCACCATTGCTGTCAAACATGCTGTGCAAGTTGCCAAAGCCATCGCAAAGCTTGCATGATGTCCTTGAAGGGTGGTGTTCCCTCTGGCTTCTTTTCCTGTGTACATGCAGACTCATTTTGCTTAGACTCTAGTGTCCATCCTCCCATGGGCTCCAATCCTCTGCAGGTAGAGAACATCTCACTGCCAGATGTGTCTTCTTCTCTTCCACATGGATTGCTGAGCACAACAGCCATGCGGCCTCAATACCTTTACCCAGCCCTGTGCTATGTAACTTTGTTTTAATCCCACAACCTAGGGTCTGGAAATGAGGCCACGGGGCCCAAGAAGAAAATATTAATACGAATGGCAGATACTGTGCTCAATGCAAAATAACCTTTCTTCTTTGACACTGAACCACTTGTCTTCAGATTTGCGCCCTTGGATTACCATCATATTCACTTAGCGATGGGGATATATTCTGAGAAATTTGTTGGGCAATTTTGTTGTGTGAACATCAGAGTGTATTTACACAAACCAAGATGTCAAGCCTACCACACTCCTAGGCTATATGATATGGCCTATTTCTCCTAGGTGACACACCTGTACAGGATGCTACTGTACTAAATACTGTAAGCAATTGTAAAATAATGGTATTTGTGTATCTAAACATAGAAAAAGTACAGTACAGTAAAAATACAGAATCATAATCTTATGGTATCACCATTGTATGCATGTTCCATTGTTGACTCAAACCTCTAAAACATTGTTTATGTGATACATGACTGTATTTTCCTTGAAGGCCTCCTGGTCTTTTATGCAAATAGACACCTGATAGATGATCTCTCCCCTGCCCTGCAGACATCTCCTGATTGTTGAATGCCAGGATGAACACAACCTAGGTCCTTGAACTGAAAATCTTATTACATACAGATTAAGAAATTAAGAACTAGGCCAGGTGTGGTGGCTCATGCCTGTAATCCCAGCACTTTGGGAGGCCCAGGTGGGTGGATCATGATGTCAAGAGGTAGAGACCATCCTGGCCAACATGGTGAAACCCCATCTCTACTAAGAAATAAAATGGCTTATTTGAAATCCCACGTGTGCTTGGTGACAGAGTAGCACCCGGGAGAGCAGACCCTCCCTCTGCCACACTCAGTCTATCACCACGGATGCTTCTGTTCCCTTCAGCTCTGGGCTTTGTGTTGCTTAAAAGTTATGGAGCATTTCCCCCTTCATTTGGTCAATACCAAACATTCTGAAAGGGAATACAGTCACCCACATAGCAATGTGGGCATAATGTAGAGGACATTGCTCCTAATTTCTCCCAGCCAGGGACATTATAGATTTGTATAACTCTGGAAAGAGTAGAAGAACCTTGATGACAGAGAATGAAATAGTGCAAATGGGTAAAGGTGGGCTGTACATTGTTTTAGGAGAAAGCGATTCTTCAGGTTGCAAAGATTTCATGGGCTACCTATCTAACAATCATCTAACATCTAACTATCACCAATCAATCTATCATCAATCTATCATTGACCTGTCACCTATCTATCAGTCGTCTATCATCAGTCAACCACCAATCAATCAACCAATCACCTATCATCTCTCATCAATCAATCATCTATTTATCATGATCTACCTATCAATCATCATTTATCATATCCTCAGAAATGTACATATAGATATATATATATTTCTTTTTCTTAAATAAACACTTATTGAATGCCTACCTTGAGCCAAGAATTGTACTGACTATATTTATGAATCTTATTTAAATCTCATAACAACTCCCTGAGACAGGTATAATTTATTATTAATTTATAGTGGATGATGTTGAGACCTAGAATTTATACAATGGTAGTTGTTCTAACTCTTAAGTTTACTGGTTTTCTGGATCTTAGCAGAACAACCAGTTATTGACTTCCAATTATTTCTGAATCAGAAAATAACAGCTGTTATTCAGATGGCGGAAATTGTGTGTGTTTGGTTAAGAATATAATAAAGAATAACATGACGTAGTCTAAGTGCCCATTACATTATACAGCTTTAGAGATCTGTAAGGATAGCAGACTTTGAAATTCTATAGGTCTGGATTTGAATAATGACCGGTATTACTAGCTCAGTGACCTCAGCTTCTTTATTGAATTCCCATTTACTGACTGGTAAATGGGAATATTGATGATTGTCTTGCAGAGATGTTGTATTATGCAAGATAATGCATGTAAAGTTATAAATAGAGTGCCCAGCACATATAGAAATAATGAAAAGAACTGCCCTTTATTAAGTGCTTACTATGTGCTAGATACTCTATTAAGCAATTTAGCAGATTTTATTTAATCCTCTCCCAATCCTTTAATTCAGTTCTGATAAAATCACCGTTTTGCATATGGGCTGCCCAAGTTAACAGCCCATAGCTGTTACAGACAAGAGGTGAATACAGTTAGTCTGACGCCAGAACCCATGCTCTTATCTGGTATGACCTCGTGCTTCTCCCACAAGACCTGCTGCAGAGGAATGGAATTAATGCTCTTAGTGTTCGAAATCACATAGCACAACTCCCTTTCATTTTTTTTTTTTTTTGGTTATAAAAACATTTCAAAAGGAACCAGATTGATAATTTAATATCCAACAACAGCAGTTTTATTTCAGAAACATGATTATTGACCTTTTAATGCCATAATTCTAAGGTGACCGTAAGTTTTGTTTTGTCTTGTTTTTCTTTGTTTTTAAGCACCTTAAGACAAGTTGAGATAGAAGTAATCCTAAGACTTCTTTTACATAGGATCTTGCCTCTGTCCTTACTGCTGTTAGTTCTCAGGATGGTGTTATTTATTACTGCAAAAGTGGGCATTGGATCTGAGCCAAGATAAGCCATTGAGACCTCTGTCACTCTCCTGCCAAAATTTAATAATAACAGTAGATCCCTGTTACGTTATGACTCATCTGCAGATCTGGATATATTGCTGGTCAACTAAGTCTTCCAAACATAACAAGGACACCTGCCAAAACCTCAAATAACATGATTAGTCTGTGATACAGGTATTAGTCCTATTTCTTGGGACTTGACTTCTAAAGTATGAAGGTGTAATAATTCTGAATATATTGCTTGGATAGACTTTGCTGCACTATAATGATTTAAAAGATACATTGAAGATCATGTGACTAAGTAAATAAGGCAGGAGGAAAGCAGTCGGTTTAATTTCCCCCTTACTCTTACTTTCAAGCATGGTGACCTGGAACTTAGACATTCTGTACAGGGAGAAGTGAGGGGTTGTAAAAAACTTGATGTATATACTAGTTCATTATTTATTCCACGGATATTTATTAATTGTCCAGTATATACAAGATCATGTTCAG